>NW_006399752.1:24434723-24435748 GCF_000299155.1 Elephantulus edwardii
CTATGAGTCGCAGGCAACTCGACGGCACATAACAACAACAACAACAGTCTCTTGGGCTATATATAATTATTTTTTTTTACTTATTTCCTTTCTTCTTTTTTTTTACTATTTGTGTGTGTGTGTGTCATCCAATTGGATCTGACTGGTACAGGAGGAGTTTGTCCCTCCTTCTCCAGCAAAGCATCTGGTGGATTTGAACCTTGAGCTTCTGGGATTGCAGTGCAACTTCTTGCCACTAGACCATCAGAGTTCCCTATATAGAATTCTTTTTAAGAGTTCTTGGTTATTTATAAATCACTGTCCTTGGTTTCTTGCCATAAGTCTAGAGTATGCATGCCAAATTATTTCTATTTTTTTCTTGCACGTCTGCCCTCCAACCCACGCAGTAATTTTCTGGCTTTTCTTGAATTGATGTCAGTAACCACTTTGCTCATTGGATGAGTTCTCAGGACAATAATGATGATGATTAGGAAAAAAAGTGCAGAGGAAGAACACAAATTATGTCTAGGAAAAATGTATTACTTGTTCTCTTATGAGGAAGTCTTAAAATGGGAACACAAAGAAAGGTGATGTGTAAAATATCAACATGACATGTTATGCTGTCCACTTAAAAAATTAAATACTAATCAGTTATGTTGGGAAAAGTAGTTAAGTAATTATATATTTCTCTAATTGTTCCTATTTTAATATCTTTGGATTATTTTCATTACTTTCAAGTAACTTCAGAACAAAGATACTTCACTGTAAACAAATTAGGAGCATGCATAGACAGATTTCAGAAAGCTGAAACATAGAAAAGAAGTAGGACAAATAAAATCTACTTACTAGTTTTGCTGTGGCTGACTCTGAGAAGAATGGGAATCCCAGAACACTTGATCGTTCTAATTCTAAACCTATACTTGGACCAGGAGGCAGTCATCAGAACAGAGCAAGGGAACACTGCATGGTTCAAAATTGGGAAGGGCATACACCAAGGATGCATCCTATCTCCATACCTTTTCAACCTATATGCAGAACAGATTATC
>NW_006399752.1:24436367-24443778 GCF_000299155.1 Elephantulus edwardii
TACTGAACATACTTTGTGAGGAGAGACAGGTCCTTGGAGAAGGACATCATGCTTGGGAGGGTGGAGGGACAGCGCAGGAGGGGAAGACCCTCTATGAAGTGGATTGATTCAGTGACTGGGATAATCGGGATTGGAGTGTCAGAGACAGTGCGATTGGCACAGGACAGAGCAGAGTTTAGGGCTATTGTACATAGGGTTGCTATGAGTCGCCAGCGACTCGACGGCACATAACAACAACAACTAGTTTTGCTTTATTTCTCTGTAGATTAGACATTCAATAAAATCTATTTATTTTAATAATAATAATAATAATAATATGTTGGTGTTCTCATGTATCGTCGAGGTGAAACCGACCCATAGCTGACCCTCTAGTGGGTTTTCAAAGGCAGTTAACCACATAGGACGAGATTGCCCAACCTTCTCCCATAGAATAGTTGTTGCATTTGAACCACGTGCCTTGAGGATTGCAGCACAGCTTCTTATCACCTATAAATAAAGAGAACTGGTGTTAAGAAGCTGTGCTGCAATTTTCAAGGCACACGGTTCAAATATACCAGATATTCATTGGAGAAGGATGGGAAATCTCCTCCCGTGTGATTTGATTTATTCTCTCTGAAAACCCACTGGAGTGTCAGCTTCGGGTCAGTTCTGACTCAGCAGTACACAACACACTGCCTTTAACAGTATAGGAGTTTAAAATAAATTTTATTACATTTCCTATTCATTCACTCAGTAAACGTGCACTAAATGCTGATAGTAAACAATTACAAAGCATATGAGTGAACGTTATACAGAGAGAATCTTCCCAAGGGCTAAAAGTCTTCCTGATCCATGTCACAATCTGTAGATCATAAAGAAAAAGTAGAAACTGGACAGTCCGTAGGCACAAAAGCATTTGTTGTTATTTTGTGCCATCAAGTTGAATATGGCTCATAACGACCTTATAAACAACAGATCTGAACTTTATCCTTTCCTATGCCATCCTCATGATCTCCAACATGCTTGAGCTCATTTCTACAGCCACTGTGTCAATCCATCTTGTTGAAGGTCTTTGCCTCTTTTAGTGACCTTCCACCTTTCTAAGCATGATGCCCCTTTCAAAGGAATAGCCTCTCTTAGCAACGTGCTCAAAATATGTGAGTGAAACATCTTTATCCGAGCCTCTAAGAAGTACTCTGGCTGCCCTTTCTCCAAGTACTGTCTTTGTTTTTTGGCAGTCCATAGGATATTCAGTATTCTCCAACACCACAACTCAAATCCTTCCGTTCTTCTGTTATCCTTATTCATTGTCCAACTCTTAGATGCTTAACAAGCGATTGGAAAGACCATGGCCTGAATCAGGCATACCTAAATCTTTAAACTGGAATTATTGTTATTTAGTTTTTAGAAGAGGGCTTAGACAGCAGATTTTCCCAATGCAGTAAAAGTCTTTTAATTTCTTGACTGCTAGTACCAAGGGTGAATCCAAGTAAGATGAAATTGCTCATAATTTCAGTATTTTCTCCATCTATAATGATGTTGCCTATTGGCCCAGAGGTGAGGATTTTTGTCTTCTTGATGTTAAGGTATTATCGATATAGAATGCTGTAGTCTTGGATCTTCTGCAGCAAGTGCTTCAAGTCCTTTTCACTTTCAGCAAGCAAGGTGTGTCATCCTCTGCATAATATAGGTTGTTGAGTCTTCCTCCGATCCTAATACCACGTTCTTCCTCAGAGTCCAGCTTCTTGAATTGTTTGCTCAGCATACAGATTGAATAGGTATGGGAAAAGGATATTATTTATAATGACCAGTTAATAGGCAAAAATGATAAGATCTTGAATTAAGACAGATACATGGTAATGGAGAGCATTGGAGAAATATTTGAGTCAAACTATACAACTATTTTGGAAACAAATTGGATGACCAAGATAAAGCAGGGGTTGGGTGGGGGGAGAACAATGAAATCTCCCAAACTGCTGGGTTGGTGACTATGTAACCACAGTCACTAGCTTCCAAGAAGAATGGAAAGAGAAACAACTGTGGTTTTACGGTCTTTAGTTTGAGGAGGCTGTGAGAAATGAAAGTAGAGATGTCAGCAAATATTAGTTCTTTGAGTTCAAAACTCTAAAGAAAGATCTGAGTTGGACTCATAATCTCAGTAGTAATTATATATAAGTAAAAGACAATACCACTGGTTTATAAGATCAGAATGATTATGCCTTCTGTCTTGTTTATATTGTTATTTTTATGTGTCATCATCTGAATCAACTCATAAGTGATCCTCCAGTGGGTTTTCAGAGGGTATAAATTTCAGGTGGAAATAGTCCCTCTTTCTCGTACGGAGCAGCTGGTGGATTCAAACCTCCTGCTTGTGGGTTAGCAGTGCAACTCCTTACCCACTAGCCCACCAGAGCTCCCTAATTAATGTATTTATATATTGTTGTTGTTGTTATGTGTCATCACATTTTCTACTCACAGCAACCCTATAAACAATAGCTCTGAACTTTACCTATCCTGAGCCAATCTCACTATCCTCGATGTATCTACCCCCATGACCCCAGTTACTGTGTCAACCTTTTTCATCTGGGTTCTTCCTTTCCTTCATTGACCTTCAACCTTTCCAAACATGATGTCCTTCTCCTACCACTTAAGGAGTGGTCCCTCCTGGCAACATACCCAAAGTACATGAGACATAGTTTCAAAATCCTTGCCTCCAAGGAGGAATCTGTTTCAACCTCTCCAGAATAGACCTGCTTATTTTCTTGGCAGTCCATAGTATGTTCAATACTCTTCTCTAGCACAGCAACTCAAAGGTATTGATTCTCCTTCTGTCATCTTTAGTCATTGTCCAGTACTCTAATGGTTACCAAGTAATTGTGAAGACCATGGCCTGTATCAGGAGCACCATAGTCTCCAGATTGACATCATCACTCCTCAGAATTCTAGAGAGGCCTGTGAAAGCAGACTTCCCCAGTGTAATTCATCTTTTGATTTCCTAACTACTGGTGCCGAGAGTGTTAGTTGTGGAACCAAGCAAGAGGAAACCATTAACAATCTCTATCTTTTCTCCATTTCTTATGATGCTGCCAATAGGCCCAGTCATGAGAATCTTTGCTTTTGTGATGTTGAACTTCAATCCATATTGAATACTGCAGTCCTTGACCTTCTGCAGCACGTGCCTCATGTCCTCCTCAGTTTCAGCAGACAAGGTTGTGTTATCTGCATGATAGATTAGTCATGAATCTTCCTCCAATCCTGATGCTACATTTCTTCTCATAAAGTCCATCTTGTAAGTAGTTCCATTATATTACTCATCTTTCCACCTGAATAGACAAGTGTGAAATTTTAGGTTTGGGGAAGGGGAATCTAGAAAACAATTTTTTTATGTCTTATCTTCACTTTTATTCTTCAGTAGTCCAATGGATAATTTAAAAGTAATATCTATCCAGCATGCACGTGGCTGGCTGGTGGAAGCACCGTGCACGTGGCCTAAGTGAATGCTTCTGGTCATTTTGAAAAAGATCTTCAGCAGGATTTTGTTTGCAGAGGAAGATGAAATATGGCCAACCCTACCATTGCGCCAAGCTCACCTGCCTCACAGCCTGCCTTCAGACAACCTTAGTTTGAGCCTTGTTCTATTGCCTTTATTGCTTTTTTCAACCTTGAGTGGGTCTGCTCATCACTCTGGAAGCCCTTTCACCATTTTTGAAAGGGAAAAGTAATAACACCTACTTCGAGTTACAATTAGACTGCTTGGTGGAGAGGAAGGTGCAATGATGATGGCACTAGAGCCAAAGGTGCTGTCCCTGGCCGAAGTCACAGGTTGGGCACAAGGTCCAGACTTCAGAAGAGCTTTTTGGGAGAGCACCACCCAGCCCTGTAGAGTGCTGCCTGGCCCCTCGTCAGAGCTGCCCAGCCCCTATGGAGAGCCCCCTGGTGTGTATGAGGAACTTTAGCTAAGCCACTTTCCTCCATCTCCTTCCCCAGTACCCCTGTAAGCAACACCTCCAAAGCCCTTTTCTTTGTAACTCACAAGTTTGTTTTCTCTAGATTTGTTCCCTTTCCTTTAGGTAATTTAAATACTGAGTCTTGTTCCAGAACATGAACCCTGAGTCTGGTTCCAGAGACGAAAGGGAAATATAACTGCCAGCAAAGGAAGCAGGAGTGGCATCCACTTCCTAAATAATATGCCTCCAGAAATTCTATGAACTTTGATAAATGTCAATGGTTGTAAAGGAGCTTCAGGCCTTTTGTTCATGGGTTCACTATGAATTGTGCTCGACTTGAAGGCAATCAACAAAACCAACAAGGAAGCAAATGTGGATAGAGCCTAAAAGTTCAGCCAGTCCCTCCCACTGGACTCACCCATGCAAACACTTTGCAGTCTAGAGGGTAGAAAACGTCATGAAAATATCTTCTAACTGAACAGAAGACATGCAGCTTCAACTCAAAACAACCCGTAAAGTGTTAAAGTGGGCCCCACTTTCCCTTCAGAACAATGCTTCTGTTCTGCATGAAGCAGCCAGCAAGTCTGTGACCCTATTCCCAAATGGGAAACCCACAAATAAAAAAAGACAATATCTTTGCAAAAAAAAACCACAAAACTAATCACCATTGGACTATGCCCACAATTACCCTGTCTTTTCTGGTTACTGCAGGATCTTTCTCATTTCCTTTACCCACTTCCCTCCACCCACTGAATTGTGCAACCCTGTGGTTTCATCCCTACCATCACCCCTCTGCTCCCACGCCTTACCCCCTTGGATCTCATACATGTTTCTGTACAATTAAAAAAAAATAGTATCTACTGAATAGCTTAAAAATTGGCTTGTCAGATTTATGAAATGAAAATAACACAGAGATTTTATTAAATACTAAGCTAGATAGGATATTATAAAATAGCATGAACATACCTCCAGCCTGTCTGTGGTTGCCTAAGGACCACTGCAAGGCAACCACTGGTGGTTTCTGTTGGGTGTCTTCTACTTGATTCCCGAGTAATGGTGATTCCATGATCTGCTGCCAGTAGTACCATTGGGATCCATACGGTTTTCAGTAACTAGTTCTCAGAAATAGGTAGCAAGTCCTTTCTTTACAGTCCATTTTTGTTTGGAAGCTCTGCTGAAATCTGCTCAGCAGCACAGCAATATGCAAGCACCCACTGGCAGCCAGTGATGGTTGTACATGATGTCCATAAATAGTAATTTAGTATAACCCATCAGAAATCCCCTAAGCAATGTGTGTGGGGGGAAATGTGATTACATTTAATCTAAAAGGAAGACAATGGTAGTAATGGTCACCTGGGCCTACAATGTCACAGTCTTGTGCTTTGTTTCTCTCAAGTGTGTTGTTCTTTTTTTTCTTTTCCAGCAGAATTCACTGAAACAGATATACCAATTGCACATTGTAGTCTTGTTTAGTGGTGATAAAGTCCTAAGTATGTCTAGAAAGAGTTGTAGGGGGGCTTTAACTCTCTGACACTCTTCTTTGCCTTCAAAAGGGAAGAGTAGCTTTGAAAAGTTAAGTCCCTCTGAGGCCCATCACTGTCTCTTTCCAGTACTCTGCTCTCTCCTTCTCTTGATATTATGCTCAATGAAAGCCCCTTCTCCTTGGATGAGGAAGGCATCCTGCTGCCAGTTTAGCTTTTTAATGAGTATTCAGTTAAATAGAAAGCCAAAAGCTTCTTTCTAAAAACAACAGGGTAAAATTTAGGTAGAAAACCTTAAGCTAGGAAGTAAATGGGGAGGAATAATATTATCCATTAAAATAATAATAATAAAATATTATAGCAATTTATATTCTGAATGGTTTACTGTTCCACACATACCAGTTTTCGTGGATCTTCTGAGACTGCTGGCTTTCATTATCTTGAATACCTATAATGATGCTTAAAATGTGCAAAGCTAATAATTTGCTTGCTTCTGTTGATAAAAGATAACTCTGTCATCTCTTTATGCCTCAGCCCTTTCTAGTCCTTTATGACCTGAGCAATTAGATGAGCAAAGGGGAAAACAGGCTCATAGTTTTTGGCATTGATCCAATTTTCCATTCTTCAAAATTCTCAGCCAGTTTTCCTGTCCTCATCATTGCATTGTGCTGCTTGAAAGACTCAGTGGAGATAGCTGTGGGAACATGACCAAAGAAAGAATATGCACCATGGGGTTGGCGGAGAGGAAACCCTCTTAATAGCTTTCAAAAAAATAAGTTCTGGACCAATCCTGTGTTTCACAAGATTTACCAGAAATGTAGGAAGAAGTCCAAGACTAAGATGCTGAAAAAATGAAAATCCTGGATTTTATTAGATGTAAGAACAGGAGAGGAGAAATTCCAGATAAATTAATGATTAAGCCTATGTATGACATCTTGATTAAACCTATGTATGATATCTTGTTAACAAGACCCTACCAAAACACTGTAAGATCCTACCTTATTACTTTGCCAGTATCAGAACAAATTGCCATTGAGATACTGTTTCAACCATATGTACATCAAAGAAGAGCTGTGTTCCAAAGAGTTTTCAATAGCTATTTTTCTAAGTTGATGGTACATACTTACATAAATTATCCATTTATTGATAAAGTTGTTCTATTGAATTCCAGGTAGCCAAGTCTAGAATAATTTCAGAATAGCCTGATACTGAATAAAGTATGAGTTTCCTAGTGTTTTCTAAAAATCTAATCTCTCCAATAGGTGATTGCCTGGTTGGTCTTAAATTCTGGCTATTTTTCTAGGAATATAGAAATCCATTGCTTGACTGGAGCCACAGTTATATCCTCCCTAAGACAATTCTTTGTCTTATAAACTCACATAGTGAAGAAAACACTAGAAATTGATCTGTAGGAAGAATTTGCCTAAAGATGTATCAAGAGAAATAGGTTGCATATTTTCTCCTTTTTCCACTGTGGCCACTGGCAATATATGAGAGCTTTTAACATATAATCTGGATTTATTGGCTTTTTCTTTAAAGGTTGTAAAGATAGATTCACTTTATAGATGTGTGTGACCATATACTAGTTTTAATAAACTTTAAGTTGTATTGAAATTTTAATAGCTTGGCAACAAACCAAAACCATTCATCAAACATTCAAAGATTATTTTCTTTTGTGGGATTTGGAGAGCTGAAGGCAAAAAAGAAACCATAGCAGTACTTAAAAATATATAATTGATTAAGAGATTTTCCTAGAACACAAAGTCAGCAATTCTGTCTGCAGGTTCTCTGTCAGAAATGTTGTGGGAAATATTAAGAAAAACAGCACAGAGAGATGTATTGAGGGGCAGGCATCAGAAAAGAGAGGCATTATGGAAGAGGAAGGTGCAGTGGCTCAGGTGTCATGAGACGAAGGCCTTGACAGACTCTATAGTTGCTTACCAACAAGCTAACTCATTTTTATACTCTTGTTTTGTTCATATTTTGAGCAGAGATATATTTTAT
>NW_006399752.1:24443908-24446411 GCF_000299155.1 Elephantulus edwardii
TTTTATTTTATATTGGTTTATCAGTCCCTGGAGAAGGAAATCATGTTTGGAAGGGTGGTGGCACAGCGCAGGAGAGGAAGACCCCAAATGAGATGGATTGATACAGTAACTGGGGCAATGGGGGTAGGTGTGTCAGGTGGCTCAGGACAGGGCAGGCTTCAGAGCTGTTGTGCATAGGATCATTATAAGTATCAGACAACTCGATGGCACATAACAACAACTTACAAAGTTTAAATAAATTGTATTTCACCTATTCTTCATTCACATAATGTTTCATACAATCATTCATATTCATTATATTTTATAAAATTAATCAACACTGAACTATGCCCACCATTGTCCTTTCTTTCCAGATCCTTGACAGATCTGTCCCATTTCCTTTACCCACCCCTCTCTTTACTTATCAAATTGTGTGACCTTATGATTTCCCCCTGTCCATCCGAAACTGAGGAGGGCTTGAGACATTTGCTGCAGAAGGTCAAGGACTGCAGCCTTAAATATGGATTGAAGCTAAGCATCAAGAAAACAAAGATTCTCACCACTGGGCAAATTGGCAGCCTCAGAACAGATGGTGAAGAGACTGAGATTGTTAACAGCATTCACTTCATTGGCTCCACATACAACATTTTTGGTACCACACACTGGGAAATCAAAAGATGAATTGCATTGGGAAATCCGTTAACAGGGATCTCTCCAGAATACTGAAGAGCCATGTTGTCAGTTTGGAGACTAAAGTGTGCCCAATCCAGATCATGATATTCACAATTACTTGCTATGCATCAGAAAGCTGGATGGTGATGAAGTATGACAGAAGAAGAATTGAAGACTTTGAGTTGTAGTGTGGGAGAAGAGTATTGAATATACTATGGACTGTTAAGAGAACAAGCAGGTTTGTCCTGGAGAGGATGAAACCAGGCTGCTCATTGGAAGCAAAGATTTTGAAGCTCTGTCTGACATATTTTGGGAATGTTGCAAATCCTTGGAAAGGGTCATCATGCTTGAGAGGGTGAAGGGACAGGATAAGAGAAGAAGACCCTGGATGAGATGGACTGACTCAATGACTGTGGTAATGGGGATAGCTGTGTCGGAGATAACGAAATTGGCTCAAGGTAGAGCAGAATTCAGAGCTATTAAACATAGGATCGCTATAAATTGGAGTCTACTTGACAAGTACAATGTAGTCAAAACACCATCATCCCTAAAGCAGAAAGATTTTGGTATGAAGAATAATAGTTCTTCCTGGCTTCTGTTCCACTGAAAGTTGATCTCAATTTAGCCAATGAGATACGAGGTGGGGTGGGAGGAAGATTCTGTTCCTAATAAAAAAATTAGAAGTGTATATGGAAAAGCAATGTATATGGAAAAGGTCTCTTTCTGCCTGACTGTCCTGTCCTTGGGACAAACCATCATCAACTTACACACACACACACACACACACACAAGTTGAAGTAAAATAGTATAGTAAATTATTTGCGGTAAAAAAATGATTTTGAAATAACTGAAAACATATTTTCGAGCTATTGCCTAATACATTATGAGATCTTGCCAGGCTGGACTGTGTTGTGTACATTACCTCATTTCAGCCTCCTTCGGGAGTTCCTGGGTGGCACAGTAAAGTACTCAACTTGTCGCCAAAATATTGGCTGTTTGAACTCCCAAAGAGATACCTTGGAAATGGATGTGGTAATTTCCTTCCAAGAGGTCATGGCCTTGACAACCCTATGGAGCAGTTCTCCTCCGCACATAGGAGGCTGCCATGATTTGGAATCAACTAGTGTCTCGTGGCCTAGTGACAAGAAGCTGTGCTTCAATCCCAAAGGCACGCTGTTTGAATCCATCAGTTGTTCTGCTGGAGAAGGATGGACAATCTCCTCCTATGGGATGTACAGGCCCTGAAAACCTAGTGGAGGGTCACCTACGAGTCAATTCAGGCACACAACAATAACAACAATGGCAAGTAACAATAACCTTCCTTTGAAGGGGTGCTCTTGGCTCCGTTTTTTAATAAGGAAACAGGTTGAGAGATGCTGAGTAATACGCTATTCAGTGACAGAGCAAGGACTCTTACCCAGAACTATTTTCTACATCTGGAACCATCCAACACTCAGAGAAATACAGAGAAAATTCCTCATAATGCTAATAGTATGGGTCAAACTTAATGCCTTCTAATACCATGTCCAAAGTAAGTGACACAAAGTCTCACCACCCTCCCTTCTAAGAAATAATCTAGTTGCACTTATTCCAAGAGATATTGGTTTTGTTGCTTTGACAGTCAAATATTGTATAGTCAATGTTCTTCAACAACATTGCAATTTGAATGAATCAATATTTGGGTCTAACCATTCATCGTCCAGCTTTCATATGCATATGTTGTTGTTGTTGTTGTTATGTGCCCTCGAGTCGCCTGCGACTCAGAGCGACCCTATGCACAACAGCCCTAAACTCCGCTCTGTCCTGTGCCAATCGCACCGTCTCTGACACTCCCATCCCAATTATCCCAGTC
>NW_006399752.1:24447431-24451962 GCF_000299155.1 Elephantulus edwardii
TTCCAGTCGTTTTTGGATAATCTTCAGTAAAATCTTGCTTGCATGTGAAAGCAGTGAGATTGTTCTGTAGTTTCCACATTCTGTTGGGTCACCTTTCTTTGCATATGCATATGAGACAATGAAAAAGATCATGGATCAGGTGCACTACAGTCTTCAAACTTTGCTTTTTAACTTTAGAGAAATCTTTTGCAGTAGGTTTTCCCAATGCAGTAAATTATTTCATTTCTTGACTGTTGATTCTATAGGCCTTGACTGTGGATGTTTTTGTTGTTTTTATGTGTCATTGCATTGCTTGTGACTCATAGCGACCCTATGTACAACAGCCCTAAAACCTGTTCTAGTCTGTGCCAATCGCACTGCCTCCGATACACCCACCCCAATTATCCCAATCACTGAATCAATCCACGTCACAGAGGGTCTTCCTCTCCTGCACTGTCCCTCCACCATCCCAAGCATGATGTCCTTCTCCAAGGACCGGTCTCTCCTCACAACATGTCCAAAGTATGTTAGACGAAGCCTTAGAATCCTTGCCTCCAAGGAGCAGCCCGGTTTTACCCTCTCCAGGTTAAATCGATTTGTTTTATTGGCAGTCCAAACCCAAAAACTAAGAAGCCACTACAAGTATGCCTTCTACACACAGAATGATAAATAACAGTGTTTGTCTCAGCCTGGCTGGCAGAGTAGAAGGGGAAAGAGAAAAAAAAAATTCCTTCGTTTTACCAATTCTCAGAAGTTTCACATCCCCTAAAGAACTGTCATAAATCCTTTTATTGACTCTTAAGGATAATTAACTATCCAATGGCAAATATAGAATAAGATGAAAGTTAGAAACACGCAGAAATTTAGTCTATGTTCAAATAGACTCTGTGCAACTTCCAGAAGAAATAATAAGTGTGAGACAAATTCTTGATCCTCTAACAAGATATAGAACCAGGATTGGGAGAAAAGAATTCCCAAGTGACACTGCTGGAGAGTTGAGATTGACAAGATATGCACAACAACTGCAGTGGTTATTTGTCATTTAAAAAATTCTAGTCCAGCATGCCAATTGTCTTCCTATTTTGAGAAAGGTTCATTATCTGAACTGGTTGGGGGCAAGACTTCACTGTTATTCACAGAGGCAGAAGGAAACTGGATCCCTCTGTTCTTCCCCTGCCCTCTGCTCCCCTTTCCCTCCCCTCAGCAGCAGGAGGTGGGGTCACAATGAGAGAATCTGTGGTTGCCTCAGCAGAAACATCCAACTAGTCCTGGGTTATGTCTCTGAGTGGTGATTCCTGGCTGTAGCTTATTTTCTGAACTTGGTTCACAAGTCTTCCTATTGCTTTTATGTTTCTAATAAATCCCTTTCCTGCTTAAATTAGTCTGTTTCAAATTCTACTTTTGCAAACAAGAATCTTGACTGATAGAATAATCTTTTCTTCCTTCTGTTTATATTTTTTCCCTTGACAATGTGACAGAATATTTGAACACTTGAATATGGCAAAATAAATGATATGAAATCCATATTCCAGACACATGTAGATTGCTAAAATTCATTAGAAAGCCTACACATTACCTCTCTTTCTTTGTTGTTGTTGTTGTTGTTGTCTACTGTCAAGTCAGAACTGACCATAGCTGACCCACCAGAGGGTTTTCAGAGGAAGCTAATCTCATGGGAGGAGATTGCCCGTCCTTCTTCCACGGAGTGGCTGGTGGCCTCAAATGAAGTGTCTTTGGTTTTGCAGAATAGCTTCTTGCCATTAGGTTGTAAGAGCTCCCTTTTTCTTTGTTGTTGTTGTTATGTGCCACCAAGTTGCCTGTGACTCATAGCAACCCTATGTACAACAGCCCTAAAACCCTGCTCTATCCTGTGTCAATCTTATGGTCTCTGACACACCTAGCCACATTACCCCAGTCACTGAATCAATCCATCTCATCGAGGGTCTTTCCTCTCCTGCACTGTCCCTCCACCCTCCAAAGCATGACTTCCCTCTCTAAGGACTAGTCCCTCCTTACAACATGTCCAAAGTGTGTCAGACTGAGCTTCAGAATCCTTGTATCCAAGGAGCAGCCTGGCTTCACCCTCTCTAGGATGAACTTGTTTGTTCTCCTAGCAGTGTAGCTGTCCATGTTCCTTTTTCTTTGTTGTTGTTGTTGTTATGTGTCGTCAAGTCACTTGCGACTCATAGAGACCCTATGTACAACAGTCCTCAACTCTGCTCTGTCCTGTAACACTGTCAGTGCCAATAGCACTGTCTCCGATACACCCACCTCAATTACCCCAGTCACTGAATAAATCCACCCCATAGAGGGCCTTCCCCTCCTGTGTTGTTCCTCCACCCTCCCAAGCATGATGTCCTTCTCCAAGGACCAGTCCCTCCTTACAACATTTTCAAAGCATGTCAGATGGAGCCCCAGAATCCTTGCCTCCAAGGAGCAGCTCGGTTTAACCCTTTCCAGGATGAATCTGTTTTTTTCTTAGCAGTCCATGGTACACTCAATACTCTTCTCCAGCACCACGGCTCAAAGGCATCAATTCTCCCTAGTCATTGCATAACAAGTGATTGCAAAGACCATGGCCTATATCAGATGCACCTTAGTCTCCAGAGAGACACCATTATGGGATTGTAAAATATCTGAAATATAAAGAATGTAACTCTAAGTGTTCTAACACATTTCACTCTCTCACACACACAGCAATTTTTAGTCCTCTGTGGCTCTAAGTATGTCTCCAGTGGTGGCAAATCAAGTTTACCAGCCCAGAGAAGATTTGGCCTAATCAAATTATGCTTGCAAACAAAGAAGACCATACACTTTCCTTCTACTTACCTATACACAGCTGAAAACTTCTTCTGTCTCAGCCACAGAGAGGGAGTCTCAAGCACCATCACTGTGGAGATCTAGGAAATAGATGAGCATATTTCATCAGTAAAGGACCATGCTGGGAAGCAGATAGGATGTAGGTAGTAACCTACAGGGACAGGCCACCTTATAATGAGAATACCTCAGTGATTAGATTGCTACTAAGGGTCTCTCAAGTGCACTTATGGTATACTGGTTAAATGTTTAGTTGCTAAGTGAAAGTTAGCACTTTAAATTCAAGTGATAGCTCACCAGGAGAAAGACCTGTTGATACACTTTTGTAAACATTTAACCCACCAAATCAGACCCACTGTGGGCAAACTGATTCTAACTCATGGCAAACTTCCGTCAGGTTCTGAGACTGTTTATCACAATAGCAGAAGACAGCCTCATTATTACTGCACAGCATGGTTGGTGGGTTTGAACAACCAATTTTTCTGTTAGAAGCCTAACATTTAAACTATCTTTCACCTAAACACTTCAGTTCTACTTTATCACTTGTGGTTACTATGAGTAGAAATTAACTCCATGGGTTCCCAAGAATAATACAGCTCTCTGTAGATCACGGATAACTTGTTTCATTGCCCTGTATTAGAATTAGGATTACTGAATCCTAGTCCTACACTTTTAAAAAGGTCAATTCACCAATGTTATTATGATAAAACATGTATGTTGCTAGTGTTGCCCACTAAGAAACTCTGTACCAACCAACACTAACACTCCACTAGAATGTTTGAGTCTACATTGTTTGATGTCTTGAGTAGAATACATAACCAGAAAATCTGTAACTTTATGTTGCTTTGATTACAAGAAGTTGAACCTCACTCACTTTAGCCAACAATTTAGTAGTTTATTTCTTGTGCACCTACTTTTCAATGGAACTGTTCATCTTTATTTTCTTGTTAATATATAAGAACTCTGTATTAAGGATTCTGACCATTTCCTTTCATGTTGCTACTGACTAAAATGTAAAGAATTATTTTTAAAAATAAATTTAAAAATAAGAAAAACGTTACCCTATGACGATAATAAGAAATTTCGATTAGAGAAAATAAATCCAAGATATATATAAAAATTATAAGGTAATTATGAAATAGATAAACAATACTAGCTGATATCAATAAAATTTAAGATCAATTCTAGAAAAATACCTGTGTTCTAATTTGTATAATTGAAGCTGCCCATAACGAAAGAAGAAAACACAATTGGAAATGTGAATTGGTAGTCAGATCCAGTGTCTTAGATCTTTCATCAAGTTCTCTGTGGAGATCTTCACAGTAGATCAAAATATGCAACAGAATCTTTTCAGTAATCTGTACACTTGTTCAAACCATTTGCAAATCCTCTTGAGGAGGCCAAATCCATCTAAAGATTATTTAAGAAGAATAGTAGATAGAATGGTAGACAAGGGGAAAAAATTAAAAAACAGGATAAAGTCTTGATGGGAGCAGCTTAATCTGTCATTTTAATCTCATTGTCTCTTTTTGTCCATTCCAGGCAGTTCTCAGACTATGAACATCCATTTTTTAACAATTTACAATTGCAGATCAGCTTATAAAGTGTATAATATTAAAAATTTGAGGTTCGTACAATGGTTTGTATGAACAAATGGACAATACTTTGCCTGTGACGCTATATCAAAACATTTATTATTAGTATTATTATTACTATTACTACTACTACTACTACT
>NW_006399752.1:24452152-24488238 GCF_000299155.1 Elephantulus edwardii
TTTTTATGCATATGAAGGTATTTTATATATTTTGTACTAAAACATTTCATTTACTGGTGTTAGATACCAACCACACTGTTTCAATTTAGAAACCAATCAAGGACAAGGGATTTAGAAAAAGGAAACACTGTTAATAATCAGGAGAACAGCCTGTAATTTTATCAAGAATCTCTGAGAAATGCAAGTGCTAATGGAGACCTATTATTGAAAAAGCCATAAACAATGAAATATCTTGACCATTTACCCCAGACTTAATATAAAATGATTGAAATGGAATCTGACATGGAATTACAAGTCCACAGGGAGTTGTGCTGCTAACCAATAAATGCACTTCTATGTACATCTTTAATTCACCAGTGGCTCCACAGGAGAAAGATAAGCAATCTCCTCCCTTGAGTACACAGCCTCTGAAAAACTCGTTGGAGGTGGTTGTGACTTGATGGCAATGAGTGAGTTTATATTCGCAAAAATGTAATTTTTAGTACTAGATGACAGTTTGTCTCCAAACAGGAGGAAAGAATGCATAAAGTGCTTCTGTGTTCATTCACAAGATTAGTGTGAGATTGTTGTTACTGTTGTTGTTATGTGCCATCAAGTCACCTGCGACTCCCAGGAACCCTATGTACAACAGTTCTGAACCTTCCTCTATCCTGAGCCAACCTTACTGCCTCTGACACACCTACTTCCATTACCCCAGTCACTGAGTCAATTCATCTTATCTAGGGTCTTCCCGTCCTGTGCTGTCCCTCCACCCTCCCAAGCACAACGCCCCTCTCCAAGAACTGGTCATTCTTTGCAACATGCCCAAAGTATGTCAGATGGAGCTTCAGAATCCTTGCCTCCAAGGGGCAGCCTGGCTTCACCCTCTCCAGGAAGACCTGTTTGTTCTCTTAACAGTTCATGGTATACTCAATATTCTTCTCCAGCACCACAGCTCAAAGGCATAAATTCTCCTTTTATCATCACTACTCATTGTCCAGTTTTCTGATGCATAGCACATAATTGCGAAGACCATGGCCTAGATCAGGTATACCTTAATCTCCAGATTGACATCGTTGCTCTTCAGTACTCCGGAGATGTCCCTGACAGCAGATTTTCCCAGTGCAATTAATCTTTTCATTTCCTGGCTGCTGGTACCAAGAGTGTGATTGTGGAACTAAGCAAACCAAAGCTGTTAACTATCTCAATTTCTTCGCCGCCTATCATGATGCTGTCAATAGATCCAGTGGTGAGAACCTTCGTTTTCTTGATATTGAGCTTCAATCCGTATTATCAAGGCTGTAGTCCTTGACTTTCTGCAGCAAGTGCTTCGGGTCCTCCTCAGTGTCAGCAAGCAAGGTTGTGTCATCTGCATAATGCAGGTTATTGGCACAGTGTAAGATTAGTATTATTATTATTTTCTCCATTTATGTTTGAGGATAATAAGATCCAGAAAGGGTGTCTTGCCTCATCAAGGGTTTCTCAGTCGAATACAGTGTGACTGGAATCAGAAACAAGTCCGCTCCTCTAGTTCAGTGCTGTCCAAACAAATGAAATGTAAGTCACATTTGTTATTTTAAATTCCCTAGTCAGGTCATCTCACTGTCACTGAGTTGGTTCTGACTCGTAACAACCTTCTATCTGTAAATCTTTATGGTAGGAAACTGTCCATCTTTCTCCCAAGAAGCAGCTGGTGGAGTTGAACAGTCAGAGACTCATAGCCTTTTAGTTAGCAAGACAGCATGTCTACACTACCAGACCCCTTCAAATTCTCTAGTGCTGTTGCAGTTCTAGTGAACTACCACTCATAGCCACCTTATGAATAATGGCTCTGAACTTTGCCCTGTCCTGAGCTAATCTCACCTTATCTGACACACCTGATCTCATAGACAAAGTTACTGTGTCAATTCACTTCATCCAGGGCCTTCCTCTCCTGTGCTACCCCTCTACCCGTCCGAGCCTGATGTCCTTTTCCAAGGACTGTCTATCAGGCAACGTGACCAAAGTATATGAGACGGTTCAAAATCCTAGCGTCCAACGAGCAAACTGCTTTCACCCTCTCCAGAACAGATCTGTTAGTTCTCTTAGTAGTCTACGGTGTGTTCAGTACTCTTCTCCAGCACCAGAACTCAAATTCTCTAGTATGTTGTTGTTGTTGTTATGTGCCGTCGAGTCGCCTGCGACTCATAGCGACCCTATGTACCACAGCCCTAAACTCTGCTCTGTCCTGTGCTGATCGCACTACCTCTGACACTCCCATCCCAATTATCCCAGTCACTGAATCAATCCACCTCATAGAGGGCCTTCCTCTCCTGCGCTGTCCCTCCACCCTATCCAAGCATGATGTCCTTCTCCAAGGACTGGTCTCACCTTACAACATGTCCGAAGTATGTTAGACGGAGCCTCAGAATCCTTGCCTCCAAGGAGCCACCTGGTTTAACCCTTTCCAGGACAAATCTGTTTGTTTTCCTAGCAGTCCATGGTATTCTTAATACTCTTCTCCAGCACCACAGCTCAAAGGCATCAATTCGCCTTCTATCCTCATTGGTCATTGTCCAACTCTGTGGTGCATAACAAGTGATAGCAAAGACTACGGCCTGTATTAGACGCACTTTAGTCTCCAGAGTGACACCATTTCTCTTCAGTACTTTGGAGAGGTCCCTGAGAGCAGACTTTCCCATGGCAATGCGTCTGTTAATTTCCTGGCTACTGATGCCAAGAGTGTTGACTGTGTAGCCAAGCAAACTAAAGCTGGGAACAATCTCAATCTCTTCACCATCCATCTTGATACTGCCAATTGGTCCAATGGTGAGAATCTTTGTCTTCTTGACATTGAGCCTCAATCCATATTGTAAGCTGCAGTCCTTGACACTCTGCAGCAGGCGCTTCAGGTCCTCCTCAGTTTCAGCAAGCAGGGTCCCCACATTTCAATCTTGTCCCCACATTTCTCCTCCTAGAGCCCAGCCTCCCGGATAATCTTTTCTGCATACAGGTTGAAAAGGTATGGAGACAGGACACAACCCTGGTGTACGCCCTTCCCAATTTTGAGCCAGGCAGTGTTCCCTTGGTCTGTTCTGATGACTGCCTCCTGGTCCATGTATAGGTTTCTCATTAGCACAATCAAGTGTTCTGGGATTCCCATTCTTCTCAGAGTCAGCCACAGTTTGTCATGATCCACACAGTCAAATGCCTTTGCATAATCAATGAAACACAGATAGACATTCCTCTGGTACTCCCTGCTTTCAGCTAAGATCCATCTAACATTAGCTACAATATCCCTAGTACCATGACCCCTTCTAAACCCAGCCTGGATGTCTGGCAGTTCTCTGCCTATGTGCTGTTCCAGTCGTTTTTGGGTAATCTTCAGTAGAATGTTGCTTGCATGTGAAATCAATGATATTGTTCTATAGTTTCCACACTCTGTTGGATCACCCTTCTTTGGGATGGGAACAAATATAGATATCTTCCAGTCAGTTGGCCAAGTAAGTGGTTGTTCTCCAGATTTCCTGGCACAACTTGGTGAGCATGTCCAGGGCAGCATCTGTTAGCTGAAATATGTCTATTGGTATGCCATCTATTCCTGGGGCCTTATTTTTTGCTGTTTCCTTCAAAGCAACCTGAACTTCTTCTTTCATCACCATAGGCTCTTGCTCATATGTTGTTTCATGAAATTCTTCTGTGTCTGCCAATTCCTTTCGATACAGTGACTCAGTATGTTCTTACCACCTTCTTTTACAATAAAATAGATTAATTATAATAATAGGCTTATTTAGCCAATATAAGTAATAATTTTAACATGTCATCAATATAAAAATTACTAATAGCTATCTTGCTTCCTTAGTTATTGCGCTAAATCTTCAAAAGCCAGTATATTTGTTACACTGACAGCTCATCTCAATTTCCACCAGTGAAATTCTAAGCACTCAAGCATATTTCAAGTGCTCAATAGCCGTGGTGTGGTTACTACATGAAGAGTCCACTATGAGACAAGTCTTCCTCAAGATGTAATTCGCAAAGTAGCATCAGCAGTGTCTGAGAAATCAGATGGACAAATTCTTGGGCCCCTTTCCACATCTACTGGACCAAACTAGGCCCGCTGGGCAGAAGCCTAGCAATCTGTATTTAACTCTCCACCCCCATAACTAGACCGTAAAGTTTGAGACACGTAGCTCTTGAGCCTTGCCATCTCAAGATAAATATATCCAGGACAGTTCAGAAGTGTAAGCTCTGAAGTAGAGGAGTCAGTCCCTTCTCTCGACACAATTCAGAACTAGATGAAGCTGACCTCTTGTGTGGAAATCTTCTATTTCTATTTCTTGAGTCCATGGATGAATTAGAGGGCAACTACAAGTGGTCTAGTGAATAAGGAGTTGCACTGCCAACCCAGAGGCAAGTGGTTCAAATTCACAAGCTGCACCTCAGGAGAATGATGAGCAATCATTCCTTCCTTGCAATTTATAGCCTCTGAAGATCTGCTGGAGGATCAGTTACATGTCTGTTCCTACTCGATGACATTTAACGACATAGATAAATTGCCAGGCACACAATTTATGTTTTATTTTATTCATTTTTTTGCTTAAGAAGGAACATGAAACAAAGCAAAACCAAAAAATCAGCAATTATTCTGTATGTATCATCTTAAATCATATGATTTCTTTTCCTCGTCCATAATGTTAAGAACTTCAAAAGGGGGGGAAATCAGAAAAAGCGGCTGATTTTTTTTCTTTTAAATTACTGGACAGAAAAAATGTTATAGATTTTAAGGATAGAAGCAGAAGCTGATGTACTTATATTTCTTAGAGCATTAGAATTGCTTAGAGAGGAGAGTGATTTTTTGCCAAAATCGTTGAGGAGAATGATTCTGGGCATGCCTTGAAGCAGAACGTTCAGTAAACAGGAATTACCTATAAAGAAAATCAGGAAGCCAACGTGTTTCTTTTATGAACTTACTTCCTGCCATAGAAAAGCTGGATAGGAAATAAAAGACCGATGCATTCCCAACTGTATACTAAACCGGCTATTATTTCATTAAGGAAAATCTGAGTAAAAACTCAGACTCAGTGTAGGGAAAACTCCATGAGAAGCTTGAATGCTACGGAAACCAGACAACCATTGGCTACAATTAAAAACGATTCTGGGGGGAAACGTACAAACAAATTTCTACTCTGCGATTTTGAGTTCCTTAGCCACCACCTCCCGCTCCTAGTTGCTTCGAAATTTTTATTTAAAAAAGAAATGTATATATCTATCTGTGAAAAAGGAGCTCTGGTGGCCTTGTGGTAAGATGCTTCACTGCAATACCAAAGGTACACGCTTCGAATCCACTAGCTGCTCTGTTGGAGGTTGGCAATCTCCTATGGTGGGATTTACCGACTCTGAAGACCTGCCGGAAGGTCAACTCTGGGTTAGTTGAGACTCCTCGGCATACAATACCCACGAAAACGTGGGCCTAATAAAGAAATTTCTAACTTTAAAAAACTTATTGTTGCTGTGGTTATTCTTCCGTGTGTTTTTTCCCCCAGGGTTCTTCTCGCTTTTCTGAGGTTCTGTTGTGGAATTCTATCTTGCTTCTCATCTTTTTCAGTTGGATCAGGAGAAACTTCCCACTCTAACAGTTGCCCATTTTATCCTCTTACCCTCAAATGAAAAGACATCCCATTTTCAAGCCACATTCGCATGTATGATGGAAGATGCCAACATGCAGTGGCAGCAGCTGCCTTCCTCAAAGCAGAAACTGCAGTTCACATCTCTCCTTTGCCCTCCCTAATATCAACTCCACCATTCTTTAAAACAAAATTCTCCTGAAAGCCCTCATCTCCCGGCACACCCCACACTGCATGCACGCACACCAGGATGCCCGCTGCCTCAGTAACGCTGAACCCACTGCGCGGCCCCTCCCACCGCGGCCCCGCCCCCGCCCCAGGAACCAATGGCCGCCGCCCGCATCTCTCAGGTGGCTCTTTGATAGGGTAGCGTAGGCTGCCATTCTCAAGGTGCGTCCCGCCCACTCCTCGCTTCCCTCCGGGGCTGGAGGAGCCCGAGCATCAGCAGGAGTAGCTGTGAGCAGCCGCGGCGGCGCCGCGCGTCGTTGCAGTTGCGCCATCTGTCAGGAGCAGAGCCGGCGGGGAGGGGGCTGCCGTGGGAGAGGAGGAGGGGTCGCCGCGAGCCCAAGGCCGCCGAGACCCGCCCGCTGGCCGGCCGCAAAGCAGAGGCTTGGCTGTCCCCGGAGCCGCGCGTTCTACGCCGTCCGGGAGCGCGGCGCTCCTCCCGGCGCACCGAGGGCTCCCCGGACTCACACAAAGCCGCCGCCCGCGCCTCCGGCCGCCGGGCCGGGGACACCCGGCGCCGCCCCCTCCGCTCTCCGAAAGCCCCCAGGCTCCCGGGTCCGCCGCGGAGCAGCCGGAGCCACCTCGGCCGAGCTGGAGAAGGCGGGGAGAGGACCATGTGAATGGGCTCCGGAGCCTGAGCGGACAGCAGGTAAGCGGCTGGGGATGCGCGGCGGGCTCGGGGATGCTGCGGCGCCGCCCGGCCCTGGGCGCCCCGGGGCCGCGCTGCCCTCGCCGCGGGGCCCCGCGCTGCAGTCCTTCGGCCGTCGCCACCTCCTGGACGCTTCACGGGCTGCCCAGAGTTGGCTGCGCCGGGGGCTCCCCGCGACCGCGGGAGGGGACACCCCTGCGGGGGGCGCCCCGGGGTAGCGCGGGGAAGGGGGCCCATTTCCTCACCCGGGCGCCGAGTTAGAATGGGAATGGACTTGGGGGCCAGCCTGGCCGGGACTCGGGCTCCGCCCCCGCCCTCCTTTTGAGGCCCCCCGCGGGGACCCGGGCTGTGTGTGTTGTTTAATGTCGGGGATGATGTAATCACTTAATAATTGATGCCCCGTGCTGCTTCCCTCCTCACCCCACCCTGCCCCGCTCCACCTCTCGGCCTCCTCCCTCTGCGGCCGTCGCCTTCCTCTTCGCATCCTCCTGCCTATTTCTGGCATCTCCCTTGCACTTCCCCCATCCTCCCCTTCACTCTTCCTGTGCCACCACCCACCCTTTCCCTTCCCCTGTGTGGGAGCCTTCCCTCCTCTTCCTCTGCCCCCCTACCCTCCTGCCCCCTCAGGCTCCTTTCTCCTCCCTTCCTCCAGCTGGATTGCCTCTCTACTTCCCTGGATCGATGGCTGGTTTTGTTTGGTTGCCACCCTCCTATCTTTGCGGCCACAGGCTGGAGGGGCTGGGCCAGAAAGAGGCCACCGAGCTTGGGTCCAGTGGGATTTGCCCAGACTCATTGAGAAAAGGGATCATAACACCAGCCTTCTTGTCCTTCTTCCCCCGATAAATCACACAGGGTCCCCGTTTGTGTGTGTGTGTTTGTGTGTGTGTGAGAGAGAGTGACACACACAAAGGACTCTTTCAGTGCACAGAGAAGAGACACACAAAGTACCCCAGGATGGGCTCATGCTTCTTGATTCTCTTCCGTAGGGCCTCCTTTTCTCTAAGATAAAGCAGTTGATCATCTTTCTGAGAGTCTTTCCTGCCACATTTACCAAAAAAATAAAAGGCCCCAGTTGCAGGGTGGCAGGTGCCGGCATTTTGCTGTGTTCATGGAGCGTTTTGCTGTGTCCATGGCCTGGCAGGGTTGACTGGCAGCTGCATTTCCTCGATTGAAAGAGTTTTAAAATGGTAACAGCAGTCTTAAGAGTTGCTTTACTGTGTTAGGTCATCCCCTTCCTTTTTCACCTCTCTTTTCTGGGGGACTGGGACCCATGAGTTGGGATTAGATGAAGTAGTGTAGGAGCAGAGTTATGGATGAGTCAAAGAATGAAATTGGTGTTTTACCAGAATGAGGCTACTTGACTTACTGCTGCTCCCAAGTCTTAAAGCCACTGCACTGAAGGTTTTGGAAAGGAACGCTTGTCTGTCCAGTGATGTTGGTTTACACTTATATTTAAGTGAGTGCCTGGAGACTTTAATAAAACAACATTGAATTGACATTTGGAAGACTGCTGAAAACTGTCTCTTCTCTGCTTCAGTGTAGCCTTCAGACAGACGCCCACATCCTTCCTTGGGCCACCCAAGCAAGTGCAATACTTTCCACCCTTTGTGCTCTCTACTGCCTAGTCCCTGCCCCATGGGTACCGAGCTCTCACATGGAGGGATGCGCGGACTTTTAGAGGAAGTGGTTTGTTGACTACACCTTTGGTGACACTGAGATATGAACCAGGTTGTAGAGAATCTTTCGACTGAACATCTGCTTGATCTTCTTAAAGAGGAAACGTTAGTGTAAATCTGGGGCTTGTCTTCCATTTCTGTAAGCCAGTAACTATCACACACTTAGTTGATATGCCAAAGTCGAGGTTGAACGTGACAACTCCTTAAGAACATGACTCTTTCACTAATGTAAGTGATATACTCTTATTGTTAGATGCCATTAAGTTGGCTCCAATTACTAGCAAGTCAGTGTTATGCAGTACAAAAATCTTGCTACATCAGCAAATGAAGGTCCTGAAAACTTCATCCATGTGCATCAAGTTAGACTCCACTTTGAGGTGCCACCTCATCAGTTCAGCTTCTGGTGGTGTTATCTGTTATCTCTGAGGTTTCACTGCTTCTTTATCTTTTCTTTTTTTTAAAAAAAAAAAAAAAGAAGTACATGGTCAGGACCTTCTTCCTAGTCTGTCTTAATTTGGAAGCTGAAATTTAGCCACGTCTGTGACCCTGATGGTGTTTGGAGTACCAGTGGCAGAGCTTCCAGCACCACAGTGATAAGCTACCACAGATAAGTAGTTGGTTATAAATAATAGAGCAAATTTATTCTTAAAGACTCTATTAGGAAAACGTTGTTACGGTTCATTAAACATTTACTTCTGCGCTTTCTAAGAATATTCAGCATAGAACTTTTACATTAGAAAAAGCAATGGGTTAATGAGTGTACTAGAAAAACAAAGGGTTTTTTGTTTGATTCTAGACCCAGGAAGGAGAGTCAGTGCACAATCAGCTTACACTCTGTTGACCAAGTTAGAGGGGCTAAATAGATAAGGGTGAATGGGAACGAGTCCACACTCTGCTGCTCTCTGCTCTCTCCTGGGTCTCATTTCCCGAACTCCATTGGACTTGCTTAGTAGAGTCATATTTAACCCTCAGGCCTCAGGTTAAATGTCCTCTCTGCTGTGAAGCCCTCCCTATCCTCCACCCAGGGAAGGAGTTCCCTTGCCTCTCTGCCTCAGTCTGCCTCACCCGCAGCTATCTTGTTTTCAGGCTTCAGTGGTAGGCATTATATTTGACATGTATTTCCACCACTGCTTAGTCAGCCCATTTAAGAGACCTGGTCTTATTAATTCCTACTAAATGGTGCCCCAGTAGTTCCCGGTGTGGATTATTAGTTCCTTGATATGCGCCAGGCACTGTGCATTAATTAGGATGAGGTTGGTAGATTTGACTAATCCACCACCACTCTAGTCGTTGGAGAGTTAGTTGGCTCTAATTTTCAGTGACCCCGCGCGTGTCAGAACTGAACTTGCTGTATAGGGTTTACAGTAGTTGATTTTTCAGAGGTGTCTCACTAGTGGCTTTTCTTCTAAGGAGCCTCTGAGTGGACTTAGCAGTCAAGTACAGTTAGCCATTTGCACCAGCCAGGGACTCCATTTAACAAGTAGGCACCCCAGAATATCATGGTTCAAAAACAATAGAGTCTTCTTTCTCATATAATGCTTCTTTCTGGCCAATAAGTAATTTAATGTTGTGCAGGGAATTTGGGATTCATGTCACTATCTTGATGTAGCTATACCATCCCTAAAGTTCCAACTGTAGCTGCCAGAAGAGATATAATTAAAAAATGGAGTTTATCCACTTTTTAAGTGTTGTGATGCAGGAATTATGTCCATCTCTTCCAATTGCATTCTACAGGTGGGGGCTAGCTATATAGCCACATTTAACTGCAGTGGAGCTGAGAAATTAAGTTTAGCCATGTGCCCAGAATAAAAAAGGAAAAAGGCAGGAAGAAATGTATTTGGAGTGAACTGCTTTGTCTCATGTTCTGGCACCCAACAAGGTGTAAGCCCCTGACCTCAAGGTGTTTGTAGGGTGATGGAAACCTATGGTCTATATACTTCCCTGCTTTTTATTCTGATTTTGTATGTTCAGATTTTTTTCAATTTAACTTCATTCCAGAAACCTTGCTTTTTCATCATATTTGAAGTGGCCAATTCCAATTCATTAATCCGTTGTGATACAGTAACCTAATGATTTCTGTGTTGACTTTAATGTGTTTTTTTTCATTCAGGACTATTTCTTATTCTAGTTTTTTTCATATGTTGATTTTATAGACTCCTAGAATGATTTGGAGGGTGCTAAGGAATCACAGTCCTACCTATGAGTTAGAGAGCTCTAGTGGACTCGTGTATGGGTAAGGAGTTGCTCTGATAACAGCCCAAAGGCTTTCTGGGAGGAAAATGGACAGTCTGCTCTCGAGTGTGTGATTTGCAGCCTCTGAAAACCCAATGGAAAGCCAGCTTTGGACTTGATGGCAGTGAGTGAGTGCGAGTCAGCTGTGAGTTAGAATCAATGTAATGGCCCACAACACTAGCAACAACAACCATCTCTTAAACTGAAGAGGAAATTAAGCAAACTCAGAGAGTAAAGTATGTGTAGTTCAGTGGTGAAATCCTTGCCTTTCATACAGGAGATCCAAGGTCAGTTCTTACCAGTGCGCTGCATGTATAGCCATTGCCTGTGTGTCAGCGGTAGATTGTGTGTTACTATTATGCTAAACGTGTTTCAGTGGAGCTTCCAGTCTGAGACGGTTTGTGAGAAGAAATGCATGCTGATCTACTAAAAATCAGCCAGTTAAAACCCTGTGGTCACAGTAGCTCAGCCACAAATGATGATGAGGATGGTACTGCACTGGGCAGCATTTTGGCCCACTATATATGTGAGGTCGATAAGAGTCATGCTGGCTCAGGGGCAGCTTGCAACAGTAATAGCAGAAATGAAATTCACTGTCTCAGGTCACACAGCTTGCCAGCGAAGCACCTCAGTCACCCCAGCCCTTGAGTCCACCTGTCCCCTTCCACGCAGCTGTCCTGACTCTTCATGACTTGAATAGCTAATAGAGGTTAAACATGCTTTCAGACCTCCAGGAGCCAGGCAGGCTACTTGCATTTTGTATCGTCCCTATTCTGTGGAATAATTTTATCCACTGCTCTAGTTCCAATCGATAATGCATATTTTTTACTAAATGTTGATGTTGTGTGCCATAAAGTTAGAAACAACCCATAGCTGACCCTCAGGTGGGTTTTCAGATGCGGTTAATCGCATGGGAGGAGATTGTCCATACCTCTCCTGCAGAGCAGCTGGTGGATTTGAACCATGTGCCTTTGGGATTGAAGCACAGTTTCTTGTCGGTATATCAGTTCTCCCTTTTTTGCAGAGGTTAACCCGGCATATCTATGACCAAGGCACTGGGAGAACGTGTTGTGAAAATGAATACTTAATACTGCTCTTACTCTTCAGGAACTCACAGTTTATTACAGGAATTTAAAAGAAAATAATTCCAAGTATCATTTATTTACTATGTGCCAAGCATCAGTGATAGAGTTGTGTTGCCCAAAGGCACCCAGTTTGAATCCATTCGCTGCTGGATGAGAGAAAGATGGGCCATTTTCCCCCCATGTGATTTACTGCCTCTGAAATCCCACTAAAGAGTCAGTTATGGTTGATTCTGACTTCGTGGTACATAACAACAGTCTTAACAATAATAATATAAAGTCTTCTCTCTTTTAATCCTCATCTGTAGAATGGAAACAAAGGAAGGTTCAGCAACTAACTCATGAATATGTAACTACTTAAGTGATAGGATTCAAACCCACTTTTGTCCCAATGTCCTTGCCTTTAGTCGCTAACATATGCAAAATATGACATATGAATATAAATTATGGTGATACTAATTAAGATGTATTAAGTGCCTTGAGGAATATGGCAGACATGCTTTGGAAATTGAGATTGACTTCTTTTTGCTGGGAAATAGAATTTTGTATCTAAAACTCTTAAAATGGGAAAGCAAAGCAAAATATGTTGATTCCAGAACTTCTTTTCCTCTGTGTGATTCTTTACATGAAGCTAATTCTCTCTGTGGTCCACAGAAAGCTTTGCATGAGTTTGTGGACTGGTCTACATATTTATTCGTTCAACAGATGGTGATTGCACCTACCATTGGGCTAGATGCTTAGTGGGTAGGAAAGCTGTGACTCTACCCTAAAGGTACCTACCTGCTAGTCTAGAAAACAAAAGAGTAAGTCCTTGACCTCTGAAATAAATGTTGTGATGATTCTAGGGTTCCTCATAGGATGCAAAGGCAAGAGTAGGGGTTAGCTCAGTGAATGCTGTGAGGGAACATGGGAGTGAATTTACAGACATCTTGTGAAACTTCTAGTTCATGCAGGTTGGATGTGTGTTTTGAGGGGTGGGGAAGAGGGTGGTGATAGTGGGGATATGGACCGAAGAAACTGAGGTTCTTGGATATACTTACTTTATTCTGAACATTAGGAGTTTTAAGTAGAGAAATGACTTTGATTTGACTTATGTTTTATAAAAACTTGGAAACAGGGTGGGCAACTCAGGGAAGATAATTATGAAGACTTAGTTTCCATAAGTAAGCCTTATCAGTAAGACCCTAAGTGAAAAGAATGGAGATGAGAGAAAGAAAAAGGAGCATTGATGGTGAGACAGAATGTGGGGGAGGGGAGACACAGAGACAGGAGTCCTGGGGAAATGAGGTAGAGAGAGACATGTCATGTCACCGTCAATGGCAGAACAGAAGCAAGGGGTGGAGGATGTAAAATTAGGACATTTGAACTTCCAATGGGAACTCTCTTGTAGGTGGTTAAATAGATGAGTCTGGGTGGTGTCAAGAGAAGTAACTAGGCCCTAAATAGAAATTTGCTAACAGCAAATTAAGGAATACTTCAAGCCATGGGCGTAGTTAAGATCACCTAGGGAAATTTATAAAATACTCGAGCACCACAACAAGATAAAGGTAAACAACCTCATTGAAAAATGGGCACAGGATATGAACAGACACTTCACCAAAGAAGACACTCAGATGACAAACAAGTACATGAAGAAATGTTCAAAATCCCTAGCTCTAAGGGAGATGCAAATCAAAACAACTATGAGATATCATCTCAAGTAAGAATAGCAAAATTTAACAAAACAGCAAACAGCAAATGCTGGCAAGGTTGTGGAGAAACTGGAACCTGTATTCACTGTTGGTGGGAGGATAAAATGGTGCAACCACTATGGAAGGCTGTATGGCGCTTTCTCCAAAAGTTGCAAATAAAAATACCATTTGACCCAGCAATTCCACTACTGGGAATATACCCCAAAGAAACCAAAACTGCCACCCAAGCAGATTTATGCACATCCATGTTTATTACAGCTTTGTTCACAATAGCAAAGAGTTGCAAACAATCTAAGTGCCCATCAACAAATTAATGGAAGGAGAAACTGTGGTATATTCACACAATGGAATACTATGTTGCATTGAAAAACAAGGAACTCATGCAATATTATTCAAAATGGGTGACCCTGGAGGACATTATGCTAGTGAAATATCTCAGACACAAAAGGACAAATACTGCATAGTGTCACTGTTGTAAAATGGGACTGACATTGGGGTTGGGGGGAGACTGAGAAAGATGGGATAAATTATGTATACTGCATTGAAACAGATGAGGGAGAGAACTGTTTAAAAGGGATATACGGTTAGGTATTATTGTCATGACAGGAGTCCAGAATGAAGGCTGCATAGTGGAGTGGATTTGGGGGGAAGGATTGTATAACAATGAAAAAAATTTTCTTTTATTTTTTAGAGAGAAGAGCAAACTGGGGAGGCAGGTTGGGCAGGGAGAAAAGTGCAACAATGAATGAATGGAAATCCTGTCTCTGTAAATTTTTATTAAAATTAATAATAATAATAAAAGAGGGGGGGAAGATCACCTAGGGAGAGTAGATTAGAGCACAAGAGGGGGTGTCCAGTCAGTGGATGAAAGTGGTGCAGGCTGGGATATTGGGTGAGCCCTGGGGAGGGGGGTGGACCTCATCCCTAGGTGAGAAGAGTGAAGGCTAAGCAAGATGAGGGATGAAGAGCAGCTGGATTCAGCATCAGAGAGATCTGGACCTCGCCAGAGTTACATCAGTGGAATACACTCCCCCAAATCCTGCTCCTGTCCAGCCAATTCCAACGCATAGCAACCCTATAGAGCAGAGTTGTTGTGTGTTGTTGAGTTGGGACCAACTCATAGCTGACCATCTAGCAGGTTTTCAGAGGCGGTGAATCACATGGGAGGAGACTGTCCGCCCTTTGACTGCAAAGCATGTGGTTTATTCAAACCACTGGTCTTTGGGTTGACAGCACAACTCTTTTCGCACTAGACCACTAGAGTTTCCTGGAATAGACAGTCAGGAAAATGAAAAAACCCTTCTTCTTGACAGACAGTAGAAACATGTATCAGAACTTACAGAATGTACAATTACCAAAAAAAAAAAATCAATCGTATTCCAAGAGTTTTTTGGTGTTTTTTTTAAGAGTACAAAGTCATAGAATTGAGCATTTTACATATCATGTAGTCCTGTGTATCTGTTTTACTTATGAGGAAAATGAGCCCTAGAGAGTTAAGTGACTTGCCCAAGATCATAAAAGGAGCCGGCCAGCAGCAAGATCACTCGTTAAAGTCCGTTTTGAACCTTTCAGCCCAGGTGAAGATGAATGGTTGCACCAAGGCCAGGTTATGCCACATTGCCCAGTCTACCTCTGCTGCCCTTCAACTTTACAGTGCAGACAATAACCTCAAAGAGCTGCTGTCAGAACTCAATGAATTAATAAATGTAAAGCATTCAGATCGGTGTCTCAGATACAGGGAGAATTATGTAAGTATTGCTGCTGCTGTTTATATATATGGTCGTACGCTACATATCATCTGGGTGCAGCTTCATACCAAATGAGCCTCTGTGGTCCCATAAAATTGTGATACCAAAATAAATCCAGTCTTTAGAGTTGGTTCCATCTTATAGTGACCCTTCATCTTTCTCCTTGACCTTCTGGTTAGCAGTCCAGTATAGCATGCATATGGCACAAATTCTTCTTAAGCTTATAATTGTTATTGTGGTGGTGCACCATCGAGTCGGAACTGACCCACTGACCCTCTGGTGGGTTTTCAGAGGCAGTTGATCAAATAGGAGGAAATTGCTCATCCTTCTCCTGGGAGCAGCTGGTGGATTCGAACCATGTGCCTTCAAGAGTACAGTGCAGCCTCTTGCCACTAGGCCACCTAGAGCTCTCAAGCCTGTAACAGAATTCAGAAATCCCTAGCAGAGAATAGGACCTAGCTAATGCAACAGTTTCTTGCATCTAACACATGTATTTCACGTTCCTTGTTTGCAAAGCAGTTGGGCTGGAAGATAATGGTACAATGTGTGTGTATATGGTTGTTTGAGTTGGAACAGACTTATAGCTGACCTTCCAGTGGGCTTTCAGAAGCTGCAAATCACCCAGGAGTAGAGTTCTTATCTTTCTCCTGCAGAGCAGCTCGGCTTTTTTAGAGGCAGTAAAATCCCACAGGAGAGGATTGCCCATCATTTTCCGGCAGAGCAGCTGGTAGATTTGAACCATGTGCCTGCATATATATTAATAATAAGGAAAATAATTTATTAATAAGACTTTATTAATAAATTAATAAAGATCACTATAAAATCTATAATACATGTGCCTTGAGAGTTACAGTAAATGCTTCTGTTACTGGTTTATGCATGTATTGTACTGTGCTTGTATCTGAAAAGTTAACCATTTAATAGTGTATGTTTCCACTCAGGGACCACAACGTCCAGTCTCATGTATTGCACATCTCTTGAATGTGGTAGCATTACCTCTCGATTTCATTTTCTTTCAAAAATATGTCAGTGATGCACATCAGGGCTGACAAACACAGCAAAGCAAGTGCTAGTGCTAGCAGCAAGAGGCAAAGGGGGGTATCAGTTTGGAGGTGAAGCAGAAAGTATTAAACAGCTCAAAGTGGTAAATATCAGTGACTGCTTTTGCTCACAGTTTAGGCATTTTACACTCTACAATCCTCACAATCCTCAGTGAAAAGGAAAAAAAGCCATGCTGTTAAAGGATCAGCTCTCATGAAAGCTGAAAGGCTAACATAACAACAGGTACCCATCCTAGATACAGTGAAATTGCTCCTGGTGTGGGTTGAGGACCAAACATAAAAACAAATCTCAGTACACTGACATTACTACTAATGTGTGAAGTTTCTTTATGATGCTTCCAGAAAAAAAAAAAATAATACAGGAGCAGGCTACATACACAGGTTTGGTACAGCGCTCAAGCTTATAAGGACGTATCATGGAACACATTGCAATACATGATCCCTGACAGAAGGATAGATGAAAACATCGTGTGTGCATATGAGTAAATTTTAATTTGAGGAAGGGAGATTTGAGTGATTGTCACTCCCAAATTGTTGGAAAAGGTGTGGGAAATGATGTAATGCGATTGAATACAGCATTATTGTTATGTTAGCAAATCTTTGTAAGAAATGCAGACATTTATTTTATTCCTGAGAGTAGAAAACATGAAAGACCTCTAAAGTTGGCCTTTTAAGAGGTTTCTTTTGTTTTCATCAAATAACTCAAATTTTAACCCATTTATAGTAAATCTCCCCAGATTTGACGTAAGATTATCATCCTGACTTTCTGAAGGTAAAACAAATTGTGGAGGAGGAAAAAAAAACATTGGTTAGACACTTCTTTATTTTGGAGGACAAGAGGTCATTTGAGTTATTTAGTGTAATCATTTGTGTGTGTTTCTATTTCCTCAAATCTAATATTTAGCTACTAAAACACAAAGTAGCCACAACAGTGTCATCCAAATGGACTTTTGTGACTCACACTACAAACAATTTAGGGATAAGTGACACTTTGTACTTGATTAAAACAGTAATCCTAGAAAGAAAGAAATTGAGCTGGATTTATGGTCTCATAAAAACATGGGAAGAAAAGATAATGCTTACTGACTCATGAAACTTTAACGATGTTTCTAAGGCCCTGCATTGTCATAATATTTGGATGAGAGGATTTCCCCGTTTACCTCAGCCTGCTCTCTGAATGACCTGTGCCATTCTCTGGATGAGAAACATGGCTTGGGTCCTCATCTGAGGCATTTTTAGGAAGCCTAGATCATCACTCATGCCCTTGTAAACCAGTGATCTCAAGCAGCACCCAGTTGGGTTGGGCAAATGCATAGTGAGTGTGTATTAACTGGAAAGAGCAGAGGGAAGCCAGGAACTAGGAGAGTCTTAGCCAATTGCTTATTTCGGTTTAGATACCCTTTCTGAATGTTTCTGGCCTTGTAGACCCCTGTCCATGTTAGTGGGAAAATCAGAGAGCATGCCACAGCTACTCACCCCTCCCTCTACAACAATAAAAATAATAGCAGCTTCCATTTCATTGAACCTCAGAGGCCAGTGCTGAGTGCTTGATACAGAGTAATTTATTTAATCACAACAACTATGAGGCTAGTATTATTATGCCCGTTGGTCAAATGGAAATACGACACCTCAGAAAGATAATTTGCTGATTGGCACACAGCTAATAACTTACAAAGCTAGAGCTGCCTGACTGAAACCCAGACATTGCTTTGGCTTCAAGGGAATGGGTGCTTTTAAAAAAAATTATTAATTTTATTGAAAGTTTACAGAGACCTAGGGTTTCTAGTCATTCATTGTTGCACTTTTCTCTCTGCCCACCCTCTCCCTCCCAATTCACTTTTCTCCTTGAAAAGTAAAACTCTTTCATGGTTATTTGGTCCCTCCCCCAAGTCCACTCAACTGTGCAGCCTTCATTTTGGACTCCTGTAATGACAATAATACCTAATCGTATATTCCTTTTATACAGTTCTCTCCCCCATTTGTATACATCATTCATCCCCTCCTTCTCTGTCTTCCCTGAAACCCGATGTTACCAAGAGCTTAATGGTAAGGAGTCAGGCTGCCAACCCAAAGGCAGGTGGTTCAAATCCACCAGCTACTTTGTGGGAGAAAGTCAAGCATTCTCCTTCCTTGTGATTTCTTGCCAGTGAAAGCCCACTAGAGGGTCAGCTGTGAGTACGTTCTGATTGGACAGTACATAATGACGACAGCATTGCCTGTTTTAAGCCTCCTTGCTTTTGCTTTGTAATTTACTTCTTTGTTAGATGTTGGAGGATGTAAAACACCTTTATTGAAAACCTTGCTTTTTTTTTCTTGTTAATTTTTAAAAATTTTTTATTTTTACTATTAATTTTAATGAAAACTTACAGAGATTTTGGATTTCCATTCAATCATTGTTGCACTTTTCTCCCTGCCCACCTCTCCTCTCTAGTTTGTTCTTTTCTTTGAAAAGTAAAAGAAAAAAATTTTCATTGTTATATAATCCCTCCCCCCAAGTCCACTCCACTATGCATCCTTTGTTCTGGACTCCTGTCATGATAATAATACCTAATCATATATTCCTTTTAAACAGTTCTCTCTCATCTGTTTCAGTGCAGTATGCATAATTTATCCCATCTTTCTCAGTCTTCCCCCAACCCCGAGGTCAGTCCTGTTTTGCAACAGTGGCACTATGCAGTATTTGTCCTTTTGTGACTGAGATATTTTACTCAGCATAATGTCCTCCAGGGTCACCCATTTTGAATAATATTACATGAGTTCCTTGTTTTTCAATGCAGCATAGTATTCCATCGTGTGAGTGTACCACAGCTTCTCTGTCCATTCAAAACCTTGCTTTTTAAAAAGTTCTACTTATGGTTTACCTCTTAAGAGGCCCTCCCTTCATCCCTACCTCTAGGCTCTCATACCACTTCACCATCACCTAAAAGGATGTGAGGAATCGAGGTCTTTTTCACTGGCTTGTATGATCTTTGCAAGGCAGGGACTCTATCTTGGTGGTTGATTTACAACATCCCACATAATCCATGATGCATTATTATTCCTGTTATATTTAATAGATGAGGAAACTGAAGCATAGACTTTAAGGGATTTAGCCAGAGTCCCACGCCTAGTCAACAACAGAACAGATATCTGAGCTCAAGTAATCTTTGTATATCCAATAAAACTAAAAAATTATTCCACCTTTCAAATGAGATCATAAACTCTTTGAAGGTGGAGCTTGTGTCCATCAGATTCTAGCACAGTATCTTGTGCTCCTCATAAACATCAGTTTTCTTTTTCTTCTATTTGCCTTGGCAAGAGAGCTAACAAAAGAAATTGAACCCAAGAAAACAGCATCAGGGCAGTGGTTGCATGAATCTCTTTGGAAGAAGGTATAGAATGCATATTGTTGTTGTTATATGCTATCGAGTTGACTGTGACTCATAGCAACCATAAGCACGTTAGCTCTGAACCCTACTGTATCCTGAACCAATCTCACTGTCTCTGACACACTTTTTTTAAACCACAGTTATTGTGTCAATCCATCTTATTCAGGATCTTTGTCGTGTACTTTCCAATCATGATATCCTTCTCTAGAGACTAGTTCCTCCAGGCTGCATGCCCAAAATATATGAGACAGAGCCTTAAACTTCTTACTTCCAAGGAGCAGCATGGTTTCACACTCTCTAGGACAGACCTTTTAGTTCTCTTGGCAGTCCATGGTACATTCACTACTCTTCTATAGCACCACAAAGGCATCAATTCTTCTGTCATCTTTGGTCATTGTCCAGCTCTCTGATGCATAGCAAATAATTGGGAAGACCATGGCCTGGATCAGGCACACTTTAGTCTTTAGACTGACATCATTGCTCTTCAGCACTCTGGAGAGACCTCTGAGAGCACATTTCCCCAATGCATTCCATATTTTTATTTTCTGACTGCTGGTGCAGAGTGTTGATTGCGGAACCGAGAAAGCTCAAATGGTTAACAATGCCAATTGCTTCTCTGTCTGTCATGATGCTGCCGATTGGCCCAGTGGTGAGGATCTTTGTTTTCTTGTTGTTGAACTTCAGTCCATATTGCAAACTATAGGCAGCAAATGCTTCAGGCCCTCTTCACTTTCAGCAAGTAAGGTTGTGTCATCAGCATCATGCAGCTTGTTCTAATGACCTGCAAAAGGTCATTAGAAGACAAAGGAGGAAGAAAAGACTGAGATGGATGTTGGAAAAACTCTGAATATTGCACTAGAATGTGAAAAGCCAAAGCAAAGGGAAAAAAGGAGGAAGTTAAGGACCTGAACAGAAGATTTCAAAGGGCAGCTTGGGAAGACAAAGCAAAGTAGTATAATGAAATGTACGAAGAGCTGGAGTCGGAAAAATAAAAGGATTGAACGTGCTTAGCATTTCTTAGAAGCTGAAGAAACTGAAGAACAAACTCAAACCTCAAGTTGCAGTACTTAAAATTGCTATGCAGAATTTTCGATGACCCAGGAAGCATCAAAAGAAGATTGAAGGAGTACACAGAGTCACTGTATCAAAAAGAACTGGCTGACAGAAGAATTTCATGAAACAACTTATGCTGGAGAGGCAATGGAGATGAAGGAGGACATTCAAGCTGCTATGAAGGAATTGACAAAAAACAAGGCCCAGGAATTGATAGAATATCAGTTGACATATTTTTAACAAACAGATACAGCCCTGTACGTCCTCGCTAGGCTGTGCCAAGAAATCTGGAGAACAACCACCTGGCCAACTGACAGGAAGAGATGAATATTTATTCCCATTCTTAAAAAACTGTAATCCAGTAGAGTGTGGAAATTATCAAACAATATCACATACAAGCAAAATACTGCTGAAGATTATCCAAAAGTGACTGTAACAGTATATCGACAGAGAACTACTGGGAATACAAGCTGGGTTTAAAAGAGGTCGTGACACCAGAAACATCAAAGCCAATGTCAGATGGATCTTGGCAGAGGAATGTCTATATGTGCTTCATTGACTATGCAAAGACATTTGACTGTGTAGATCACAATAAATTGTGGTTAACCGTGAGAAAAATGGAAATCTCAGAACACCTGATTGTGCTCATGCAAAACCAATACTTGGAGCAGGAGACAGTCATCAGAGCAAAGCAAGGAAATACTGCATGCATGGTTCAAAAATCAGAAAAGGGGTATGTCAGGGATGCGTCCTGTCTCCACAGCTTTTCAATCTGTAAGCAGAATAGAATGCATATTACATGCCTCGTTCTGATTCAGTAGGCTTTGGGGTGACCATGGTTGAACAACTGGAAATGTTTTCTAGATATGAAGCTGAGACTAGAAAGGTGAGTGAAGCTGCTTAGGAAAGCGAGGAGTAGAGCAGAGTGAATAGATCTTAGCCCCTGTGGTAGGGGCAGGCAGTGAAATGGAGGAAAGTCACCCAGCAGCCAATAACAGGGAGCAGTAGCCTGAGGGGAGGCTGGGGATTGGAAATCCATCACAGAAAAGCCTCTTCCCTTGTATTTTAGAGTTCTAAGTACCTGCTCCTTTTGAATGTGCTGGTGGGATTTTATCTGATGAATTCAAACACTTTCATTTTCTTCAGAGCCTCCATCTTTGAGGTGCCCCAAAATAGCAGGCTTTACATGGAGTTGTATAAGGATCCCATCTGCTTTATACAGAAAAGTGGGGCTTTAATGGAAAATTAAAAAGGAGCCAGATCTCCTTTCCCACAACAAAGCTCGGGCACTTTTCCCAATTCTTTCTTCTTTTAATCCCCAGAAAAAGTTACTGAGTCTGTATTTCTGTGAAATCCTGCCCAATGTGAATTCTGCTTTAAAAGACAAACAAACAGCAACAAGTTGCTTCATTTCCACACAAATGTAGTGTCTATTTAGAAGCATTAACAATTTCAAATATTATCACATCAGCAATTTTATTTCAATTTTATTCTAGAAATAATGTGATATGTTATCTACAATTAAGCACACAGTTAGACACAAAGATATTTTAAAAATGTGTTGATTTATCTTTTTGCTTCTCCCCCAGAGTTTGAAGGATATCTTTCATTTAACTTGGTAGAAAGAAAACACAACTCTTTATTGTCCTTGTCTGTAAAAGAATCAACTCTAACATTCTGTCATACTTTATCTTTTAATATAGAATATGTGATAGAATGCTGCTTTCTAAAATATTATTTTTAAGGGTTTAAATGTTATTTATGTTTGTTAGCAAGGGCCCGTCCTTGGAAAAAGACATCATGCTTGGAAAGGTAGAGAGGGTCAGAAAAAGAGAGGAAGATCCTAAACAAGGTGATTTGGCGCAGTGACTGTAACAGTGGATTCAAGTATCTTAGAGATGGTGAAGATGGCACAGGATATGGAAGGCTTCAAACCCATCGTTCTCGGGGTCACTGTGAGTCCTTGTTGACTCAGTGGCACCTAACAGCAACAACTACTTGGAAGTATTAGTGCTGTGTCTGCCCTTTATATACACACCCCTGATGCTATGTTGGCCGGCCCATCTGTCTTCTTTTGATGTGTGTGCTCCAGTCTTTCTCTAAGAGACTAAAATAAGAATTGAAATTGCCATTGCCATACTTTGTAGATTGAGTCTGGTCTGTGTGAGAACGGGTTTTCTGGAGTAGGTCCTGGTTCTTGCCTTGCCCTTTACTAGCAGAGAGGAACCAAGCTCTGAGCTTAGTATTGGACACTTTCCACAGAACTCCCTTTTCTTGCACAAACTGCTCACTTCCTATTTCACCTCTTTTTTAAAATTTTATTTATTTTAATGAACATTTGCAGAGATTTTGGATTTCCATTCATTCATTGTTTCACTTTTCTCCCTGCCCACTCCCCCTTCCCCAGTTCGCTCTTCTCTTTGAAAAATAAAAGAAAAATTCCTTCATTGGTATACAATCCCCCTGCCCCGAGTACACTCCATTATGCAACCTTCATTCTGGACTCTTGTCATAACCATAATACCCTATCACATACCACTTTTAAACTGTTCTCTCCCTCATCTGTTTCAGTGCAGTATGGAGAATTTATCCAGTTTTTTTCAGTCTTACCCCAACTGTGATATCAGTCCCGTTCTACAATAGTGGCACTATGCAGTATTTGTCTTTTTTGTGACTGAGATATTTCATTCAGCATAATGTCCTCCAGGGTCACCCATTGTGAATAATACTGCATGAGTTCCTTTTCAATGCAGTGTAAAATTCCATTGTGCTATTTCACCTCTTGATGCACCAAGTATTAATCCATTATCACACATACGTGGAATATCTGCTCTGTTCTGGTTTTCCTTTCTTGGAATTCTTTATCCTTCCCTTTCTCTCACATTTCTACTTAATTATCAAGGCCCAGCTATAATAGCACTCTCAGAAGCATCCGCTCATCTCCTTGTCTTGCATTGACCAATTGTATTCCTCAGTTGCCTCCTAATAGGTAACATTTTACATTGTTTGTAAAATCCTGATATGAGAAATTAGAGGTTCAGACAGTTTTTGTGACCTTCCAGAGTTATACATTCAGCTATTGGTTTGGATTGGAATCCAGAAATTGGGAAGTTCTATCTTCTCAAACTTCTAGTCCCATGTAGACAAGTAAGGTTTGGTGACCCACCCCAGATTTTCTCTTTCCAAAATTAAAGGTCAGTGATTCAAACCCACCAGCCACTCTGCAGAAGAGAGATAGGCTGTCTCTTCCTAGAAGTATTTACTGCCTTGGGAACCTAATGGGTGGTCACCATGAATCAGGATTGATGGCAGCTGCTGTGGCAAGTGTAGTAGTTAAAGATCTGTGTGCTTACCAGTAAGTCAGTGGTTTAAACCCACCAGGTGCTCTGGGAAAGCAACGAGGCCATCTGCTTCATAGAGATTTATAGCTTTGGTAACGCTATTGGTAACCCTATTGGTGGTCCTGTAGGTCACCATGAATCAGAGTCAACTCAGTGGCAGTGGCATAGCAAGCAGCAAATGCCATTCAGAGTGTAAATTCAGAACAGATAATTATTTAGACAGACTCTGAGGCAAGGCACTGGGATGATTGGCTGACACCCCAGGCCTCTGTGGGGCTGAGCTGACATGGTTTGGGGTGTTGAACTTCCATGATTTCTGGTGGCCACCTAATTCTTACTCATTAGTAAGTCACATTAGCGACTGTGTCCCAGTCTCTTTTAGGAATCACCATTTTGAGAAGACCTGAGTGGTGCAGATAGATAAGGTGCTCAGCTGCTAACCAGGAAGTTGAAGGTTTCATTTCCCACAGGAGCAGCCTCAAAAGAGAGGTCTGGTTCAGAGGAGCATCCACTGAAACTCTGGAGATCAGATCTGCTTTGACACACAGGGGCCACTGTGTATTGCAGGTGATGCTTGTCTTTAAAGATCCTTAGCCCAGAATCTTGACTGTTTTGTTAACATTTTAGGGCATTCAGAGAAATTGTGACTTTTATGTCCTCTGCTATTAGGATAGGGTGCTCTGGTGCTGTTGTCCAGAGGGAACTGAGCTGCTGACCTAGAGGTGGCAGCTCTGGTGGTTTGAATCCCCCCACTGACTCTGTGGGAGAGATGTAGGTTGTCTCCTTCTGTGTGACTTACAGCTTCTGAAAACCTGCTGACTGTTCAGACACAAGGGCAATGAGTTGAATTGTTTCTCTTAGGGTTTCACCAACAAGACATTTAAAAAAAGGAAGGGGAGGGAGAAAATTATCAGTGTAAAATGATATCTGGAATCAGAAGGAAAACACAGATTGTTTGAAAATCTGGGGAAAACTGATAATAGCAAATGATAGGAGAGAGAAGAGGAGCAGATGAGAACTTCAAATTCCCAACAACAGAAAGTTTGGGGGGACCTGAGAGACTGGAGGAAGCAGGTGCTTGTTTCTTATGCTTTACCCATTGGCAGCATCAGAATGGATGGTGAAGAGATTGAGATTCTTCACAGCTCTAGTTTGCTTGGCTCCACAGTCAACACTCTTGGCACCAGTAGCCAGGAAATGAAAAGGTGTATTGCCATGAGAAAGTCTGCTGTTAGGGACCTCTCCAAAGTACTTAAGAGCAATGGTGTCTCTCTGGAGACTAAGGTGCATCTGTTACAGGCTATGGTCTTCACAGTAACTTGTTATGCATCAGAGAGTTGGACAATGACCAAGGAGGATAGAAGGAGAATTAATGCCTTTGAGCTGTGGTGCTGGAGAAGAGTATTGAGAATACCATGGACTGCTAGGAAAACAAACAGATTCATCCTGGAAAGGGTTAAACCGGGTGGCTCCTTGGAGGCAAGGATTTTGAGGCTCTGTCTAACATACTTTGGACATGTGAGGAGAGACCGGTCCTTGGAGAAGGACATCATGCTTGGGAGGGTGGAGGGACAGCGCAGGAGGGGAAGGCCCTCTATGAGGTGGATTGATTCAGTGACTGGGATAATCGGGATGGGAGTGTCAGAGACAGTGCGATTGGCACAGGACAGAGCAGAGTTTAGGGCTGTTGTACATAGGATCGCTATGAGTTGCAAGCGACTCGATGGTACATAACAACAACAACTACCCATTTCTGGACCTCCTAAAGCGGTGTTTAAGTGAATCCTTCAGCCATGTATCACCTACCTTGGACTGTAAGACTGCCTTCCTGTCTAAGCATTCATTTTGTTTACTTGATAGAATCATCATTTACAGATTTTTCTCAACCCTGCTTGCTGAAACTGAGGAGGACCTGATGCACTTGCTGCAGAGAGTCAAGGACTGCAGCCTTCAGTATGGATTGAGGCTCAATGTCAAAAAGACAAAGATTCTCACCACTGGACCAATTGGTAGCATCAGGATGGATGGTGAGGAGATTGAGATTGTACACAACTTTAGTCTACTTGGCTCCACAGTCAACACTCTTGGCATCAGTAGCCAGGAAATGAAAAGACGTATTGTGATGGGAAAGTCTGCTGTTAGGGACCTCTCCAAAGTACTGAAGAGCAATGGTGCCTCTCTGGAGACTAAGGTGCGTCTGATACAGGCTGTGGTCTTTGCAATCCCTTGTTATGCATCAGAGAGTTGGACAGTGACTAGGAAGGACAGAAGGAGAATTGAGTATTGAATGTACCATGGACTGCCAAGAAAACAAACAGATTCATCCTGGAGAGGGTTAAACCAGATGGCTCCTTGGAGGCAAGGATTCTGGGGCTTCATCTGACATACTTTGGACATGTTGTAAGGAGGGACACAGGGCTGTTGTACATAGGGTTGCTATGAATCACAAGCGACTCGATGGCACATAACAACAACAACATGGGGGTGGTGATGTTAGATAGGTGTTGGTCGAATCAACTCCAATGCATAGTGACTCTGTGTAGAACAGAATAAACCACTGGCCTGTGCTGTGTCGCCCTCACAGTCTCAGTTGCGCTTGAGGTCATTGTTGCTGCCACTCTGTCAGTCTGTCTCCTTAAGAGTATTTGCTTTCACCTTCTGCTTTATCATACCTGATGTGTGCATGGGGATTGAGGCTTTATGTTAGTTCTAGCCTAGAGTTAATCTCTTATGAAATAATGATTTAACATTGTCCTGCCATAGCCTCCATTTGCATAGCCTTCCAGAGAATGACTGCTTGGAAAATTGTCTTTTCGGGAATGTTTTCCACAGTTGAGGAGGAAAGGCACACGCCATTTTGGTAACAAAAGACAGAGCACAACAGGCAGTTTTGCCAGTCCTCATTAAGAGTTTTCCTCAAGCGCTGTGTGAAAAGCTCTGTGTGACTCCTCATTAATGGCTTCCCCTGCCTAGACTTCACCTGGATTCCAGGTTGAATGGATCTAAGGGATGGGAAGCAGTAAGAACACTTTCTGTGGATCTAAGGAAACTGTTGCAACCAAAGCAGGAAGGTACCTGGTGCTTGTCTGTGGTTTGAAATGTCTTTCTGATCTTTGGACAGTGCTAGTGTATTTTTTTCCTTGCTTAACCATGCCACATCGTCATTAAAGCACTGGTCTGCTGCCTACCAGCTGCCCCCACCCCCCCACCTTTAAATGTTGCACTACCATTGTGACAGAATGTATTTTCCCCATTATATGCCAAGAGTTCATGTATTTATCTGGTTTGTTCATGTTCACTCACTTTTGTACATATCAGGGTCAATATTGTCCCTTTTCAGTAGCAAGTTTCTAAGATTCTGGAAGTGTATCTCACCTAATTTTTCTGTGTTAAATGCATTAAAGTATGCATTTACCAAATGCTTGTTGATTATGATGATTCCAAGCTAGAATGAGATGCGTTTCAAGGAAACTATTTTCCTGTAGGTAGTTAGAATGACAATAATCCCTACATTGATAGATCCTCAGCATTATGGTTTAGAATCTGGATTTTGGTTACACATAATGTTTTTGGCTCTATCTTCATTCCATGCTCTGAGTAAAAATGCAGTGACTGTTTCGTCTCATCCTGTGTTGAGATCAAGAACTGCCACTGCAGGGAGAGTGTGTTGCTGTGCTGTGCTGTGCCCCAGCACTCCTGAGGTGAGGTGTGACACCTGGAAGTGATCCTTTCAGGGGGTGGTGGTGGGAGGAGAGAGAAGAGACATAAAAGAATCAACAAAAAGCTGCTAGTGGGCTGAGAACAATATATAGGATTAACCCTCAGAGAGATAAAAAGCAGCAACAGGGGAAAAAAAGATAGAAAGATTATATGCATGGCAAATGACAGGCAATGTTAGATGCTTTGCAGATTTTCTTTTTATGTGAAAAAGAAGTAATCTGAAGTTGAGTGTGCTGCATTTTCTGGTGGATTTGGAGGCTGTGCTATCAGATGAAGGTGGGAAATATGGAGGAAAAGGAAGAGATTTGGACAATCCATTTAGTAGCCACTAAAATATAAGATTATGTGTTAATAAGGGAATAAAAACATAGAGAAGCAGTGACATTCCACTGGAATTTGCAGGCATTTTTAATGATTCCATTTAGCTCAGTTTGTGACTCTGCCTAGCAGCGCTTGTTGTTATGGGATGGAAAATCTAACAGAGTTGGGAATTGCATAGTAAGGTGACCAGGATGTTCTGAGAGATAAAAGACCGTATCAGTTGTTGTTGTTAGATGCTGTCTGTAGAGTATGACCCATAGCAACCCTATAAGCATCAGGTTTGACCCCTGTTCTACCCTGTGCCTTCCTCACACCTTCTGATACAGTAGAGCCCATTGCGACAGTCACTGTCTGGCCACCTGGCTGAGGGTCTTCCTCTCTTTTACTGACCCTCTGCCTTTCCAAGCATGGAGTCCCTGTGTAAGGAATAGCAGCATGTTCCAGCAACATGTCCAAAGAATGTGAGGTGAAGCCTTATCATCTTTGCCTCCAAGAAGCACTCTGTCTGTACTTTCTCCACAACATATTTGTTTGTTCTTTTGGCAGTCCATGAGATAATAGTCTCCAATGCTACAGCTCCAAGGCATCAATTCTTCTGTTATCCTGATTCCTTTTCCGCCCCTCAGATGCACAGCAAGTGATTGGAAAGAACATGGCCTGAATCAGGTACACCTTAGTCTTCAAACTGACATCATTGCTCTTCAGTAATTAGAAGAGGTCCCTGACTGCAGACTTTTCCAATGCAATATATATAAGGAAGTGGAGCCTTCCTTGAATACGTATCTTTGTGGAAGGCTGTACTTCCCTAGAACTCTGTCTCTCCCAAACCTCTTGTGTTCATTCCTCACCTTCCCCTAACCTCAGATCTTTTCTTTTCTTATTCATTATCCCAACTCCTCTTTGAACCTGAATCCTATTTTCAACTCGTTCAACTGATACGCTGATGATACAGACACATCTTAGAGGATAAAAGATTAAGTATAGAGTGGAAATTTAAGGATAGGAATAATTTTAGAAAGTGAGACATAGTCCCCTTTTCTGGTATCAGCAATTTATGAATTTATCCAGTTTGTTAATGTGTTTTTTTAATGTATAAAAGAAAGGTGAAACCAAGTCTCTTCATTTTGAAGCTCCTTCTCACATACTTTGGGCATGTGGCCAGGAGGAACCAATCCTTGGAGAAGGACATCATGTTCAGAAGCGTGGAGGAACTGTTGTACTTAGAGTCGCTATGACTTGCAGGCTTGATGGCATGCAATAACAACAGAAGAAGAACAATATATTAGTGTATTGTACATTCCCCCCCCTTTAAATTTGAATATATGTTGTAGACTCTTTGAGAGCCTCTATTGTGGCCTCCTGCCTTGTTGTTGTGAGTGCTTTTGAGTCAGAACTAACCCGTAGCTGATCCTATGGTGTGTTTTCAGAGGCAGTAAATCAATCCTGTGGGAGGAGATTGGAGTACCTTTGGGATTGCAGTACAGCTTCTTGCCACTAGGCTACCAGAGCTCCCTCCTACTTTATTGTTATGTGGCATTGAGTTGACTACGACTTATAGCAACTCTATGCACAACAGCTTTGAATCCTGCTCTATCCTGAGCCAGTCTCATTGTCTCTGAACACTTACCCTCATCCCAGTTATTGTGTCAATCCATGTCATCTGGGGTCTTGCTTTCCTGCACTGTCCCTTGACACTTCCAAGCATGATCTTCTTCTCTAAGGACTTGGCAGTATGGCCAAAGTATGTGAGATAGAGTCTCAAAATTCTTGCCTCCAAGGAACAGCTTGGTTTCACGCTCGCTAGGACAGACCTGTTCTCTTTGCAGTCCATGATATATTTAATGCTCTTCTTCAGCACCACACTCAAATGCATCAATCTTCTGTCATCCTTGGGCATTGTCCAGCTCTCTGATGCATAGCAAGTAATTGCAAAGACCATGGCCTGGAACAGACGCACCTCAGTCTTTAGACTGACATTCTTGCTCTTTAGCACTCTGGAGAAGAGGTCCCTGACATGAGATTTCCCTAATACAGTTTGTCTTTTGATTTCCTGACTGCTGGTGCCAAGAGTGTTTATTGTGGAACTGAGCAAGCTGAAATGGTTAACAATCTTCATCTCTTTTCCATCTATCATGATGCTGCCAGTGAGCCCAGTGGTGATACTCTTTGTGTTTGAGCTTCAGTCCTTATTGCAAACTGCAGTCCTTGACCTGCAGCAAATGCTTCAGGCCCTTCTCAGTTTCAGCAGTAAGGTTGTGTCATCAGTATAACACAGGCTGTTGATTAGTCTTCCTCCAATTTTAATGCCACTTTCCTCCACATAAAGTCCAGTCTCTCAAATTATCTGTTCTGCATACAGATTGAAAAGGTATGGAGACAAGATTTAAACTGACATTTTAATTCACTTTTCCCCCTGTTAATTCTCATTGCCTTGGGATTTTTACCCATTGAAGCTGAGGAGTTTGCTACTTCAGGGGAGGACAGAATACGGTCAGGGACAAAGAAGACACTGTTCAGCTTTTGACTTCCAAAATAGGTCCTTGAAGCATGTTCCAGAGACCAATTATGAAAGCCCAGGCCTTCTTTTAAAAGAAGCCGACTTTGTTAGAAGAAAAGTGATTTGCAGATTCTAAGAAGCCAAGTTACAGAAAGGCTGGCATATAGTTTAAGAGGAAGCTCGGCAGGAAGGAGACTGCAGCATGGTTTCCTGTCACACAGGAAGAACAAAAATCTCTTCCTGGGTTGAGGAAAGGGACTTAAGAGATTGGAGCAGGTAGAGTTAAATATGGGACAAAGATGGATAATCTCCTAGTATATGCTGTACAGCCTCCAAAAACCACTACAGAGTCAGCTATGGAGGGAGGTCAGGCTGTGAGTCAGTTCTGACTCAAGGACAAATAACAACAACAACAACAACAACAACAATAGTCAATGTATGCTAACAGCCAGCATCTTGTTTCCCTGGCTTCTGTCTGATGATATAAAAGGATGCCTTAGATGAATGTAAGAATATCTTCAACTGGAAAGTACTTTATACTCCTGTCTGGAATTCTGGAAGGAAACCACCGTGTACTGTGCCCAACGGTAGGGTCTGTTTAGGCAGAAACTAGGTCTGAAATGGTGTCTCCTCCAAGTTCCTAACAGCCTACATGTGAAATGAGGGAAATCTTGAGGATGAGGGAGTGAGATCTGAAGGCAGAATGCAGAAGGCATCCAGTAAGCCAGTCTCACGCCTGGAGACTATGGTTGAGGTGTGGGCAGCGTCAGCCATGGACAACTGCCATGTGTCCAGTGGGATGACCAGCTCATCATCAGAAGATCTGGGCCAGCATTCAAAAATCAAGAGACTTCCCACAGGCCGGTGAGGAATTGGAAGGCCACACCTGGACCAAGCTGAACTCCTCTGTCACTGGGGGAGGTGGAGGGAAAGGAGAGCAGCAGAGCCCTATGAAAGCATTTAGAATTAGTTAATCTGACTAATTGCCCTCAAGCAACTGAAGCCTTAAATCTCAAGAAGCTAAATATCTTTAGGTAGCAAAATTACCAGAGGAGAAATAGAATGATTTTGATCAAATTGACTCAGCTGTGGAGAAATAAAAGAACAAATATTGTATACATTTGAGTTGTTGAGAACTCTCTGGTTGGAACCAGTGGGTTTTCAAAGGCTGTAAATTGCACTGGAGGAGATTGCCCATCTTTCTCTCCTGGGGTAGCTGGTGGATTTGAACCGTGTACTTGCGGGTCAGCAGTACAAGTCCTTACCACAAGCCCCCAGAGAGCTCTGGTGGCTGAGCGGTAAGAAACTGTGCTGCAACCCCAAAAGCATAGCTGAAGGGTCAGTGCTGGGTCAGTTCTGACTTGATGGTATTCAAGAACAACAAGCCACCAGAGCACCCTGAGTTGTTGTCAGGTGCTACCCTGTCTGAGGAGTAAGTGTAAATTTCAAACTTTCCATGCTGCATTTGTGCTTTACTTTTTTTTTTAGAGGGAGTGGGGGCTACAAATTTACTTTTCTTGTTCCTTTATCATAAGATGCCCTAGGTTCATTTGGACAAAATATTTTAACAAGTTGATACTCTCAAAGGGAGTTAGGGGTAGAGTTGTCCATCTGCTGGAAGTGTGGTGGGGATTGGCCTTGACCCACTTAGCTCTCTGCAGTTCTTCTGAGTATCCTGCAGGAAGAATCTAAGGGGCCAAGGTGCTCAGACTGATGGAAGATAGAATTTTGGCCCTCCCCCTAGGCAGACTTGCTGGGATACTGACGCCTCTAGGCCAGTTTTCACTGCCTGTTTATGCTGCTTCTAGTTTTAATATTATAAAGGTACAGGGTGAATACTAGAAATTATAGTCCTTGAATATAAGAGAAAATGCTCTTCCTTCGTCTTTATTCAGGTCTCATGTACTAAATAAAGCATCAGTTTATGAAGGGATTCATTTCCAAGTATAATTCATAAGCAGTTACCAGAACACTCAAATGAGAGAGGGGGGAAAAACCAGTTAGTTCTTTTTAATTACATTTCATTTCTCTTTGACATTCATGTGAGGATAATGCAGCATTTTAAGAAGATGTGTTTTAAAACCTGCTGTTTCTTGAAATACCTAGTAATTTGGGAAATCTTAGTCTTTAAAAAATGTGCCCTGTAGGGTAGGAACAGTGAATACGGTGGAGAGTTGTCCCTTGGGAAACTGTTCTGCTTATGTGTATGCCGTATTCTGAGACACTTTGACCAAATCTTCTTAAACATAAAATATATCTCATATTTTCTTTCCTTGCTTGTCAGTGGGAGCCAAGAGGGAGTTAGAGATAGGGGAACCATGTAATTTATTGAAAGTCCCTAAAATAGTTAAAATTGTAGACTTTAAAAATAATCACCAACTCACATATGATGTTTATAGATCTCTGACATAAGGCCTACACCAAAGCTTTTAAAACAGGAAGTTCCGGGCAGTTCTGGTGGCCTGGTGGCAAGAAGCTGCACGGCAATCCCAGAGGTGCACAGTTCGAATCCACCAGATGCTCTGCTGGAGAAGGAGGGGCAATCTCCTCCTGTACCAGTCAGGTCCCATTTGACAGTACACACACACAAAATAATAAATTTTTTTTTTAAAAAAGCAAGTTCCTAAAATGTTAGCACTTATGTTCTTATATAGTAGAGTGAAAGAAAACCCTTTTTCTATTACCTGAACAGAGTCCGAGAAAGAAAGGAAGGCCCTCAACAAGATGCATCAGCAATAGTGACTATAGGAATGGACGTGGCACAGGTTGTGGTGAGGACTAGGACAGGGCGAGTCTGAGATCTGTCAGTAAGAGGCGTGCCTGTGAGTAGTAGTCAGCTCAATAGCACAGAACAACAACTGAACATTAAAGAGAATATGAGACAGTCACCATCCCTGTACATACCGACTCCCTTGAAACAGTTACTCTTTTTTTTTTGAGTGTGAGCACATTTAATATATATTGTTGTTTTGTGTTATTTGTTTGGTTTCTTTTTATTAATTTCAATGAACATCTACAGAGATTTTTGGATTTCCATTCATTCATTGTTGCATTTTTCTCCCCTCCCACCCCACCTCCACCCCCAGTTCCTCTTCTCCTTGAAAAGCAAAAGAAAAATGCCTTCATTGGTATACAATCCCCCAGCACACCCCCACTCCCAGCCCCCACCCCAAGTATACTCCACTCTGCAACCCTCATTCCAGACTCTTAGATAATCATAATGCCATAAAATATATTACTTTTAAACAGTTACTCTTTTTCAGCCATGCATTTCTCTGGTATCCATGTCACTGATATTTTCCTGAAGAATGTGTTGCTTTTAAGTTTCTCATAGCCATCTGGGAATGTCAAAGTTTCATTTTACAGTTATCAATTGATATTGTTCTATTTTCAGTTGGTATTTTGTATACACTATAGTTGTTTGTTTGTTTTTTATTGAGGTGAAATTCCTAGAACATAAAGTTAATGATTTGAAAGTGAATAATTCTGGGACATTTATCTTCACAGAACTATAAAACTACCACCTCTGTCTAATACAAAAGCATTTTTATCATTCTCTAAGAAAATTTAGATACATTAAAATGTTGTTCTTTATCTGTACCACTCACCCTCAGACCCTGGAAATCACCAGTCTGCTTTCTTTCTCTGAGATTTTAGCTATTCGGATATTTCCTATGAATGGAGTCATACTAAATGGATGGGATCATATAGTATGCCATTTATAGGAAGAGACCTTTTATGTCTAGTTTTCATTGAACAGAATGTTTTTGAGGGTCAACCGTGTTTTCATGTACCACTACTTAATTTTTATTTCATAAAAAGGAACATTTTATTTAATAAAATTCCATTTTATGTGTATCCATTTATTGATAGACATTTGTGTTGTTTCTTGACCTTTGGGTTGTTCCTACCTTTTGGCTGTTGGGACTAGTGAGACTGTGAGCGTGTACATATGTGCATGGATTTGTTTGCATACCTCTCTTCATCTTTTTTTGGGCATGTGCCCAGAAGTGGAATTGCTGGATCATATGGAATTCTGTGTTTAATGTTTTTAAGACCAGCATATTTTCAATTTAGAAAATATCTCCTTCTATAGACAGAAAGGGAGCGCTGGTGGCTTAGTGGTAAGAAGTTGTGCTGCCAGCTCAAAGGCATGTGGTTTAAATCCACCCACTGCTCCAATGGAGAAAGATGGGCAGTCTCTTACCATATGATTTCAATTTTCTGAAAACCTACTGGAGGGTCAGCGAACAATTCTGACTTGATGACACTCAGCAACAACATAGATAGAAAAGGTAACTCTGGTGGCCTAGTGGTACAGAGTTGCCCTCCTAATTCAAGGGCAGCTGGTTCAAATCTATCACCTGCTCCATGAGAGAAAGACAGTTTCCTGCTGTGAGATTGACAGCCTCTGAAAACCAACTGGAAGGTCAGGATTGACTCAGTTTCAACTCAACAGTATACAACAATAACAGCAGAGAACACCCCTAGTGATCTCAAAATAAATTGTACTAAGGGAAAACTGCAGATTCAAATATGCAGATATTTTAGCTCAAATATTTTCACAGATCCAGTTTCTCTATTCAGAATGCTTATCTTCAGTAAGTAATTTTGCAAGATAAAGCTTATGAAAATAAGTTGTTCTATGGTTTGATTTTTTAAATTTTTTAATGATTCATCTAATTATGAACCATGGTCTTTGCAATAACTTGTTATGCATCAGAGAGTTGGACAGTGACTAGGGAGGATAGAAGGAGAATTGATGCCTTTGAGCTGTGGTGCTGGAGAAGAGTATTGAGGATACCATGAACTGCTGAGAAAACAAACAGATTCATCCAAGAGAGGGTTCAACCAGGATGCTCCTTCGAGGCAAGGATTCTGGGGCTTCATCTGACATACTTTGGACATGTAAGGAGGGACCAGTCCTTGGAGAGGGACATCATGCTTGGGAAGGTGGAGGGACAGCGCAAGAGGGGAAGACCTTCTATGAGGTGGATTGATTCAGTGACTGGGGTAATCGGGATGGGTGTGTCAGAGGCAGTGTGATTGGCACAGGATAGAGCAGAGTTTAGGGCTGTTGTACATAGGGTTGCTATGAGTCGCAGGCGACTCAACGACCCATAACAACAACAACAACAGTTACAAACCAAAGATCATCACCTTCTTAATTGTACTTCATTCTGGTACAGAATATAAATGTATCTAGTTTAAATGCCATAAATAGAAATGTTCCAAAGCATCATTACTTAATTTCACAATCAATTCCTGGATACTCTCATTAATTAATTTGTTGACTTCCTGCTTTGTATTTTGTTGGGGAAAATTTCAATATCTGTTTGCAGACTTTGACAATTTCCTAAAACTAATTTGCCAAGAATTTCAAAAGCTGAAGTACTTTGGTGCTTTATTCAGAGAATGCATTCTGAGTATGTTGATCAAATGCTTCCAGCTGGTTTGGAGTTTATTATTGTCCTGTGCCATTGTGTTGGAACTTACTCATAGCTGACCCTCCTGCAGGTTGTCAGGGGCTGTGGATATCACAGGAGGAGATTGCTCATCTTTCTCCTGAGAAGCAGCTGGTGGAATAGAGCTGCATGCCTTTGGGTTGACAGTATAGCTCCCTACCACAAAGCCACCAGAACTCCATACCCAAATGAGCTCATCTGTCACACCATTATGGCACATCTAGATTGATTTCTAGAATCCCTAGGTTGCACATAGGTTACCTGCTAAGTGGAAGGATAGAGGCTTGGGTCCATCCAGCGCTGTCTCTGAAGAAAAGCCTAACAATCTTAAAACACACACACACACACACACACACACACACACACACACACACA
>NW_006399752.1:24488498-24498229 GCF_000299155.1 Elephantulus edwardii
CACACACACACACACACACACACACACACACACGTTACTTCTTAAAAATTTCGGAAACTTGGTTGATGATGATATTTGCAAGATAAATCAGTTCCTACTATGATGATAGAGAATTGATGCCTTTGAGCTTTGGTGCTGGAGAAGAGTATTGAATATACTATGGACTGCTAGTAGAACAAACAAGTTCGTCCTGCCCCTTGGAGGCAAGGATTCCGAAGCTCCATCAGCCATACTTTGGACATGTTGCAAGGCAGGACCAGTCCTTAAAGAGGGATGTCATACTTGGGAGGGTGGAGGGACAATGCAGGAGAGGGTGACCCTCAATGAGATGGACTGATTCCGTCACTGGGGTGATGGGGATAGATGTGTCAGAGACAGTAAAGTTGGCAAGAGATAGAGCAGGGTTTAGGGCTGTTGTACATAGGAGTGCTATGCGACTCAACAGCACATAACAACAAACTGTGGTGGAACATGTTGGTATTTACCATTAATTTTTACAAAATAAGTTTTTCTAATTGATTATATTTAAAAATTGTCACCTTCCACAATATTTGCAGGAGATTTTTAAAAAATTGGCAACATTAGAGACACGTATTTGGTTGCAGTTATTAACTAAGCATGTGCTGTACCTAATCTGTATTTTCTGTTCTGCATGTTTCTTGATTTGATAGCAGTGTTCTTTACCATTATGAGGTGTGCATTTGTTTCTTCAAAAATAAGTAATTTCATCTCCAGTGTTGAACTTTTTACAGTTTATAGTGGTATTCACATTAACATGAGGTGAGTGAAAAAATAAACTCCCGTTAACTTTTGTTTTGATTCTATGAAGTAGATGAAAAAAACTTAAACCATTATTGGAAATAGTTGTTTTTTTGTTAAAAAAAGCTAATAATACTATTATAAAACTGGCATCTCTTAAATTGGGAAGTTTTTTCTAATGCTAATGAAGTCACATATTAAAGTTGTCATTTCATTTTTATATATACATTAAGAAACCTTGATGTAAAAAAATAAGCAAAATTTAGAACAACAGCTATTTGATCTAAAAAGAAAGTGCTATCTTAAGTGCTGAGTGAATGTCCACTATTGCATGTGATGAGTCTTCATCTTCAAATATACTGTGTTTTTACACAAGTAATAATGCATACTTCTGTGAATTAATTAGCATAGGGCCATTACAAAGATAGGCGACTCATATTATGTTTGTGTAAAAATACGGTAATCTTTTTTACAGTAATTATTAACATTTGAGGTAGTTACTGATTCAACTTTAGCATATCGGTGGCTTGGGGGTTATGTGGTCAGTAATACTACTACAAGGAACCCTGGTGGTACAGTGGTTAAAATACTCATCTGCAAACTGTGATATTGGTGGTTTAAATCCACCAGCTATTCCTCTACAGAAAGATACAGCCGTCTGCTTCCATGAAGATTTGTAACCTTGAAAATCCTGTGGGGCAAATCTCCTCTGTCCTATAGAGCTACTAGACATAGAATTCAACTGACAGCACTGAGTTGATATCACTATAGGCTCTGTGATGAATAATGAATATCAACAAACATTTGTGCAAGTTACACATTTATATCATATGCAACATACATACATAATATTGTGCAGATGACACAACCCTGCTTGCTGAAACTGAGGAGGACCTGAAGCGCTTGCTGCTGAGGGTCAGGGACTGCAGCCTTCAATATGGATTGAGGCTCAATGTCAAGAAGACAAAGAATCTCACCACTGGACTAATTGGCAGCATCAGGATGGATGGTGAAGAGATTGAGATTGTTCACAGCTTTAGTCTGCTTGACTCCACATCAACACTCTTGGCACCAGCAGCCAGGAAATTAAAAGATGTATTGCGATGGGAAAGTCTGCTGTTAGGGACCTCTCTAAAGTACTAAAGAGCTACAGTGTCTCTCTGGAGACTAAGGTGCATCTGGTACAGGCGTCTTTGCAATCACTTGTTATGCATCAGAGAGCTAGACAATGGCCAGGGAGGATAGAAGGAGAATTGATGCTTCTGAGCTTTGGTGTTGGAGAAGAGTGCTGAGAGTGCCATGGACTGCTAAGAACACAAAACAGGTTCCTCCTGGAGAGGGTTAAACTGGGCTTCTGCTTGGAGGCAAGGATTCTGAGACTTCATCTGACATACTTTGGTCATGTTTTAAGGAGGGACCAGTCCTTGGAGAGGGACATCATGCTTGGGAGGGTGGAGGGCAGGCGCAGGAAGGGAAGGCCCTCTGGGAGATGGATTGATTTGGTGATTGGGGCAATCAGGATGAGTGTGTCGGAGACAATGAGATTGGCACAGGACAGAGCAGAGTTTAGGGCTGTTGTACATAGGGTCGCTATGAGTCGCAACGGCACATAACAACAACAATAAGAACATCATATGCAACACCCTTGGTACCAGCAGTCAGGAGGTAAGGAGACGTATTGCTTTGAGCAAGTCCACTGTTAGGGATCTCTCCAAAATTCTGAAGAATAGTATTGTCAGTTTGAAGACTAAGGTGAGCTTCATTCAGACTATGGTCTTTTCAGTTACTGGCTGTACATCTGAGAGTTAGACAGGGAATAAGGATGACAGAAGAACATTGTATACCTATGAGTTGTGGTATTGGAGAAGAGTACTGAACATTCCATGGACTGCCAAAAGAATGAACAGGTATGATTTGAAAAAAGTGCAGACGGAGTGCTCCTTGGAGGCAAGGATGGCAAAACTTCATCTTTTAGACTCTGGACATTTTGCTAAGAGACACTATTCCTTGGAAAGATATATCATGCTTAGAAAGGTGGAAGAAAGAGAGGAAGACCTCCAGTGAAATGGATTGACATGGTGACTGTAGCAATGGGCTCAATTATATCAGAGATGATGAGGATGGCATAGGATAGGACAGGATTCAGATCTGCGGTTCATAGGGTGGATCGATAAGATGCATTGCCACCTAACAACAGTCACAACAGCGAAGTACATTCATATAACGTTTCTTGAAAGACAGAGAAATGCTGTACTTGATTTTTAATTAAACTTGCACTTTTTACTTTTCATTACTGCTAAAAAAGATACTGTTGTTTGTTAAGTACCGTCGAGTCATAGATGATTCATAGCGACCCTATGAACAGAAGTCCTCAAGACTTATGTGACTTTCATCCTTTCTCCAGGTTCATAGGGTTTCCATAGGCAAGCTCTTATGGAAGTGGATACCACTCCTGCTTCCAAGCTTGTTTTGCTTGGGGAGCACCACCAAACACTGTCCGCCATGGATAACCATTAACACATTTGACACATCAGTGTCACAGTGTTCAGCTTCACAGCAACCACAAGTTACCTCTGTACAGCAAGTGGACAGACCAGGGCTATCCGACCTAAAGAATGTTTTAACAAAAACAATGAAAACCAGGCCTGAGGGCCACAGATTAGAAGTCACCCACCTTTGGCTTGGTAGCATCACTTTCTGTCCAGTAGGCCAACTGATCTCTCTCTATGTTGGTGTTATTGTTGTTAAGTGCGGTCGAGTCGTACGTAGGTAACTCATACTGACCCTATGAACGAAAGTCCTCAACACTTGAAGGGAGCTATTACAAAATAAAATCGTGTAACCATTCAAGAAATTATAAAAACCACTGTAAGAACCACATTTGGACTGTTCTTACAGACTTTTAACCCAAATTTGTTGCCATTTAATTCATGAACTTGTGATAATCCTATGTGTCCCAGAGTAGATCTAGGCTCCTTAGGGTTTTCAATGGATTATTTTATGACCCAGCAATTCCACTGCTAGGAATATACCCCAAGGAAATGAGAACTGAGACACAAACGGAGATTTGTATACTTGTGTTCATAGCAGCATTCACCATCACAAGAACATGGAAACAGGCCAAATGTCCAACCACAATTGAATCTGTTGAGAAATTGTGGTTCATTCACACAATGGAATACTACACAGCAATCAGGAACAATGATTTTGAAAATTACATAACTTGGGAGGGAATGGAGAGTGTTGTGCTGAGTGAATGCACTCATCTCATAAGACAAATACTGCGTAAGGCCATTATTTTAGAAATATAAAGATATCTAGTAAAAGTTATTATGAGGATCCAACGGGGATGGGGATGCTAGCCGAAGGGTGAGGATGGGCAGGAGGAAATCATAACATTGACCACTTTGGTGGGTGGAGGGAGGGGTGAGTAAAGGTAATAGGAAAGATCCAGCAGAGATCTGGAAAGACAGGGTAGTGGTGGGCATAGTTCAATGATGATGAATTTTATAAAACTTAACGAATGGGAATGATTGTATGAATCACAACATGAATGAAGGATAGTGTGAAACACATGTATATGAATGTTGTAAGCAAACCAATATAAAATGAAAAGAAGGGGGCAAAGGGAATCAGTGACTTTTTTTGGAAATACATGTTGTTGGACTTGAACCTTCAGCCTTCTAGATAACAGCCAAACACGTCATGCAGGAACTCCTAGAAGATCTGTGCTGCTGTTATTGTGTGTTGTCATAGAGTTGACTCATGACAACCCCATGTGTGATTTGAGTAGAATTGCATTCCATAGGATCTTCAAGATTGAAGCTCTTCAGAAGTAGATTGCCAGGCTTGTTTGCTATGAGACCTCTGGATAAGTTGAAATCACTAGATAGTTGGTTAGTAGTGTGGCAGTTAACCATTTGTGCCACTGAGGTTGTATGTGTATATTTTCTTGAAATTAACATCATATGCAACTAACTCAGTAACTTTTTGTGTTTTCTGTGGAATCGTGTTATTTGTGTCTCAGGGTGCACTCTGGGTTTTGGCACAACTGGTTGGTGAGCTCGAGGCACTTCAGGTTCCTTCTCTTACCCAGATGTTTCTCACTAAACTTCAAATGTCCATGGAACATGTACCTCACCGATGGGTGTCCTTTATCAGTAAGACACCTGCGAGCTATACTCTGTGTCTTTTCTTAAGGGAATAAATGTATTTCCTTTAAGTTGATGAAAGTGAGAGTGTCTTGCTGACCCATAGTAATAAGGAAACTCAAGTCTAAATATCTATGTCCCAATATGTTAGTTCTCTATGAAAAAAAAAAAAGAATTAGCCAGCAAGATAGATCACAGGACTAAATCTTTTTTATCAGCAGAGTTGTTAATGATGCATACAAACATTCTGCCTCCACATTTTCTCTGCCTAGAGCCAACCCAGGGAGAAAGCTGTTGTAGGTCAGGGGTTTTATTTTACTTACATTTGGGCTATATAAGGAGAAAGAACACCCCTCTAGCTGACTTGGGGGAAACTGAGATGCAAAAGCTGATATATCTATCACAGAAACATATGCTGGTGTGGTAGAGGAATACTTAGAAGTCATTCATTTGAAAGACCGTGTTGTGTTTTTACACCACTGCTTTTTTCTTTATAAAGCGTGCCAGCATTCAGTTTTATCATGAGTGCCTTTCCAAGGACAGCAAATGGTTTTATACACTATGACATCGTTTCCATGGCAACTAATGTATTTGAGCAAAGAGAGACTGTGCTAGAAGTAGGCTAAAAAGGACAAATATAAAAATGGCACAGTGTAAAATGTGGGGCAATGTGTATTGTAGTAAAGGTTCTCTCTCTCTCTTTCCTGCTCACTCTTCCTTTCTAACGTCTTTGGGAAAACCTGCATAACTAGATCTTACCTTCTTAACTCTTACTAATAATTTTTTAACTGCACCAAACACATTCTAGTATCTTGCTGACACAGTTCCTCCAGTTGCTACTTCAGTTCTTTTCTTTGCTTTTAATATGATAGTTATTCCTATCAGCATGTAAACATTTGTTACTGTGCCATTGTGTAGGTATGCTCTCCGTGTTTCTCATTCTCCTCTGGTTCCCACCCTGTTTCTCTGCTTGCCTTTGTTTCTTTGCTCCCTGAGAGATTACCTGTTCTACTTCTCTCTACGCTGGTTTTTAAAAATCAAAGCCATTCCATTCAGACTTTTACCCCATCACTCCTCTCATCAAGGTCACCCTTGACTGTCTCATTGCTAAATTTGGTGGGCAAGCCTTCATTCACACACCACAGAGCTTGAGCCAGTGCTTTTGTGTCATTTCAGGCTTTGTATCTGTTTTATTCATTTATGTGACTCGACGGCACATAACAACAACAACAACAACAACATGCATAAGTGTTTCTGTTGTTAACTGCCTATGACGTGGCTTCGATTCATGGTGACACCATGTACAGTGGCACAAAATACTGTCTGATCCCACCCCATCTCCCTAATTTATAGATCGACAGTATTCTTTTGTGATCCATAGAGTTTCATAGGCTGATGTTTGGAAGTAGATCCCAGGTGTCAAAACAGACCTGGGATCTACTTCCAAAAATCAGCCAAAAATTACTGGAACAGCCCATCAGCAGAGAACTGCAAGAAGTCCAGGCTGGGTTTCGAAGAGGTCGTGGTACTAAGTATGTTGTAGCTGATGTTAGATGGATCTTAGCTGAAAACAGGAAATACCAGAAGAATATCTATATGTGTTTCATTGATTATGCAAAGGCGTTTGACTGTGTGGATCATAACAAACTGTGACTGACTCTGAGAAGAATGGGAATCCCAGAACACTTGACCATTCTAATGCAAAACCTATACTTGGACCAAGAGACAGTCATCAGAACAGAACAGGGAAACATTGCATGGTTCAAAATTGGGAAAGGTGTACTCCAGGGTTGTGTCCTATCTCCATACCTTTTCAACCTGTATGCAGAACAGATCATCCGGGAAGCTGGGCTCTATGAGGAGAAGTGTGGTGTCAGGATTGGTGGAAGATCTATTAACAATCTGCATTAGGCAGATGGCACAACCCTGCTTGCTGAAACTAAGGAGGACCTGATGCACTTGCTGCAGAGAGTCAAGGACTGCAGCCTTCAGTATGGATTGAGGCTCAATGTCAAGAAGATAAAGATTCTCACCACTGGACCAATTGGCAGCATCAGGATGGATGGTGAAGAGAATGAGATTGTTAACAACTTTAGTTTGCTTGGCTCCACGGTCAACACTCTTGGCACCAGTAGCCAGGAAATAAAAAAACGTATTGCGATGGGAAAGTCTGCTGTTAGGGACCTCTCCAGGGTACCTGAAGAGCAATGGTGTTACTCTGGAGACTAAGGTGTGTCTGATACAGGCCATGGTCTTTGCAATCACTTGTTATGCATCAGAGAGTTGGACAATGACAAGGGAGGATAGAAGGAGAATTGATGCCTTTGAGCTGTGGTGCTGGAGAAGAGTATGGTATATACCATGGACTGCTAAGAAAAACAGATTCAGCCTGGAGAGGGTTAAACCAGGCTGCTCCATGGAGGCAAGGATTCTAAGGCTCTGTCTAACATACTTTGGACATGTTGTAATGAGGGACAGGTCTTTGGAGAATGGCATCATGCTTGGTAGGGTGGAGGGACAGCGCAGGAGGGGAAGACCCTCTATGAGGTGGATTGAGTCAGTGACTGGGGTAGTCGTGATGGGTGTGTCAGAGACAAGTGAGATTGGCGCAGGATAGAGCAGAATTTAGGGCTGTTGTACATAGGGTCGTTATGAGTCACAAGGGACTCAACAGCACATAACAACAAGATTCTAGGTCTTCTTTTTTGTCTGCTTTAGTCTAGAAGTTATGCTGAAAGCTTCTCAACAACCTAACAAAACACAAGCAGTCACTCACAATAGTGGCTGTACATTGAGGTCCCTTAGCTAGGATTTGAACCTGGGATTCCTGTATGAGATGGCAAGAATTCTACCACTGAAACAGCAATGAATGCCTCATTATACATTTTAAACAATTCTACAGAACAGTAAGCCCCAGTTATGATAATTCATGTAAAAACCCTGATTTTAAAAAATTGAAAGAACATGATAGCCTGCTTTGTGAATTAGAAAGGATCAGAAAGTACTTGGATTCTTTTATTTCAATCTTGATAATTAAAAAAACCAAAAAAACCCCACCCAACCCTTTTGTGCTGTCAAGATAAGCCCCAAGTAGAGGGCAGATAGCAGTAAATATTTCTATTTAAGGGAAAGAGAAACAGATACTCCTTGCAACTAGTTTCTAATGAAGGCAACATGGGCTGGATGATACCTTTACTTATGTTTTGCTGGGCAGCAAGGTACTTTTATAAATATAAGCCAGCAGTTTTTAAATGGATAATATTGTGTAACAATTACAGTTTTGAAAGGTCTGAGAATACTGAATCTGCCTGGCAGAAGCAGAGTTGCAGCTGAACACTTGAGTGGGGGCCCAACCTCCAGTTTACTCCAGCCCTATCTCGACTCCTTTATTTATTTATAGTACCTGCCTGTCTGGATTTTTTTTTTAAATGTGTGATCCAGGCTGAACCCTTAAATTATCTTACTAGTCACAGAACAAATATATAATAGATTTAGGGGTGGAACTTGACTTCCTAGTCAAATGCATCTCCCTTTGCTAGACTCAAATGCTGTTATGACCCATATGTAGCATATAGGTCAGTGGTAGAGGCACTTTCATGTGGCAGAGTCCATGTTTCGTACCTTATTAATTGAAATCGGCCATGTAGTTAATTGTGCTAGACAAGTGGGATACATCATGCTCTTCTTTACTTCTGTCTGGAGTTGTATATGTGTTGGGTTTCTGATGTTCAAGATGGTGCTGTTAGAGCAGAATTGTTGATATATATATAAATATATAAAATGATGTTGTTGTTAAGTGCCATCGAGTCATAGATGACTCATAGCAATCCTGTGAACAAAAGACCTGAACACTTGTGTAACTTTCACCATTTCTCCAAGTTCATAGAGTTTCCGGAAGCAAGCTCTTTCGAAAGTGGGTGTCACTCCTGCTTCCAAGCTTGTTTTAATCAGGGATTAAACATTGCACCTATGTCTCACCTGAAAACAAGATCTAACCTCTGTAGAATCAGGCTACTCCAAACCACTGTCCCACCTGGAAACCAGCACTTACTGCTGACCCTGTAGATGATGAAAATCGCACAGAATAGGGCAAAGTTCAGGGCTATTGAACATAGGGTCACTATGAGTTGTAGTCAACTCAGTGGCACTTAACAGCAACGATGACACATGTATTAATTATCTTTACAGTGAGAATAAGCTTTAACCAGCTCCAACTCGTTGCGATTGAGTTGGGACCGGCTGCCTCGACATTGAGTTTCTGAGTCTGTAAATTGTGTGGGAGGAGATTGCCCTTTTTATTCTCCCATACACTGGCTGGTGGTTTCAAACCATCAGAGAAACAAGGGCTTTTCTGGGTTAGCAGCACATCTCCCTCTGGACCAGGCCACTGGAGCACCCTGTAATGTGCAGTGTTAAGTATGAATGTGGAATGAATGTAAATGAATGTGAATGAAGTGGTGAGACAGTATTTCCAGCGTTGGTAAATCCAGTGCCATCTTTCTGTAGGGAAGCATGGTGGTACTCCCTAGCATCATTCTTTACCTGACTAGGGGCCATTCTTCTCAGTGGTCCCCTCAATGTCAAAGTGCTGTGGATGCTTCTGAGATGGCAGGGACGTACAACACACCTTATTGCCCCTGCCCTCTCATCATTTTGAACATGAACTTTTGACAGTGTCTTTACCAGAGAAGGGTTAGGAGTGAAAAGGGGTTACAGCTGTCACCATCTCAGACCTTGTTAATGTGTGCAGGAAGACATGGGAGGAGGAGTGAGTCTGGGACCAGAATGAAGAGCAGGTGGAAAAGACATTCTTTCCCCCCC
>NW_006399752.1:24498329-24546797 GCF_000299155.1 Elephantulus edwardii
AAGAGGCATTGAGGAACACCCCACAGCAGAGGGCCTTGTCTGGTCTGGGTGCCTGTCCCTGGGGCCTACCCAGCTGTTAGGTACAGAGGAGACTGTGACCACCCTGAGTATGGCATCTCCCCCCACACTGTATGTATCTGTCTGCAGCTGCATAGGCCAGGGGAGTCCATTGTGAGAGTGAGCCTGTGCTAGGCTTCAGGCAGAGAGCCAGGGCTGCGCATCTCAGAGGATTCAGGAGCTTCTGTGTGCTCTGTGTGTCTCGGCTTTCTCTGGAATGATAGTAAGAGTCTGGCCCTGCCTGGAACTCTTTTGTGCCTGAGACCCTAAGTTAAGAATAGCCACAGGAACACTGTCCCTGTTCACACCCTTGATTAGGAAGTTGCTTGCAAATGGCTATTTTTTCCCCCCTCGGTTGCCACTGACATCACAGCACGTATAGTAGTGAGGTTCCCACTTTAGCTGTGAGTGAATAGAGCTGTGATCGTCAGAGCAGAAAGGAGCCGTTCAGTTGTGATTCTGTGACGATGTGTCTGGTAGAGTGCAGATGTTTTCTGGCAGGCCAATGAATATTTTATATCATTTTGCAAGTAGTAAAAAAGGGTTGAATTGGGAATAGAGAAGATACTGTGGCAAGGGAAAAGTAGACCTCATTCTTTCTCAATTTTCCATTTCTTAAAATAATCAAGCAAAAAAAGCCGAACCACGATTTACATCGTGTCTTCCACGTGGTTCTTCAGGCTTCATCACATGTGAGACTTGATTATGACTCTGGCCTATTGAGTCTCAGATGTTCAACCATGCTTTTAAAAAGAAAAAGAAATTCCTTATTTTCGGCTGATATTTAAAGCAATAGCAGAATGGCTCCAGGCTAGATCCTCATCATTTGTCTGTAGCTAAAGGCACAGGACTAAATTTAGGAAGGAGGTCAGCTTCTGGTTATTTATAGCATGTGTATGGATATGGGCATGTGCTGAATTTATGTATACACACATTCTACTCATGCATGCAGGGGAAGTGATATAGATTTGATTTCCTCAATTTTGTTCTCTTTCATCTGCCAGTTCTTCAGTGGTTACTCTGTCAGCACCCCTCCTCACTCCCTCAGCCTTCCTCAGCAAAGATGAGTCAAGCCCTTGCTGTGTTTAGTCACCCTACTGGGTGCTGGTGATGCTCCATGAAGTGCCATCCTGGCCACTGATTAGCTAACAGGCCAACAACAGGGAGATTGTGATGTGGTTTCTGTCTAAAGTTCTGTGAGAACACGGGAAGTTCAGTTCTGTATGAAATGAGGTAGAAGGAAAAGAATGGAAGGCTGTTTTTGAGCTGGGCGGGCCCTGAAAACTCATTTGTTCTTAGGTGCCCCTGAGTCAGTTTTAACTGTGGTGACTCCGTATGACAGAGTAGAATTGCTCCGTAGGGTATTTTAGGCTGTAATCTTTATAAAAGCAGATTGCCAGGTTTTCCTTATGTGGCGCCATTGAGTGGGCTTGAACCACCAACCTTTCATTGAATAGAACACGTAACCTTTGTGCCACCAGGGCTTCTTGAAGATCAATTAGGGAAAAAAAATATACCGACGCTGCAGGAGTGATGGATTAGAATAGTGACAATACTTGGTTCAGTGCCAAGACCGTACTGGGGCACAATCTCTGTCTTTTCCCCTTCCTGGGATGCATGCCACTTGAGAAAGTAGTAAGTGATGTGAGACAGAAGTGAGTCCCTAGCACTGACAAACTTCTTAGCTTGCATGCATCATTCCTCATGATTTGGTCTCTGCCTAAGTGTTCTACCTTTCTTCCCATCAATCTCCCATCATCCTCTTACTTACCTCTTTACTCTGTCACACTCCATAGCTTCTTGCCATTCTCACATCACGTGATATGACCCACTTGAATGAGCACAGGATCTTCCCTCTTCTGCTCTGTCACTTCCCAGGCTTCCTGAGTAGTTCCCCAGGGAGATGCCCCTTAGGTATGTAGGAGTAGATGAGTGTTGGGAATGGCTGTGTGCATATATCAAGAGAGAGTTCAAAGTTGAAGGCTTCTTTATTTTATTTTTGGAATGTGTGTATATTCTTCTGAAGCTGGAAGGTTTGATGTGATATAAACAGTTGAGAATAAAAAGTGGTTAGTTTGTTTAGGACCGCGTACTTTGGCTCCCTTTCTGTAGTCACCCATACATTTACAGTATTTCTCAACCATCTGCCTTTTCCAGTGGGGTGTCTGTGTCACTTCAGTCATATTTGTCAAACCAAACAGCACTACCTTCGCAGAAAAGACAAAGGCGTGGAAGATGCACTAATACCACAAGCCTGCAAGTGCTTACTGTTTTAAATGTCTGTGTATCTACAGATAGATGTGTGTATACCCCACATATGCATATGAGAAAGAAAAGGATCTACATTGCCTTATGTCTTGGAAACATAAAACTTTGTTATTTAAAAAATTATATATTTAGAATAAAAAATTAGAGGGAAAAGTTTTTTTTAAAAAATGGACTTCACAAAATGGTATTTAAATTAAAAAGTGTTTCTATTTTATTTACTTCAATATTTAATGGGCAGGCTTTATTTATTGTCAGCTTTTCAAAAGCACAGACTGTATTTAAGAAAGGTATAACAAGTTTTAAAAACAAATGCCACTCTTCATTCTTGATGGTGTTACTGTGTGATTTTCACTTTTAGGTATTTCATCCATCTTCATGTTCCTCTAAACAATGGAGCTGGTGCCTAAAAATATCCCCAGCCATGTGTGTTTGCAGGGAGTCTTTGAAGTTAACTGTGGCATCCTTTCTTCGGTTTGGTTCAGGGCTGCAGGGCGGTGCATTGTATATGTATTGTCTTTGTTAATTAACTCCATCTGTTTAGTAAGACTGAAAAGTAAATTGGATGATACTTTACGTATGAATGCATGGCTGGATAAAACTCCTTTTGAAATGGTGAGCCAGCAGTTCCAAATGAGTTTTCCATTTTCTCTTTACTACCAATTGCTTAAGTGCCCTGGAGTGGAGGCAAGTTCTTTCAGAGTCCTTTGGGAAATGGACACACTGTGTCCTTGCAGTTGTGCTGTGTCTATGGAAGCCCTCATCCTCCAGAGAAAAAGGGTTTTATTACATTTCCCCATCACTTAGAAAAGAGTACTGCTTTTCCAAGTGTTATTCTCATGGCAGATGAAGTACTCCTTCACCTTGCAGAAAAAGAATTCCTTGTCGTGATGTGGAATCAGAATGACAACACTCTAAACCAATTGTTGTTGCTGTTGTTAGGGGCCTTTGGGTTGAGTGCAACTCATCGTGAGCCTAAGAACTACAGATCTAAGCCCTCTCTTATCCTGTGCCAACCTCACAGTCTCTGACACACCCAAGCCCATTGCTGCATTCATGGTGCCAGTCTGCCTAGTTGAGGATCTTCCTATCCTTTGCTGTCTTCCATCTTTCAAGCATGGTATCTTTCCAGGGAACTGCCTTTCCTAGCAACATGTCTAAAGTATGCAGCACTCTGGCTGCACCTTCTCCAGGACATATCTCTTTGTTCTTTTGATATGGATTCTTTAGTATTCTTCTCCAGAAGGTAGATAGGACCACTCAAAAGTGGAAGCCATGTTTCTACTTTACATGCTCCCAGTGGTGAAAGCATCTCATGGTAGTGAGTTTCTCTTTTCCAGTTATAAGAAGGGAATTTGAAATTTCTTGTTGTTGTTAGGTGCCGTTGAGTCAAGTATGACTCATGGTGACCCTATGAACAAAAGATCTGAAATATGTTACATCCTGCGCCATCCTCACACTTCCTGACACATAAGAGCCCATTGTAGCAGCCACTATGTCAGTGCACCTGGTTGAGGGTCTTCCTCTCTGCTGTTCCTCCACCCTTCTTAGCAACATGCCCAAAGTAGGTTGAACCTTGTCATTATTGCCTCCAATGAGCACACTGTGTGCACCCTTTCCAAGACATATCAATTTGTTCTCTTGGCTGTCTATAGTTTATTCAGTGCTCTTCTCCAATACCACAGAACAATTGCATCAATTCTTCTGCTGTTATCCTTATTCACTGTCTAGCTCTCAGAGTATAGCAAGTAACTGGAAAGACCATGCCTGAATCAGATGCACCTTGGTCCTCAAACTGACATCAGTAATCCTCAATAATTTCACGACGTCCCTAACTGCAGATTTCCCCAGTGCAGTGCATCTCCTTATTTCATGACTGCTGGTACCAAGGGTGTTAATTGTGAATCCAAGTAAGATGAAACTGTTGAGAGTTTCAGTCTCCTCTCCATCCATCGTGACTGCCTATTGGTCCAGTGGAAAGAACTTTTGCTTTTTTGACATTCTCACTCTCTTCAATCTGTATGCAGTCTGTATGACAGCAAATTATCTGAGAAGCTGGACTCTATGAAGAGAAGTGTGGCATCAGGATTGGAGGGAGACTCATCAGTTACCTGTGTTATGCAGATGACACACAACCTTGTTGTTGGTAGATGCCATTGAATCTAATCTGACTCAGAGTGGCTCTGTGTACAACACACTGGAATCTTGCCTAGTTCAGTGCCACCCTCACGCTCTCCTCTGCGCCACCCTCACGCTCTCCTCCGCGCCTCCCTCACATCTCTGCTGAGCTTACACAGCAGGTAGAAACAATTTTTCTTAGTGAAGACTTTTAGGTATGTTGCTCACTGTGTCAGTCCATTCCATTGAAAATTTTACTCTCTTGTGCTGACTCTGCTTTTCCAGGCCTGGTGTCCTTTTCCAAGCACTAGCCCTTTCTGATAACATGAGGAAATTCTGTTTTGTATAACTCATCTTTATCTAAATGCCCATGGCTTAGTCAGAAGAAAAGGCATATAGTTACTGGTGGTGTCTTGCCAGGACGAGATACTATATATCTCAGAAAGACAAAGGAGATGGTGGGCCATGGTTTTCTAAGGGATGAGCTATGGGGACATGGCTGTTGGCACATTCTTTCCCTCCAACCCCATGTGGTGGTTCTTTTCTTTGTCTGGAGTCAGTTCATGATTCCAGTACCATCTGCACTGGACAGCATATAAAGTTCTAATTCTCTTCCACATGGCCAGTTTTCCCCTTCATTTAGAGTCATCTTTGATTAAACAAAACAAAGATGTTACTGTTAATTTCTCATCTTTTCAAGCAGCATAAAAATTCTCTTTTGTGTTTGTGACATGTGGATTCTCTTTTACGGTTTATTTCTTTTGATGGGAAGAGTAAGTAATCTATGATGAGGATGTTTTAAACTATGGACCAGGAAGAGGGATGCTAAAAAATGTATTGGAAGAGCCCAAGAGTCTTCACTAAGAGAGGAAAAATTGTTTCTACTTGTCTCCAGTTTCCCCAACTAAAACTATTTACCTTCTGCTTAGCATATTGCCAACATAATTTCACAGAACCAGTTTTATTGTTCTTTTTGGAGAGCTTATTAAAGCTGACGCTCTATGCAAATGGCTGCAATGACAAATAGTAAAATGAGGTACGGCGGTAAGCAGAGTGTGCATGAGCCTACTGGGAATCTGCTGTCCATGCTGGCATTTTAGAGTCCTGTGAACTGAGCATTATTGCTGTTGTTAAATGCTGTCAAGTCAAGTTTGACTCATTGTGACCCTATCAACAAGAGATCTGAACTATGTCTTATCCTGTGCCATCCTCACCATCCCTGACATACTTGAGCCATTCCTGCAGTCACTGTGTCAGTCTGTCTGGTTGAGGGTCTTCCTCTCTTTCACCATCCCTCCACCTTTCCAAGCATGATATCTCTCCAAGGAACAGACTCTCCTAACAGTCTGCTAGAACTGGGCGTAGGTACCCTCAGAATCAGCACACAGTCCTACCAAAGTTTGGTGCAATAGTCTGAGGTGATATTCTGACTGATACTCTATGCACAAATTGGTTCAGGCTGGTGGGTCGGGCAAGCCTCCTGTAGTGGAGAACCTCAGCTGATGGAAAACAGGGGTGATCCTAAGAAGCCCACCCACAGTCAGACAGGAGGTGGAGCCAATCTGGGAAGGAGCTTATGGAGAGTTAAGTTTAGACTTAAGTTTAATAAAACCCTGGTAGATTCTTTTGTCCCATGTATGGATGGCTGTATATACTATGAAGAAGGAAATAGTGTATGTGTATGTGTGTGAGAGTGTGTGTACACATCTTTACACACAAGAGTCTCATCCTAATCTTTTCCTGTGTCCAGAAAGTTTACTGTCTTACTGGCCCCCTTTGATGATACGAGGCCAGATTATTTCAATTTGAGGCAGGTGCTTGTGGCAGCTGTGACTTAACGATGATTGTATTAATGTGAAAAATTTTGTGAGTAAATTGATTGTCTGTAACAAATGGAAATTCTAGACTGGCCCTTTCCGGGTAGATTACAAGCAAAGAAGACTTGTTTCTCTTTTGACTTTTCATTCCTTTTTTTTTTTCTCTCTCCCCTTTCTACAGTTCTTTGAAGACACAGAATGCTGATCTAGTCGTGGAAAAAGTAAGTTGACCAGTTTTGCTCTGAGAGCATGTGATCTGTGAACACAAATGGTTTTCTCATTGGAACTTAGGACACGATTCACATTCTGCTTTGAATTATGACTCTGAGGCCATAAGTTTCTGAGAGAGAGGTTGGGGTGGAAATGGAGCTAGTATGTGAAATAGGAATTTCTTAAGTGACACAGGTAAACCTGCAATTTTCACCCTTTCCCTTGCTGTAAACTCAACTTTAATAATATCGGAATATATGTTTTTGCTGATACTATAATATCTTTTTGCTTCATCTGATGGGGAAGGAAAACTTTTTAATAAAATATACGTGAGAACTTATTATTAGCAACCACCAGTAGTTTTTGGAAGAGAAGAAGGTGTATGTCAGAATTGACTCTGGCGATCAGTTTAGTTTGTGGTTTTAGGGTATAATAGTCGATGTTTGTATTTTCATAGTTAAATAAAGCCTTTGTACATTCTGTTTAAAAGAATAAATTGGTTGCAGGTAACCTCTTGTTTTAACATAACTCTGGGAAAGGAAAGAGTAGAAAATTAATACAAACTTGTTTCCTTAAAAAAATTAGTTTACTGACTCTAGGACTAGAATTCACCATCTGTCCTGTAACCAATGAGCTTTTGGGAGTTGGTAAGGGGTAGACAGTCCAGATGATAGTCTTCTGACCAAGGTGCATTCCACCTTGGTGCTCTTTAGTCTGTTCGTTGTTGCTGTTCTGTCCTCCACTGTCAGGTGTTTCTGCTCACCATGGCTCTAGTACTTCCCACCTCCTTTGAAGTATAGTCACTGTTCTAACAACTCATTCTTTTATTCCCTGAGCATTTCTTTGGTACCTAGTAGATTATAACTGGGCTGTTGAGATAAAACTAAATATGATAGGCGAATACATAGCTATTAGAATTGGTTTTGATTGAGTGCTGCAGAAGGAGTTTCAAAACCTCAAACTAAAGGTTGGTCTATATGAAAAATTCATTGTTGGAAGGGGCAGATGAAGGGAGCAAGTGTTCATTTCTTTCTGCAGATGTTTGCTGAGTCTTCTGTTTCCTTCCTGATCCTTCTCTGCCTGCATTTCTCCTTTGCTCACTGAATACACTGAGTTATCCACTGAAAGGCTGTATGTACTTGCATCTCACTCACTCATCATGGGATCCTTTTCTATCCCAAGCAGCTCTACCTCATACATAGCATGGCTTTGGGTATAATTTTTCAGTTGTTCTCAGTTTTGTTGGGTATAATTTTTCAGTTGAGTTTTTTTGTGTTCCTAGCTTCCTGGTCCACTTAAAGGCTGCTACTTACCTCATCATCCAAGAACTCAGGGTTATTTGTCATTTTCAGTTTCTGTAAAAAAGTTCTTCCACCTAAACCAGAAGCATTCATTTTACAGTTTTAACTTGAAGATGTATACTCCCTGAAGTAGTGTTCTAGAACAATTAGGAACAGCCGTGACCTTTTACTGCACACCTGCCTTCAGCATCCATAGAAGTCTGTGATATACTCTCCCTCTGAACTACACTGAAAAATCAAAAGGCGCCTGGTTTAAAACCAGCAGTTGCCTGGTGGGGGGGGGGGGGAAGGTGTGCATGCTCCTCCCATGAGATTCACTGCCTCTGGAAATCTGCTGGAGGGTCAGCTAGCCGTTGGTTCTAGCTTATGCAAACCAACGGGATTAGGGAGACTAAAAAGCTCTAGCCCAGGGAGCTGTTTTAGAATCTCTGTGAGATTGGGTTTGAGTCATGGAGACCAGGCAACAGCTCTCCCCATGGTAGATCACTACCTGGTCCTTCTGGGCCAGACCAGGCACACTGCAAAGTGGTGTAGCATAGGATTTTGCCATCCAGGAAATGCCCACTGTTGCTCTGGCCTGCCTGACTTCCCCTGCCCTGTCCTATTCAGACAGAGGTAAATCCTACAACCACAAGGAGGGGAAGGCCTAGTTTCTGGAGGAGATAAATCAGTTCATCTGGATTCCTAGTATCTCCCGAGTGTCAGGTAAACAAGGACCGACAAAGCACATTGCTGTCAAGTCAATTCTAACGCATAGTGCCCTGAAGAACAGAGTAGACCTGCCACCGTAAAGCCCAGCTATGGATTAGAGACCCTTATAGCTAGGTCCTTATCTCTTGTACTTCCAAGAACCTAGCAATGGCAGCAGTATAAGTTGAAGGAAAATGTAATAAGTATGACTTACTACCTCAACTGTGTTGCGTATTTGTGAAAAAATTCAAAATTAGAAGATGAAAACACGGTGGGCAATACTTCTGGACTGAGTGAATCTGAGCTGCCTCTAATGGACTCTACTTACATCCTCCCAAGCAACAAATTTTTTAAAAAAAATTTTATACTGGTTTATTTACAAAGTTTAAATACATTGCTTTCAACACCAGATCTTTTCCATTTCCTTCACTGCCCCCCATCAAACTATGCGACCCTGTTATTACCACTCCCCCTCCCTCATCTTTACCCCTCTGCTTCAACCCTCCCCCTCCCTTGGATCCTCATACACATTCTACAATAATGGTCCTACACAATATTTGTCTTTATGAGACTGAGTCCGTTTACTTAGCATAATGCTCTCCAGACCCTTCCAAGTTAGGTAGTAATGTACAAAATCATTGCTCCTGCATGCTGCGTTGTATCCCATCATGTGAATGTACCATAATTTCTCAATCCATTCAATTGTGGTTGGACATTTAAGCTGTTTCAAAGTTCTTGTGATGATGAATAACACTGCTATGAACATTGGTGTGCAAGTCTCTGTGCCTCAGTTCTCATTTTCTCAGGGTGTATTCCAAGCAGTTGAATAGCTAGGTCATATTGAATTTCTATTTTCTGCTTTTTGAGGATGCACCAAAATGCCTTCCAGAGTGGTTGTATCATTTTACAATCCCACCAACAATGTATAGGTATTCCTATCTTGCTACATCCAAAAATCAACTCAAGATGGATCAGAGACTTGGGAGTAAAGCCCAAAACCATAAACTTCATAAGAGACAAAAAGGGATCAAGCTAAGAAGGCCTAGTCTACAGTGTAAAGAGACTGCCAAATATAGCCAGAATTACACAATCTGAAGAGAAAAAATTTGCTGAATGAGGCCTTCTAAAGATTAAATCCCTGTATGCATCAAACACTTTTCCCAACAAGGTGAAAAGAAAACCCACCGATTGGGAATAAACATTTGGCAATACCATCTCAGACAAGGATCTCATAGTGAAAGTTTACAGAATACTCATGTTCCTCCACAAGAAGAAGACTGATAACCCAATTACAAAATGGGAAAAAATCGTGGAAAGAATTTTCTCAGAGGAAGATATTCTAATGGCCAACAGACATCCACATGAAGAAATGGTTAAAATCACTGGCAGTAAGAGAGATGCAAATCAAAACCACAATGAAGTACCATCTCACTCCAGTAGCAGTGGCAAAGTTTAACAGGACAACAAGTAATAAATGTTGGAGAGGATGTGGTAAGATAGGACCCCAAACAGCTAGTTTGAAACAGACAAGCAAGCACTGTGAAACAACCCATCGGGTTTTATTCTTTCCCATATGGACAGAGTAGTGTTCCTGCCTAATAGAGTTTTCAAGACTGTACATCTTTGTAGGAGCAGACTGCCTCATCTTCATCCCACAGAATGTCTGGTGGGTTTAAACTACCAACCTTTTGGTTAGCCACTGACTGCCTTAACCACAGCACTTTAGTCAAGTAGCTAAGGATCTGTGAGACACTAAACAGCCTTAAGGGAATTAACTTTTTTAAAAAGCTCTAGGGAGCTCTGGTGGCCTAGTGGTAAAAAAAGCTATGCTGCAATCCCAAAGGCATAAGGTTTGAATCAGCCATCTGCTCCATAGGAAAAGGCTGGGCAATCTCCTCCCATGCAATTCTATATCTCTGAAAACCATCAGCTGTGGGTTGATTCTGACTCAAAGGTACACAACAACAACTACAGAAACTTAAATTTGAATCTCTTTTCCCAATGCTGATAGAAGGCTATCAGAATAGATATCAGCTGTTATTTTTTACCATATATATCTGCCAGGAAGTACCATAGATTCTAGATTCATGTCAAGAATTTAAAATGGAGTTAAGGCTCTGCTTTCAGAGTGCTTTATTTATACATTTCAAGTGCCTCAGATTTTAAATTCTTCTAAAGGATCAACTTGTAGACAGACAACAACAACAGTTATATGTATAGTTACTTGTACAATAACTCTAATAAATCTGTCATGAGTCTCAGGTTATAGTAGACCGTCTACAGATGTTACATGCAGGTATGATGAATGGCATATGCTCACATTAAGAGGTAATTAGAGTCAGTGAAAGCCACTTTGGTCAGAGGCAAAATAGAAAATGTTACTGCATACCCTGGAAACCATGGTTTCTCCTCTCCATCTGCAGATTCTTATCTGTGGAGACCATGCTTGTTAATAGCATTAGGTACAGATAAAGAAATCATTCCTTTGATTTCTCTCCAAAAGTGTAGTGTTTCAAGAAGACAAGTGAATAGCTAGGTTTTAAGAATGAAGTAATCTGGGCAAGCAGTGAGAGTCTAGAGATAAAAAACAAGGAGGAGCAGTAAGAGCACAAGGGAAATCCCCCCCCCCCCCCCCAAATTTACACAGAATCTTCTAAATTATTTTTTATTTTATTTTTTTTTTTTTTTTTAGAATCTTCTCAATTCTTAAAGGGTACAATTCTGAGTAGGGTCTCAGTAATTCAGTTCTTTCGAGGTATTGAGGTCTTTTTTTTTTTTTCTAAATTATGAAGCACATACTCATCAGAATTTGAAGACTATGTAATCAGGTTATATCAAAAGGGGAAAACCTGTACTTTTTTGTATAACAATCTTATTAAATTGAGTCGTGCTATTTAGTCATTGAAACCACAGTTTAAATGGATTTGATTAAAATAACACTCCCATTGGTCATAACTACTCTCGAAGGGTTGAGAAGTTGGGTTTTCCTGCATCCTGGTTATCCTTTGTCTAACATAATTAAAATTATTTCAGCGCCTGCCTTGAGATAAGACCCTTGCCATTTCTGTAGTTCTAGGGACCAAGAATTTCTTTATTGTCCTTCTGTTTATAGAGTTTAGACAGCTGCCTGCAGGCCACAAATATGGCCAAAAATACTACAGCCTATTTGATAGACATACAAGTCTTCATAAAAGCCTTTGCAAATGCCAGTTTCCAAAATTGCTATTCAAAATGGAAAAGGAATAGAACAATTAAAATCTACTTTAGAAGAATTTCCTTTTCCTCTTAGTGAATTTCTTGAAATGTATCATTCTGTAAGTGTAGAGTATATGTGGAAATCATTTCTTTCTTTTTAGTTTCTTTTGTGTTAATAAGTCTCAAAAAGAATGCTGAAACTTTTTTTAGAAATATAAAAATCTGCTTCTAAACAATCGAGGGTTCAAATGAAAAGACTGCATCTGGAATCAGATTTTAAAGGCTTGTGTACATAGGTCTTACAGAGCTAGTGGAGAGATTAAAAATTAATTAATGCAACTTTCCCCCTTCATTTGAGGCATGTTATTTCTGGGTGTCAAGACGTTAGTGGTGTTTACATGGCTGTCCAAAGCCTGAGAATGTAGGTCACTAGAGTGGCAGAAGGGTGTCTCATGGGAGATTAATGTTCATGTGCATCACTTGATCACGTGTACTGGTTGCTTTAGGGAGTTTGGAGAGAAAGTGGAGAGAAGGAAGAAAATAATGTCTTAATTAAGCACATCTCCTGCCATTGGTAGAAGTCATTGCTTCCTGAATGTAGGGGAAGGCTCACCAGGTCTGAGTAGGGGAGAGAGCGGGCAACTCTCAAGTGTACATGGAGTTCTCTCTTAGGTCCTCTGTGATACAGGATCTTGGAATTGCCAGCCCTGAGCCCAGAAGAAAGACAAGTTAGATTGCATTCCTTCTGTACTGCCTTCCCATGGAGAGACTCACGTAGTCTGTTGCTGACTGTTATTGTTTGTATGTGCCTTTCAGTTGGAACCAACTTATAACTAACCCTTCAGCATGTTTTCAGAGCCTTTTAAATTGAAGTGGAGGAGATTGCCCATCTTTCACCAGTGGAGCTGCTGGTGGGATTAAACCATGTATCTTAGAATTGGCAGTGCAACTCCTTACCTAGTGCTAAGCATAGTGAGTCATAGAATAAAGTCTGAAATTCACTCAACCCATTTTCCTATAACTAAAACAAAACAAAGGCCCAAATCCATTGTTTTGGAGTAAATTAGACTCTTGACAACCCTATAGTACGTAGAACTGTTTCTTAGGCTTTGGAAGCTGCGAGCTGTGAGGAGCCAACTGTCTCATCTTTCTTCCACAGAGTGGCAAATCAGTTTAAACTACCAACCATTATGTTAGCACATGAGTACTTAAACCCCTGTGCTACCAGAACTCCTTTTCCCTCTAACAGGGAAATAAGATAGGGAAATGCAGTGTGACACTGTGTGTGTATGTGTGTAACGTGTTTTTGTTGTTGCTGTGGTTAGGGACCATCAAGTAAATTCCAACTCTGATACTCTAAGTACAACAGGGCAAACACTGCCAAGTCTTCTATTATTCTCTCAGTCATTGTTATGCTTGGTCATTGTCTGCAGTCTCTATATCAGTAGAACTCTGATGGCAGAGAACTCTGGTGGCCTAGTAGGTAAGGAGTTGAGCTGCCAACCCAAAGGCAGGTGATTTGCATCCACTAGCTGCTCAGAGGGAGAAAGATGGGCAGTTTCCTCCTGTGCTGTTTGTTGCTGTTGTTGTTGTGTACCATCCAGTCAGAATCGACCCATAGCTGGCCTTCTGACAGGTTTTCAGAGGCAGTTTAATCCCTTGATAGGAGATTACCCATCTTTCTTCCGAGAAGCAGCTGGTGGTTTTGAACTGTGTGCTTTCAGAATTGCAGCACAGCTTTTTACCACTAGTCCACGTGAGCCTCAGAAAAACCCAATGGAGGGTCACCTATGAATCAGTTCTAACTCAGGGGCACATAGCATGAGTATGTTGGTCTGTCTCTGAGGGTCTTCTCTCTTTCACTGACCCTCTACCAAAAATAATGTCCTTTTCTAAGAACTAGTCCTTCCTGATAATATGTCTTTAAAGTATGAGACTGTGTGCCATCCTGGCTTCTAAGGAGCACTGTGGATTTACTTCTTCCAGGACATATTTGTTCATTCTTTTGACAGTCCCTAGTATAGACTATATGCTTCCACAGCAGGATAATTTTAAGTTAATGTCTTCAGTCTTCCTGAGTCATTGTCCAGCTTTCACATGCATAGAAAGCAATTGGAAATAGCCTGGTTTTGGTCAAAAGCATCTTAGTCTCCAGAATGAAACTTTAAATATATTTTTAATGTTCTAAAAAGATTTTTTTTTGTGTGGCAGATTTACTACCAAAAAAGACCTTTTGGACTACATATTTTTTAGTTCTTTTCTGTTGCTTCCATGGACATTGTGTATTCAAGTGAAGTGAAATCTGTTTTCCTCTTCATCATGATGTTGCTTCTTTGTTCAGTTCTGAAGATTTTTGTATCATATCGAGGTATAGCCTATATTGAATGAAGCCTATGTTTTTTAATCTTTGACAGTAAGATATTCAAGTCTTCTTCACTTCCTGAAAAGAAAGTTACTTCATCTTCGTTTTTCTGCAGTGTTGTAAGTTAATGAGTCTTCTTCCAATATTACAACTCAAAGCTTGAATTTTTCTTAAGTTTTTTCAGCTTGCAAAATGACAAACATCTTCTTCTCTATCATCTTCTAACTTTAACTTTTTGGATTTTCATTTTAATACTTTATTTTGTCTTGTTAAGCTACTCTTTGAAATCTTCTGGTTAGCTCTTGAATTTGAATCTTCCTTTTGCTTTGACTACTCTACATTCAAGACCAAGTTTCACAGTCTCTGAGGACATCCGTTTTCATCTGTTCTTTCTTTTGTAATGATCTCTTCATTTTTACCCTATGAGTCAGAATTGACTCAATGGTCAGGGCTTTGGTTTGGTTTCTTTTTTCTTTCTTTGTGTATAATGACCTTGATATTATCCCACATCATCTGGTCTTTGGTGATAGTATTCAGTGGGCCAAGTCTCTTCTTGAGATAGTTTCTAAAAACACTCTGGATATAGTTAGGCTTAATCCAGGCCATGGTTTTCACAATTACTTATTATGCATCAGAGAACTGGACAGTGACTACTAAGGATGACAGAAGAAGAATCAATGCCTTTGAGTTGTGGTGCTGGAGAAGAGTCTTGAACATACCATGGACTGCCAAGAAAATAGAGTCTTAGAGAGGGTGAACCCAAGTCTGTCCTTGAAGGCTAGGATTTTGAAGCTCCGTCTCAACCTACTTTGAGCATGTGGCCAGGAGAGACAAGTTCTTAGAGAAGGACAATACAGGAGAGGAAGAACTCAGATGAGATGGATTGATACAGTGACTGGTGAAATGGGAGTGTTGGTGTGTCAGAATTAGTGAGACTAGCTCAGGACAGGGCAGGGTTCAGAACTGCTGTACATAGGGTCACTATAGGTCACAGGTGACTCAACAGTAAATAACAGAAAAACATAGTTAGGGAGCTCTTGTGGCATAGTTCGTAGAGAGGTTACACTGCTGATCTCAGACATTTAGAATCCACCAGTGGTTCTTCAGAAGCAATATAGGCAGTTTCCTCCTGTGTGATTAACAGCTTCCATAAACCACTGGAGGGTCAGCTATGAGTTGCTTCTAGCCTGACTGCAGTGAGTTGTGACTGCAGTTAAAGTGATACTTTAGTTCTTATGGATTTGTTTTACTTGTTGGAGCTTTAACTTGAACTTACATATGAGAAATTGATGGATCTGCTCTGTAGTCTGCTACTGACCTTGTTTTGACAGATGATACTGAGCTTCTCATCATGTTTCCACAGATGTAGTGGATTTGATTCCTTTGTGTTCCATCCATTGATGGAGAGTTGCTGTTGATGTTGTTGAATAAAGAGATCTCTCATGCAGAATTCTTTCATGCAGTCGATTTCCCATGTCATTTTGGTTACTAAGGTCATGTTTTCCCATTTCTGATTGCCTTTGTTTTTTACTTTTACATTCCAGTCATCATTAACTATCAGTGCATTCTGTTTGCATGTTTAATCAGTTTCAGACTGAGACATTGTTAGAGAATCCTCTATTTTTTTCACCTTTGACATTAGTGGTTTGTGAGTAAATTTGAATAATAGTTTTACTAATGTATCTTTCTTATGGGAATATGGATATTAGCCTGTCACTGACAGCATCGTATTTCAGGGTAGATCTTGAAATGTTCTTTTTTGATGGTAAATATGATGATTTGTTATTCCTAGCCTAGTAAACAATACAATTAACCAATACGGAATAGCCAATACTAGACCATCTCAGCTCATTAATGCCTAGGGCATCAAACTTCAAGCATTCCATTTAGTCTTTGAAAACTTCCAATTTTCAATAACTCATTCTTCAAACTCTCCATATTCTGATTGTTAATAGATGTTTACAGCTGTTTCTTCTCATTTTTAATTATGTCACATCTACTAATAAGGGTCTTAAAAGCCTTGCTCCATTCACGTCCTAGAGGTAGACTTTGCTTTGACGAGGTAACTCTTCCCCAGTCATATTCCGAGTCCTTTACAACCTGAGGGGCTCATCTTCTGGCACTATTTCAGGGTTCTGCTGCTAACTTTAAGGTTTTCATTGTACTGTTTCAGTGTTCTGCTGCTAAGGTTTTCACAAGCCACGGGTATTTTTCAGAAGTAAATCACTATGTTCTTCTTCCTGGCCCATCTAAGCCTGAAAGTCCCCACTAAAACCTGTCAACTTGTTGGTGACCCTGCTGTTATTTGAAATATCAGTAACTTAAATCCAGTATCACAGCAACATACAAGCCACCCCAGTGTGACAAACTGACAGGCTGAGTGTTCAGTTTTAGCCTGAAGTTCAAATATTTTTAGCCCAATTTGTTATGTATCACCACTGATAGCTTACCAGATTTATTTTACATACATTCCTGGATTGTAAAACTAAGTGTTGCTCTTCAGGAAGAAACAACTTGCTTTGCCAATTCCAATTTCCAAGATAATAAAAGATCTCTCTCCCTAGACATAAATGCAAGATGATATTGATCGCATTAGGAGGAACTCAAGATTACAGTGTTATCATTGTGGCTGAAGGAAAGACTTGAACGTTTTGAACAAGTTGTTCTGATTCTAGATAAAAGACAGTTTATTCACTTATTCTTCGAACATTAATGTTGCCTGGGCCCCTGTCACCGCTCTGGACCACAGATTATCATACTCGGTTGCTCCATTTTCAACTTGAGGGAAAGAAGACTCAGCAGAGGTGAAATAATTTGCCAGAGGACTTCCATCTAGGACAAGTGCTGGGACAGAATCTAAAAGTAGGCCTCAGACTTGAAGTCCCCTTCTTATTCCATTCCACAGTGGATGTTCCTGAACAGAAAATCTCAGTAAAGCAGAAGACAAGTGAATAATTATCACCCTCTTGTAATTTAACTGCTAATTTTATATACATCTATTATTTTCTTTTCACAGGATTTAAAAGGACAATCTCCCTTATTTGTAGTTTTAAAAGTAGTAATGATGTTTTTATCAAGGACAAAGTGGAGATTTAAAAAAAAACACTATCTTTAAAAAAGCTTTCTTTAAACCTCACCCCTTTGCCCCTGTGACAAATGGGAGAATGACTTTCTGGGATGGCATTTTGCAGGCAGTGGGAGGCGAGAGAGGCCTGTGGGAGACTCACTTTCCTCCCACTGCTAGGTTCTCATATCAGTAACATTCATCATGCACAGATAAGAGCTGTAGGTTGCTAGGCCCCTTCCTTTGGGAGGCTGGAGAAATGCTGCCCACATTACAACAGAGAAGCAGAGCACACTCCCACGTACTTTGTACCAGTACAAGGAGGTTTTCTTCAGTAGCCATTGGCAGCTTGCGTTATTTGTATCTTTGCAACCAGTATTTCTGGGTTTGAATCATTTTGTTGTCTGCCTTGCATAGATTGATTTTATGCTAAAGCCATGTGTGAAAGAGAGATTATTAATAAAATATATAGACAGATAATGCTTAAAAGATGTTTTTGTCACTGCTCCTAAACACTTTGTAGAACAGAGTTGTCCTTCTTTTGAGGTTGGCATGGAAAAGGCGATAAAAATTCAAGGTTGTCCCTTAAGCTTAGGACTGCCTGCTTTTTGTCCACAACAAAATTTCATTTGAACAGAAAAACCTTCTATTCAGAAATATTTGTATTTTGTACTTACTGAAGCACAAAGGGTGGTTTCACTCATTAGTTTGATTCATTTGGTTCTCGAGATAGGGCCTATGTGAAAGATAAGGAAGCAGAAATCTTTCAGGCCTCAAGCTAGGCAGGATCATGCCTTCTTTCCCCCCCTGAGCTTGGAGTGAATGTAAAGACAAGGGAATCATGAGCTTTTAGAACTTAAAGGAGGCCATCAAAGTAGGCCTCCTAGGGTTAGATACCAAAACTGGAAGTGCAAGGCCACTAGTCAGAACAGAAACAGACCAACCCATTTCCCCTCAGTGTTCCTGCAGACTATTCACTGCTTCTGATGATGACCTGTAGGTCGTCATTCAGATAAGAACTTTTCAGTGCATGTAGATCTCACCCTTCACATCTTTGTTTTTCAGATCACCATTCTTACAGTGGAGGTCCCAAGGTGGGACAAATGATTAACTACTAGAGAAAAGTTAGAAATTCAGATTCACCCAGAGGTACTTTGGAAAACAAGGCCTGGTGATCTGCCTTTGATAGGTCACAGCCCTGACAACTCTATGGTACAGTTTTACTTGGAGTACACATGGAGTTGGAACCGAATGAAGGCAACAATTTAATTCTTATATTATCTGGTGTCAAGAGTTCTGTCACTTCCTCCTGGACGTTTTCTTCTTTTCTCACTGTCTCTTTGAAAACATAGCACTTGAACATGACTACAGTATTTCAGAGATGACTGGAACAGCTTGTAAAAAGAACAAGGAGTGTGTAGATGACTGAGTCTGACTTGTACTAACTCTACAATGGAAAACTACCCCCAACCACAGCATCCACAATACAAAATCAATTCCCATGAGGTCAGATATGCTCCCATACCTCTTTCTATTAATTCCAGCACCAATTCTTCTGCTTACTGGGTCTGAAATCTGTTGTAATAGCTACACATACTTCACAGAAACATACTCACAATTAAGGAGTTTATTAGGGTAGTTTGAGTTCAAGACTTCCGTTCATAGGGTCGCTATGGGTCGTCTATGACTTGACGGCACTTAACAACAACAATAGCAGCATGCTAGTGCAGACCAAAATTAAATCCCTAATTTAGCTATTCTGGCACACTGTGAACTTGCACTGAATTCATGTTCAGTCAGAATCATAGACTTGAAAATATGAGTTGCTTTAAACGCATCCTCCTTTCCTCTTCAGTTAGGGAAGCTAATGCAAAGAATTGACGTAGGAGAGTGAATTAGACTCATCAAATGAATTGGAGTGGGGGCCAAGGCAGCAACTGGAGCCCATACGGTAGAAGGAAATTCTAGAACTGAAGTCGCAGTGACCGGAAGCCCCACCCAGATGGACCCTGGAGTGGAGGTCTCTGGAACTCACCAGGAATAAATGGACCCGGTTGACCAGATGAGAAGGTGTGTGGGGTAGGTGATGACAACATCCTAAGATTTATGAGATATATATTCTTCACAATTAAAGTTAGAATGTCATGTCTGTTTTGGATTTTCTTTTGGTTGTGGTTTTTCTTTGTTTAGGTCAGCTATGGAGTGATTTCAGCCTGTTTCAATCTAAAAATTTCCATTCTTTCAGTTAATTAATGGTCTCGTTTCAGCTGTGGATTATTTATGAATTCTGTAAACAAATTTTGATGGAAACATTGACTAAGGACAAATTTAAAGAGCTCTGCTGTGCCAAGGGTCTTCTTCGAAACTAATGTGGCTCCTGTCACATTAGTGGCCTTGTGGTCACCCGGTCAGTTTTGAATCCATCAGACTGAATTAGTACTGTTTTGGGAGCTCCCATCTTGCTTAGAATGGCTTTGACTGTCTAGTGCTTTGCTAATGTCAAGGTGCATGTATGATAATCAGTCAAATATCGATCTATGTGTCTATCTCTGTCTCCTCTTCCCTCCCCCCCTCACACCCTATGGAAATATGTCCTGAGAGGGGAACAATAACGTGGGAAATGGAAGTTAGTGGAACACTGGTTGGTCATACTGTAAAAGCACATGGTGGGTCTGCATTTGAATTGTGCTTCCACCATCTTTCCATCCCTCAGTCAGATGGGGCCCAGAGACACTTCTGGAAGAACCATCACGATGGCCGCCCAAGGAGAACTCCAAGCTCATGTTGGAGGGTGATGGTGGTACTGGAAAAGCAACGTTTGTGAAACATCATCTGACTGGTGAATTTGAGAAGTATGTAGCCACCTTGGGTGTGGAGGTCCATCCCCTAATTTTCTACACCAACAGAGGATCGATTAAATAAAATGTGTGGGATACAGCTGGCTAGGAAAAATTGGGGAAACTGAGGGATGGCTATTCTACCCAAGCCCAGAGTGTCATTACAATGTTTGATGTAACATTGAGAGGAAAGTTAGCTACAAGAACGGAGGCCTAACTGGCATAGGGATCTGGCTCAAATATGTGAAAACATCCCCACTGTGTGTATGGCAACAAAACACACATTAAGGACAAAAAAGTTAAGGCAAAATCCATCATTTTCCACCGAAAGAAGAATCTTCAGTGCTATGATATTTCTGCCAAAAGTAACTACAACTTTGTAAAGTCTTCCCTTTGGCTTGCTGAAAAGCTAATTGGAGACCCTAACTTGGAGTCTGTTGCCATGCCTGCTCTTGCCCTTGAGAAATTTTCATGGACCCAGCTTTGGCAGCACAATATGAGTGTGATTTAGAGGTTGTACAGACAACTGCTCTCCTGGACAAGGATGACGATCTCTGAGAGGACAAAGTTGGAGCCCAGCGTCGGAAGTCTAGTTTTATAGGCAACTGTCCTGTGATGTCAGTGGTATTGCGTGTTTGCCACTTTATTATCTAGCTAAGCAGAACATGTGCTAATCTTTGGGATGCTGAAGGAGAGATGAATGGGCATCGGTGTGAGTGTGGCAGTTTAAAAAACCTTTCACTTTTGGGACCTGCATATTTAGCTGTTTTGAAAGGCAGTTTTCTTCTTGAGTTTCAAATACAAGACTGCTATAGTAAAAAAGCAAAACATACAAACAAACAAACAAACCCCATCAGCAAAACCAAACCAAACCAAATCAAAACAAAACAAAACACCCAAACCCCACACAGTGGTACTTGGATGCTCAGAGCCTGTTACTTACCCATATAACCAAATACTAGGCTGTAGGTTACTTTTAAGGAGGCAACAGGCCTGTAGGTTCAGATGTGAAATATGAATCTTTGAGGCTTCCCATCTACCCCTGTACTGAAAACTAACCCTCCTGCGGGGGGGGGGGGGGGGAATGTGTGGTCTGTGGAAAGCAACCCACAGTCATGTGTATACGTCGTTTCTCAGAAGATGTAAGGTGTTCATTAAGTTGTGAAATGTGCCACTACTGAATATAGTCAGAGTGTCAAGTGAGAAGTGAGATACTGTGCAGATCATTTGTATTAACTGTAGAAGGTAGGAAACAGTTTATCTATTTGCATAGTCCTTCCAGATTAGACTGCCAACAGAAGGTGAGATGGTTTCAGGGTAAAACAAGAGGCAGTGTGTTAGGGTGGCAAGAGTGTGTGTTCCTCAGGGATGAGAAAGTCCAGCTACACCACTTAGGAGCTGTGGAAGAAACAGAACGGCATCACGGTGTCGTGAGCTTTTAGAAAAGAGGGCACAGGATGCTGTGAAATTCACACAAAGGTTAAGCTGGGACTTTAGATAAGAGATAAAGAAATCCTGAAAGGGAGGTAGGTGGTGGTGGTGATGATGGGGTGGGTAATAATAATTTACTGCTTTCTATCTGCCATTCTCTTGTTTTTTAGGCAATACTGGCAAAAGGCTGGATAATTTCCAACCATGAAGTTCACAAGTTGAAATCTATTGAAAATGTATTCACATATAGGGTGAAAGAATGGACCAGAAAAAAGATTCCTTTCCATATTATGTTCTGTTGTTTTTCATTAATATTTAATGCTTTAAGACAAACAGATAAACCATTGTTTGTAGAGCATTTTGTCCATCTATATATGAGTATTTTAAAAACTAGTACTCCTGGAATAAGGGTGGAAAGAACAGTTGTTGTTAAGTGCCGTTGAATCATATGAATGAAAGACCTAAACACTTGTATAACTTTAATCTTTCTCCAAGTTCATAGAGTTTCCAGAGGCAAGCTATTTCAGAAGCGGATGCCACTCCTGCTTCCAAGCTTGTTTTAATCGGGGAGCTCCACCAAACACTGTCCGCCATGGGTAACCATTATGGCATTTAGTATCACAGCAACCATGAGTTACCGCTATACAGCAAATGCTTTTTATACTGTTATTAGATGAAAAGAAAACACAAAGTCTTTTTTCCCCTTTAATAAAGAAACCCGAGGTAAATTAGATTAATTGATTCTTACTGCAAAGGAGCAAGTTTTGTAATAGAAATTTTTTTAAAGTAACTCTCAGGTAGTAAAAGAGAAATAATGCATTCATCTTACTTATGAAGTTGTCACAGGATCCTTCATTACATTTTAAATATAAAGAAGCCTCATTGATAAAAACCAGGAGTCTCATTTCTTCATGCATTCTCCACGAACTGGTAGAACAAAGAACTTTTGACATTTGCTATATAGTAAAGCCACCACAACCAAGTTGATTTCTTCTCATAGTGTTTTAGTGACCCTATAGGATAAAGTGGAATTGGCCTATTGAGTTTAAGGTTCTAAATCTTTATCAGTTCCCTAAATCTCTACCTGCTTTAGGGAGCTCTGGTGGCTTAGGGGTAAGAAATTGTGCTGCCAACAAAAAGGTATGTGGTTTGAACCCACCAGCTGCTCCCCAGGAGAAAGATGGTTATTTTCCTCCCATGCAATTTGCTGCTTCTGAAAACCCACTAGAGGATCAGCTATTGGTTGACATACCAAACACCATCACCAATAGATAATCTTTATGCAAGCCGACTGTGTCTTCAGTATCCTGTGGAACCTGTGGGTTTGCACTCTTGACATTTATTTCGGTTAGCAACTAAGCAATTAAATCACTATGCTACTAGAGATTTTCAGGGAGGGGAAACACTTTGTTGGAATCTAGAACAGCTTCACACTTTCACCCCTACCCGCCCAAGAGCTCAAATCAATGAGTTCTCAAGGCTTGTTTGTATGTAAATTTTGGATATTTGTTATATTACACTTGCTACTTAAACTGTGCGTATTTATTGTCCTATCTCAGCCCTGATTTGAAGTGATGAGTAAAGGATGTATTGTGTTTTCTCCCCTATTACCATATAGCTAGAACTTTATCAAATTGAAGGAATTGGCAAACTTGGATGCTTTTTCTCCAGAATGTTTCTTCAAATAGGTCCCTCAGTCAGATTTATGTTCCTTCCCATTTTGAAGTCACTTTCGTATGTCTTATATTCCAGACTTGACTCTCAATTTCTCCATTTCTTTTTTTTTAAATTTATTTTCTTTTATTTTAATTTCTCCATTTCTTGCAGAATTCAGAACTCTCCCATTCAAGTCATGACTCAGTCCTGTGGTAACGGAAACACAGCCTCTTCTCTCTGAAAGGCTGACTTGAGCGATTCTTCTCATGACCGCACCACCACTTTCCTAAAGTTTTCCTTATTTTTCTTGTCATTTTGCTCCAAATTAACTTTTGACTTTAGTGTATTTTTTTGTGATCAAATGAAAATAGGCTCATTAAAATGAAAATGGAGATGTACTATGTGTTATTTTGTAGATTGTTTGAAACATTTTTGAAGAAAATCACATTACCTACATTCATTTATCCAGGACAGTGGTTACAGTTTTTACATGCTCTTCCCACAAATGACTACTAAACCCGGAGGAAGGACTGAAGTAAGAATACTATTTGCTGAATACATTAGTTTTTGAAATAATTTCTTTATCACAAGGCTTTCATTTCCAACTACAGCATAGAAGGAACATCTAGAATAAACACTTCTAGATTAGATTAAATCCTTAAGGACTCTCATTCTTCCTAAATTAAAAATGTGGTGCCCAAATCAGGGATCTTTGAACACACAGAAGGCAAGACAGAAAAACAGTTCAGAACTGCCTCTTAAAAGGGGTGAAAAAGATAGAGGTTGTGAATCTAGGTGTGGGAGAGATGAGTGGAACTGAGATAATTCTATAGCAACTAAGAAAAGGATGGTTTGGGGAAGTGAGTTTAGGTACCAATAAGATAATGGGATAAACCTGCTGAGCTTTTGGTGAGCATTGAGGTGAAGCTGGAGAGACCCAGCGACCTCGCTAAGGAGGATGTGGCAGTCTAACTGTACTGGTGACACTGTCAAACGAGGTAACACAAAAATGACTTTTTTGTGTAATATTCAGCAGAAATTATTGTTTTTAAAGAAACTATCTCTACAGTTAGTTATAATAGAATTTTTTTTTCATAAGCCCAGTTTATATGTAATCAGTATAACTATAGGGCTAAAATTCTGTGCTTATTTACTGTGAACCTTCAAATGTCTGACAGTCAGAGCTGCCATTATTACAATGATATTTCAAATAGTGTAGTTTCGTTTTCAAGTGTTACATGCAGTTTTTGTTACTGCCAGAGTGTGTATGGTGACTGATCTGTGTGGTCTAGTGCAGGAGGATATCTGTGGGGGAATGTGGTACACTGTGAATTACCAACCCTAGCGGGGGTGCCGGGGAGGCTCAGGCCCCTTCGGCCATCCTAGGTGGCCTGCCGTTCAGTTGGCACTTCCTTCCCAGAGACATATGACTGCTGAGTTTACTTTCTATCAGTGGTGTCTTAGAGAAATCCTCCAGGTGAGTCCTTGTACAAAGAAAAGGATAATTTAATGGATCTTCGTAGTCACAGTGGTTGATTTAAGCGAGGAGAAGGTGCTCAGAGAAAGACTGAATGCTCAAGCTGAGCCAAGGCTTCAAGCCTCAAGGTGTTGCTGGAGAAGGCATGGACTCCACAGTGGGTCACAGTGCGGCTCAGAAGGAGACACTGATGAGAGTAGGGACTTACAGTAACAATGAAAATCCCCTTTATTGTTAATGTGTTGTTACGATGTAGCACATGCCTGTAAGGGAGTAGGTGTATACATATAGTGCTCACATGTGCATGTGTGCCTGCACACACACACACATTTAGATGTACATATACATGTAGAGAGATAGAGCAAGAGAGAAATGAAACAGCCCTCTGTACTAACATGAAACAATAAGAACTAGAACATCACCCTGTGTGTGCCTTTGAGGGAGAGACCTGTCCCTCTCCTTCAAAGTAACCACCTCTCTAATCTTTGTGTTTGCTATTATTTTTTTTTCTCTCTCTATAGGTTGTTATTGTTGAATGCCATTGAATTGAGTGAGTCATAGACTGTGAACACCAGACCTCAAACCTGCCCTGTCCTGTGCCATCATCATCATCTGACACACTTGAGCCCATTCCTGCAGTCATTGTGTCAGTCCATCTCCTTAAGACCTTCCTCCCTTTCACCAAGCCTCCATGTTTGTAAGGAACAGCCCTTCCTAACAACATGTCCTTGTCCAAATTATAGAAATGAAGCTTTGCCATCCTTGCCTCCAAGGAGCACTCTGGGTGCACTTTTTCCAAGACATGTCAGTTTTTGCTCTTTTGGCAGTTCATGGGGTATTTTCTTCTCCAATGCCATAACTCAAAGTCATCAATTCTTCTTTCATCCTTATTCATTGTCCAGCTCTCAGATGCATAGCAAGTAATTGAAAAGATTATGGCCAGAATCAGATACACCTTAGTTTTGAAACCGGTATCATTGCTCTTTGGTATTTAGGAGACATCCTTGACAGTGACCTTGCTCAAAGCAATGCATCTCCTGATCTCCTTGTTGATTGTTATGTGTCTATATAGGTGGTGGTTCTTATGTGCCATCAAGTCGCTCATAGCAACCTTGTATGCAGTAGCTCTGAATTCTACTCTATTCAAAGCCAATCTCGTTATCTCTGACACACTTATCCCCAGTACCCCAGTTACTATGTCAATCCATCTGTCTCATCTGGTGTCTTCTCCTGTGTTGTCCCTCCACCCTTCCAAGTATGATATCCTTCTTCAAGGACTGGTCCCTCCAGGCCATGTGCCCAAGGTATGTCAGATAGAACTTCAAAATCTGTGCTTCCAAGGAGAAGCCTGGTTTCACCCTCTGCAGGACAGATCTATTTGTTCTCTTGGCAGTCCATGCCATGTTCAGTACTCTTCTCCAGCGCAACTCAAAGGCATTGATTCTTCATCCATCATCCTTAGTCACTGTCCAGCTCTCTGAAACATAGCAAATCATTGTAAAGACCATGGCCTGGATCAGATGCACCCTGGTCTTTAGATTGACATGGTTTCTCCTCATTACTCTGGAGAGGTCCCTGACAGCCCACTTTCACAATGCAGTTCATCTTTTGGTTTCCTTGTTACTGTTGTCAAGAGTGTTGATTGTGGAGCTGAACAAACTAAAGCTGTTAACAATCTCTATATAGACTATATAGGTATGTGTCCCTAATCGTCTCTTACTACGTTTTGTTTGCCTTGGGGCTATACACAATGGATTCTTGCATCCTTTCCTTCTTTTTTCATATAAAATTTTTATTTTATACTAACTTACTTGCAAAGCTTGTATACATTGTTTTTCACACCAGATCTTTCCTATTTTCTTAACCCATCCCTACATCCATCCATGAAATTGTGCAACTGTATGATTATGCCTTCTTCCCATCCTCACCCCTCTGCTCCCACGCTCCCTCCCTTAGATCATTATATACATTTTATTAGTTATCTATTTCTACAATCATGGTCTTATGCAGTATTTATCCTTATGGGACCTAATTAATTCACACAGCATAATGCTCTCCAGTCCCTCCCAAGTTAGGCAGTGATTTACAAAACCATTGCTCCTGCATGGTGCGTAATATTCCATCATGTGAATGTACCATAATTTCTCAGTCCATTCCATTGTGGTTTGACATGTGGGCGGTTTCCATGTTCTTGCGATGGTGAATAACGCTGCTGTGAACATTGGTGTACAAGTCTCCATTTGTGCCTCAGTTCTCATTTTCTCAGGGATATTCCAAGCAGTACATTCTTGGCTTTTTTAATAATTTGTGTTTTAATATTAATTGGTATTGAGTCATGAAGCATAATTCATAGTTTACTTATTTTCATTATTGTGTGTTCTTTCATTGTATGGATATATTACAATGTATATTCATCTGTTATCTTCTCAGTGCGCATTTGGATTATTTCTAGGGTTTTTTGTTGTTATTATTTCAAACAGGTACTGTTGTGAACATTCTTGCAGGTGCACCCTGTTGCAGTTTCTCTGTGACAAATGTCCTAGAAAAGATTTTCCGAGTCTTAGAATACATGTGTCTTCAGCTTTTCTGAAGCACATCAAATTGTTTTCAGAAGTGGTTGTGTACCACTTGACACCTCATGAGAAAACAGAAATACAGGAGCATTTTGAGAAATTTGATGGAAAAGTGAAATGTAGGATTATCTAAACATTGAAGAAGAAAGATGTGCTTAGGGTCTGGTGAAGTACAATTTCCTGGACATATGAAGCAAAAGGTTTGGGAATATTTTTGTTGCTATAAAAAGACATATGATTAATGGTTTGCCAGTGAGCCATTTTTCAAGTGTGCAGTTTATTGCTATCAGTTACCTAAATCATTTTGTACAACTTTCAGTTCTAATTGTTGCCAGGTTTTCTACCACTGCAGGAAAACATTCAAATGCTTCCCAAACAATAACTCTGCCTTTCCTCTCCCTCTCACCCCTGGTAGCTACTAATAAACTTTGAATTCTAGACAAATGCCTATCCTTATAATTTCATAGTATGATATCATACACTATTTGTCCTTTTCTGATTGACTGATTTCACTCAGCATCAGAGTCATTCATCTGAAAGCATAGTTAGTCTTCCTTTTCAGTTGTTGTGAAAAATATATAATGTGACAGCTTAACATTTTTGCAAGTGTCAGTTACATCAACCATGTCACGCAAACTGTCACATAAAATCATTGACCAGTTTTTCATGTCTCAGGACTTTACTTCTCTTCATAGCTACATAATGCTCCCCCCCCCCCGCCCCAATGCAATATAGTACAGCCTCTGTGGAACACTGTGTTGCATTTCCTCAGGAAGATTAACTATAAACCCATCATATGACGCAATAATTCCCCTCAGGTATACACCCAAGAGTCTTTCAAGCCTCAGTAGAGACCAGAAGCATGTACACCAGTGTTCATTGCAGCGTTGTTCACAGTAGCATAAAGGTAGATATAATCTAAATGTCCATGGATGAATAAAGTCTAGGTTTTAAGCAAATATTATAGGAAGAGTGAAAAATGATCTTGTGATTAATAGAATCATGCCACAGTGAAAGTAATAATGGACTCAAGTGTATCAGAGGTGATGAGGATGGCGTGCAGGATAGGGCAGGGTTCAGATTCATTTTTCATGGGTCACTGTTAGTCATAGTAGACTGGACTGCACCCAACAATTGTAGTCACTTCATTACTGTTGTTATGTGCCATCGAGTCGCTTGTGACACATAGTGACCCTGTGTACACCAGCTCTCAACTTTGCTTTATCCTGATTCAACATTATTCTCTGTGATACACCTGCTCCCATTACTCCAGTTACTGAGTCAATCCATCTCATTGAGCGACTTCCTCTCTTGAACTGTCCTTCCACCCTCCTAAGCATGAGATCCCTCTCCAAGGACTTATCCCTCCTTACAACATGCCCAAAGCATGTCAGACAGAGCTTCAGAATCCTTGCATCTAAGGAGCCACCTGGTTTCACCCTCTGTTTGTTCTCCTAGCAGTCCATGGTATATTCAGTACTCTTCTTCAGCACCACAGCTCAAAGGCATCAATTCTCCTTCTATCATCCCTAGTCACTGTCTAGCTCTCTGATGCATAGCAAGTAATTGCCAAGACCATGGCCTGGATCAGGCGCATCTTAGTTTCTAGACTGACATTGTTGCTCTTCAGTACTCTGGAGGGGTCCTTGACAGCAGACTTTCCCAGTGTAATTAATCTTTTGATTTCCTGGCTGTTGGTACCAAGAGTGTTGATTGTGGAGCCAAGCAAACTAAAACTGTTAACAGTCTCAATCTCTTCACTATTTATTGTCTTGCTGTCAATCAACCCAGTGGTGAGAATCCTTGTTTTCTGTAACTTTGTTATTAGGAAGCAGAAATACCCCATTCTCTCCTCTTTCACACTGTTTTTCCCCATCGGTGATAATCTCTGGTGCTATATCTGAGGAGCAGGCGCTGCCAGGCATTCAAATACACTATTTCCACATCACACTGGCGGTGACATGGATCCTAATGCTGCTTTCCAAACATATCCACGAAGAGACACATGCATATTTTAGAGATTACTTTCTTCTGAATAGAAGAGATATTTTTTCCCTGACAAATGTGCTTTGTGTTTTATAAATTCAATAAACTTACAAAGGTTTTGACGTTGCTGTCTCTTCTGCTTCATAGGGTAATTTGATGAGAACTCAGATCTGCTCTGTGATCTCTCATTCACCCGACCTTAGAAAAATAGGTTTATGGCATTTGAGTAGCAAATTTGCTATAAAAAAGCATAAAGCCCTTGATGGCATTTCCCCTGCTTCCTTTGTGAATGCTAACCACTTGGGTACAGAAAAGATTATGGCATTTGTTTTGAAGAGTTTTCATTCTTCTAATTCTAGATTTTAGTGAGCAATGTGCTGGCATTCTTATGAAAATGAAAGTAGAACATTAATCCATTAAAGCCATGTGTTCTGTGAAGTCGAAGAAGTGCTGCTTTTTTAAACTTGTTATTTTTGGGTCCCTCTTCATTAATAATATTCATTAGATTTATTTGATTCAGAGCTAGAGAATTCAGTGGTGGTGGCATTTGTAAAATGTTTGAATCACAGTTTTTTCCATGATCTGTTGACTCCTATTGTCTAATTTGAAACTTTTGATGGTGATGGTACACATTAGGGAAGGTAGCATGGTGCACTGGAAATAATGTTTGTGCTCTGACTTGAAAGAACCCCAGTGTTGTGCAGTTGAGATTCAAGTAAGTAAATGATGATACATCTACTCATTGCAATTTCAAATTGTGCTTGAAATCATCATTACAAAAACTGTTAAATAAGTTGGGACAAATGTTTAGGTTATTAAAAAGAAAAATGCAATATTTTGTGTGGAATATGAGCTTATTTTTTTGAAAGTAGAATGAATGCATGTGTATGAAAAGCCTGCAAAACTGACACAAAATACTAGTCATTCTATTTGGGCTATAAGACTACAACCTAAATTCTCTATGTTTGTAAATGTAGTTATGCTAAAGGAACAGATGCAATGTGGGGGAGGCTGAGTCTGACTTCTGCCCATTTCATAAAGGGGAACTGTCCCCAACATTAATGTCCATTAGCAACAAATAGATGGCTGCTATGTCAGACACACTACCTCCCATGCTCATGCACCTATTCTCACCAATTACCGGGTTTTAAATTAGTTGCTGACGCAGTAGCTCTCAGTTTACTCAGTAGTGGTACCAAGAATAGGGTTTTTTAGGGAAGTAAGTTGGAGAGTGGAGGAGGCAAAGAATATCACCCAATGCAAGTCCAGGTTTTAGTCCAGAAGTCCCAAGGTACAATTCCTCCATTAGTAAAAGTCCCAGTTCAGTTCAGTAGCACAAATCCAAATTATCCAGCAAGGTTTACCTCAGAGAAATTATATGTCAGCTTCTCCTTCAGTCATCCAGCAAGAACAGCAAAGAACTGTGGCCTTTATCTCTGGACTTCTCTGGTTACACTTACCACAGTTTCTCCACAGCTATGCCACAGTCTCTCCACTACCATCATACCATCAGGAGAGTCTCGCCACCAGTCTCGATCTCACCAATGTCTCACTCCAGTCTCCCTCAAGTCCTGCTGATCAGTGGGAAGCGCCCCCCTCATTCTAGTCCCACAGCTGTTGATGATTTGCAAGACCATGTGTCTGCAGTTAAGGGTTAACTGCAGACAAGAGTGGCTAATGTAATGGCTATAAAACCCTACTTTTAAGCTAATAGCACAGGTTATATGGATTTAAGAGAGAGAAACTGGTTTCAAATGACTGTTTCACCACTAACTAGACATTCATCTTGAGCAAGATACATAACTTGGAGTTGATGTTATGTGCCCTCAGGTCAACTCACAGCAACCTTATTCACAGTAGGCCTGAAACTTGCCTATCCTGAGCCACTCTCACTGTCTCTGACAAACCTACCCCAATTACTCCAGTTATTGTGTCAGTCCTTCTCATCCAGGGTCTTCCTCTCCTGCTATAACTAACTCTGCACCTTTCCAAGTATGATGTCCTTCTCCAAGGACTGGCCCCTCTTGGCAACATGCCAAAATCCTTGCCTCTAAGGAGCAATTTGGTTTCACCCTCTCCAGGACAGATCAGTTTGTTCAGTCCATGGTATTTTTAGTACTCTTCTCCAGCACCACAACTCAAAGGCATCAATTCTCCTGTCATCCTTAGTCACTGGCCAGCTCTCTGATGCATAGCAAGTAATTCCAAAGACCATGGCCTAGATCAGGTGTGCCTTAGTCTCTAGACTGACATTGTTGCTCTTCAGCACTCTGGAGAGATCCCTGATGGCAAATTTTCCTATGAGGTGGCTTGATTCAGTGACTGGGGTGATCGGGATGGGTGTGTCAGAGGCAGTGTGATTGGCACAGGACAGAGCAGAGTTTAGGGCTGTTGTACATAGATAGGGTCACTGTGAGTCGCAAGCGACTCGATGGCACATAACAACAGTTCCTCTTTTGGTATCCTGGACTGCTGGTGCCAAAAGTGTTGCTTGTGGAACCGAGCAAGCTGAAATTGTGAAATATCACTATCTCTTCTCTGTCTCTTATGGTGCTGACAGTAGGCCCAGTGGTGAGAATCTTTGTTTTTTTGATGTTGAATTTCAATCCATTTTGAAGACTGTAGGTAGTCCTTGACCTTCTGCAGCAAGCACTTCAGAGCTTCCTCAGTTTCGGCAAGCAAGGTTATGTCATCTGCATAACGCAGGTTGTTGACAGGTCTTCCTTATGTATTAATGCCACATTCCTCCTCCTCAAGTCCAGTTTCCCAAATGATCAGTTTCATTTATTGATTGAAAATGTATGGAGACAGGACACATCATTGACACAATCCTGATTTTGAACCATGCAGTGTTTCCTTGCTCTGTTCTGATGACTGTTTCCTGGACCAAGTTTAGATTTCACATGAGCACAGTCAGGTGTTCTGGGATTCCCATTCTTCTCAAGGTTAGTCAAAATTTGTTGTGATTCGTACAGATAGACATTCCTCTGTTTCTCTCTCCTCTTAGCCAAGAACCATCTGACATTGACTGTCATGACCCTAGCACTATGACCTCTTCTAAATCCAGCTTGCACCTGGCAGTTCTCTCTCATTTTTGGATAATCTTCAGTGTTTTGCTTTTGTGTGATATTAGTGATATTGTTCAATAATTTCCACACTCTGTCAGGTCACCTTTCTTTGGAATGGGAATAAATTTGGTTATCTTCCAGTCAGTTAAATGATGTCATATCTACACCATAAGGTTGTTTCCAGTCAAATGAGAGAATATATCACTAGGACCCTTGTGCAGTAGTCAGCATGGGGGTTCCCACCCTTTCCAGATCCCCCTCCTTACCCCACACCCAACAACCATCAGTGATATCCTTTTGTTATTTAGGTTTCTGTTTTCCCCCAATTGTGGTCTAGCTCTTACCTCACTAAATGACCTCTTAGAACTTCTGCTTTAGCAGTGACTATTGATGGCTTATTTTAGAGAAGTGATTGATGAGTAAGAGTGGTTGACCTTAAGTGACAAGAACAGAAACATGAAGAACTGAACTTTCTAAATGTCCTAGAATTTCAGATGTTCAAGTATATGTATTTGATTAATAGAATTATACTTTCTAATTTAAAGGCATCTCGTGAATGGAAGTGAACGTGTTATATGCTTATCAAATGGGCTGGTTATTTACTTGATTTTGTATTTTAGACAGTAGAATTTGTCAAAATCAAGTAAATAACCAGCATATTTGATAAGCATATAACATGTGCACTTCCATTCACGTGATGCCTTCAAATTAGCAAGTATACTTCTAAATAGAGAAGAATTTAACTAGGGTCCTTAAAAGTTTTGTATGAGTCCTAAAATATTAAACCATCCATTTAAGACTTTGTGATTGCTTCAGATGACCTTATTCATTCAGTAGGTGTTGTAAACAGGGCCAGAGATGTTCACGATCCTCTTATTTCTAATTTATTTCAAGATGAGTTACATTTAACAGTAGCACTATCTGTAGATTGGCCAGATGCTGAAAAATACTGTCTACTCCTGGGTTTAACAGTTTCCCTTAGCAAAATTTCAAAAAAGGTATATGTTTTCAAATGGGCTTACATTATCTCTTCTTTATAGACTAAAACTTGCAGCATATGAGCTTTTCCCTAAGTTCTTAGATCTGTTAAGGGCAGAAGTTACCCTAATGATCATCCCTTACCAATCGGTGCTTTACTTTTCTTAGATGAGAACACTATCCCTGGTGCATTAATGGTTTACCCAGGGCTGTAATTTAGGTTTCTGCATTCTCAGCTTATGTTCTGTCCTGTAAATTATGTCCTGTCCTGTAAATTGAGGCAAGTTATTGGACAAGTAGAATCTCAATTTTGGTATAGTTGAGGAATTTACTCTAAGGCCCCTTCTAGTTCTACCATGCAAAGATTCAGTAATTCTTTGACTATGTCCTTTATAGAGTGCCAGCCTTCTGAGAAGTGCTAATAAGGAAGCCATAGGTAATCACTTGTAAATTTTGTCCCCTTAAATTTGAGGCTCTGGATCTTGCCCCTTAATTTTTGCATTTGACTACACAAAGCCACAGTTCCCTCGTTGCCCAGTCTTCACGTCCCCTACACTTGTTGAGAATAGCTTGGAGCAAACAATTATGCCATAACAGGAATTTCCTTGTTGGTAAAATAAGTCGTTGTAACTCATAAAGAAAGGTGAGAGATCAAGGAAAAGAAATTAAAGGCATAAATAAATACTTTGTCGGGAGAAGTAAAACCATATTCACAAGGAACAACTTATTTCATAAGAAGCAACTAATAAGTGATCATAATAAAGTTATAGAATACAAGACCAGTATGTAAACATCAGTTATAATTTTACATGTAAGTATCTGATAAAATAAAGGAGACAATTCCATGTACAATAATCTCAGAAAACATAAAAACTTGGCAATCAGTTTACCAAAATTCAGTTACTAGGTGCTCTTTCTGATGACACTTTGAAATAAATAGGTGCTGCTAGTGAAATCATTTCACATACATAGTTTGGGCATTAATGCCTTTGAATTGTGGTTCTGGCAAAGATTATTGACTATACTATAAGCTGGCAAAAGAACAAACAAATCTTGGAGGAAGTGTAGCCAGAGTGCTTTTTACAGACAGAGATGATAAAACTCAGTAAGTATGAACAGCATGCTGTCAGGAGTGGTCATCATGCTGGGGAAAGGCAGAGGATCAGTGAAAGGGAGGGAGACCCTCAAGCCGGATTGATACAGGAACTGCAGCCACGGTCCCCTGCACAATAGAGAGGGTCAGGAGGGCTCAGGACAGGGCACAGTTCCATTCTGCCCTTCATAGAGTTGCTGTGAGTCATAGTTGATTCGATAGCACGTCACAACAATAACAAGATCCCAGACAATTACTCAGGGGCTCCATGAACTTTGTTATTGCTAGCTCATGTGACTTTTAAAAAAATATTCTTGTCTCTTTATTAAATGTGGTTGTGCAATATTTGTCCTTTTTTCAATATATTTATTTCATTCAGGATAAAGTCTTCTAGCTCCACCCATATTATAGAGTGTATCAGTATTTCACTTCTCCTCCTAAGATTCCACATCCATTGTTTGTATGGAGCACATTTTTGCTTACTTGTTTTTCTGTTTTGGGCATTTAGGTTGTTTTCCCCTTTTAGCTACTGAAACTAGTACTTCAGTGAACATTAGTGTACATGTCTCCAAGTCTCTGCTTCTCTACTTTCAATTCTTTTGGATGTATACCTCGGCATGGAGTTTCTGGATAATTCTTTGACAAACCACTGCAATGCTGTTTTCTACAATGGCTGTACTATTCTGCCTGCGCTGCCTACCATTCCCCACCCCTTCCCTACAAGCAGTGGGTTAAGTAAGAATTCCGGTTACCCCATATCCTTGCCGATATTTATTATTTTTGACTGATTAAATAAATATGCAAACCTGGTGGGAGTATGATGGTATCTTATTGTGATTAGATTTGATGGCTAATGGTGCCGAGCATCTTTTTATATTGTTGGTGACCATTTGAATGTGAGATGATTATTCAAGACCTTTATTCATTTTATGGTAGAGGATCATGATATTTTTCTTTTTGTCGTTAACTTGTCAGAGTTTTAGATGTATTTTGTTTCCTAAACTCTATTTTAAGAAGGAGTGTTGTATGAGGTTGTATATTATTGTTTGACATCACCAAGACATGTTAAGCAAGTTTCTATGTAATAAGCCAGTAGGACTCCTGCTGATTTTCATAGCAAATCTTGTATCCTTAATGTGTCTGAACACTTTGAATATAAGGAATAGTCCTGAGTGACATGTGGGGCCAGATTAAATCACTAGTAGAAGGTATCTACTCAGAATATTGTGATTTTTCTTTGTCATCCTTCTCTTTAGAGTGAGATGAGGCATTTACTCCATCAAACACCAGGAGATTCTATGTAATGGATTTTTACTTGCCCCGGTCATTTTCATGTAATCATCCTCCTTTTAAAAGACTTCATTAAGTCTGTTGTTAAGATTGTAAAACTATCTTAGAAAGACAGGGAGAATTTTCCCGTTTTCAGAATCCAGCAGACAGTTTTTAATTGCCTTGCTTTAGGTGAACATTAATTAAATGGGTTGGGAGAATGTACAGTATTTATTTATAGTAGCACAGGCATGTCATGTATTTGTACTATCACTGTACAGTTAGCTTGATAACATCTTTTTAGGAAAAAAAAGAATGGTCATGACTGTTAAAAGTGACTTGGGTAACTGTTTTTGATGGACTTTTAAATTAACAGCACCTCTGTATTCAAGAACTGTCATATATATATTCACCTTTTGTAAAAACTTGATACTTGGCAAATTTTAAAGCATTTTTAATTGAAGAATCATTGAGTTATATATTTTTGCCAGTGCCAGTAACATTTGAAGAGTCATAATGTATCTTATTTTGACAAGATGTTAAGAGAAAGAGAATAACTACTCCATGGTTCTTAAATTGGGTAATAAATACAACTTTAGCGCCTTATTTTTAAGGTGCAGATTTTTCAAGCAGGTAGGTAAGAGCCCTTTCATCAGATGTTGAGGATGTGAATATTGTTAAGCCACTCTTTTTTGTGCTTTTTTGAGGATGAGATGAAAACTAGGTATCCTTCGCGTAGAAACACTCACACAATTTAGCACACTATTTCATGAGGTCTCTGTATCCCTTCATGGACTCGAGGTAATAAATAATCTGTTATCTAAATACAAATTGTACTGTTCTGGAAATAACCTCCGTTGTCTAGTCTCCCCCGTGCCCATGGTGACATGTTGACTTCATCGACTTTCACTGACTATGTTTTCATGTATACCCACTTAAATAATGTGTGCATGGAATGATGTGTATAGGAAACTAATGCTCCAAGGGGCTGTGAGCTTTACAAAAAACATATCAGACATATTATTTACAGTAAAAATATGGTACAACTTTTCTTTCTAGGACATTTTGATTCTATGTGTTCATTACTGATTGTGTCTAAATATGACAGAAACAAATCTCTTTTCCAATTCTTCCCTGTTGTTTTGAACTGTAGAGTCAGAACCGACTCATAGCTGACCCCCCAGTGAGTTTTCAGAGGCAGGAAATTGCATGGGATTAGACGCCCCATCCTTCTCCCAAGGAGCAGCTGGTGGATTCAAAGCCGGTGCCTTAGTTTCTTCCACTTGGCCGCTGGAGCTCTTGCTGCTTCTCTGTAAGCCCTAAATGTTGCAGTTCCCTTGCTTGCTCTGTATATTGATACTTTTTTAATACATACTCTTTCAACAGAGCTACTGTTTTTCATCCCTTTTCTTGTTTATGAACACAACCTGATTTCAAGCCTCAAACATCTGTCATTTAAACTCTATCTCCTTTTCCCAGGGACTGTCCTCTTCCTCCCCTCTGTATTATCCTATCATTTTAGGGACTCTGAGTCTTCCCTCTGTGTGATGTGCTCAGGTAGGTACATTTTTGTCTCCTCCCATTTGATTAACTGCCTCTGAAAACACGCCGGATGGTCAGCTATGAGTCAGTTCTGACTCGATGCTGAACAACCTTCCTTGCCACCTTTAGTGATTTGCTCTCACCGTACATCTCAGTTTGAAGATCATTGTTGTTGAATCAGGTTGAACCTCTCTGATAGCTGACCCTCCATTGGATTTTTGAGACTATAAATCACAAGGGAGCAAATTGTCTGTCTGTTCCTGTGTCTGAGAGGCACTGCTGGATTACAAACTCAAAGTCACCAGCTCTTCCTTCACTTTAGGGCTCGCTCTCATTTTCTCCGGAGATTGTTTCTCTCTGCTGGTAAACACTAATTTCTTGTGTATTCATCCTGAGTTCCTCACCTTCGATCTACTTGCACCAACGACACTCAGACCCCCACCAAAGAGGGTCTTGGTAGAGTATCAGTCTGCCAAGGATTAGGTGCTGGGCGTCTCACAGTTTCTGGGATACCCAAGATGAGGGCAGCCCTGTGTCTCACGTGGAATCGTGGACAACTGTCCATTTAGCAACTTTGTCTCACCAACTCCTGGACTCCGTTAAAATTAGTGATTCACTTTGTTGTTGTCGTGCGCTTTTGGGTTGGAACTAACTCATAGTTCTGACCCTTCGGCAGGTTTTCAGAGGCAGTAAATTGTAAGGGAGGAGATTGCCCGTCCTTCTCCTGCAGAGCATTTGATGGATTCAGCTTTGGGATTGCAGCACAGCTTTCTATCACTAGGCCACCAGAGCTTCCCATTGAGACTTCAGAAGCACCTTTTAAACACGTGAGATGAAGAAATAACGAATAACACACAGGAAATAATAAGGGCCCGACTTTCCCCCTGTGAACACCTGTACTCCTCCATGGTGCTTGCAGCCCTAGCCAAGGGGGATAGCAGCTCCTTCTTCGCTCACCAGAGAGTAAGGGGTCCATTGATCTCTGAGTCTTAGCACTGAGCATGGCTCATGGTAGCCCTTTCCATGTTTGACAGAGGACCATGAAGATTCCTTTTCAGTGTTTCATTGACTTGTGCAGAGGGATGTGACCTTGGAGATCTCTTTCAAAGACCTCGTTTGGGATGTGAGGGAGATCTGGCTGCAACTTATGTCACCCCATTGATTACCAGGGTTGATTCGGCTGCTCTGGCTGGCTAGGCGGGTCTCCCCTTCCTTCCTCATTGATCCCCCCCGAAACTGCATACTCGGCTGAAGAGCATGACCATCTCCATAGAAGGAAGACCGTCCTTCAGTCAAGGGCATACAAGTAGCTGCGCTCCCCTGCTAGAACCTCCAAACAAGCTCTTAAAGACCTCGTGTGACAGCTGAGTACGATGCGAATCAGGAAGGTCAGAAAGACAGTAATAATGTCATCTTTTGAACCTATTTCCTTATTCAGTGTCTGAAACCTGTCTCCTTTTTGTGACATCATTGTTGTATGCTGTCTAGTCAGTTCCAACTACAAGTCTCCAGTAGGGTTTTCTGTGAACGTATTGTCAGGTCTTTCTCTCGTGGAGCCACTGGATGTCAGTTTTTCAGTTAGTAACGAGCACTTTACTGTTATGTCACTTCTCTCTCTTATTACCATTAAGTCAGAGCTTCTCTAGCACATTGAGTTTCCAAGGAAAAGGAAGGAGCTGGCCCATCTTTCTCCTGAGGAGCCCTGAGTAAATTCAGGCTACCAGAGGGGCATGGCCTTTGGGTTAGCAGCACAGTGCCAGTGGACTAGGCCACCAGAAGTCCCTGTTGTGACACCAGTGATGGTTAAACTAGAGCTTTTATTTTGCTGTATTTCCTGTGTGTATTGATGACTCTTGGTATCTAACAACACTGTGAACTCCTAAAGTCGAGACTCTGCTTTTTCTGCCTACAGCCATCTGCTGCCTCTTAATAAGTATAAGTACTTAGTAATCATTTTATATTTTGGACAGCATTTGGGACTTCTCAGGTTCTTTCATATATGATTTTTCCTGTAGAGTTGCCACAAACCTGTGAGGTAGATTGAGCAGGTATTATTCTCCTGTATCAGATGAGAACATGAAAGTCCAGAGATCGTCGCTTACTCCAGACCTCCTGACTAGTCAGTGCTAGTAGTAGTCATTAAAGTTAGAATCTCATTTTCTTCTGTCAGAGGATGATGGCAAGTTAAAACTTTAAAATTCTGGTTTCAGATGCTAGCATCTTGTTTTCCTGTATATGAATGTAAAAAAATAAGATTTCATGGTTTCTGACAGCTTTCAGTTCAGTAACTCATGTTCTAAAATATGTTCTGAAGCACGCTGGCTTATAAAAATGAGTTGGATGGCCACATAAGCTGGAGGAAACTGCTTGCTATGCCCTACTTTGGGAATCCAATGGTCATTAGCATTTAAAGCCCCTGAGAAGTCCTACTGTAAGGAAAGTTCATAATGTACTTGAACATAAAATTCTTTCTCCATATTATGGCCTTAGCAAGAAACTGTAGTGCAATCCCCAAAGCAAGCAGTTCGAATCCACCAGCTGCTCCATTGGAGAAGGATGGGCGATCCCCTCCCATGCGATTAACAGCCTCTAAAAACCCTCTGTAGAGGCAGCTATGGGTCGGTTTCAACTTGATGGTAAACAACAACAACCATCCCATAGAACACGGGTTTCTCAGAAGACACTATGGGAAATCCAGAGCTCAGTAAGAATTTCTGCTTGTTCCAAGTGGCTAGCAAATGCCAGGATGCCAGCAGGGGAGGTCTGCCACACAGCTTCCAGTCCAAAGGCAAGATCAGCAGTGCCATTACAGGAACTTCAGGACGAGGAAGCTTGCGGGGTACAGTAAACCTGTCACAGGAGTTCCTCAGGTTGGAACTGATGTTTTAAACTTGTGGGAACAAGAAGCTGCTGTGATGCCTAAGTGATTTAGTCTGCACCAGTTTAACTGGCTTCTTATTTGAAAAGATAGGAGATAGAAAGAACCCTCCTTGTCACAGCTGATAAGGGATCTGGGCAAAGTATTATGATAAAGATTTCAGAACTCACCAAAGAAGAAAGAATACCACCTTGTCATGATCGACATAGGCTTGTTGTGTTGACTCAGTCTAATTGGCCTTTTATGTGGTTCTAAAATAATTGAAGGGTAATTGTAAGCACTGTAATTGTGTGGGTAGGAAAAAAATTCCAACCCAGTTGATTTGTCTTCCACAGATATAAAGGCTGTGTGTGGGCCAGGGGCAGTAAACTGAGGAAAGAAAAATTTGCCTGCTTCTCAAAGCTATGTTCTTAAAATGAGAAGGAGGCATTACCTGATTGGCCATCCAAGTGATCAGTGTCAATGTTTCATTGCTGTTGTGGCATCACATAGTGACCCCATGCCCAGCAGAATGAAATACTGCCCTCTCCTGCACCATTTCCTTGATTGTTTGCAGACTGAACCATCGTGATCCATAGAGTTTTCATTGGCTGATTTTGGGAAGTAGATCAGCAGACCTTTCTTCTTAAACCATCTTAAGTGTAAAATCTATTCAGCATCATAGCAACATGCAAGCCTCCATTGTCAATAAGCAGGGCTTCTTGTAGGACGTGTTTCACTGGCTAGGAATCAAACCCAGATCTCTTGTACGGAAGGTGAGAGCTTTACCACTGAGCCACCAGAATGTCTCATTTAATATAATAGAAGACCTTAGGGTGGCACAGCAGTTAAGTGCTCTGCTAATCTAAAGATCAGTGGTTTGAACTCACTTGCCCTTCTGTGAGGGGAAAGCTGCTGCACTCTTGTGTCCATAAAGATGGCAGCCTTGGAAACTATGGGGCAGCTCAACCCTGTCCTGTAGAGAAAGTATGAGTTGGCATTGACTAAGAAGCAGTGGATTGTTTTTTATAAAAATTAACTAGGGAGGTTTCTGTAGCTGTTGTAGCTCTAAGGTTGTTTTCATTGCTGCTGAGGATGACAAAAAGAGACTTTGAACCAATCTTTAATAAGGCCATAGAACATAAGCTTCCTTGACCAAGAACAGATAATGATACCTCACATTGTGTGATGAGCATTTCATAAACTTGCTGAGATTCTTAGATGAAAGCAGCTACTGATGCACAAATTATGATGATGATGAGACTTTACTGTTCTGTAAATAAATGCTGTCGTTTATTCCCTGTGACTCTCATGCTTTAAATGGGTTAAGATTTGGCCTCTCTTATTGGTCACCCCTGAACCAAGCTTTTTCTCCAATTACGCTCCAGGGAGGCAGGAAGTATAAAGAAGGCTGACCTAGGATTTGAATAACTGTGGGTATCACCTAGTGGGGCCTCAGTTTTCTCATGTCTAATGTGGAAAGCCTTTCTAAAGTCCCTGCCAGTTCTTATTGAAGATTACACAGAAAAGAATTAATTTTCAAATTATAGATGTTTATTGAGTGTCAGGTTGGAGCTCATAGAGACTGTTTTAAATATTTGGGGATACATCAATGAGCAAGATTGTTTTATCTCCTAGGGGAGAGGAAATAAGAATGAAGCATAAATATCAGTAAATAAAAATAGTTGCTAGATGGTGATGATCTGTGGTAACCCCAAGTGTTACAGTAGAGGGAATTTGAAATGCACAGGAGGAGTTAAATTTTAAAATGTTGCCTGGAGGGAACTTTTCCATCATAATATTTGTTAGAAAATCAAGCACACTGTAAATAGGGGTACTATAAATAACACCTCTGGAGATTTGTAGGGCAGAGGTCTATTCATTCTTCTCAGTTCTGTATATAGAGGAAGAATCTAAATAGTACTTTCAGAGGATTTGTTTTAAGATGGTGTGCTAGTTTGTGGTAATGCTCTGGTGGCCTTGCCAGTAAGGCATTGTGCTGCCAACCCAAAGGCACATGGTTCAAATCCACCACCTTTTCTGTGGGAGACGGTTGAGTAATCTCCCATGTGATGTACAGCTTGTGAAAAGCCCACTGAAGGGTCACCTATGAGTCCGTTCTAACTCATTGGCAATGAGGATTCTTTTGAGAGTTTATGTAAGGATCATTCCAGGTTTCTGTGTGTGTATGTGCATGTGTGTATTTTTGCACATGCACACACACTCACTGCCATCAGTGATTGTGGCTTCTAGGGATCCTATCAGCACAGAACTGCTCTGTAGTTTCCAAGCCTGTAAATCTATAGGGAACCACACTTCTACTTTCTCTCACACAGCAGCTAGGGGTTTGAACTGCTGACTTTGAGGTTAAAAGCCTAATATTTTAGTTATTACACCATCAGGACTCCATTCACACACACATACATGTACACATGCGAACACATATATTTCTCCTTAAGGAGCTGTAGAAGCTAGAACCTGAAGGACCTAAAATTATAGACTGTGTCAGTCCACCTGGTTAAGGACTTTCCTTTCCTTCACCATCCTTCCATCTTCCCATGTATAATGTCCCGCCCCAAGGAAAAACCAATCCTAACAACATGCCCAGAATAGATGAGACAAAGCTACATCATCTTTGCCTTCAAGAAGTATTCTGGCTTCATCTTCTCCATGACTTCCCTGTTTGCTCTTTTGGCAGTCCATGGGATATCAAATACTCTTCTTCAACACCACAATTCAAATGCTAGGAGAAGTTACTTGGAAAGGTGGAGGGACAGTGAAGGAGAGAGAGAAAACCAGGTGGGTTGACACAGTGACTGCATCAATGGGCCTGAGTGTTTCAGGGATTGTAAGGATGGCACAGTTCTGTTGTTCATAGGGCTGCTGTGAGTCATTCTTGACAGCACCTAACAAAAACAACAGAATGATAGATTGAGTTAAGGTTAAAGGTGTCAACAATTTCATCTTCTTGCTTGGAACCACAGTCAACATCCTTGATTGTTAAGCCGTTAAGAAATCAAAAGATGTATTGCATTAGGTAAATTTGTTGTCAAGGATCTCTTCTAAGCTATTAAGGAACAGTGATATCTGTTTAAAGATTAAGGTGCACCTAACTCAAGCCAAGACCATCATTGCATTGGCCGGTAATCGAACTCAGGTCTCCCGCGTGGCAGACAAGAATTCTACCACTGAACCAACAACACATCAGCGGAGAACTGCCAGAACTCCAGGCTGGGTTTAGAAGGGGTCGTGGTACTAGGGCTATTGTAGCTGATGTTAGATGGATCTTAGCTGAAAGCAGAGAATACCAGAGGAATGTCTATCTGTGTTTCATTGATTATGCAAAGGTGTTTGAGTGTGTGGATCATAACAAACTGTGACTGACTCTGAGAAGAATGGGAATCCCAGAACACTTGATCGACTAATGAGAAACCTCTACTGGGACCAAGAGGCGGTTGTCAGAACAGAGTAAGGAAACACTGCATGGTTCAAAATTGGGAAGGACATACGCCAGGGATGTGTCCTGTCTCCATAACTTTTCAACCTGTATGCAGAACAGATTATCCGGGAGGCTGGGCTCTATGAGGAGAAATGTGAGGTCAAGATTGGTGGAAGATCTATCAACAATCTGTGATATGCAGGTGATACAACCCTGCTTGCTGAAACTGAGGAGGACCTGGAGCACTTGCTGCAGAGGGTCCAGGACTGCAGCCTCCAATATGGATTGAGGCTCAATGTCAAGAAGACAAAGATTCTCACCACTGGACCAATTGGCATTATCAGGATGGATGGTGAAGAGATTGAGATTGGTACACAGCTTCAGTTTGCTTGGCTACACAGTCAACACTCTTGGCACCAGTAGCTAAGAAATTAGAAGATATATTGCCATGGGAAAATCTGCTGTTAGGGACCTCTCCAAAGTACTGAAGAGCAGTGGTGTCTCTTTGGAGACTAAGGTGTGTCTGATACAGGCCATGGTCTTTGCTATCACCTGTTATGTATCAGAGAGTTGCACAATGACTAGGGAGGATAGATGGAGAATTGATGCCTTTGAGCTGTGGTGCTGGAGAAGAGTATTGAGAATACCATGGACTGCTAGGAAAACAAACAGATTCATCCTGGAAAGGGTCAAACCAGGCTGCTCCTTGGAGGCAAGGATTCTAAGGCTCCGTCTAACATACTTTGGACACGTTGCAAGGAGGGACAGGTCCTTGGAGAGGGACATCATGCTTGGTAGGGTGGAGGGACAGTGCAGAAGGGGAAGGCCCCCTATGAGGTAGATTGATTCAGTGACTGGGTAATGGGGATGGGTGTATCAAAGACGATGCGATTGGCACAGGACAGAGCAGAGTTTAGGGATACAACAACAACTCAAGCCAAAGTCTTTTCAGTTACTTATTATGCATCTGAAAGTTGGACAGTGAATAAGGATGAGAGAAAAATAATTGATGCTTTTACACTATGGTGTTGGAGAATAGCACTGAGTATCCCATGGATGGCCAAAAGAACAAATATGTCTTGGAGAAAGTATAATTAAAGTGCTCCTTGGGAGCAAGGGCAGTGGGATGTTGGTGGTGTGTGAGTGTTTCTGTTTGTGTGTGTAAAACTTTGTCTCACATATTTTGGGCATATGGTTAGCAGGTCTTAGGAAAAAGACATCATGCTTGGAAAGGTGAAGAGCCAGTGCAAGGGAGGAAGACCCTCAATAGATTGACACAGCAATTGTAACAACAGGTTCATGTACCTAAGAGAGGATGAGAATGGGCCAGGATGGGGCAAAGTTCAGGTGTGTTCTTCATAGGGTCAGTCACTATTAATTGTAATAGAAACTTGAAAGCAAATCAATAAAAAAAAAGTAAAATAGAATGTATATGAATGATTGTATGAAACACAATGTAAATGAAAGATTGTATAAAAACACAATGTATATGGATGAAACATAATGAAAACCAGTAAAAATATTTTTTAAAAAATATGTTCAACTTAAAAAGGAAACCCAACAACAACAGCTGCTGACATATTTGGTTAACTTTTAAAAGACCAATGGACATGCCATAATAAGAGAGCCCTCCCATTCTTCAGTTTTACAGGGGTGTAAACGGAAACAGAGACATTAATGCTGTACCAAAGTCAGTGATTAAGGGATGGGCAGTGGGGCCTGGCACTCTGCCGTGGGACCAGCAGTCACTGCTTTAAATGCCTCCCTGCATTCCTTGTTCAACAAGATAGGCAGCTCTGCTGATCTTCCCTCATGCATGTGGGTCACCTCCACTCCCAAGTTTGTATAATTAACAGTAAAGGTGAGCTGATACAATGTTCTCTTTAACCCTAAATATCCGGATGCACATAATCCAGTATCAGAATGATATTGGTGTCAAATACCAACTATTGCCAATAGTAATTTCAAAATAGCTTCCTCCCCACCTTGTGTTTCTCAGTATCACATGGGACCATAGAATCTACAGCAGGACATCTATGACCCTATCTTCTCCTAGTAGGTTTGTTCATACTACACAGCTTTTATAAGCTAACCTTCCTAACAGACCAGGATCAAGACCTGCCCAGAATGTGGCCTGGAACAAGACCCCAGGAGACAAAGGCAGATGCACTTCAGTTCGAGGAGAAGCCTGGGAACATGTGTTATTAATTTTCATTCCCTCATGCCACTGTTTATTGCTAGGCACTCATCTGTATTACCTTGTATAACTTAATCCTCACAGAAATCCTATGTGGTAGGTATTTGATATCATCACTTCACCAATGAAAAGTCCAAAGTCATAAAAGTCAGATAAACTACTCGGGACAAAGCTAAAATTTGGTCCTTGTCCACCTAGTTACAAAAACTTCTCTTTCTCCTTTAAGATCTGGCTCCAGATAATGCACACACCACCAGGGCTTCCATGGTTATTTCAGTTGCTACCATCTTTTGGGTTGGAAGCATGAAATATTTTGAAACTACAAAACTATAAAATGAAATCTTTAGCGTTGGGATTGAGACAATTAAATCTGTTGTCAGTACAAACCTTGAAAGCATGGCCATTGTTGGTGGTTGTTGGGCTGAGTCAACCATCACAGCTAGCAGCCCTGTGAAAACAGATCAAAACTTTCCCCTATCCTGTGCCACTATCAAAATCTCCACGGTGCTCAGGCCCGTTATTGCAGCTAATCAGAAAGGAGGATGTTGCCACGAAGTCTTGGGGAAGCAAAGCCATTGTAGTAACACAGAGCTGTTTGGGCCTTTTTGCTGAGACTGGGAAGCTCTCTGAACCACTGTTTTGATGCTTTGGAGACAGTGGCTGCCTCTGCCTTCTTGAGTTTATAAACAGTTGTTAAGATGGCCAAAGGCATACTGGTGTTAGTGCTGTCCATCTGAAGGAATACTTGTAATACACTAGACCAGATGCTTAAAGGACCTTTCCAAAACACAGGAAACCTTGAGCAGTTACTTTGTCACAAGTGCTTTTTGACAAACAGATTGTTTTATTGTGTGCACTTGTGAACTTGAAAGAAATCTTAACTATAAGGATGAAGGTGTATAGAGATGTATTTTGTGGCTACAGGGTAACAATTTAATGGAAAGATAGTGCTCATTTAGGCCAGGAGGGGTGGAGGGCAAAAGGTCCACTAAGGAAGAATGGATCAGAGAAGCAAAATAGCTAAACTCTGGCACAGAAAACACAATGGGAAACCCAGGAGAATGAACGGAAGCAAGTAAGATAAATAGTCAAGGATAGTTAAAAGCAAGATTATATATATGACCTGAAGGCAAAGGACACAAAGAGGTAGAAAAACTACCTACTGTAGCTAGAAAGACAAAGACTCAGGAAGCCATGGGTGAGAATGTCACCAGATGTTAACAAAGTGCTGGGCAGCTTTCTGTTCTAATCAATTCTGGTGTCTAGACAGTCTCTTAAATTTCAATAGGAGGTTGATACTAGTATACAGGAGACTTTCTATGTATGGTTGAAGAGTGTATTTGTAGGATCTAGAGGAATGGAATTTGAAAGTGTTGCCGCACACTTTAAATTGATGACCGTGCTTAGAAACACATTTTTATTTATTTTTTAATGTATTACCATCATTTGTGGCAATGTGTTAAATACTATTGAGCCAAGCACAATTCATAGTGGCTCCATGAACAACAGATCTGAACCTTGTCCTAGCTTGGGGAGTTCTCACAATCGGACACACTGTGTCAGTCCACCAGGTTGAGGGTCTTCCTCTATTTTGCTATCCATTGAAGCACTAATATTTATTGCCACCAGAATTTTCCATTTTAAACCACGGAGAACAAAACAAGGAGAAAAGAACTTAAAACAGACACTATGGCAATGACCTAACACAATAATGTTATCAGATGAGTCATTACCGATTAAGTGCTTCATGTGTTTAAAGTTACAAAAGAAAGTTTGCAGTTAAGATTGTTGGGTTTTTTTAAATGAGTTTGACTGTTGATATTAATTGTTTTATATTGTTGATATTAATTGTTTTGTAGAAATACCATGCTTTTCAAATGTTTTCTTTGTTGAAAATGTTGTGGACTTTGGAATATTATACATCCATAGTCAATAATTTTATGTTCTCCTTACTTTCAGTTTCTGAGGCATAATGATATGATGATGTTGTTGTTATGTGCTGTCGAGTTGCTTGAGACTCATAGCGACCCTATGTACAACAGTCCTAAACTCTGCTCTGTCTTGTGCCAATCACACTGTCTCTGACATTCCCATCCCCATTATCCCAGTCACTGAATCAATCCACCTCATAGAGGGCCTTCCCCTCCTGCACTGTCCCTCCACCCTCCCAAGCATGATGTCCTTCTCCAAGGACAAGTCCCTCCTCACAACATGTCCAAAGTATGTCAGACAAAGCCCCAGAATCCTTGCCTCCAAGGAGCCGCCTTTCCAGGATGATTAAAAATAATGTTTTCATGAAATGCTCAGGTGCACTGTTCTGATCAGTTGTAAACTGGACACCTTACCCCAAGGAAGTTTGACAAATTGAGAATGTGTAGTTTTTACAATGAGAATTTTCTGTCTTTCTTCATGATTTCCTTTTTAAAATTTCCAGTTAATTTGTACCTCCCACTCAAACATATTTTAGCAGTTGTAACAATTAGCTTAGGTGTGTTATGTTAGCATGATACAAAAGTTTGGATTACATGTTTACCAACATAGGGCATGATTGCATCAAAACTTAAAGCAGAACCCAAATTGTTGTTGTTGTTGTTATGTGCTGTCGAGTCGCTTGTGACTCATAGCGACCCTATGTACAACGCCTTAAACTCTGCTCTGGCCTGTGCCAATCGCACTGTCTCTGATACTCCCATCTCGATTACCCCAGTCACTGAATCAATCCACCTCATAGAGGGCCTTCCCCTCCTGCACTGTCCCTCCACCCTCCTAAGCATGATGTCCTTCTCCAAGGACCGGTCTATATAGTTGGTGTTTAACAAATAAGGAGAAGAGAATGGTTTTCATCTTTCAGCATTTTGCACTTAGTCTAGAAGAAACACGTTAAAAGCTTTATAATGTATGCTGCTCTGAAACAGAGAAGGGAGAAAACTGTTTAAAAGAGATATGTGATTAGGTATTTCTGTCATGACAGGAGTCTAGAGCGATG
>NW_006399752.1:24547497-24557511 GCF_000299155.1 Elephantulus edwardii
GGAGAAAACAGTGCAACAATGAATGAATGAAAACCCAAAATCTCTGTAAATGTTCATTAAAACTAATAAAATTTAATTAAAAAAAAGGCGAAGGTCTAAAATAAATAAATTCCAATGTAAAAAAAAAAAGCTTTATATCTTAAAAGAGAAAGAACAAAATCACTTTTCTCTCAAGACCAAATTTTAAGAGCCTCTCAATTGCAGAGATAGCCAATAGACATGTTTTGCCCCAACCAACATTTAAAACTCAGCCTTCTCAGTCAGAAGGGATGTTCAGAAGCTCTGAGCCACCGTCACCACTGGGCAGGTGCTGCCAGCATTGGAGCTGCTTAGTTTTTCTCTGTCTGTTCCCCATCATTGCTAACTTGTAGTCTGTGACAAGAGGTATGGATTAGCATTCACAGTCACATTTGTACTGTTGAGTTTCATAGAGTAAAGAAGTGTCTTTTGGTAGATACCTTAGTGGGCGATGGAGAAGTACTCAACTGCTCACCTTGATGATTCTCTTTTCCTTATTCTTTATCTTGGAACTTGGTTGTTTTGTTGGTTGTTTCCTAACATAAACAGCATCATGTGAGATAAATGGTTTTAACTTAGAGATGGCACAGGGCAGTATAAATAGGTCTCTAACTTATTCTTCTGCAAGCTATTTATATGTTAGTGTTTCCCAGACAGCACATTGAATAATGCCAGTTCTTATCATGTTATTTTTTCTGATTGTGTATCTGTTTTCCCTAAGACTCTGAGCTGGTAGAGAGACAATGTCTTTTTGTCTTCCTGTATCAACACACCTGCCAATACATAGTCAATAAATGAATGTTAGTATTTTTCCCCATTTGATCAAATTATCCTACTATTATTATAGATAATGTTGAATTACATCATGTCTTAAATTCAAACTTAAATATCCTAAACATTATAGTAAATATTTAATTTTTCCAAGGTATGTTCAATATATTTCTCAGATTATTTCCAAATAGTAATGTTTATTATTTTCCTTTTCTTCACAAAGATCGCTCTACAGCACAATAGAGGGTTTGTTTTAATTAGGAGAAGTATTAGTGTCTGGTTGCTTTTGTTGTTTTATATATTTTAAATAAATATAGATTTTGGCATCTTTCCAAGGCATAGAGTATTTTGTGTGCAATTCATTCTTCATGAAAGTATCATTTATCTTTAAAGAGAGTATAAATGCACAATGGTTGTATAAACAGAATTGCCTTAATACAGTCTCAATAGAAAAATAATTGAGGTTTATAAAGTGAGCCTTGTTAAATACAATTTGAGCTCTATTTCTGAGGGTTCCTATTCAGTGCAGTGGCGCTGTTAATAGGCCCGATTTAAGGAGAAGCCAATGAAAACATCTATCATCTGATCATCGTGGGATGCCCTCCAAGCTTGTGTCATGGTCGTGCAATGTGCCTGGGTTTGTGGGGTGAAGAAAATAACACTTGGGCATTTGGAAATTGTCCCTAAGTTGTTTTGGATGGGTTAGAAGTGGATGGGTTCTTGCTCCTGAGTGAAATGAAGTTTTCAAATCTTCTTATTAATTCTTTCATCACCAAAGCCTTTGGAGAAGACAGCATGGGTGAGTGTGGTGGAATTATATTTCTAAAACTTATTTATTTGCATATTAAAAAATACTGGAGGTGAGATTAATTAATACTCTGTGGCCAGTAACGAGCTGAAATAGTCATTGACAGTCCAAATCAGGATGTAGTTTCTATTTGTTTAAATCTTAAGAAAGGAATAAACAAATTAGATCTTAAAAAATGAGTAAATAAACACAAATTAGAACATAAAGAAGTAGGGAAATGGACATTCCAGTGTAATGCACATGTGTGTGAAATGAATTAAAAATTACACGTGGGGTTACTAGTATGGCTAACTCCGTTTAATCTGTGTTAGGGTCTTGGAGAAAGTGATTCAGTGCTGTGTTTTGAAGTCAGATTCTAGGCTTCAGGGAGGAAAGAATAGTTTATTTCAAGACATTGCCATAAAACAATGATCTAAGGTCTGTTTGGTGTTTTAAAGAGGATATACATTACAGATAATTAACAGCTTTAGTTTGCTTGGCCCCACAATCAACACTCTTGGTACCAGCAGGCAGAAAATTAAAAGACAGATTGCATTGGAAAAATCTGCTGTCAGGAACATCTCCAGAGTACTGAAGAACAACTGTGTCAGTCTGGAGACTAAAGTGTGCCTGATCCAGGCCATAGTCTTCAACAATACTAAAATTAGTCTACAGCACAGTCTATAACAATTACTTGCTGTGTATCAGAAAGCTGAACTATGACTAGGGATGATAGAAAGAGAATTGATAAAAAAAAAAAAATAAGATAATTGATGCCTTTTACCCTAGAGAGAATGAGACCAGACCACTCCTTAGAGGCAAGAATTCTGACGCTTCATCTGACATAATTTGGGTGTATTGCAAGGAGGGACCAGTCCTTGGCAAGGGACAATATGCTTGCAAGGGTGGAGGGACAGTGCAGGAGAAAAAGATCCTTGATGAGATAGATTGATTCAGTGACTGGGGGTAGTGAAGGTAAGTGTGTTAGGGACAATAAGGTTGGCACAAGATAGAGCAGGGTTCAGGGCTGTTGTATGAAGGGTCGCTAGAAATCACAAGTGACTTGACAGCACATCACAATAACAACAACATACGTTACAGAATGGTTTTAATGCTGGAATACATTTCCATGAATTCAACAGTGAATAAAAATGTTTTCAAATTAGCCACATATATTGACACCGTACATTTGCATCGTGTTCTGTGGTTGAGAGATTCCTTTTAGAACTGTTGTTTTATTTTCATAAATCTTGATTTAAAAACTAGTAATTTTTGAAGACCCCGTTCCTAGGATACCTGGTGGCAGCCTGCCTACATATAGGAAATTAAGAAATGGAGACCAAAGGAGGTGAAACAAATCCCCAAGTTTCTGATTAAGAGAACGTCTGTGCCTCTAAGTAAAATGGTCAAACAGAGAGAGCAGTTTAAGAGAGAGAAAATGGTTAAAACAAAATCAGGTTTGATGGGGAGAGCCTCTGACCACTTTAAGGGCCAGGTCCTAGGGGCAGAGAATTGGAGAGGCTGGAGTTCCTAGGTGATGGAAACAGTTAATGTACTTGACTGGTAAAGAAAAGGGTGGTGGTTCAGGTTTACCTGTAGACACTAAGGAAGAAAAGGTACAACAGTCCACTTCCCCCACTCCTCAAAAAAAGAGTCATCAAATACATACTTTGACATACATGGAGTTGTCATAAGTCTGACTCATAGAATAATAGATTACTGATGAGCTTTGCAGGAACTCTCTACCTTTTCCAGTTTCCTTGTGAGCCTAGGTGCTTAGGGGAGTCAGTGGAATGGTCTCAGACCAATATAGTTAGAGTAGAGGAAACTGATGATGGATCAAGGAAAATTGAGGGGAGACAGACAGAGAAGTAACCAAATGGTAAAATGAGGGTCAAAGGGTACTTGTAAAGCAGGGAGCCAAATTTGTACTAACATTTACAGAAACAGCAGCCTCACAGCACGAGATCATATTTTGTGTTGTTTATTTGCAGTTTGTTGAGTTTTATATCCCTCAGGAAATAGTTGTGGCTCAGTTGCAGACAGCTCTGGTAGACAAGGCACAAGAACACTTGTCAGCAATAGTGGCAGGGGGAAAAAAGATCAAGTACCAGTTTCTGTGGATGAAACAGCTCCTGAGGTGGGTGCCTTCTCATGATGTCTGCAGGAGTAAAAATGTAAATAGCACAGAAAGATCAAAACCTCAGTATCTATCGATAAGATAGTTTGTTGCGATATGCCCAAAATATTGTGTAGTGTCCACAGTAAGGGTAAGGTAGGATGAAGAATTGCTTTGTTAATGAATGTTAGAATAGCTAGGACTTAGTCATACAATGAAATTTTAAGCAACCATTAAAGTCACAGGTGAGAATCCATATTCAACAGCACAGAGCAGAGTTCCTAGCATTTTGTTAAGTGACCAGATTACAGTTAAGATAGTCTTACTTGTTCCAGGCTGGCTGACCATATTGTAAATAAGCACCATGTTACCAGAATCAGACAAGTTGATTACGAACTGTCATTGAAAACATAATTCAAAACTCATGCCAATAGGGTATTCCTCATATACAAATGTACCCTTTAAAAAGAGAGTATGGTGGTACTATATTCACAGTCAGCTCTGTCAAATCAAACCAGCCTTCCTTCTCATGCTCTGAGCTATTTTGAATGCATTGCATGTTGGGTATACACTGTTGATGCCCTCAGCATCCACTTAGATTTTTATCACCTCCAGGAATTGAAAGGAGCAAAGGACGTATATATGTTTTAGTTTAGGTTGTTTGTTTCCCTTAGCCCTTCATGTTTTTCTTATTCAGTCCATAATTATTAGAGGAGAAGTATTGTAAGGTGAAAATACATAGCTTATTCCTGACTTGGCAAGTCCATATGTTGGCATGGCATGAAATAAATTTCAGTAATTCAGGTGAATGGCATCCAGAGGAGGCTGTCAGTCGTCAGCTCCTGTGTTCTCTTTGCCATCATCATAGTTGGCTGGTTCTTCAGGGCACATAGGCATAGAAGCAGTGCTTGTTGGCCCCGACTCCTGCTTTCAGAAGCTGTCCAGAATCACAGCCGGGAACTGTTGTAAGCAGACAGTGCTCCACTGGAGGAATCCACACTGTCCTTGTTGGAGTCCAGAAAAGAGACACATTGTCATTTTGTTTCTTAGGGATGCTTATAGTCACTCCTAGATGGAAAATCTAAGTTGCCAGAAACCATTAGTTATTAACACAAATTGTCTACTTTAAAGCTCAGACTAGCATTCAAGAAAACCAGTCTTTCTTCACCCAGATTACTCAAGGCCTTTATATGTGGAGCTGACAGATGGAGTCCCTTGATGGTGAACACGTTTGAATGCACACGAGCCCAGGCAAGCATTATGGGGTGGAAGGGTCAGCCAGAAAGTTAACAAGGCTGACTTCAGAAGCATTAGGAGCAGGCAAAGGCAGAATAGTGGAAGTATCAAGCATTGATAGTTTCTCTTTAATGCAGTTGGTACCAGGGAATTTATTGCCCTTGTTTTAAAACAGATGTGTCTGAGTTCATTCTGGATACTATTGTCGAATTAAACTATCACAATACAAGTTTGAATTAGACTTTTCACTCAGTGACCAGAATATTTCCGAGGATTGATACTAAATCCAGGAAGTGTTTTAAAAGAAATGTTTGATCTGAGTCCCTAAAACAACCCCTATACTTGTTCCAGAATGTGAAATAGAAAATAGTGCTAGTGGTAGGGAGCTGCACTGGCAACTCAAAGGTACACATTCTTTCAGCTCAGGAGAAAGAGGGTCAGTCTCCTTCCTGGTGATTAAGTGCCTCTGAAAATCCACTGAAGGATAAGCCAGGGGTTGGTTCCGACTTGACAGTGAAGAATGCTTCAGCTGATTGGAACTCACATGGAAAGCCTGTTCTCTAGGGAACAGAAGTGCAAGCAAGGACATGACTGTCAGACACAAGCACAGAGAACATTTCCGTTCCCTCCTCTCAGAAATGTGTGAAATGTGATTCCTCTATAATCTTATCATGAAAGGCGGGAAGACAGGTGAATTCACAGCTCTGTCTCTGTGTGTGTGTGTGTGTGTGTGTGTGTGTGTGTGCGCGCGCGCATGCGTGCGCTTATGCATGTGCATACTTTTCCAAGACTGATCACAAGACTCCTCTGAGGATTTGGATTCCCAGAAAAATAATCTAATAAACAACAGATCAGTGTTGACACCACTCAGGGACATGACTGTGTCATGAAATCCTATTCAGTGATATTGGATGAGGTGCAGAAAGCTGGGAAGGATTCAGAGTAGGCGCCGGGTTAGGCAGTGCAGCCTGACCGATGTGAGACCACCTCACGGTTCAGGGCGGGAAGCAGCGTAGACAGGCCTGCAGGCCCAGCCTCCTCCAGTCTATAAACTGTTTAAAGATCTTCCCAGAAAAACACAGAGGACTGCCATATTCTTTCTGATTGCATTACAAGCAAGTTTAAACACTGAATTAGGAGGAACTGAAATGTTTATGCTTTTAATTGTCCAGGATATTTTTCAGTAATGTTTAATGTTCTGTCTAATAAAAAGTGTGTTACCAATAAGTATCAAAACAAACTCAGTCCTCTAGTAAGCCACTATGGAAGAAAAATCTGGATACCTACTGTCTCCCTTTGTTGAATAGTTAAACACACATATTTGCTGCAATTCAGAATGTTGGAGAGTCATGCTATTCTAAAGAATACATCTTGGTGAATGACCTTTATAATAAAATACTCCAAATGTTAATATTGGTTGTCTGCGAGTAGTGGAAGTGTAGTGAAGTGATTCTGTCCTTCTCTGAGTGTTTCTGATCTTGAAGCCTTCCTACAATGGCACCATACCCCTCTCTTCCCCACTGCCACTAAGGCGATTATGACTCATAGTAACCCGGTAGGACAGAGGGAAACTACCCAGTGGGTTTCTAAGACTGTAAATCTTTACATAAGCAGACGGCCACAGCTTTCTCCCACAAAATGGCTGGTGGCTTTTGACCAACAACCTTTAGATTAATAATAGCCCAGTGCTGAACCACTCTGTCATCACGGTTTCTTCAATAATAAATATAACATTTACTGGGTACCCAATTTATTTCTTAGTAGCCTCACATCTTTGCAAAGCGGGAATTATTACCCCTGCAGATGTGGAAGCAGAGACCAAGGCAACTGATAGTTGAGGATAGGAAGTAGAATTTAGGCATGTCTGCCTTGTAATTCTACTACAACTGAATCTTGATTGTAGCCAGAAAAAAAGTACATAAAAATAAAGCTAAGTGCTACTTAGCCAGATTATAAACTAAGTAGAGACAATATATATAAAAGTAGAAAATCAAAACGCCAAACCTGTTGCTGTTGCGACAATTCTCACTGGTGATGACTGCATGTGTTGGAAAGTAGAACTGTTCCTTTGGCGTGGTCTTTACAAAAGTCAATCGGCAGGCCTTGATTCCACAGAGCCATTGCTAAGTTTGAACCACCAACCTTTAGGTTAAGTTGTTGCTGTTGTTGTGTACCATGGAGTCGGATCCGACCCATAGCTGACCCTCCAGTGGGTTTTCAGAGGCACTTAATCAAACAGAAGGAGATTGCCCATCCTTCTCCCGTGGAGCATGCCTTCGTGATTGCAGCACAGTTTCTTGCCACTAGACCAACAGAGTAGTCCAGCACAAACTGTGCCATTCAGAGTATCTAACCAGAGACAGCATGCTTCTAGGCATTTACTTTTAAGATTTTTTTTATTAGATACTGCTTAAATGAAGATTAGTTTTTTTAAAAAAAATTGTAAAAATATGGTCTGTTGTGTACCAGAGCCAGAACCAACCTGTAGCTGACCCTCTGGCGGGTTTTCACAGGCAGTTCATCACATGGGAAGTGATTGCCCATCCTTCTCCCACAGAACAGCTGGTGGATTCAAACCATGTGCCTTCAGGATTGGAACACAGCTTCTTGCCACTAGGCCACCAGAGCTCGCTCTATTTATTAAAATTTTATGCACGGTTTTTCTGTCCTGTGTATGTATATGTATTTATATGTATAAAATTTTTCCCATTTCAAGTTCTTAATTCTTTTCAATCTTTTATTAAAAGGAAAAATATTGATATTTACATGCATCAGTTCCCAGTTTCAGATATTAAGAAATTACAGAATGAATGAGGTAGGTTTTACCTCATTGATTTGGATGAGAACGTGAGCCCTCACCACTGAACTATTCTTCTGTCACCCTCCTCACCTTTATCTTCAGAATCAAGTGTAATTCATAAAACCAAAACCACTTCTGAAAGTTTACTTAGTGTTTCCTCCAGATTGTGTTGACCTTCTTTTAACGTTTTAAGTAAGAGGAGTGTTGCAGGATGTTGTTGGTGTGGGATTGTTCCCTCCACTTGGAAACTCAGCCAGAGCAAACATGCTTTCCTTCCATAGAGTTCATGTAAATCTGTATGACATTGAGGCACTCTATGTTGGGACATGGTGAGAAATACCGATTTAGTAATGCTGCTTCCAGGATGACCTGCACTCACTACTTCTCCTTGTGCCTTGCTGGGACGATGCTTCTCCCTTGCATTTGTTGGCACTTGAATGCCTCCTGCCTGGCAAGGGCGGCTGAGCTGCCATGGGAATTTAGCTGTTACACCTCTTTGATGACACACTGGCTTCCATGCAGCTTCTGTTGCTACACAATGAGCACCTTGTATACACAGAAGACACCAGGACTAATAGTTAGCATTCATGGAGTGTCATTCTGTTGTACACAGAGTTGCTGTGAGTCAGAGTCAACTCCATGACACCTAACAATAGAAACAAAGATCTTTATTGTCATTGACATGTCTGAAAAATCCTGTGATAGATAGGTTCTATGTTTATCTCGTCTGTAAATGACAAAACCAAGGCTCTGCCAGATGAAGTAGCTGATCTACATCCCTGACTGATACCTTGCAGAGAAGATATTGCCTGAGTACTAACTTTTAACCACCACACAGACTTCCTCTTCCTTATTCAAATTCTTATAGTCAGAGTTCTGCACCACAAAATGTGTTTGACCAATCCTGGAGTTCATTTTGCCAGGAATTAATTGCCATTGTTTCTGAGGATCCCATCAAGATGAGTTATATAGTCTGTAATGAGGTTAGCACAGTGGGTGACTATTCTCTGAAGGTGACATTTCCTAACCCAGGTCATTTGCTCGTGCTGTGTTTATGTGTTTATGGAGTTTTTATATTGTTAGGTTGCCTCCTGGTAGTCATTAACATAGATCTCAAACTGTTGCTCTGCTAGCCCTAGGGAAAGGTTATTCTGGGGTCTATGGGGTGCTATTTAAGCTCTTTCAAGTAGAAAAAGTACAAAAGGTTTACTTTTGAAATGGCAAATCCAATTTTGTGTTTGAAATTATTTGCAACACACTGAGGCATATTAATGTGATAACATGGCGATTAATAGTTAAAATAAAATTATCCTAGAGTCTAGATCATGGTAAATGTTCTTTAAATAGTTGTTTAAGGAATGAATTAATGACATTTATATAACTTTTTACAACTAAACAATGAGTTATGAGCAATCTCAGTGTATATGTGAGGGTAGCAATAATGTATTAATATAATAATATATCAGTGTATCCTTGGAACTTTATGGAGGGAATAACTATCTCCATAAAAATATTTTTATGTTCATAAAGTCTTTAATCTACTACATGTTTCAGACACTAGCTAATTTTCAAAATACTGCTCCTGGGAAGGTGAGTGACACACTCCTCATTTGTAGATGAAGACTTTGTGGTTGAGACAGGTTAGGCGTGCCTAACTCAAGATTAATTAACTGCATTGGTAGGAGACGTGTCTCTGCCCATGACCTGATATTTGACCCTTGGGAAGCATGTCACCTCCTACTGTTCAGCCTTCCCCCTTATAAAAAGGGAGTGTTTCTGATTTAATTACCCACTTTAAAAGAGAGGTGTAGTTTAGCTATGTAAGCATATTTTGTTTCTAAGTATACAGCTAAAGTATTTCTAGCCATTTGGCCCCCAATACTTTTTTTTTTTCCTTCACACAGTTCAACAGCGTGCACACGAAGCAGATGGCGCAGACAAGCACATGGTTTATTTACAGCCAGTACAGTAGACAGAGGCATATGTGCTAACCCCTCTTATGCCTGCTCCATGGGAGCCATTAACACATGTACTTAGTTGAAAGAGTCTCAGGGTTTTGCCATGGGCATTTCTGTTACACTCCCCAGAAGCATCACCATCTGCCCAGCCTCCTGCCTGCATCACTGGCACCCTCCCCTCCTGTCCAGTGTGCCTGGGCCCTGCTCCCTCAGTACACCCTGCCTTCATGAGGATCCCTCAGTATACCCTGCCTTCATGGGGACCCCCCCAGTACACCCTGCCTTCATGAGGACCCCTCAGCACACCCTGCCTTCATGGGGATCC
>NW_006399752.1:24557611-24587398 GCF_000299155.1 Elephantulus edwardii
CCCCCCCAGTACACCCTGCCTTCATGAGGACCCCTCAGCACACCCTGCCTTCATGGGGATCCCTCAGCACACCCTGCCTTCATGTGGATACAGAGCTCACAGTAGCTGCTGTTTTTCACTGAATCTAGAATATCTCTAAACCTGTCTAAATCCCACCCAGCGATACAGAAAACTTTACAGACTTCTTGTGGGCCATTCAGTCCGATGACAATTCCATAGACATTTTTGAACACCCCGGATACAGAGTGCAAAGACCTGCATCCTGAGAACAAGTGCTTATGTCTCACCTCCCCCTCACCTCCCTTAGCACTCTGGTCTCAAACCTGTCACTTTCCTTGTCACCTGTGTTGCCTGGAGAGCCGGCAGCTCTCGTGCAGCAGGACTTCATGTATCAAATACAAAAGACACTACCCTCCACTTGCTGTACCACAGAATTATGGATTAGTCTCTCGGAGGCAGTCTTCCTATACACATTATTACTAGGTGCATTTAAAGAACAATGATTTGGAAATATTTTCTACCCTATATACTTTTTTAGAAAAATGAAGTTTTTTTATCACTGTTCTTTTGAAAATAAAAACTCTCCCTTCCACCTCCTCTTACCTTAAAAAAAAAAAAAACACACACAAAGCCCCACAACCCTAAAATGTTTTTGATAGGGCATTCTTGGGTTCTGAAATTGAAAGAGAATTAAAAATCTGTTCCGTTGACTTAGTACAGGAGTTCTCTTGGCTAGTTAATACATTGTTGTTATTGTTGTGTACCATAGAGTTGGAACCGACCTATTGTTGGCCCTCCAGTGGGTTTTCAGAGGCAGTTAATCGCACTGGAAGAGATTGCCCATGTTTTTCCCACAGAGCAGTTGGGGACCTCAAACCACGTGCCTTTAGGATTGCAGCACAGCTTCTTGCCACTAGGCCATCAGAGCTCCATATGAGTCTAATAGACAATAATTTTTTTTTCTGTGTCTATGTTTCTAAACTCTTATGGCCTGTGAGTGTTGATTTTGTCTTTCAAGGGCTTGCAAGTCTTTTTCCTTTAGATTATATTCATTCATACCACCATAGATACTTTGCAGTAATCTTAAGTACTATAGAAAGTCAGCCTATAAAACCTCTGGAGGTAATTGTCTTAGTCACAATTTGTTCTAGTTACAAGAACAGAGATAAAGATGGAGGAAAGAAAATGTCTTGCTATAATATGGAGGTATTTCAGAGAACAGGAAACAGTAGCACAGTTGCCCTTAATCAGCCTGATAAATGGGTAGGAACAGAACCCACTCTTTGTCTCTTCAGTCTCTGATCTCTGCATCTTCCCACCTGTTTTCTGAACTCCTTCAGATTCATATACTATATCACTCTGTTTGTCTTCAACCCAAGCTAGATGTACAACCCTCGAGTCTGCAGAATCTGTCAGCTTCATATCCCACAGCTAACTAGTAACAACCTCTGCATTGTCTATTTCTAAATTCCTGGTGGAGCAATCAGATTGGCTTCATTTATCTACTTAAGCCTCACAATGTATAGGCTGCTATCCAGCGGAAGAGAGCTCTCGTGGCTGAGTGGTAAGGAGCCATGCTACCAACCCAGTGTCACACTGTTCTAATCCATCAGCTGAAAGGTAGACAGTCTCCCAGGCAGTTTACCACCACTACTGAAAACTTGCTGAAGAGTCAGCAGTGAATCACTTCTGACTCGATGATACCTAACAACAGCCAGCATAAAGTGAACCTCCGTTAGGTAAGTTTTACCCTTATCCAGGGAGATGTAGTTGGATGAACTTTGGCCATGTGAACTGCAGCTGAGATGTGAGCAGGACAGATTCCCAGGAAACAGGACAAGGATCATACAATCCCCTAAATATGTACATGTATTTCATTTGTAGTTTGGGAGACCCTCAAACAGAAAACTATCTTCTTCACTTTGTTCCTAAACAAGTCTTTTGAGAAAATAAATTCTAGTAGAATGAGTACAGAAACATCTTGACCATATAGCCTAATATTTGTTGTATTTCTAGGACCAAACTCTATGTTATATGAACACTACTGAATAACATATCTACTATGGCATGTATAAAACCTTTTCATTTGAATCTAAATTTTATAACTTCCTGTTGTTGTGTACCATCAAGTTGGAACCAACTCATAAATGACCCCCAGTGGGTTTTCAGAGGCAGTTAATCACGCAGGAGAAGATTGCCCATCTTTCTTCCGTGGTAGACTTGAACTGTGTATCTTTGAGTCACAGTAACACAGCTCCTTACCACTACACCACCAGAGCTCCCTCTTAAGTAAAATTAAAATCTGTTTCCTATAGAAGCCCTAGTAGTATAGTATGTGATTTATCATGTGCTGCTAACAGAAAGACTGGCAGTTCAAAACCACTACCCACTTAGTAGAACAAAAATGGGCAGGCCATCTCCTCCCACAGAGAGGAGAAGCAGCCTCAGAAAATCCAGGGAGAGTCACCACGAGTCAGAATAAACTTGAATATAGTGGGCTTGGTTTTACTTCCCATGATTCTAGCCATTGAGCAAGCATGTGAAGAAACATACAGATGAATATGGGATAAGAAAGCATCTCTCTGTGTGGCTAAAACTGAGGCCCTGGGATGCAAGGTTCCTGCCTGTATGTGCACATTCCGCAGGACAGAAGGCGAAGGACAGCCCTGTTTGCAATATGTATCAGCTAATGCTGGGCAAGATCTGCTCCTGTGCCAAGCAATCCCAATTGTTCCTTAGTAAACACACTTTTATTCATTGAGGAGCGGTTGCTTGCCAGTGCATCATACAATTATCCAGTGAATGAAGAACAATAGATGCACTGTAGAAATATTTTAAAACAAGTAAACAGCAGACAGTGCATATAAAGGCCACAGTTCCAGAGTGAGGTTTGCTGATGTGTGATATTTAGCAAAGTGCGAGTCATAAGTAAGGGGCCTGAAGGACAGAACCCTTTGTTTCAAGAACTCCTTCCTGAAATGGGCCTTTTCCGTATATGGGTGGACTTGAGGTGGGAGGGGAGAGCACCGTGGGAGGGAGAGTGTTTGCAAAAGAAAATTATACTATAAATTAGTTAATATTTTTAAAGTTTTAAAATGTAGAGCATGACATAAATGTCATTTTTAAGGAGGTTAGAATTGAGGTTCAGGGTGATTGGAGATGAAATAGCTGAGCTAAATTATCTGAAAGGTTGACAGTTCACAGAGGAAGTCATTATTGGGAGTGTTTTTCCTGGTCAGTACCACGAAATAGGTGGCATTTTTATCAGCCCAGCATCAAAAGGATTCCCATGCCCTGAGAAATGGCTTCTGTCATTTGTTTTATCCCAAGTGACTGTAGAAGACCATCAGTGACAGTTCTCATGTGAATCAGTGGGGGCTTTGATATGAATCACATCACACAGTGGCATCCAGGAGGTCCCCTCCTTAGACTTAATGCTAATGAACCAAGAAAAGAATATCTTCCTTACCTTCCTCTCACTTCTTAATTTATATTCCATCATTTTTATTTTTCTCCTAATATCAACCTCTATCTCGTTTGACATGCTCCCTGGTTAAAAGGAGCTTGGAAGCAGGAGTGGCGTCCACTTCCATAAATAGCTTGCCTCCGGAAACCCTATGAACCTGCAGAAAGGATGATAGTCACGCAAGTGTTGAGGTCGAGGACTTTCGTTCATAAGGTCACTGTGACTTGACTTAACAACAGCAACAACAACAATCAACCTCTAAGCCTTGAAGTTGAATTATTGATCTTGGCACCTTTGTTATATTGTATGGACAAGACAGGATTTAGATTACAAAGCAGTTTGACTCCATTTTTATTGCTGTTTTTGAGCTGCAGCCCTTTGTTCAGAAGAACTACTACCTTCAAGGACAGAACTGCCTATTTGTGTGGGGCAGTGAAGCCAGCAGCTCTTGTCTATGTGGTGGCCTAAGAATTGAACCCAGGTACCCCAACTATTAAGTACACTTAGTATTATTAGGTCAGTGTTTCTGAAACTTTGGTCATTTCTACAACTACCTTCTAATTTTTGCTATTTCTTTGTTAAATTGATTATTTATGCAATATATCCTTAATTGTGATTTTTATTAAACTAAATTTATTTATAAATTTCTGTAACTTCAAGTTCAAAGCCAGTATTTTTTGATAGAAGTAGATGGTAATTTTGGAAGTAAGAGTGCTAACCAAAGTATCATAGATGCTCTTGCCTGTGCAAAGTTAAGCCTAAAGTCACTTCTCTCTGATGATGAGAAAGATAAGCAGGTGTTCTAAAGAGAAGCGTTGCAGACCTGCTAACATCTGAGTGAGGCTTTGGTATTTGAGAAGACTTGAAAAGTATTGAAAGAAAAATATCTTTCTCATTGTATGACTGTTATTTAATACCACCTCCCATCTGCTGTGCGCTCTGAACTCTCCTGGGATAGTCCCAGAGCACACATTGCTCTCTGGCCCACACTACTAATACAGAGAACACAAGATTGCAGCCTTCACTCTGCTGGGGAAGCAGTTCTATATGGAACTAGGGAAGCTTCAAAACTGTTTGTCAGCTAGCCAGCCGACTGCAGGTAACCCTAGAGTTGAGAGAGGCAGTAAAATACAGTGCCTCCTGAGAACATCTGTTGCTTAGTGGAACTAATAGGAGGTTAGTAGAAGTTGAAAGATACAATACATTCATTCCTCCACCTTTTTGTTGTCAGGCTACCCAAACTATAAAACTAATCTAGCCATCTTGTGATATGAAGGATAAGTTAGTGGCCCTGGGCAGTGCATGTGATTAGCATGCTAAGCCATTAACTGAAAAGCTTGTGGTTCTTTTGACACCTTGATACACACCTAGTATATCACTAGCCCTATTGATGTACTTTCCAGGTGTGTTCCCTTCTCCTCCAGATCTAACACTCTCCACCCTTAGTGCTCTGTGCCTTTGAACATTTGCTTTCTCTGGACTCTGTCCTGGTCTTCTTTGACTCTGACTTCTAGTGGTTCTAGCAGGGCACAGTGAGATTAGAGAGAGGGGCAATAAGCTCAGGACATTCTCTGTTGATCCTTCTTGACTGATATTGTTGTGTGCCATGGACCCATAGCTGACCCTCCAGTGGGTTTTCAGAGGCAGTAATCACACAGGAAGAGATTGCCCTTCCATCTCTTATAGAGCTGCTGGTGGATTTGAACCACATGCCTGTAGGATTATAGCACAGATTCTTACCACTAGGCAACCAGAGCTCCCCCTCCCCTTTTTTTTACTGATGTTGGCCCTGTGATGGCAGCCATGGCTCCTGTCAGGTTGTCCCTTTCACCTACTACCTTTGTTCTAGGTTCAGGCATGTAACGTTCCTTGCTCCTACCTACTGCTCTTTTACAACTGACTGGTCCTAAGGACCACTTTAAACCAGTAATTTCCTGACTCGTTACAAATAAGCCTTTATTTGTTGTTGTTATGTGCCATCGAGTCACCTGTGTCTCATTCGTAACCCTGTGTACAACAGCCCTAAACCCTGCTCTGTCCTCCAGTCTTATTGTCTCTATCCCCATTACCTCAGTCACTGAATCAGTCCATCTCATCTCTCCTGTGCTGTCTCTCCACCCTCCCATGCATGACATACCTCTCCAAGGACTGGTCCCTCCTTGGAACATGCCCTAAGTATGTCAGATGAAGCTTCAGAATCCTTGCCTCCAAGGAGCAGCCTGGTTTCACCTTCTCCAGCACCAACCTATTCATTCTCTTAGCAGTCCATGGTTTGAATCTTCTCCATCTCTTCTCCAGCACCACAGCTCAAAGGCATCAGTTCCCCTTCTAACATCTCTAGTCGTTGTCTAGCTCTCTGACACATGGCAAGTAATTGCAGAGACCCTGGTCTGTATCAGGTGCACCTTAGTCTCCAGAGAGACACCATTGCTCTTCAGTACTTTGGAGAGGTCTCTAACAGCAGACTTTCCCAACATAATACATCTTTTAATTTCCTGGCTGCTGATGCCAAGAGTGTTGATTGTGGAGCAAAGCAAACTAAAGCTGTTTACAATGTCAGTCTCTTCACCATCTATACTGATGCTGCCAAATGGCCCAGTGGTGAGAATCTTTGTTTTCTTGATATTGAGCTTCAGTCCATATTGAAGGCTGCAGTCCTTATCCTTCTGCAGCAAGCACTTCAGGTCCACTTCAGTTTCCCAATTATTGAAATCTGAGACAATCTTTTGATTCTTGCTGGAACCCTGTATACTAGAGGGTGCACTTAAGATTGGCTGCTTTGGTGTCTTTATGATCAGCAGAGCTACCTGCTTCCAGAGGAATGACCTCTGACTTTATCTTTATTGGCTTGCTATTTTCTTACAGTATGATTCTCAGAAACGTGTGGTGCTTCACAGTCACCAAAAAATTTTGTGGAAAATGCAGGTTCCTGGTTCCTATTCCTTGGCCTCCTGCTTTGGGAGCTCTGAGGTCAGCTGAAAGCTTCTTGCAATAACTGGCCTTTTGTAGTTCACAGTGAGCCATGACAGTGTAATGATCGAGCATTCAGTTTAAAAGGCTGCCCATTTAAGCCTACCGAGGGGCTCCACAGGCTCCAGAGTACTGAAAAGCAGCGATGTTAGTCTAGAGACTATGGTGTGCCTAATCCAGGCCGTGATCTTTGCAGTTACTTGCTATGCATCAGAGAGCTGGACAATGACTAAGGCTGACAGAGAAGAATTGATGCCTTTGACTTGTGGTACTGGAGAAGAGTCTTGAACATAGCACAGACTTGCCAAGAAAAAAAACAGGTCTCTCTTGGAAAGGATGAAACCAGATCTCTCCTTAGCAGCTAGATCTTTAAGCTCCATCTCACATACTTTGGGTACTTGGCAAGGAGGGATTGATTCTTGGAGAAGGACATCATGCTTGGAAGGGTGGAGGGACAGCACAGGAAAGGGAGACCCCAGATGAGATAAGATTGATATAGTATCTGGGGCAATGGGGATTGGTGTGTCAGAATTAGTGAAACGGGCTCAGAGCTTGTACTTAGGGTCACTATGGGTCACAGGCAACTTGACAACACATAACAACAACACAAGGGGTCCACAAAAGAAAGATCTGGCAGACTAGTCCTATAAAAATTACAACATAGAAAACAGCATGGGGCAGTTCTGCTCGGTGACGTAAATGGTTGCCATCAGTCACAAATTGACTTGATGACACCCAGCAACAGACACTGAGTGTAATAATTGAGAGCACCACAAGCCTGGACAACTTTCCTGGCTGACAACTGGCTAAAGGGCTCTAATTCCCTGCTTTTTTGCCTTTTAAAAATTTTATCTGGGAGTGAATGAGTAATGGAGCAGGAAAAAGACCTGCTGACAGCAAATAAGAATTATACTGCATTGAAATAGATGAGGGAGAGAACTGTTTAAGAGCAATATATTACCAGGTATTATTGTCATGACAAGAGTCCAGAATGAAAGCCGCGTCGTGGACTGGAGGATAGCAGGAATTGTATAATAATGAAAGAATTTTTTTTAACTTTTCAAAGAGAAAAGCGAACTGGGTGGTGGGGGCAATCAGGGAGGAAAGTGTGCAATAACGAATTAATGGAAACCCAAAGTCCCTGTAAATTTTCATTAAAATTAAAAAACAACAACAACAACAGAAACCCACAACAAGATGAAAGTAAATAACCAATTGAAAAATGGGCACAGGATATGTGAACAGACACTTCACCAAAGAAGACATTCAGATGGCAAACAAGCCATGAAGAAATGTTCAAAATCCCTAGCTCTAAGAGAGATGCAAATCAAAACAACTATGAGATATCATCTCACCCAAGTAAGAATAGCAAAATTTAACAGAACAGCAAAAATCAAATGCTGGAAGGTTGTGGAGAAACTGAAACCCTTATTCACTGTTGGTGGGAGTGTAACATGGTGTAACCACTGTGGAAGGCTGTATGGCGCTTTCTCAAAAAGTTGGAAATAGAAATACCATTTGACCCAGCAGTTTCACTACGGGGAATTTACCCTAAAGAAACCATAACTGCCACCCAAGCAGATACAAGCACACCCATGTTTGTTGTGGCTCTGTTTACAATAGCAAAAAGCTGGAAACAACCCAAGTGCCCATCAACAAATGAATGGGTAGAAAATCTCTGGTACATTCACACTATGGTATATTATGCAGTATTGAAAAACAAGGAACTCATAAAATATTATACAAAATGGATGACTCTGGAGGACATTATGCTGAGTGAAATATCTCAGTCACAAAAGGACAAATATTGCATAGGACCACTGTTGTAAAACGGGACTGACATCAGGGTTGAGGGAAGACAGGAAAGGAAGGGAGGAATGATGTATATTCCACTGAAACAGATGAGGGAAAGAACTGTTTTTAAAGGGACTTATGAATGGGTATTCTTGTCTTTACAGAAGTCCAGAGGAAGGCTGCATAATGGAGTGTACTTGGGGGGAGGGATTGCATAACAATTAAAGAGGTTTTTCTTTTCAGGGAGCAGAGTGAATTGGGAGGGAGAGAAAAGTGCAACAATTACTGGAAACCCTAAGTCTCTGTGAACTTTCATTAAAATCAATTTTTTTAAAAAAGAAAAGATGGTGATAGCAGATGTAGAGTGATGATGGTAATTAATTATATGAAACATAATATATATGAATGATTGTATAAAACACAAATATGTGTACAAAACGCAATGCATATGAATGATTATGTGCAAGCCAATAAAAAATTTAAAAATAAATAAATTTAAAAATACAACAACAAAAGATTATTCTAAAAGATCCAGGATGAGAAAAAAAGTGAATTTGAGAAAGGAAAATTACTGCTTTTCCTCCTTGCTATCAAGAGGGCCACTTCAAAATACTGAAGAGCAGTGATGTTGGTTTGAATATTAAAGTGCACCTGATGTAGGCCATGGTTTTTTCCGTCTCTTACTATGTATCTGAGAGCTAGACAGTGAGTAAGGGTGACAGAAGATCTGATGCCTTTGAGTTGTGGTGTTGGAGAGGAGTAGTAAATGTCTCATGGGCAGCCAAAAGAACAAAAAGATCTATGTTTTGGAGAAGATGCAGCCAGAGTGCTCCTTCAGGGCACAGATGGCAAGGCTTCATCTCACAGACTTTGGACATGTTGCTAGGAGAGACTATTCCTTGGAAAAGGATATCATGCTTGGAAGAGTAGAGGGTCGACGAAAAAGAGAAAGACCCTCCACTAGGTGAATGACACAGTAACTGAAGCAGTAGGCTCAGGTGTATCAGAGATTGTGAGGATGGCACAGGATAGGACAGGATTCATATCTGTTCATAGGGTTGCTGTGAGTTGTACATGACTTGACGGCACCTAACAATAACAATAGCAACAACAATAAAAGTTATCTGATCTGTTAGCGGGAGTGACCAGTGTCTGCCTACTTCACTATGTAAGACTTTGAAGAAGAGACAGCTCCTTAGCCACCAGGAGGAAAGCCCAGTGCCTTTCTTGACATGGAGACATACAGACAGGTCTTCCTCTTCATCATTTGCTAAGAAAAATATTCTTGTGGGTGACTAAAGAGTAACTAAAGATGTGAAATTCACTCAGCTGAATATTGGACACCATCTTCTCCCCCCAATAAAATGCTTAAGTTCTTCATTAACATAGAGACTTTCAGTTGTGCCTTTGTTACCCACCCATGAAATGCTTAAGTCTGTTCCTGTAAGTTAGCAGGTCCTGAAAAAGTATCTGCATTCTGCTCTCCCAAGGAGACGTGAAATCACGACTCAATGCCAAGAATAAGAAGACAGATGAGTGTGGTGGACAATAAGCCCCAGTTTAAGAAAGGAGTTCAAATCCTACTTGAACTAGAGGGTCCATTTATCCTGGTTAAAGTTGACTCATTGCTATCAAAACAAAATCAATGCATAGTTGATCCTCATTGAGTTTCTGAGGCAGTAAGTTGCATGGAAGGAGATTGCCCATCTTTCTTACAGAGCTGCTGGTAGATTTGAACCACCAGTGATATGCCACCTTGGGGTTAGCATACCAGCTCTCTGTGGACTGTGCCAGTAGGGCCCTCTGTTGGGCTGTTGTTGTTAGGTGCCATTGAGTCGCCTGTAACTCATCGTGACTCTATGAACAATAGTACTGAACCTGTCCCTATCTTGCGTCATGCCCACCATCTCCGATATATTTAAACCCATTTTTACGGACGGTATCAATTCTTGTTAGGGGCTTTCTCTTCTATGCTAACCCTCAACCTTTCCAAGGACTGGCCCCTCCTAACATATCCAAAGTATGTAAGATGAAAGCTTTGCCTTCTAAGAAGCACACTCATTGCAGTTTTTTTTTAATTAGTTTGTTTATTTTTCATTTCAATGAACATCTACAGAGATTTTGGAATTCCATTCATTCATTGTTGCACCCTTCTCCCCGCACAAACCCCCCCCCCCCCCCCCCCCCCCCCCCCCCCCGTTTGCTCCTCTCCCTCATTGGTACACAATCCCCCCTGCACCTCCCCAAACCCCACCCCCTACCCCCAAATATAATCCACTCTGCAACCCTCATTGCATACTCCTACGATAAAAATAATGCCCTAAAATATAATACTTTTAGACTATTCTCTCCCCCATAGACTTCAATGCCGTAAACATATTTCATCCAGTTTTTCTCAGTCTTGTTGCAGTTTTTCGAGAACAAATTTGGTTTTTTTGCAGTCCATGAAATATTCGGTGCTCTTTTCCAACACTAAAACTCAAAAAACATCAATTCTTATTCTGTCATCCTTAGTCACTGTCCAAGTTTCAGATGCATAACCAAGTAAATGAAAAGACTGTTGTTTGGATCAAGAAAACCTTAGTCTTTAAACTGATGTCCTTGCTCTTCTGCACTTCTCAGAGTCCTTGAAAACAGATTTTTCTAATTGGGATATGCCTTTTAGTTTCTTAACTCTTAGTGCCATGATTATTGATTATGGATCCAAATAAGGTGAAACAGTTGACAGCTTCATTCTTTTCTCTGTTTATCATGATATTGCCTATTGGGCTAGATTTAAGGACCTTTGTTTTCTTGATATTGAGATGTAATCCATACTGAAAGCTGTGTAGTCTTTGATCTTCTGTGGGAAGCATTTCAAGTCCTCCTCACTTTCAGCAAGTAAGATTGTGTCATCTGCCTAACATAGATTGTTGATGATTCTTCCTCCTATTCCGATGCCATGTTTTTCTTTAGGCTATTGTTGTTGTGTAATGTTGCTATGTAATCGACACATAGGTGACCCTCTAGTGGGTTTCAGAGGCTTTAAATTGCACAGGAGGAGACTGCCCATCTTTCTCCCATTCAGCAGCTGATAGATTGGAACCACATGCCTTAGAGTTGACAGTCCAACTTCTTACCATTAATCTACCAGTGTTCCCATTAGACTGTTAAGTGTATTAAATGAAAATGTGAAGTTCTTAGACATGCACTAGATTCTAAGAGTATTATCTGCTGCCTTTTCCCTCCAGCCCTACCTCACTCCTCCAGCCTTTCCAGAACTCTGTCATCATGTGAGATATTTACATCGTCATCTCAGGGCAGAGCTGCAGAGGTGGAGATAATTGGAAGGTCTATTTTGCTGAGTCTCTGGGGCATACAGACCTTGCATGCCTCTAGCCACTTTTTAGTGAATATTACAAAACTGTAAGACAATTTTCTCAGTCTGGAGTTAATAGCAACTTACTTCACCTTGAGCAGTGAACTTGGACACAGCACTCCCATCTTCCCCAAAAGTTGGACATTGGTCACTTTGCTGAGGGCTATCACCTGGGAAGTAAACAATCTGTCCTATAATATTTTTACCATTCAGTTCATTTTAAAGCCTTTCCTCTTCTTAGTTTGGATATGTCCTTTTAGCTGATGGACAAGATTAAGAGAATTATCTTTGATAGTTTAACCTAGGAATAAAGGTGTTGTCAAGACGTAGGTGGACCTCTGTAGGACTCCATCCAACCTTGTTGTACTAATTGGAGTGTGTTTTACCCTCTCAAAACTACCCCTTCCTCCTTGAGGTTACCAATCAGAACCTTCAAGCGTGTTTAGCTCTAGAGAGTGATAGTTCTTAATGGCCCCTGAACTTAAGTTTGACTCACAATCAAGAGTCACAAACTTATGATTCATATCTGAGTACAAGGTTGTCTGAAAAGAGAATGTTCAGTTGAGTTACATTTGTTCTGCATTCTAAATGATTCTAGCCCTAGGGAACGTTGTGAACTGGTCTAGAGAGTGGCTACGGGAGGAATGTGGTGACACAGTTTACACGCAGACCCTGACTTCTTTCTCAGGCTTGATCCCCTTCACGTCCCCTCTTCTCTTTGCCTTCTATCTACTAGGGTCTTCAACCTCCACTAGTGCTGTTGTGGACTCAGTGAAGACAAAAGTAGAATTCTCGGAAGCAGAAGCACTTTGGAGCGTGAGAGGCAACTCCTAGATTGTCCTAGCCTCTCCCCGCCCCCCATGTTTTTCTTTCATACTGCCTACATATTTTTCACTTCAGTTTTTATATGACCTCTGATTCCATTAATTTTAATTTGAGGAAATAGATGACTTTTTTTAAAGGCAGTTGCTTCAGTGGGTGTTGATGACTCATTAAATGATCAGTGACACATACTTATAAATCAGACCAGTCAGTTGCTCAGGCAATTGAAGAGGGGGCTTTGGAAGAGTGGTCAGAAGACAGTTCTAGCACTTCAGCAAAAGGTGGCATAGGTAAAATGTGATGATGTGACAGCAATAACACTAGAAAGACCGTAGTGATACAGTGGTAGAGTGGAGAGGATTAGGACAAGAGACTTGAACCTCCAGACTCTTTGTTCTTGAGACCCCAGAAGTCAGGCCAGTGATGATTTTGTTCTGGGTAAGACTGATTTGGTCGGGGAGCCTGGTACCTCACACCAACAGTGGGAGGGCTTGCCATAGTTATTAGATTTGGAAGCGGGGAGGAGAAAAAGGATGCTAAATTAAATTTAAATTTCAGATTTTAAAAAACCCAGTAATTTTTTTCATCTAAGTATGTCTTAAATGGTTCATGTGAAATTTAAGTTTTTCTGGACATCCTGTAGTGCAGAGCCCCTGTGAGAAATGTGCTAAACACCCCACTGTGATGAAGTAGACTGAGGTTAAATGGGCTGTGGTTTTACAGTCTGTGAGATTCAAACCCAGATATGTTGGCCTCCAAAGCTCCCCCTCATTGAATGTCTAGGCCATCCATGGAGGCTGCATTCTAGCACTGTCCAGTGAGCTTGCAAACTTTGACCAGTTACAAGAAAGGGCCTTAAAGAAAGAGGGGTGAGGTCAATAAGAGGGCTCCAGTCTCTAAAAGGCCTTCCAGGAAGACTTGGAGAGCTTGCAGGCTGAACAGGGTTCAGAGATATGAACCCTTGGGGAAAGAGTCTGAATAGAAGCCAGAAGAAACATACGAATCTCCCGGTCTCCTTTGTTTGTTTTATAACAAGGAGGCTAAAACCAAAATGGTAAAATACCACCTCAGGTCACAGAAAAAATTAACAACCAAGCCAAGAGCAGACTGGGGGTTTCTGAAAGCCTCACTAAGTTCTTTCCGCTACATAGTGCTGATATAACAGATTCTTATTAAAACCTCTAAGTTTACACGGAGTGCTACTTTATGTGCAGCACCCACTTAAGCTAACCTTGTGGAAAAGACCACATTCTGCGTATGAGTCACCACGCTCTTTTTCTTTTTGTTGGTAAGTACTAGCTAGGTTGCTCCTGTTTACCAGTCATATTTTACAACCCAGTTCACATGGAACAGGCACCCCAATGCCTGAGTTATGCCATTCCTCGCATAGGATGCTTCCTGGAGCACACTGGTAAGCTTCCCTAATACCCACCTGTCAGTTTGTAGTCCTGCACCACTAGTGTTCAAATATCAGCATGTCACCTGCGGTAGAAAGTTTTCAGCAGTTTCCAAGGCAAGGACAGACTAACATGAAAGGCCTGGTGATTTACTCCTAAAAATTAACCAATGAAAGCCCAGTGGATCATTATAGAATATTGTCTGATACAGTGCTAGAGAGGAATTCTGGTGGCACAATGGCCCATCACTCCACTACTAACTGAAAGGGCAGCAGTTCAAACTCACCAGCCATTCCACAGTAGAGAAGTATGGCCATCTGCTTCAGAAAGATTAAAGCCTTGCAAACGCTATGGGGCAGGTCAGCTCTGCCTTACAGGGTCACTGCGTGTTGGAAACTACTCAGTGGCAATGCTTTTGGTTGAAACAAGTTTATACTTAACTCATTGACATCGAGTTAGAACTGATTAAGAGCTGACTCTCCAACAGGTACCTGGAGGCTGTAAATCGCATGGCAGGAGATTGCTGTTATGTTTCCCAGGGAACTAGTAGGTTCAAACCTCCAGATATGCGCCACCTTTGGGCTAGCAGTACAACTGCCTGCCGACTATGCCACAGCTGCTAGTGCTGGGAAGCCACTCTTGGAGGTTGGAAAACATTCGAAATATATAGTAACCTTGACAATGGGATGGATTCAAGTATACCAACCATTCATTATACAGAGGTAATGGTTTGATTTGTTGCAGTTAGGGCTCCAGAGACAACTTGATAGCAACTAACAACAAGAGTATATATTTAAAAAAATCATATTACCAGTCGAGTGAAAGAGAAGCCTGAAGTTTTGCTTCTTTTTGGATTAAAAACCCCTAAATCTTTGATATTTCAATGTAGTAGGGAGCTCTGGTGGCCTAGTGGTCAAAAACTGTTTTGCAATCCCAAAGGCACACAGTTCCTTGCAAGAGGATGGTAGTGTCCTCCCCTGTGTTTTGCTCTCTCTAAAAACCCACTGGAGGGTCAGCCATGGGTCAGTTGTGACTCGACAGTATACAACAACAACATTTCAGTGTAGGAGCCATTACTGTTGGGAGTAGAGGAATGGTCAGTTGTGGTTCCTTTTTTGAGCTACCAGAGGTCTGTACAGAGAAAAGAGAAATGACTGTAACAGTGGGGAGGAAGATGCTTCTCCACAGGTTGAGATCTCTTTCCCCCAAGTCTTCTCAGGACCTCATGGTTTTTAGATAAGAACACTTCTGTGAAACAAGTGGCTCTGTCCACATTTGTCTGCCTTCAGTAAAGCAGAACTACTTAGAGGGGGAAAGAAGACAGTTCTTCTGGTTATTCAGGTAGTTTACTGCATTTAAAAAATTTTTTAAATGTATTGAATCATTGCATTTTTCTCCTTCCCTCTCCCTATCCTCCAATTCACTTTGCAATGTACCTCTTGTTCCAGACTGTTGTCATACATATAATGCCTACTCATATATTTCTTTCCATGCAGTGTTCATTATCTATTCACTCTTTTCCTATTCTCCCCGCCCCTCCCCACTTCCACATGTCAGACCTATTTTATAATAGTGGTATTATGCAGTATTTGTCCTTTTTGAGAAAGCACCAAACTGACTTCCATAGTGGTTTTACCATTTTACATTCCCACCAGTAGTGAATAAGGATTCCAATCGCTCCACAACCTCACCAGCATTTGTTGTTTGGTTTGCTGCATTTTGACATGGTGGATATTTCCATGGTGACGTTTCCTTGGAAAGCATAATAGCCCATATTGAAGAACCTGGCTTCTTAGGGAAGTGGAATGCTGAGGAATTCCACAAATTGGCTTCTGCAGGTCATTATACATGTACCCCTCTTGCCACAGAAATTATATTCTTTTCTTGGCAAGTTTCTGTTTTCTCTCAGGAAAAGTAATGCTAACTATTAGTCAGCTACCACCAAAGTAAAGATGCCCTGTGATTCAGGTTATTGCATTACCCTGTGTCTCAGGAGTCTCCCACTGCCCAAGGAGTTGCTGACTCAGAACATGAAGCAGATTACTTCCTTCCCTGATTTTAACAATATTTATACTTGACTCATCACCGATTAGGAAATGTGAAACTAAAAAGCTTAAGTTAGATGATGAATGAAACTGACCAGGGTCTGGTCAGTTTTGTAATTTGCTGTTCTCTCAATTCAGGGAAGTTTAAGATTGATATAATCTCTTGGACATTTATTAATGTATATATAATATATATTTATATATAATTAAGATTATCTAGACTCTGAAACTTCCGTTTGCAACTCAAGCCATAAAAGCAACATTATTTGAGGAAAAAATAATTTAATGAAGACCAGATATTAGAAGTAGTTGCTTTGATGTTTTTAGAAGAACCAACCAAGTATATACCGTGAAAGCACCTAATCCAAGAAAAGGGGGGGGGGAGCCATTTAACCAAGAACAGCTCTCAGAGGATAAAGATAAGGAAACCAAAGGCCCTTGAGACCCACATGGTGGCTTCTGAAGGTTACTGGGAAGCTGCCTTTTCCAAGTAGCTGGGGAATCCTGTCAACAATTCTCAAAGTAGATGAGGCCTTCCCACCACAGGAAAGTGGGTAATGAGCCAGCTGCTTTGCCTTTTTTCATTTGTAGGAAACTAGATTCAGGCCATCTTCTGGTGCCTGGTTTTATTTTTCCAGAAACTCATGTAAGGTTGAGAAAGTAAAACACTTTACCCAGTTTCCTCAGACCTACTCTGCATCTTTGTCACGAGTCGCACACTGTTAGTTAACTTGGGGTGTGTAAGTAGATTATCTCTGAGGAGGCTGCAAACATCTTGAAGGTTGAGATGGTACCTGATAGTTCTCTGTTATCTTCGCCATCTCCTAAACATTATCTTCAACCTGTTCAGTCACCTTGTACACAGAAATCTTCCTCCCTGTGCCATGTGACCTCATGCTGGTCACTGCGGGATCTAAGATAAAGGGAGCTCTGGTGGCAGCTGAGGGAGCTCTGATGACATAGTATGAGGGAAATTAAACTGCTTAAGCAAAGACCACGCCTCTCCAGAAGTTTGAATCCACCAAGGGACCCAGCAAAAGAAAGATGAGCAATCTCCTCTCCTGTGATTTTTAGCCTCAGAAGCCCAGCTCTGCGGAGGTGCAGCTGCACTACAATGAGTTTTAAAAAGATGAAAGCAAAACCTCCTTTTCCTCAAAGGCTGTGTGTTCATATAGGGTCTGAGCAACCCAAAACCAATGTGCAGTCCATATTCAGTTTGTAATTGTCAGATACAGCTCCTAATCTTTATAGTCCTTGTTTCCTAATATGATCTAAACCATCAAAGAGAGCCCTCAATTTTCTGATAATTTCCAGAGTGAAAACTTCTTTTCACATAAGTTTTAAAATGATTGGTATGGAAATTCTGTTGAATTCTTGTATTTCAACATTACTCAACTGATCATTTTCCCAACCAGCAATTTTCTTTCCCTATATACATGTTTGTTCAGTTTACCTGTCGTAAGAATTTCCACTTGTTTTGTTTCTGGGCAATTAGGCAAGTGCTACAGAAAAACGCAGAACCTCCTTGAAAAGCCACCTAGTCATATATACGGGAAGCTCTGGTGGCAGAGTGCAGAGCAAACTGCACTGCAGATTCAAAGGTTGTAGATTTCTTGAAGTCAAATGCACCAGCCACTCATCAAGAGAAAGATGCAAAGTCTCTTCCTGTTGGCAATTAACAGCCTTTGAAACCTGGTGGAGAGTCACTGGGAGTCAAAACCTCTCAACAACAATGAGTTTGAGATGGTGTTATTTCCTGATATATAAAAATGCACACATTATATGGAGCCCTTTACAACTATGATTGGGATGACTACATTGGGATGTATAAATGGAACACTTTTTAAAGCCAAAGGGCTCCAGACCCTGTCACCTTGTCAGGGGAGAGGTGCCCACTGAGCCAAATGATTGAAGATTCTGTCCCTTTGGTGTTAGAGGCTTGTTTGACCACCTGCAATATTATAAGTAATACAGATGTTATTCTCAGATCTCTCAAATCTAAAACTAGCTGCACGTTAAAGCAAACATTCTGTAACATCCTGTCCTTACATGTTCATATATGTATGTATGTATGTATGTATATGTATGTATCCTGTCTGTCTGTCTATCTATCTATGATCTGTGTGTTGTTTGTCCGTGAGTCAGAAGTGCTCCATAACTGACCCTCCAGCAGGTTTTCGGAGTTGTATAGGAGGAAAATGCCCATCCTTCTCCCACAGAGCAGCTGGTGGATTCAAACTGCACGCCCTTGGGATTGCAGCACAGCTTCTTACCACTCGGCCACTGGAACGGTTTCCTTATATGTGTTTATGTGTGTATGTGTGTGTTTCAATATGTGAATGGTATCTTTAACTTACTCTTTATTGGCAGAGGCCTTTCTACCAACTGTGAAGTAAGTGGTAGTGGTGGATACCTTGGAGTTGGCTCTGACTCATAGCACCCATGTGACAGAGTCCCGTGGGTTTTCTTGTCTGACATCTTTCCCAAAGGAGATCTCCAGGCCTTTCTCTCACTGAGCCACGGAGTGGCTTTCAGTTAGCAGCCAGCCACTCAGCCATTTGCCACCAGGACCTCCTGTTTTGTAAATATAAGGATAAAATGGAAAGGTAGTTGTGATTAAACACAGAACAGCGAATACTGAGTAGATATTCAGATTCCAATTTTGATTTCTTCTTTTCCCAAATCATGGGTTTAGGTGTTTGTCCTTTTTCATCTCTACTGCGTTTCCACGGCATCAGCCCATCCTCAGAGGCCATCTATAACACAGGATTTTATTTCACCGGAGACAATGGAGAAGAAAAGCGCAGGCGCGAGCAGAAGCTTAAATCTGAACTTTCCCCCCCAACCCCAGAACTTCACTCCACTTTCTACCGCTGCAAAGCAGCCTATTCATTAGAAACCCTGCTGCATCAAGCTTGGAATTCAAATTTCTATTTTCATTTTAGTGGGTACTTTTGAAAGTCAATAGTACCAACTTGTTCTTTATGGCGGGGGTGGGGGTGGGGTGTGTGTGGTGGCACTGAAGAAAACAGATTTAAAATTCAGGGTTGCAGTTGTCCCCATTTTAGATTATAGTAAATGCTTTATGCGTCAGGTTGGCGTCTTGTGCGTTTTTTCTCCCTACGTCCGTCACATTTGTTGTCTCCTTGGTGGATTGTGTCCGTCCCTCCAACTGCACTCCCACGTGCTGTGCTGACAATCCTTCAGATCCTTCCGCAGAGCTGGAAGCCCCGCCTCCCCTAACTGCCCCACGCTGCCCGCCCCATCCCTCAGGGCTCCCCAGCCCTGATGTGAGTTCCAGGCCTAATTTGCCGCTCTTCTGGGGCGGTGTATCATTACTTGAAAGGAAATTAGGAAGCATTTTACGTTGCTTATTACAAATCATTAATTGAAGCTTCACTAAACCCAAGGAATTTAGTCTTTCATTGATGTGTGCATCACTCCTATTAACATTAATAAAGTTGTTTAGAATCAAAGCACCAGCAGGACCTCATAATAGAGGATCCGTTTTGATCCTGCTTTACAAAGTGACTCATACCCACAGGGCATCACCAAACATTTGAAATGTAATTTTTACAACTCTTTTTTTTTTTTTTTTAAGAAAGAAAAAAAAAAGATAAAGCAGCTACCAAATATATCATAGCCCAGGAGCATCAAGGAATAAACCTTGACAGTTGCTCTTTGTACAGTACTGTCACACCTGGGCTGGGAGTTGCAAACTTTGTTCCTATTTACGTGGGTCTTGATGTTAGAAAGACACCCTGGTGGTGCCTTAACTAGAGTATCCAGCTACTAACCAGACAGTTAGTGGTTCAAACCCACTAGCCACTCCATGGGGGAAAAATGTGGCAGTCTGATTCTATATTGATTTACAGCCCAAAGGGCAGTTGTACTTTGTCCTAATAAGATTGCTATGAGTCAGAATCAACTCAATGACAATGGATTTGAGTTTCAGTGTTAGAAATTTTACTTGGTTTCACCCTCTGCCGGACAGACTTGTTAGTTTTCTTGGCGGTTCATGGTATGTTCAGAACTCTTCTCCAGCACCACAACTCAAAGGCATTAATTCTTCTTCTGTCATCCTTGGTCATTGCCAGCTCTCTGATGCATAGCAAGTAATTACAAAGATTATGGCTGAGATCATATGCACCTTAGTCTCTAAACTGAAAAACTTGCTCTTCCACACTCTGAAGAGGTCTCCAATAGCAGATTTCCCTAATGCAGTTTCTTTTGATTTCCTGACTGCTAGTGCCGAGAGTGTTGATTGTGGAACTGAGCAAGCTGAAATTGTTAACAATCTCAATCTTTTCTCCATCTATCATGATGCTGCCAATTGGCCCAGTAGTGAGAATCTTCGTTTTCTTGATAGCAAGCTGGAAAAGAGTCCAACCTTTCATGATAAATGCAAGCACTGAGAATTAGAGCTGTTCTTTCTCTGTCAGCCTGAATACCTTACAGTGATTATTTCTTTATCGTAATCGCTAATAAAGGAACATTTCTTTGCTACTAAGCATGCCCATTTTTAGACATCTATTTTTCAGTCCTCCTCTTCTCCCTATTCTTTCTCCACCTCTCTTCTATGTTGTTTTTAGGTGCTGTTGAGTCAAGCATGACTCATAGCAATCCTATGAACCCCATCATATTCTGTGCCATCCTCACAGTCTAACACACTTGAGCCCATTGCTGTAGGCATCATGTCAATCCATCTGATTGAGGGTTGCATTCTCTTTTGCCCTCCCACCTTTCCAAGCCTGATGTCTCTCTCCAAGGAATAGCCTCTCCTAGCAACATGCCCTCAGAATGTGAGGTGACGCTTTGTCATCTCTGCCTCCAAACAGTACTTTGGCTGCACCTTCTCCAAGACATAACTGTTCTTTTGGCAGTCCATGGGATGTTCTCCAATATATCATGGTTCTAAGGCATCAATTCTTTATCTATCATCCTTAATCATTGTCCAGCCATCAGCAGCATAGCAAGTGACTGAAAAGACCATGGTCTGAGGCACACACTTTAGTCCTCAAACTGACATCATTGCTCCTCAATAATTTGGAGAGGTCCCAACTGCAGACTTTCACAATGCAGTGCATCTCCTGATTTCCTCACTCCTCGTACCAAGTGTATTGATTGTACATCCAAGTAAGAGAGAAGTCATTGACAGTTTCAATCTTTTGTCCATCTGTCATGATGTTGTCATCATGTTCCAGTGGTAAGAATTTTTGTTTTCTTGGCCCTAAGAAGCAATCCATATTGAAAGCTGTAGTCTTTGAAGTAGTCTTTGAAACTGTAGTCTTAAAGTCCTCCTCACTTTCAGAAAGCAAGGTTATGTCATCTGCATAATCTTCATAGAATTCAGCTTTTTGAATAATTTACTCAATTATAGACCTCCCATGTATAATAGGGCTTTAATTTACACTGATGTTTTCTGTGATTGGAAAATGAATTCAGTATTAGAGAGAGGCAGGCTGTATTTGCATATTGATGTCTATATCGGTGTCCTTCCTGTGCCTTTTTGTCATTATTAGAAATGGTGAACTTTCTAAAATTTAAGTTGAGGTTTGCTTTTTATATTTGTTAAATCCTTCCTAGAGGAAAAAGTGTGCATTAATATTAGATATTTTTCTGTTACTATATTTTGTTAATTTCATCCAATTGTTATCTCACATCTCAGTATCCATATTCAGTTTCATAATGTCTAAGACCTGACAAAAATAGAAATTATCCTTTGAACACTATTATTGTAATGCTGATAATTTTTCATTTTATCTCATAAGACTGGCAGCATGATGTTGTCCTTAGATTGTTACTGAACTTTTCAAGAACTTTAAATTCAAAGTTTAAATTCTGCTTTTGATTAGGGCTGGGGGAAATGATACTGATTTTTATAATTGCTTATCTAGACATGCTGAGAAAGAAATATAATGGAATATTCCTTTAATTGTTGGACATCATTTCCAACTCTCCCACACCCTTAAAGAATAAATAGAGTTTCCAAAGGAAGGAAGCAACACTGGCTATTAACATGGTATAGATAAAAACAAGCCCAGAATGCTTTTCATTTATTCTTCCCCACAGCACTGTGAACTGGGTCAGGATTATCCTGTTTTACAAATGAGGTGGCTGGAGCCGGAGAGGTGACAAGCCTTTCTCAGGGTCACAGACCCAGAGAGGGTCAGAAGCAAGATGAAGTAGGAGGATTGAGGGGTTTGCTGTGCATTTATTTCTCAGCCCTGCCTTCCTACAGACCTGGCTGCAGTGGGGGTGCCTGGGTCCAGTGTCAGCCTGATGGGTCACTTGTTCCTAAACACCCACTATGACCCTCTGCTGTCCAGCAGGGTGCCTAGGACATGACAGATACTCAGTAAACACTTGTTCAGTGAATATATTGTCAGAGTTAACAGAATTCAGTTACAGTTTGTCATCTCATCTCGGTGGCTGCTCTGGCTCCTGCTGAATCGATTTGAAACCTCTTTGCAGGTGAGTTCAAAAACAATTTATTTTTTAAAAAAATAAAATTATCAGGACTTGCCACACATTTCAGTGTGGTCAGGGGCCTCTGGTGGCCAAGGCAATCAGCAAGCTGTTCTCGTGCAATGCAGATACTGTATATATTTTTCCATTTGATCCAAATTCTTTTTTAAGTTTTTCTTTTTCTTGACTTTAATAGATGCATTCTTTAAAGATAATTGAGATAACTGTAAAAAAGAAAGTAAATATATTAAACTATATTGCTAACTCTTTAAAAAGTTATAAGAATATAATCAAACTGTACTGTGATAGCAACACTAAGATATGTTTGTTTATAGGGTGCATATTAGATATACGTTTATTATTTTCATTCTTCTTTTAACATTAAATTGTGATCACTTTCTTATATGATTAAGTAATGACTGTGGCGTTTCTATTGCATGAACTGATTGTAATTTACCCATTCATGGTATGATGGGATTAAATATTGTCCTATTTGATAATTACAAGTAACAGTGTAGTAAACATTCTGGCATCCAAATATTTAACCAGTTCTCTGACTTATTCTTAATGGGGGAGGAAAAAAATCAATGGATTTCTGTGTATTCCTCTAGTCTTCTATACATAACACGGGGGAGGGGAGGAGGAATGAAATAAAATGAAAACAAAAGAACATTTAAGAAAATTATTTGCCAGAAATAAAAGTTTTGCTGCATGCCCTGGTTGACTTTCCTTTGCCCTAATGTTTTCTCATATTTCTGTGACCAGGCAGGCACTTGTTCTGATTCCTTAACTGTTATGATGGCTTCTCCTATATTTTAGCTAAAATTCTGCCCAGTAACATATATTCTTCCTTCATCTTATCCTTGATACTGTGCAGCAAAACCTTCATCATCTCCTGGGATTGCCTAAATATTGTCTAATGCTTGTCATAGTGTCTGACTTTGAATGTCTCTAAGTAGCCTGAATTATGTCTCTTGGAGACAGTTTTTAAAAGGCAGATAAATTCATATTACTCTGCTCTGTGCTAAGCATTGAGGAAGGCTTTTTCCCAAATCTGGCATAACACCTACCACTGAAAATCTTCTACTTAGCGGCATGACAGCTAAACCTATATATTTAATAAAAGAAAGTAAATGGAAATTTCTATGTAGTAATGCCCACTCATCTAACTGTATTTTCTGCAGTTTCATTACTCTCAGTCTTCTGTGCTCCTTAACCACCTGTACATTGCTTCTCACTGTCCTCTCCTAAAAGGTATTTTCCGTTTATGTGGCATGATTCTTGTCATTTTACTCATATGTCCATGAGGTCAGGATTTTATCCTGGTTTGGTTTTGGTGTTGTGTTTTTTTGTGTGTTGTTGTTGTTTTCTCTCATTGTTAATATCACCAACTATCAGAGTAGTACTTGGCATATAGTATGTGCTCAGTTAATATTTATTAAATGTATGAATTAAAAATATGCCCTTTTTTTTCAAGCGAGAACTACCAGTGTACTGTGGTATACCTTGATTACCAATAAAAAGTCAATTAAAAGGAAAAATTATAGTAGGGAACAACATTAGCTCAAGTATGAGAACAATGGATTCCAAATCCTAACTCTGTGATTTACCACCCTTGTCATCTTGTGCAAGTTACTTTCTCCCAGACTCGGAATCTTCTGCTGAAAAATGGAAGCTACTGCACTGAATTTTCAGTAAATATAAAGAGAGATCCTTTATATGAAACATAGTGCATTACATATAATAAATATTCAGCAAATGTCAGATGTTATTGGAAAATATTTTGCTCTTCCCTGTGATTCTTTGATATTGTCAAAGTACCAGCTCTTCTAGGAACATAGAAATCAATTCTTGGTCAGGAATAAGATATACAGGTAGGCCATAACCTTTGGAGTAAAATAATCCCGCCTTTGCCAATACAATAAGTTGCTTAATTTTCTCTCTGTGTTATGCAGAAGTACAAAGAAAATATCAGTACCCTTGCATAAGATTATTGTGGAGATCAAGTGAGCTAACACACACCAAATGCCCGACATATTCAGCAAATTCTCTTTCCCCTTATTTGCTCATGGTTCAGTTACAGTTCCCTCATGTTTTTTATTTTACTACAACGTGATTGTATATTTTCCTCCAATAGTAAGTTGTTTATTTTTTATTTTGTCATCCAGAATTTAAAACATTATATGTAACGATCCTGTCGCATAATTGAGTTTGAAGACTCCCACCCCCATAGAATATAACCCTGTGAACTGTAAGATCAGGGGTTCTAATCTGTCAGCTGCTCCACAGGAGAAAGATGAATGGGCCATCTCCTCCTGTAAATATTTCCGGTCTCAGAAACCTGTTGCAGACTCTGTACGAGTTGAAATGGACTCAAACAGTCTTGCTGGTTTGGTATGATGTCCTTAGTAATTTTTTTTTTCTTTTGTTAAGGAAACCACTAGGCACCATCTGCATTTTGCAGGCCACTGAGCAGATGCCTGAGCCACAGGTTGAGAGGCATTGCCCCATGTGTTGTGTTGGTTCATCAAGTTAGTGTGAAACTGGCACCAGCATTAGAAATTGCTGTTGATTAATTACACAGGCAGCCTCAGAGGCTCAGCACAGCTAAAGAGAGTCAGAGGAGCAGTGTGGACAACCTTCTACAAACAGTAAGTGATTCCCTTAGCCCAAGAGTTAACTTTCTGCAAAGGACCAGATAGTAAATATTTCCAGTGTTGTGAGTCATGTGGTCTCCACCACAGCTATTCCAGTAGATAAGTGAACGAACATAAAACTTCTTTTGTGGACATTGGAATTCAAATTTCAAATCCTTCTCATGTATCATGAAATTGTTTTCTTGTGATCTTTTTCAACCACTAAAATATATATCCCATTTTTAGTTCAGAAGCCTGGGAGGGAAAGAGAGTTGGCCCACAGACCAATTTTTGTAGTTTGTAGACCCCTGTTCTAACAATAGTTCATCAAGTGTCAGGCTACCCACCGTAAAATCTGCAGTTCTGATCCACCAGGGGTTCTGTGGGGGACGAGGGAAACTCTTCCCCTCCTTTAAGATCTACAGGCCATTGGATGGGCTCTGTGAGCTGGAAGTGACCTGATGGCGGTGGGTGGGCACTGATAAGTAGAGCCAAAAGGTGAATCAGCGTAAATTATTTTTCTCAGTCCACGTACATTCTCATCATCTTTGACTCCGGTGATTTTTCTGTATTTTCAGAAGGAAAAACTCTATAATTGTCCATGACAAAGAATACTGAAAAAATAAGTGTCATTTTCTTATCTGTTAAAACATTGGCAGAGGATAGGCGGAACCTTCTTAGAGGATTCATACAAGGTCATTGTCTGTACTTGTACTTGGGGAAATGCAAAGGCTTCCTCATGGTGAAAGGAAGAAAGCAGAGCTACCCCAGAGGCACCCCTGCTTTCCTCACAGGCTGAGGATGAGCCAGAGGGTAAGTAAGGAGTGTCCTCATCGGAGCCTGACATCCTCTGCAGTTCTCCCCGCCATGCTTTTTTTCCCAACATAGTTTGTGGGCCACAAGGTAGCTATCATGTCTCACTTCTACTCTCTGCCCAAGAGTTCTCTGAGCTGTGCAGATGGTTAAGTGCATCACTCATAACCAAAAAAAAATTGGTGGTTTGAGCCCACCCAAGGTGCCCACCCAGGAAACTGATTGTGTAGTCTGTAGGGAATTGCACTGCCAACTCAAAGGCACATCTCCACTGACAATTTGAATTCACTAGTGACTCTTAACCAAGAAAAATGTGGACAGTCTCCTCCTATGCCATTCACAGCCTTGGAAAGCCAATGGAAGATCTAGTAAGTCTATTCCGTCTTGATAGCAATGACTTTTGAGTCAGGTGACTCAGGAGATTGGCCGGGCAGTCAGCTTTCTGAAAGATCATAGCCAAGAAAAACCCTCGGGAGCAGTTCTATTTTCACACATGGGCTCACCATTAATTAGAATTGAGTCTATGGCAACCAACAGTGGACCTAAGTAAATCTCCCTTATTTGAAATTTCTGGGAACTCAGGTGGCCTAGTTGATAGGAAGATCCAAAGGTGGGCAGTTCAAATCTACCAGCCATTCCATGGGAGGGAAAAAAATAGACAGTCTCCTCATATGCCTCTAAAAACAGTGTGGAGGACCAGCTATTAGTTTGTCCAACTCAAAGACAATGAGTTAGTCAGTTACCTAAGTTGTTGTTGCCATTGAGTCGAATACAACACTTTGGGGAATTCAAGAAAAATTACCCAAGGGTTCAAGAAATTAAGCTGTCTGAAAAAAATTGTATGTCCATGTGGTTTCTATGCTCTAAGAGATTTATTACAACAGTGGCTCGAGCATTTGTGCAGAATACATGTCTGATGATGGCATGGCTGACCCTGCACAAGATCTAACCAGAAAATGCTGAGTCTAGCATGAGGTCAAAGTCAGAGTGCCCCAAGATTAGGGGACAGAATTTGTGATCAAAGCCTAGGAACTTTGCAGAGGCAGAAATGGAGTTGTTTTCTGTATTTCCAACTGCCTGAAGGAAATGAGCTTTATGAACACCTCAGATACAAAGGCAGGCTGCCTTGTTGTTGTAGGAGTTAAATAATCTCACGTGGTGATAGATGGAGAAGAGAATGAAATTGTTAACAGCTTTAGCTTACTTGGTTCCACAATCAACACTCTTGGTACCAGCAGCCAGGAAATCAAAAGATATATTCATTGGGAATATATGCTGGCCTCTCTAGAGTACTGGACAGCAACAATGTCAGCATAGAGACTAAGGGTGTGCATGACCCAAGCTACTGTCTTCTTAGTTATTTGCTGTGCATAGATAGCTGGACAGTGACTAAGTAATAGAAGAATTGATGCTTTTGAGTTGTGATGCTAGAGAAGAGTATTGAACACACCATGGCCTGCTAAGAGAACAAACAAGACTATCCTGGAAATAGTGAAACCAAGCTACTCCTGGAGGCAAGGATTTTTGAAACTTTGTCTGGCATACTTTTGGTATGTCGCCAGGAGGGACAGACCAGTCCTTGGAGGAGGACATCATTCTTGGAAGGGTGGAGGGACAGCGCAAGAGAGGAAGACTGTGGATGAGATGGGTTGACTGGGGTAATGGGGATAGGCGTGTTGAAAACAATTAAATTGGCCCAAGATAGAGCAGGGTTCAGGGCTGTTGTACATATACAATTGCTATGAGTCGACCACAGGTGAATCTGGAAGGGCACTTCTGAGTGCCTCCTGTTTGCCGCAGTGATATAGCACCTTGTACCTAGGACTCTCTACCCTGGGGTTGCTGCAGACAGTAGACTAAGGCCCTCTGAATTTGTCTATTTATTAACATAAAAAAATGGGGCTTAAGTCTCTTAAGTCTTTTTTTTTAAAAAAATCTAACAAAATTAAAATTACTTGTGTTAGTTTATTTTGAAAACTGTGTTTGCGTAGTGTTGTCCTAACATCATAATAAAAGAGATTTGGCAATGACACTTATCTTAAATGAATAAAAAACACAATTTAATGAAATGGCATTTTTAAGCTTTTAGTGAAGCAAATTTTTGAAATGTGTTACTTAAATTAAATTGCTGAGCTCTTTTGCTTTCAATATTTATAAGAGCTCTGGTTTGCTTCTGGTTTTACTGCATTAACCACTGAGACTTTATTCCTGTGATTTTTTTTTCCTCTTTAATTGAAGTGTAATATTCATACAGGATAAAATACACAGCTTGCTTAAGTACACTGATGCATTTTCACAAAAAGTGAGCATTCCTGTGTAACCAACAACCAGAGTGGGAATGAACATCGCCCCAACATCAGAAGCCCTCTTCAGTCATTCAGCACCCCACTCTCACCCTCAGTGGGGGTATTTAGAGCCTGATGTCTAACAGTATAGATTGGTTGAATCTATTTTGAACTCTTTAACACTAGAAGACCTGTTACAGTCCAGTTGATTCCAACTCTTACTGATGCTTTAAAACAGTAGAATGGTCCCATGGGTTTTCCAAGGCCGTTATCATTGCTGATAGAAAGATCAGCGGTTACTTTTCCAATGTTGCCAACACCATTTTTAAAAAAGGCTGTCATTTCCCCACTTAACTGATCAGTTGACCATAAATAGATGGACTGATTTCCGGGTTCTCAGTTCTGTTCTATTGATCTATGTGTCTGTCATTGTACCAGTACCATGCTGTCTTAACTACCATGGCAGTGTAGTAGGATTTGAAGTCAGGGGGTAAGATGCTTCCTACATTTCTTCTATTTTTAAGGAGTGCTCTGCTTATTCGGGGCTTCTTTCCATTCCAAATGAAACTGGAGATTGCCTTTTCCATCTCATTGAAAAATGGGATTGGTATTTGTATTGGAATTGCATTAAATGTGTAAATTGCTTGCCTTTGGTAGTATTGCCATTTTCACAAGATTGAGTCTTCCTATCCATAAGCAAGGGATATTCTTCCACTTCTCCAGGGCTCTTTTTGTTTCTTGTTTGTAATGTTTTGTAATTTTCTTTGAATAGATCCTTTGTGTTTCTGGTCAGATTTACTCCCAAGTATCTAATCTTGTGATTAGCTATTGTGAATGGTATTGTTTGACTCAAGCAAGGTCCACACCTCACTCCATATACAAAAGCCAACTCAAGGTGGATCATGGACCTAGTACTAAAACCAAGGACTATAATCTTCATTAAAGAAAAGCTAGGAACAACGCTAGAAGTCCTAATCCACAAAATAAACAGTTTTCCAAATATCCTGAAAGACCTACAACCAGGAGAAGATAAAATAGATGAATGGGACCTTCTAAGATTCCAATCCCTATGCACATCCAAAAATGTCTCCAACAGGGTAAAAATGGAAACCACAGACCGGGAAAAATATTTAGTAATGACATACCAGATAAGGGACTTACATCCAGAATTTATAATATACTTGAGCACCACAACAAGGAAAAGGTAAATAATCCAGTTGAAAAATGGGCACAGGATATGAACAGACACTTCACCAAAGAAGACATTAGATGGCTAACAAGCACATGAAGAAATGTTCAAAATCCCTAGCTCCAAGAGAGATGCAAATCAAAACAACTATGAGATATCATCTTACCCCAGACAGAATAGCAAAATTTAACAGAACAGCAAGCAGCAAATGCTGGTGAGGTTGTGAAGAAACTGGAACCCGTATTCACTGTTGGTGGAAGTGTAAAATGGTACAACCACTGTAGAAGGCAGTATGGCACTTTCTCAAAAAGTTGCAAATAGAGATACCATTTGACTTAGCAATTCCACTGCTGGGAATATACCCCAAAGAGACCATAACTGACATCCAAGCAGATATATGCATACCAGTGTTTATTGTGGCTTTGTTCACAATAGCAAGGAGTTGGAAACAACCTAAGTGCTCATCAACAAAGGAATGGATAGAGAAGCTGTGGTATAGTCACACAATGGAATGCTATGCTGCATTGAAAAACAAGGAACTCAT
>NW_006399752.1:24588543-24598741 GCF_000299155.1 Elephantulus edwardii
CAGCCTCATTCTACAACAGTGGCACCATATAGCATTTGTCCCTTTGTGACTGAGATACCTCACTCAGCATAATGTTCTCCAGGGTCACCCATTTTGTTGGGAGATGTCACCCATGTTGTTGTTAGTGTCCGTTTGTTCACTCTTATTGCTATTTAATACAGTTTTATAACTGCACCAAAATGTATTTATCTATTGTGCTGTAGATCGGCTTTTGAATTGGTCCCATTAGCATGGAAGCTATTATACATAGAATTACAAGGAACGTTCTTGTGGTTGCTGATGGGTGGACATATGTACAGGATAACCAAATGGCAAGATCCTTCATTGTAGTCCATGTGTATATTTACTTTTAATAGATATTGCCAGTTTTTTCCAAGTGGTTCTACCAATTTTTACTCTCACCAGCAGTGCATGTTTTGTTTTTTCATTTTCACCAATCTGGACTATGTATTGTTAATGCATTGTAGTTTTAATTTGCTTTTCTTTGATGACAGAACTGTAGCATCTTTTTATAGATTGATTTTTCATTTATATTTCCTTTCTGGATGAAATGCTTTTTCAAACATTTGCCCAGCTGATTATTAGCCTGTTTCTTACTGGCCTGTGGGGATACTTTGTTGGAAATATACATTGCATTTATCTTCACTGTTCTGTGGCTGCCCTTCTGATTCTATTGATGTCACTTGAAGAACAGACATTCTTGTAATTATCATATTTTTCTTTTTTAGTTGACATCTTTCTGTATTACTTTCAAATCTTTTCATTTCCCAAGGTCATAAAGATATTTTCTGTGTTTTTACTAAAAGTTTTCCTTTTTTTCGTTTCATACTACATGTATTCTCTAAGTTTGCTTTTTTACATCATGTAAGGTTATTGTTGTTGTTATGTGCTGTCGAGTCACTTGTGACTCATAGAGACCCTATGTACAACAGCTCTAAACTCTGCTTTGTCCTGTGCCAATCTCATTGTCTCCGACACACTCATCCCGATTGCCCCAGTCACCGAATCAATCCATCTCTCAGAGTGCCTTCCCCTCCTGCGCCTGCCCACCACCCTCCCAATGATGTTCTTCTCCAAAGACCGGTCTCTCCTTACAACATGAGCAAAGTATGTCAGACGAAGCCTCAGAATCCTTGCCACCAAGGAGCAGCCCAGTTTAACCCTCTCAAGGATTAAATCTGTTTGTTTTCTTAACAAAGGTAGAAGCTAAAAGTAATTTTTCTCATCTATTCAGTAAAGCCAGCACCATCTCTTGATCTGTGATACCATCTTTGTCATAAATTAGGTATATAAGCCTATTTTTGGATCTTCTAATTTTGTGTGTTTGTCCTTGTACCACACACTGTCTCATTTATTATGATTTTATAATGAATTTAAATATTTGTAAATTAAATCTCCTAGCTTTTTCTTCAAGATTGTCCTATTTATGGTCTTTTATATTTTTATACAAATTTGTCATCTGTTTGTCAATTCATAACCTCTCCAAATAAACTTGCACTATTCTAGAAATTAAAAGTGCATTAAAGATGCAAATTTCATGAGAACTGACATTTTACCAATATTAAGGCTTCTAGTCATGATCATGTCATTACTCTAAAATTTTATAAATTAAAATTAAATTTCCCTTAAATTTTATAGTTTCCAATGTAAATGTTATAAATATTTTGGTTGGATATATATCCTAGGAATTTTACATTTTTTTGGTAGGAGATTTGTTTTCATTAAATAAGCACAGGGGAAGAAGGAGGAAAGGTTTGCTGCTTCACATTCTTAAGGAATTTCCCCTAGATTTGCAGAACTGAGATTTAAATCCAAGTCCAGTGACTCTAAGTCAGAGCTGGGCCAATAAATCAGTTATTACTTAAAAAATATAGTTTTATGAAAGGTGAAAAGGCTCAAAGCATAGGACCTTTTGAGATGAATAAAACGGATCCTTGATAGATACCAGTAAAGGAAGGAATTGAATCACCAACATTCCTGCATGGAGACCCCTCTACCCTCTAGCATAGACTATAGACTCCACTTTGGGAGAGGTGATTCAAACAGGGCTTTCTTTATATGGGATTCCTAAATAGTATCCTTAGAATGTCAAAGTGCCAGAGGAGATAGGAGGATAGTTGGGGTAGTGGACCTTTTCCACTTGAACCAAAGCTTTTGTGTGCCACATTTGTCTACTATATGGAAGTTTATAATAATCTTTTAAAATACAGATGTGTAATAAATACCCTGCCCCTTAAAAAATAGTTGAAGGGAGCTCTGGTGGCCTAGTGGCAAGAAGCTGAACTGCAATCCTTAAGGTGTGTGGTTCAAATCCACCAGATGCTCCACTGGAGAAGGGGGGCCAACTCCTCCTGTGCCAGTCGGATCCAATTTGACAGTTCACCAAAGGGAAAGAAAGTTAAATATTTGAAAACTATCAGACTAGATAGAGATGCTGGGGTTTTAATATTACAGCCAACCTCCACTCCTGACTCTTTGCGCATCATTATTAACCTTGATGTTGGCAACATTGGGGCATTGTATATTGTGACACTGTGTATATCCTGGCCCTCCCCAGGAGCTGCTCCAGAATGTATCTTTGGACTGTTTTGGGAGCCCCTGGAGGGTCTTCCAGCTGGATGAAAAATAGCTAAGGGACATTGCTTAAAGCTGCATTTGCATCAGAGCAAAGCCATATTCTATTTAGACTGTGAATTGCAAATCCCTTAGAAATAATTTAAAAAGAAATTAAAAGGTAATTCAAATACACTAGAAAAATAGTGGGTTTTTTTTAAATTCCATTTTTACTTGATACTTGATATGATCACCTAACAGGAACTTTATCCAAAGGAAAGCAAAATGTGACTGTTATCAGTGTGTGTGTGTGTGTGTGTGTGTGTGTGTATACTAAAAAGCAGATTCTTTTTTTTTCTCCCCAGAACTCAATTAATTATTCAGATGGAATTTACTTAGTTCACTAATTTTCTCAAATAGATGACACAACTTTATTCAAGGCTTTAAGCATGTTGATATGAAATTGTATTATTACTGTTTCTGTTACTTAGGGATTTGGGGGGATCTCATCCCTCCATTTCCCTGAAGGATGGTTCCTTGTGGATCCTGGGAGCCCATAGCTGACCCCTTAGCAAGCTGAGAATAAACCTATTGCTAGTTTAGTCGTGCCTTGCTCAGCAGTGAACCTCCTGTGCTTCCCTCTCTCGTCTTGGCAACAGCTGATGAGACAGGAGCAGGCAGCTTTTTGTAGTTTGACCTTTCTGCCCTTACTCTGTGGTCAGTACTTCCTTTCTGCTGGCTGAATGCTGAGCTCAATCCCTCCTCACTCATCTTTTTTTGTATACATCACTCCTTCTCCTGCTGTCTCCCAGCTCTTTACTCCCGCCCCAGCAAATGATAAAGCAAACAACCACAGCCTTGCTTGAATCCGCTCAGCTTGCTGGAGCAAAGCCAGGAGATCAGAGCCCCTGTGGACATGGGAAGCAGATGGGTCAGCAGCACCTTCTCAGAGCAGCCCCCACCCCGTGAGAGCTGGAAGGGCCACGGTCAGGCAGAACGAAGACTCGTTTCCGGGAGAACTCTGTATTTTCTGGTTCCCATCGTCCTCTCTGATGACTGGCTTTGTTTGTGTGTTTGCTTGTTTAATGTATTATCCCACCATTTGGAACTCTTTAATTTTTCAGACAATTGACTTTGAGCTTGCAGAGAATACTGTAGGCATGGAAGGACTCAGAGCTGTATTTTAAATCAGTTGTTATGTTATGTGCACAAGCTGTCCAGCTTTTATCTCAAGCAAAATAGGACAGCCGGAGCCACAGACAAGCTGTGGAGGGAAGAAAAAGTCACCCTTTAACCTCCATCTCACTCTTTGCTCTGGAAAGTAAGATTTAACAGGCTTATTAAGCTGTTTCTTAGCAAGTGTATTATAGTTGTATCATCAAACTAAGCAGGTTAGAAGAAGGCTTAGAATCGTGATGGCAAATTTTGTGTAATGTAGTCACAGAGGTGAACTCAAACTGATAAAGCCCTCAAAAGCAACAGAATGAGTGTATGCACCTGCCCTGTGCAGGGCATTGGTTCAGGGAAAGTGTCAGTGGTTTTTGAAGATTAATCTAAATGAGGTTCTTGCTCTCAAGGACCTGGCTATTTCCCTGGAAGCAGACAAGAAGTGTGTGATTAAGTTCTGTAAGAGAGTTAGGAATGGAGTGAGAGTAATTCAATAGAGGATATTGGGTAGGAATTTGGAGGAGGGATTTATCTTAGAATTGGATTTGAGGGACATTTTTGCAGATAGAAGGAAGGATACAGAGGAGAGTGAAGATGTAGAGGAGGGACAAGTGCTGGGAGCAGCAAGGGCCCTGGTAGAGCTAGAAATAAGAGTAAAAAGAAGTGGGAGATAAGGCTGATGAGGCAGGTTTGTCGTAGTGGTCATTGTGAAGCTAAATAGTTTGCGCTTGACTCAGTAAACCAGTGATTTTTCTAGTAAGACCTGAGCTTTTAAGAAATGGCACTCCATGGCCAGCACTCTAGTCACACACCCTCACCTCTATTTTATGTACTGGAGTATTTATTTTAGGAAAGGTTGGTTTTTTTCCCATAAAATGCATTGGTTGTTTAGGCAAGTATGTTGGCCTCTTTGGACCTTGTTTTCTCATCTGGAAAGTGCTAAGACTGGATCCTTTCTAGCTGAGACATGCTGAGTGCTGTAATCCAGAAAATTCATGTAAATCAGTAGAGTGGAAAAAAGAAACAACGGAACCAGTGATGCCAATTAGATGACCAGGTGAGGAACAGTAAATTCATTTTGAGAGAAAAAGATAGTTGAGGAGATAAAACCTGGGAAGTGTTCTTTGGAGAGCCAACTAATGACCCACTGCCTGATAGAAAGGATGTCCATCAAGTGGACGTAATAAACTCAACCCCAGAGATGTCTTGTGTGGCTAAGAAGTTATATTGTTGTTGTTGTTGTTGATGTTGTTGATGTTGATGATGATGATTGTCTTCGAGTTGAGCATGACTCATAGCGACCCCATGAACAAAAGGCCTAACTAAAGTGCCTCTACAATTAACATTTCTCAAAGTTCATAGAGTTTCCGGAGGCATGTTATTTAGGAATTGGATGCCACTCCTGATTCCAAACCCGTCATAGTATGTTATGGTTGTTATGTGCTATTGAGTCAACCTGCAATGTATAGCGACCTTATATACAGCAGCTCTGAACCCTTCCCTATCCTGAGCCAGTCTCACTAACTCCAACACACCAATAGATAATGTGCATTAAGACACCAAGTTACCTGTGCTTACATCACCCCTACATGTCAAGCAGAATTATATATATTAACTTTTGACTGCCCGATCTCTTGCCCCTTAGATCTTTTCCCAGACCATCTGGTTCTCTTCTCCCACCGCTTCACCCCCAAGTAATTGGAGCAGATCCAGAAGCAGACTCTAGTGCTTCGAGCTCTTCCTTATTTACCCTTCAGTAATTACATGTCACAGGTTGTTTTCTCTATTAGAGTCTAAAGCTGAGCAATTAGCTTCCCATTGTCTTTGCAGGAAATGGCATCCATGTGACTTCTAGAGAAGGCAACTATTGACCACTCTGACTGAAATGATTTCGAAAGTGTTCAGCATTTCCTCTGGTTTTTTGTTTAGAACTGGCTGATTTTAGACAGCGCTCTCAAATGCTCAGAGTCAACAACAGTTGTCAGGACTGAAAATACTACGAGGTCAGTCCCCTAACCACTATGGTCAAGTCTCTGACTAGTGTGGTGTCTTGAATCTTGGGCCCGTGTCATCTTGAGTACGTCGTTGGACCTGTGCCTTCACATCCTATTTGGGGACTAAATTAGTTAGGATGAAGTCCAGCTAAGATCATTGAACATCCAACTTGAGGAATAAACAGTAAGCACTTGATTGGAAGTTCAGAAGTATGTCCGACTTGTGAGTGGACCTGATGCAGAAAACACTGTTTTGACTATCTGTGAGTTTTGTTTTATGCTTGTCCTTGTGCTGTTCTTTGAGCTAGTTTTATCTGTAGGCCAGTGAACTGTGAAAAAGAAATTGTACATGTGTAATCTTCAGCCAGTCACTGTCAAGGGGGAAGAGTTTGCTTAGAGCAGTGCTTCTTAAGCTCTAGTCTGTGCACTGTCCACTTGGTAGTCTCATGAAATGCAGATTTGAACTCAGTGGGTCTGAGGTGGGCCTCAGAGCCCATATTTCTAAGTGGGTCCCAGTGATCCTGATGCTGCTATAAAACTTAGACTGTTCTGACAGACCATAGGACAATCACCTTTTTTAGTATTCTTCTGTTTTTATTGATGACAAATACCAGATATCTGATATATCCTTAAGCATAAAGAGAATGCCTTGTCCAACCTTTGTTCTTTAAATAGATACCTCATCCATCTTAGTTATTAGAGAAGAAAGTATATCTCTACTTGTCTTTAAGAATCACTTGACATAATGTCAGTCAGGCTTGAAAAATGCTGCCATTGGTGAATTTCTGTCAAAGCAAATGGTAATAGTGCCCTTTTGAGTGGTGTTCGGTATAGAAACTCATTGTACTCTCTTCATTTTAAAAAGAAGAACTATTTTGTTATCTCTATTTGCGTTTTTTGGGGGAGAGAGAGTAAGTTAGGCAAAAGATACACCAGAATCCTGAGCCATAGCTGTTTAGGAAAATGACAAGTGAAACTGAAGGACCACTGCCCATCCTGAAGCTGAGCTGTCACACACTCTGGCTCAGAGAGAAATATGAAGCTAGGTGTTGGGTGGGCATTACTGGGGTACAAAAATTTACCCAGGATGGTACTTAGAAAAGCAATAGAACTTCGTTACTGTCCCTGCTTACCTTTTTATTGCTTAACCTGCATTCCTCGAACGCCAGATTTGTGTCTGTAGAAAACCAATGCCTGGTCAGTCTCTGGTGGAGACCAGAGTAACTCGCCAGCATGAGTCACCAAGACACCTGTCTCAGAAACCACGGTCCTTGTCTGTGCAAAGGCACTGGGCAGTTGAGAGATTCTCAGCTTTTCTGGACTAGCGGGAGAAAGCTTTCAGACAAAAGCAGGTTGTCTCTATCACTCAGAGCCTTGTGTGGTGGTGGGAGGATTCAACCACGTCTGTTCATAAAAGATCTGTCCATCAGCATCATTAATTGAGAATTCACACTGAAGAGATGGAAAATAGAATACTTTGTTGCCTTACTTTGGAATATATAATCTAAGTACAGAAATGCTTAGGTATGCCATCTGCATATTTAAGACCTCATATTTAGGCTGCCAAAGATAGTTGAGATAATAATCATATTAGCTGAGTTTGTGTAGATCCAGCAAGATTGCACTATTATTCACTGATTGATTCACACACTTTAGACTTAATGCCTACCTACTTTACTGACCAAGGCATGATTAACTGTGAGAGAAGTAAAAAGAGGGGGAGGGAAGTGGTTTTCCCTTCTAGTTTAACAAGTAGGATGTGGTAAGTGTATTTACTTAAAGTATCTGTATTAAATATATATATTTTTTAAAGGAAGAGTGAGATAACAGCAAATAGGAAAACCAGGGTAGAAAAGCATCAAGAGCGGAGAGTTAGGTTGGCTGTAAACCTAAGGCTCTGACAGGGAGTCCATAGACTGTATACAAAGGAGTCAGTGAAGGACCTTGTGTGGGTGGTGATTAAGTACTCAGCTGCTAACGAAAAGGTCAGCAGTTTGAATCCACCAAGCCGTTCCACAGGAAAAAATGTACTAATCTTCTATATGGATTGGTTTGGTTTGGTTTTAAATTTTATTTTATACTTGTTTGCATACAAAGTTCATATACATTGTTTTTCACACTGGATTTTCCCCCTCTCCTTTACCAGCTTCTCCATCCACCCATCAAAGTGTGCCACCCTATGTTTAAGCCCCCTCACCCCCTAGATCCAAGTACATGCTCTACAATAATGGTCTTATACAGTATTTGTCATTACGAGACTGAATTCGTTGACTGAGAATAATGTTCTCCAACCCCTCCCATATTAGGTAGTAATTTACAAAATCATTGCTCCTGTGTACTGCATAGCATTCCATTGTGTGAATGTACCATAATTTCTCAATCCAGTCCACTGTGGTTGGACATCTGGGTTGTTTCCATGTTCTTGCGATGGTGAATAATGCTGCTATGATAATTGGTATACAAGAATCTGTATGTGCCTCAGTTCTCATTTTCTCAGCGTATATTCTGAGCAGTGGGATAGATGGGTCATGTGGAGTGTCTATGTTCAGCTTTTTGAGGAAACACCAAGCTGCCTTCCAGAGTGGTTGTACCATTTTACAATCCCACCAACAATACATAAGAGTTTCTATCTCGCCACATCCTCTCCAATATATATTACTTGATGCTCTGCTAAACTTTGCTTTGGTATCTCATTGTGGTTTTGATTTGCATCTCTCTTACTACCAGTGATGTGGAGCATTTCTTCATGTATCTGTTAGCCATCTGAATGTCCTCCTCTGTGAAAAGTCTTTCCATGTCTTTTGCCCATTTTATAATTTGATTATCAGTCTTTTTCTTCTGGATGCCCTGTAGGAGTCTGTAAACTTTTATTTTGAGATCCTTGTCTGAGAAGGTATTGCCAAATGTTTGTTCCCAGTCGGTAGGTTTCCTTTTCACTCTGTTGGAAAAAGTTTTTGATGAGCAAAGAGATTTGATCCCATTCATCAATTTTATCCTCCTTAGATTATGTATTTCTGGCTGCATTTGGCAGTCCCTTTATACTTTTAAGCTTCGTCCCAGTTTCTCTCTTATGAGCTTTATGGTTTTGAGCTTTATTCCAAGATCTCTGATCCACTTTGAGTTGATTTTTGTGTATGGTGTGAGATGTGGATCCTGTTTCAGCTTTCTACAGGTTGTTGTTGTTGCTGTTGTTGTTAAGTGCCATCGAGTCATAGAGACTTTATGAATGAAAGATCTGAACATTTGTATAACTTTCATTCTTTCTCCAAGTTCATAGTTTCTGGAGGCAAACTATTTCAGATGTGGATGCCACTCCTGCTTCCAAGCTTATTTTAATCAAGGAGCTCCACCAAACAGTGTCTACTATGGGTCACCATTATTGCATTGACACTTAAGTGTCACAGTGTTTAGCATCACAGCAACCACGAGAACCAGAAATAAAACCTCTGTAGAGTCAGGATGTTTCAGAATACTCCCCACATGGATTCCAGCCCCATACTGGTGACCTAATTCCTTTTTAAATAGAGGTCAAATGCAGTCAACTCACAGCAAATAAATAGGTAGCAGTCCAGTTTTGCCAAAACAATTTGTTGAACAGGCTATCATTTCCCCATTTGATAGGTTTTATTTCCTTGTCAAATAGCATTTCTGGCTTCTCAGTTCTGTTTCACTGGTCTATTGTCATTGTACCACTATGCCTCCAACTTCATTTTTATTTTTCAGAAGTACTTTGCTTATCTGGGGTCTCTCTCCTCTGTAACGATTGTTGTTATTGTTGTTGTTAGGTGCCATTGAGTTGAGTACAGTTCTTGGTGACCCTATGAGTACCAGATCAGAACCCCATCCTGTCCTATGTTATCCTCACAATCTCTGACACATTCACGCCCACTGCTGCAATCACTGTCAATCCACTTGGTTGAGGGCCTTTCTCTCCTTTGCTGTCCCTCTACCTTTCCAGCCTGGGAAATCCTATCGAGCCTTCTGCTCTGTTTTACACTCTGTTGCAGTTAAGTCATATTCAATTCATGGCCTCAGCTTATGAGCTTAGATGGAGAAGATAGTACCTCCTTATTTTCACTCATCTTTAACTGAAATTTTAAGTTTCCTTCCTGTTGAAGGTAATACTCATTATTTTGTCACTAACAGAATTGTCATATTATAGTTACATATATCCTGAAATTCAACTCTTTAGTATCTTGAATTCTTCCTTGTGCTTTGGCTTCTCTGCGCTCCAGTGCAATTTTCAGAGTCTCTTTTGACATCCATTTTGGTCTTCACTTCCTCTTCTGTCTTTGCAATGACCGTTTGCACTCTTCCTGCATGATACCCTTGATATCTTCCCACAACTCATCTGGTCTTCACTCACTAGTGTTCAAGGCCTCAAACCTGTTCCCGAGATGGTTCTGAAATTCAGGTGGGATAGACTCAAAGTCATATTTTGGTTGCCTTGGATTTGGTTTAATTTTCCTCAACTTCAGCTTGAA
>NW_006399752.1:24598841-24599400 GCF_000299155.1 Elephantulus edwardii
AAACGGTTTAAAAGGGATATGTGATTAGGTATTTTTGTCATGACAGGAGTCCAGAATGAAGGCTGCATAGTAGAGTGGACCTGGGGGGAGGGATTGTAAAACAATGAAAGAATTTTTCTTTTACTTTTCAAAGAGAAGAGTGTACTGGGTGGGGAGGGGTCAGCAGGGAGAAAAGTGCAACAATGAATGAATGGAAGTAAAAAAAAATAAAAAGAAAAGAAGAAAGATCGCAGTTTGATCTTCCCTGCCACTCCATGGGAGAAAGAGGAAGAATTTCCCTCCTGTTAAGATTTATGGCCGGAGAATCCCCATGGAGGATCACCGTGAGTGAGAATCGGCTTCAAAAGCAGTGATCTTTGTTGGAGCAGACTGTCTCATCTTTCCCTCAGACAATGACCTGTAGGGTCAAACCTCTGACCTTTCACATAGCGGCTGAGAGCTTAACCACTGTGCCACCAGGACTATAGTTTCTATAACTCAAGTATATACACATACATTTTTGTTCCTAGAAAGGTCATTTAAACATTTTTTTTATTAATTTAGTTTATTTATTTTTCAC
>NW_006399752.1:24601320-24613015 GCF_000299155.1 Elephantulus edwardii
CGGCACATAACAACATTTCTTGAAATATCATTTGTGCCCAGCAATTCTTTACCTTATGAGTCAATAGGGACTTGGGCTGCTAGCTTTAAGGTGGTTCCTCTCTGGTGATTCAAATCCACCCGCAGCCACTTGGGATGAGAAAAGTTAAGAATCTCCTGTTTCATTAAAAAAAGAAAATACTCACGCTCATTATGGTTGAATTGGAAACAAATCCTAGCTTACCCTTAAGTGGCTTTTCAGAGGCTATAAATCACATGGAAAGAGATTGTTCATCTTTCTCCTTCAGAGTGACTAGAAGATAAAAGCAGCTAGAGAGACACCACCTTTGAGTTTGCCCCACTTCTCCCTATGAACTAGGCCACCAGAGCTCCCTTCCGGTATGATTTACATACGCCAAAAACCTCCTGGAGCATGATCTCAGAGTTTTTTCCAGTTTGACAGCAGGGAGTTTGAAATTTGAGTTTTACTATGTACTTGTTGTTAGGTGCCATTTTAAGCCTTTATAGGTATTATTTAATCTCTATTATGCATCTGATAAAATGAAGCCTAGAAGAGAAAAGTTAGGAAAATTTTTCAAAGTTCCCTTGGTGGACAGGGAGCAGATATTGAAAGAAAGAAAAAAAAGAACAATTGTCTTGGAAGGGGAATATTAGGGGTGTAATTGTAGGTATTTCTACATTGTTGTCTTGTTTACAGTTATTTTAAAGGGATGGAAATGAAAAGATAGGAAGAAGATTTGGCCATCCACTTTCGAAATAACAGGCCTTCGAAAACACTATGTTCAATACTAGCAGATATGGCACCTGAGGCTCAACTCTCAGATTTGGAAACACGAAGGAGGAGGAACAGTTTTGTTGGATAGGATGGATTGACACAGTAACCAGGGTAATGGATGTGGATGTGTCAATCAGTGAATCAATGAGACTGGCTCAGGACAGGGCAGGCTTCAGAGCTGTTGTAACATAAGGTTGCTATGAGTTGCAGGGGACTTGATGGCACATAACAACAATTATAAGAAGTTATTTGTAAGCACACTTTTATTTTGTACACTGTCCAGGTTGTTATGTTTATTGCTAATTGAGCACTACTGTCACTTATAAATTGATGTTACCTTCCTTTGGGAAGAACAAGGAGGAATCTAGCATCAAGAGTTTGGTATATTGATTGGTACTTGAAGCAAAGAGATTATCATTTCCAAAAGTACTTTCCAGAGGAAAGAGATTTTGTTGTTTCCACAAAATATATATGAAATCCTGTCCATGTAGTGATACACTGTTTTCTTTTTCTGGTATTGTTTTTCAGGACCAGTCCTGCTGCTGTTTTAGAAGACATGTGGTGTATATAAAGTTTGTGATCATTGGGGGAAATTTTGGTAAGTGTTGCTGTATTTATTTCTAATACTGTTTATTGTGAAATGCTGCTCTGAAGGAAAGTTGCTACTTTGTTCTGTGTATCTTTTACAACTGCACTAATCTGAAGCAAAACAGAGTATTACAATTAAGTGTGATATGATGTTTTCTAACATTATGGCATGTTTTTCCTTGTTAATTCTGGTTATTAGGTAATACGAGATTTTCTCAGCTATAAAAAAAAATCTAGAGTTAAAATGTCTTAATGTAGTTTAAGAATACTCTTGACAGTCTCATTTATGTTCTAAGCCAGCCGTTTATTAAGAGTAATAAAACTTGGGGATCAAAAGAATAAGATAGAACAAAAATATTCAAAACAGAAATGCGTATGGCCTATACTTTGAAACTAGAAATAAGTGAGCAGTTAGCTGCATAGAAAAGAGAAAATTAAACAGAGTTAAGACTGCAGCATGCTTGGGAGCAAGCCTATAGATGAGACGAAGAACCTCATTACAGGCTCCTGCCAGCAGTGTTGAGAAGTTAGTCTTTGGGGTATGAAGATCTAGTTTAAAATCCAGGTTCTACACTGAGATGAATTGATACAGTAACTGGGCCAATGAGGTTTGGTGTGTTGGAATTGGTGAGACTGGCTGAGGACAAGGCAGGGTTCAGAGCTGTTATACCTTTCAGTCACTCTAGGTTGACTCAATGGCATATAACAGCAACAACAACACTCACTTTTTCCTTACCTCTCTGGACTTCATTTTCTTATCTGTAAAATGAATCATTAAGTGTTGAACCTACTTCATAGGACTGTGAGAATAAGATGAGCTAGGTAATGCTAGAAGATGCCATCATTCTCATTAACAGAACAGTCTTATTGGTAGACCGAGTATTTGACATTGAGGTCAACTCTTTCAGCAGAGAGGCTTCCAGGGATGCATTGGAGAGGTCACAAGGAGATCACAGCTGGTCTCCACATCTCTCTTCCACATTTACTTCATCACTAGCTGTGACTACCCCAAGATGTTTTTCTTATCTCCTACCTGGTCATTCAGTCATCCTCAGCCAAGCCTGGCTTATTTCACTTCTCTTCCCACTACCTTTGCCACCAAGTGAGGACACATTGTTGAATGTTGCTCCATTTTGGAGTTAACAACATTTTGGGGTTTGTATTCAACATATCCTGTGGGAGATCATTGCATCTGGGTGGTCAGACTTCAATTACGGCATTAGAATCTCTCGTAGAGGATAATTCACGTTCTCTTAGATATGAGGAGCTGCATGAGAAAGTGTACTCTAATTTAAAGATGTAAAATTTGGAGCATACGGAAATTTTGATGAGTGAAAAAACTGCTAGATATAATGATTTTAGTGGTATTTATTTATTTGTATGCCTTTATGGAGATTAACTGTATGTACTTAAACCAACAATTCATTGCTGTTGAGTCAGAACCGACTCCTAGCTGACCTTCCAGTGGGTTTTTAGAGGCTGTACATCACATGGGAGGAGATTGCCCATCTTTCTCCCTTGGAGCAGCTGATGGATTTGAACTGCTTGCCTTTGGTTGGCGGTGCAGCTCCTTAACCACTTGCCCACAAGAGCTCCATTAGTTGTTAATGAGAAAGGGTGAATATTTCTAAGTGTTGTTTAAATCTTAATTTTGAAAATGGAGAAAAAAAGATTAATGGGCAATCAACTGGACAGTTAGGTCAGCTTGTTGAAAAGGAATGACGGCGAGGAAGGGGAAATGGAAGAAGTAAGAGAAGGAACAGAAAAAGAGGAAAAGGAAAGAAAAGCAATCTGTTCCTTATGTTGAGCTATCTATGTACTCTGTGAGACGAGGTGAATCCTGTTCCTTCCTGGCGCCTCAGTGCCTGGACTGTGCTTGACACATAGAAAACATGTAAGAAATATTTATGGAATGACCTGTGGCTCTAAGTCATCTTCCTATTGACAGATAAGAGGTATACTCACTTTCTCACTCACTAATCAACAAATATTTAAGACAACTTTCCTTCCTCAATCTTTTCTCTTCTCTGGGCAAAACATGCCATCTCTAAATCTTTGCCTCCTTGTCCTCTGATACAATTTCTCCAACCCTTCCCACCCAGCGATGTTCCTTAAGGGAGTGGAGAGGACTACAGTGGACCCATTGATGATGTTAATAGGCATAAGGCCACAATTCTCTTCCTTTGCAGTCTGTACTAAGTGCCTAGGAATAATGGACCATGAAGGATTTCTAAAGAGCACTCTTCTAAGAGTCCTAAAAGTAGAGAGGAAAGCAGTCCAAGAGATCTGGTGGCAGCAAATCCATCCTCTTAAGTGTCTTCACTCAGGAGTGAACCTGAGCTCTGTCACCTTTAGTTTGAGATGACAACAATGCTGTTTATAAATTCTTTGGGGTAATTTTTTATTACAGATTATGAGACGCAGGAGTTTGAAATTTATTAAAACTAGTGTGTGCCCTAAAAAACTAGGGTCATTTTATTTCTTTTCCTGATCATACCAGAAAAGATACATAAATACATGGACAAGAGTGGTTTTCAACCAGAATCAATTTTGCTTCCCAGTTGTTACAGTTGGAGTGAGGGTATTACTGGCATCTAGTGGGTAGAGGCTAGGCATGGCGCTTAAACACCCTGTAGTACCTAGGCCAGCACCCCCACCCTCACCCCAACTAAAGAATTATCTCGTCCAAAATAGAGGAGAAACACTGGCATAGAGAAAAGAAATAATAATCAAATTTTGTTTCATAAATAACTTATTTTGAAAGTTTAATATTTTAAATATTTAAGTATATATAAATGTATTTTAAAAACCCTTAAAAATGTTTAGAGGATCAGAGGGCTTAAGAGGTTCATAAGAGGCCGTCTCTCCCATTATCCCTGATGCCAAGCAAAAAATGACCTAAATGAATTCAGACAGACAGATGGTTGTCTCAAGATTTATTCTTGAAGGGCTGTCAATGTAAGATAAAAGCGAGACTCAGACAACATGATCCCAGAGTCACACAAAAGAGGTTGTCTCATATTTTAAATTTCAACCTCTGTTCCTTCAGATGTGTTTGTCTTTAGATGACCTCTGAGATGAAGTGGTATTTCAGTCTGGGCTAGTACTTGCTTTTGAATCAAGGGTAGTAATTCTGGTGTGATGAAAATGTGCTTAGAGAGGAGAGAGATCTCATTACAGATGACTGGGATTGAGTATTTTGGTACACAGTGCTGTTTATTTGCATCAGTTTGCTAGTGACACCACAATCTGGTTTAGATGTGAGTCGTAGAGAGCTTTTGCAGCCCAATATGGGTACATTTGCTGAAGCGGGGTGATTAAGCAACATATGTCAAGTTGTGATATAGGACAACCCACTTAAAAAGACTTAATTATAGGGTTTACTTTGGGAGTAACTGTGCTTTTTGGTAAGATATATTTTAGGATACACTAACCCAGCTTCTAGGCCAGTAATATCTTCCCAGAAAGGGTGTGGTATGGTATGGTGTAGACATAATTTTTTTTTGTCTTTATAAAAGCTTGGGTATAATCTTTGGTCTTTACTACCATGCTTTTTGCCCCCCTCTCTGATAATTTTTCCTCTGGCAAGATTGCTGTGAAAATGCATTCTGGAAATCTAGAGACGAGAAGGAAAAAAGATCTCATTTCAGATGGCTAAGCTCACAGACTTAGAGGCTTTATATTATCAGTCTGCTGTTTTTAAGATGAATGGATTTTGGAAGAGTGTACCAACACTGAATAGTAAGCAGACTTGAGCAAGACTATAAAAATACTGCGCCGGCATAGTGACTATCGTGATATGATTTGTCTATCTACTGATGGGAACAGAAAAAGGAGACCCAGGAATAGAAAAACGCAATAAATTACAGGCCTGTGTCTCCCTGAACTACTACTCTATTACCCCCTCTGCTATGAGACCGGAACAAGATGGTACCTTGTAGCTACCATTACTAAATGTTTGTTTTATTTGGGGTTTGGGGATTTGTTTTCTTTTTTTATCCCTGGGTGGGCTTGAACCACCGTTAATAAATAATGTTTTGATCAGAAATAAAGACGATTCTGCTTTGAAAAAGAGTTTGAACTTCTTAGAAAAACCAGACTGACTAGAATTATTGAGACTCGGGGAAGACCTCAAACTATTGAAATAATAGTTAACTCTTGAACTAAAACTATTTCCTGGAGTTGTCTTTAAAATAAGCAACATGTAGCCCAGTAAGTAAAGAAGGTTTGTCTTGAGCATTGAACTTTTCTACAGCATCATCTATGTAAAGTAACACTCACAGCAGTAACTCTAAAGCACAAGTGAAAAGTTTGTATTAAGCTAACTGAAGCATCTAAGCTGAAGATGATCCTATCAGCAGAGATGGTGAGAATGGCAATAAAGTGTGATGTCATGTATGTCATGGGACTGTACATGTAGAAATTGTTTAATATATAGCTTATGTTTTGTGTGCTTTCATAAACATTTGGAAAAATACTGTGTTGGTTCTAAATATTTTTGTTTGTGTCTGTGGGGAAAACACAGTATTATAGTTGCTGTTCGTGTTCCAGCTGCCGTTCTCTAACTTAGAATTGTTCTTAAGTTCCATAAGGTTGACCACAACTCATAGCAACCCTTTGAACAGCAGATCTGAAACTTGCCCTCTACTGTGCTGTGCTCTTCATCTCTGATATTCTTGAGCCCACTGTTAATGGTTACTGTGTCAGCCCATCTCATTAAGGGTCTTCTTCTCTTTCACTGATCCTCCACCTTTCCAAGCACTGGCCCCTCCAAAATATTTGAGATGAACTTCATCCTTGCTGCCAAGAAGCACCCTGGCTGCCGTTTTTCCAAGTGCCCGTCCATGGGATATTCAGTACTCTTCTCCAACACCACAACTCAAAGGCATTGATTCCTCTTCTGTTGTCCTTAGTCATTGTCCAACTTTCAGATGTATAAACAAGTAACTGAAAAGACCATAGCTTGAATCAGATGCATAGTAGTCTTTAAATTAATATCATTGCTCCTTAAAACCTGAGAGAGTTCTTTGACAGCAGATTTAGACTGCTGCTAGTGCTGGGGATGTTGATTGTGGACCCAACCCAGATTAATAATTGACAACTTCAGTCTTGTCTCCATCTATCATGATGTTGTCTGTTGGCCTAGAGGTGAGGATTTTTGTCTTCTTTATTTTGAAATGTAATCCATGTTGAAGGCTATCTTCGTGGCTGTCCATGTTGAAGTCTGATCTTCTGCAGCAAGCATTTCAAATCCTCTTCACTTTTGACAAGCTTTTGTTTTGTTGTTGCTGTTACTGTTAGGTACCATCCTGTTTTCAGAATGACTCAGCGACCCCATGAACAGCAGATCTTAACCTTGCCCTTATCTCATACCATCTTCACAATCTCTGACCACTTGAGTCCATTGCTGCAGTCACTGTGTCAGTCCACTTGGTTGAGACTCTTCTTCTCCTTCACTGATCCTCTATCTTTCCAAGCATGATGCCCTTCTGCAAGGAATAGCCTCTCCTAAGCAACATGTCCAAAGTATGCAAGGATGCCCTCCAAGGAGCACTCGCTGCACCACTCCAAGACATATCTGTAGTTTTCTTTTGGAAGTCCATGTGGTTTTCACCACTCTTCTCCAACATCACACTTCAAAGGCATCAGTTTTTCTTCTGTCGTTCTCATTGTCCAGCTCCCAGCAGCATAGCAAGTGATTGAAAAGGCTGTGGTCTGAATCAAGTACACCTTAGTCCTCAAACTGACATCATGGCTCCTCAGCCCAGATGAGTGATTTGGAGAGGTCCCTGACTGCAAACTTTCCTAATACAGTACATCTCCTAATCCCCTGCCTGTTAGTACCAAATATATGTACCAATATATACAAATATATAGTACCAATATATGTTGCTCAAAGTAAGATAAAGTTACTTTCAAATTTTTCTCCATTTGTTATTTTCAGCAAGCAAGATTGTGTCAACTGCATAATGCAGGCTATATGAGTTCCTCTGATCTTGATGCCACATTCTTCGTCTAGCTTCTCAAGTAATTTTCTTAGTATACAGATTAAATAGGTAAAGTAAAAGAATATAACCCTAATGTACACCTTTCTTAATTTTAGACCAAGTAGTGTTCCCTTACTCCGTTCACACAATGGCTTCTTAGTCTATGTATAGGTTTTGCGTGAGCAAAATTAAGTGCTTTGAGAGTCCCATTTCTTCTCAGTGTTAGCCATAATTTGTTATAATCCGCACAGTCTAATGCCTTTGCATAGTCAATAAAGCACTATAGACATTATTCTCATAGTCTTTGCTTTCAGCCAGGATCCATCTGACTTCAGCAAGGATATTCCTGATGCCACAGCCTCTTCTAAATCCTGCTTGAACTGGCAGTTCTCTATCTATGTACTGCTCTAGCTATTTTTTGAATGATCTTCAGCAGTATTATGCTTGCATGTGATATTAATGATATTGCTTGATAATTTGCACACTCTGTTGGATCACCTCTCTTAGGAATAGGAGTTAGCTCTTCAAGACTTGGAATTCTCCACTGTTCTGCTTCCTTGGTCCAAACTGCATTTTGTGGCCTCCCCCAATACTTTAAAAGGCCTACTTAGTCCTCAAGAAGTCAGAACTCACTGGAAAGTAAGTGTTTCTTAGACTTCATTTAAAAGCTAAATTATTAAATGCCACAAAGATATTTTATTACAGCTTTCTTTTAAATGGTCACCAAAAACCAAATCAACTGCCTTTGGGTTGATACCAACTCATAGCAACTCATATGCATAAAACATGAGTTTCCAAGACTGTAAATGTGGACTACAAAGTTTGTGGGGTCTCCCCACAGGAGTTCTCTGAGGGGTTCAAACCACTGAGCTTTCGTTTAACAGCTGCTACCATCGCGCCTTCACATAATAAGATCTCATTTAATTATTTTTAATTCTTGCATTACATATAAGAAGCATTGAAGAATTTGTTTATTGTGTACATGTATGTGCAGAAATTACAATAAAATAGATAGTTTTTGTGGGAATAGACTAACAAAAAATATTTTATGTTCATTGTGCTTTGAAATGTTTTAAGATTTGGCTTTCAGCTTTTAAAGGGTATTTAATGGCCAGGCAGGGAGGAGGAGGAAGAAGGAGGAAATTCATGGCATATTATTAAGCAGTCAGTGAGGTTACAGTTGGCTTGTTTTGTTTATAAAATTTGTATGCCTATGGAGATAGGGGGGAAAATTAGGAAGAATGTGCACCAAAAATTAGCATTGTTTATGGGATATTTTTTCTTTTTTTACAGTTTAATAATATTGTATAGTAAATCTGTTTCACAGTCAGAAACAATAAGTGCTATTTTGAAATTTTTTTTCTTTCAAAACATAAGAATATATAAAATATCATATTTAGTTTAAAAATTCAAGAATATTTGCTTTATTCATAATACTTGTGCTTTTTTGTAAATGTGAGTCTTTAAATGTCTTCTTGTTTCTGAATATTGTTCGGATATGGAACTTTCATAATTCTAGATGTCTTTCAGAATTTTACCTTTCTCTAGTAAAAAAGGACTGCAGCCTTCAGTATGGACTGAGGCTCAAAGTCGAGAAGACAAAGATTCTCACCACTGGGCCAATTGGCAGCATCAGGATGGATGGTGAAGAGATTGAGATTGTTCACAGCTTTAGTTTGCTTGGCTCCACAGTCAACACTCTTGGCTCCAGTAGCCAGGAAATTAAAAGGCGTATTGCCATGGGAAAGTCTGCTGTTAGGGACCTCTCCAAAGTACTGAAGAGCAGTGGTGTGTCTCTGGAGACTAAGGTGCGCCTGATACAGGCCATGGCTTTTGCATTCACTTGTTATGCATCAGAGAGTTGGACAATGACTAGGGAGGATAGAAGGAGAATTGATGTCCTGAGCTGTGGTGCTGGAGAAGAGTATTGAATGTACCATGGACTGCCAAGAAAACAAACAGATTCATCCTAGAGAGGGTTAAACCAGGCTACTCCTTGGAGGCAAGGATTCTGGGGCTTCATCTGACATACTTTGGACATGTTGGAGAGGGACATCATGCTTGGTAGGGTGAAGGGACAGCACGGGAGGGGAAGACCCTCTATGAGGTAGATTGATTCAGTGACTGGGATAATCCAGATGGGTGTGTCAGAGGCAATGCGATCGGCCCAGGATAGAACAGGGTTTAGGGCTGTTGTACATAGGGCCGCTATGAGTCGCAAATGACTCGACGGCACATAACAACAACACCTAGTATAAAAAAAAAATCCTAATTGTTTTCTAGTCAGTCTGATTCATGGTGACCCACGTGTTTCAGGGAACTGTGCTCCAAAGGGGTTCAAGTGGCTACTCTTTTGAAAGTAAATAGTTACACCTCTCTTCCATGTTAGCACCAAGCAGGTTAATTGTGTGCTCCACTGAGGAACCTCGGCTTACTCTAGTGCCTCCTTTGTGTTCCAGCCCACGTTTGGATAGATGGAGCTCTCTAATAGAGCCCTGGACTGGAATGGAGGCAGTTGAAACTGGTCCACCGCTCTGCTTCTTAGTGGGCAGACTGCCCATGCAAATGCATATTATGAAATCATTTGTGTCTTTAAGTTTATAAAGAGTTGCTGCACTCTTGGTCCCTCCAGACCCCTCCCTATGTGGAACAGATTTTATCACCAGATAAGATCTGAGGCTCCAAGAGAATTTAGTTGATTGGTCTAAATCAGTTGAGAGTTGCTCCCTGCCCACAGCCCACAGGAAGGCATTTGGAAATGTGTGAGGGTGTTTGTTGTCTTCACCTCAAAGGCTGGGTGGCACTTGTGGTATGTAGTCAAATGGGAGGGTGCAGGGATGGTAGGTGTTCTGCAGGGTGCCAGGTTGCCCTTCCCAGTGATGTTGTCCCCGTCTCTGTAGCACCTCCTCTGGCATGCATTGGGCTGGGACAGCCAGCACTCATAATATTTGAACTAGCTATTCTCCTCGGGCTCTTCATACTCTGCTTCTAGGTTAACTAATTCAATGTAGTGATCAAACAGAACTCCTAGACAATACTCATGATTATGGGGTCTATCAAGGAAGAGTGTAACAAGCTACAATTAAAGGCAAAACACTAACAAAGCAATTCTTTGGTCAGCACAACTTCTCAGGCCTCCTTTCGGGCTGGCCTCGTTCTCATGTCTCCTTCTGATATCTTGGATTCTACCCTTTGGTTAGGAAGATGTTACAGAGGTCTTTTAGTTGTGCACCCATCCACTCACCCCATCAACTCTGCCAGTGCGCTTAGGCTAGGGTCCTGGCTCCATGAAACAGCAGTTCTAGCTCAGCTCTGGATCACACCAGTCCCTGAGTCTTCTCCACCGTGGCTAGTGCTGCTGCCACTGCCTCTACTACTGCTGTGTGCCGGTCTTCCTCCATCTCAGACAGGAAACAAAATGTACACTGTGCTCTTCTGCATCTTCCTTCTTGATGGTAGTGAGACTCCCGGAGTTTTGCCTCTGAACCTACTCAATTTAAAACTGGTAGGATGGTTGTTGTTGTTATGTGCTTTCAAGTCAAAAGAGGCCCATAGCTAACCCTCCAGCAGGGTTTTTCAGAGGCTGTAAATAGATTGCTCATCCTTTGCCCACAGAGTATCTGGTGGATCCAAATAGCTAGTCTTTGGGATTGCGGCTAAGCATCTGTGGAAGGAACCGCTGGAGAAGCTCAATATCAGCTGTGAAAACTAGGCCGGGGGCTGATTGTGGAACAGATCACCAAATACTCATATGCAAGTTCAAGCTGAAGCTGAGGAAAATTAAACCAAATCCACAGCAGCCAAAATATGACTTTGATTTCATACCACCTGAATTTGAGAATCATCTCAGGAACAGGTTTGAGGCCTTGGACACTAATGAGCAAAGACCAGATGAGTTGTGGGAGGATGTCAAAGGTATCATCCAGCAAGAGTGCAAAGGGTCATTACAAAGACAGAAGAGGAAGAAAAGACCAAAATGGGTGTCAGAGGACACTCTGAAGATTGCACTGGAGCGTAGAGAAGCCAAAGCACAAGGAAGAATTCAAGATACTAAAGAGCTGAACAGAAGATTCCAAAGGGCTGCTCGGAATGACAAAGCAAAATACGACAATAAAATGTGCGAGGAGCTGGAGTCGGAAAATCAAAAGGGCCAAACTCGCTTAGCATTTCTTAGGCTCAAGGAACTGAAGAACGAATTCAAACCTAGAGTTGCTGTAATGTAATCCAGGATGCTTTGGGCAGAATATTGAATGATCCAGGAAGTATTAAAAGAAGATGGAAGGAATATACTGAGTCACTATATAGAAAGGAATTGGCAGATACAGAGGAATTTAAAGAAATAACAT
>NW_006399752.1:24614290-24635374 GCF_000299155.1 Elephantulus edwardii
GGGTCCTTGGAGAGGGACATCATGCTTGGGAGGGTGGAGGGACAGCGCAGGAGGGGAAGACCCTCTATGAGATGGATTGATTCGGTGACTGGTGTAATCGGGATGGGTGTGTCAGAGGCAGTGCAGTTGGCGCAGGATAGAGCAGGATGTAGGGCTGTTGTGCATAGGGTCGCTATGAGTCAGAAACGACTCGACGGCACATAACAACAACAACAGTGTCAAAAAACTGTTCTATAATCCCAAAGGCGCATGGATCAAGGCCACCATCTGCTCCATTGGAGAATGATAAGCAGTCTCCTCTCATGCAATTTATTTCCTTTGAAAACCTGATGGAGGGTCAGCTACGGGTCATTTCCAATTCTACAGTACACACACACACACACACACACACACACACACACACCCATACAGACTCCTTAAGTACAGAAGTCCTTTTGCTTTCTTCCCACTCAGCATCTCAGACTAACAAAGTGGCATGGCTTACTCAAGGTGACTCAGCCTCTCTGGTGGAGTTCAAACCATGCGAAATCCTTGGGTTTAGAACTGAGTTTTCTTAACTTTTCCATGCTCTCTTTGGTCTCCTCCTCTGAAGGTGCTTCCCAGCTTACAGTTCTCACCTGATGCATATTACTACATGACTGAGTTAGTCCGTTAACGAGCCAAGACAGCCAGGAGGGGACTGCGGCCTGCCAACTGGAAAAAACATGTCACCTGCACAGAAAAGGGCAGGTGCTGCCACACCTCAGACAGACCTGCATCGTTCTGTTAACTCCCTCAACTTTTTTATGTTGGCAGCTGACTTATAGATTCTGAAACTAATCTGCCAACCTACCCATTTTTGGCATGAGCCCAGCTACCAGCTTAACACAGCCCTGAGGCAGCCAAAGCTTTGCTTAGAAATGGCGTTCGTCTATTGAAAAAGAAATTCTCTGAGCAGATGAATGTGCTTGAGATGTAATTTCAAGGGTGTTTTAATTTTTTTGAAGGGAGTTGGGTTTCAAGTGTTACTACATTATGTATTATACCCTCTTACATTTTTTAATTGGTAAGCTGACAGCACAATAGTAGATACTGATTCTGTGGCTTTGAAAGAAAACAAATATCTTTCCCTCCTGAAAATCGCCGGTAGGATTTTTTTAAGTGAATGCAAACTACTATTTTACTACCACTGGTGCTGAAATTACTAATAACAATGAGTGAAAGGGATTTTTTTTCTTTTTCAAATTGTTCACAGAACCCTTAAGCGAGAAATGAAACCTGTTTTGCCCATCTTACACTCATTGATCTGTGTGTATATTTAATTGTGTTAACGAGTCATAGAAGAATCTGCAAGCTTGTTCTCATGAGTTGAAAGGAGGCAGAACTGATAAAGATAAATAGCAATACTTCTTAAGGTGGTTCATACTGTTTTAGTGCTGACTACAGACAAAAGCCTTTTAGGCTAATTTTTCTTTTTCCCACAAAATTAGTCTTGTTTGTGAGTTGGAAAGAGTGATAATGGTGCAAGTGAAGGCCTTCCATGTCTTTCCCCATCAGGTCAGAGTTTAATCTTGCCCTCCCATTTTACAAGCAAATAACCTGAAGCACAGAGAGGTGGGGTGATGCAATTAACTCTAGGTCTCCTGTGATTGCACTTCACCTTCCCTGAAACGAAAGTCTTCAGTGAAGTAGGAGTCGTAATGTTTAACCCGGTACATCACCTTATGGTCTCCAAAATCCCTTCCCATTGACTCCTCTATCACCTTGGCTTCCACTATCAGTCACATTTAGACAAAATAACAAAGTTCTGTGTTTTCCCACAGATATGACATGCAAGTCACATGTATGATTTAAAATTATCTAGTAGCCACATTAAAAAGAAAATAAAAATACCTATGGCTCTGGTGGCCTAGTGACAAGAAGCTGCGCTGCAATCCCAAAGGCACACAGTTCAAGGGCACCAGCTGCTCCACAGGAGGATGGACAAGTCTCCTTCTATGTGGTTAACTGCCTCTGAAAACCTGCTGGAGGGTGAGCTAGGGTTGGTTCCAACTCTACAATACACAACAATGTATGTTATTTAGTTAGGGAACTCTGGTGGCTTAGTGGTAATGAATGGCACGACTAATCCAAGGGCAGATAGTGTGAACCCACCAGCTGCTCTGCGGGAGAAAGATGAGCAATCTCCCATGAGATTTACTGCCTCTGAAGAGTCACTAGAGGATGAGTTCCCAGTCACTTGTACATAACAACAATAATGTGTTTTATTTAATCCAGTAATTCTAAAATGTTGTTTTAGCTTATAACCAGTATTAAACAGCATTAAAATCGTTTACAGTATTTTGTACTTCAAAATGAAGTGTAAATTGTATTACACTTCGAGCACATGTCAGGTCGGGCTAGCCACTTGCCAACTGCTGTGGGAGACTCACGGCTACTGTGCTGAACAGCACAACAGTCTAGAGGACAAAATCCAAGCTCACACCCATCCAGGTTCTTGAAATCCCTGGAGAAAAACTTCACTGGTTTCCTTGTGTTCCCGCCAATCACATATCTGTCCTCTTTGCGTCTCTTCCCCCCTTCCCTATCCAGTTAACCCTAATTACAGGAGACACTTTGTTTGGCTATAACCACCAGCTCAGCAGTTTTCTACCAACCCTGGCAGCTGGTGGTACCAGCATGCACTGTCTTGTAAATGATAGTGTAAAACATACTTCGGGAATTTCCACGATTTTCTTTCTCTTGAGAGTAACTCAATGGAATTTTTTTTAAAAAAATTTAAAAAAGCAAAACAATCCTAGGCTAAAAATTTAATTCATTTTTTCTTAAAGATTTACCTTAGTCAATGAGCTCTTAAAATACTTACTAACTAGTAGTCTTCCGAGGACCCCAGCAGCCCAAGTAGGCATTATACATTTTAAAATACGTATTTATGCTAAATATACCCAACAGCATCTAACAACAACAGCCCTTTTTATAGCCAAATAGCTGTAAACCAGTTGCCGTCAGTTCTGACTTAAGGTCATCTCATGTGTATCAGTAGAACTTTACTTTATAGGGTTTTTTTTTTTTTAATTTATTGGCAGAATATATGCCAGTTCAGCAGTTTCTGTGTGCACAATTTGTTGACAGTAATTCCATTTTTTAAATGGTACCACCTTCTCCTTCTTTTAGTCCCCTATTAAACATAATGGGAGCTCCGGTGACCTAGCGTCAAACAGCTGCCGTGCAATCCCGAAGGCATGCCTTTTGAGTCCACCAGTTGCTCCGTGGGAGAAGGATGGGCAGTCTCTTCCTGTATGATTAGCTGCCTCTGAAAACCTGTTGGCAGGTCAGCTGTGGGTCAGTTCCAACTCTGTGGTACACAACAACAACAAGATTAAATGAAATAGCTGATTATCAGCAGTAGATCACCAGACCTTTCTTCTGAGGTGTCTGTCCCTGAATGGCCTTGAGCCTTCAGCCTTCTGGCCAACAGAGTAAGAGAGCACATGTATCATTTACGTCTCCCTTGATTTGGCAGTGTCGTCCGAAGGAGTTGCCCGGGTAATTTCTCTGGCAGTTCACATCTACCAGCAGCTCTGTGGGAGCAAGATGGGCAGCCTCTTCTGTGCAATTTACAGCCTTCAGGAAATAAGCTAGAGGGTCAGCTCGGAGTGAGTTCTGACTCAATGGCAATGTGTTTGAGTTTTGAGAAGGATTTCAACTCATCAGTTTATTTTAACTTTATCACTCTTATTTTGAGCATTACTCACAATGAGACATTAGTAAAAGCTAAACTCCATTTCCAGTAAATGTCACCTAGTTACTTGAAATATTTTAGACTGTATAATCTCAATCCAGGGTGAAAAAACACCAAAGAATTCTGACAGGCTTATGGAGATTGTTATGATAGATTTTACCTAAACATAAACTCTGATTTGTAAGAACTGAAATTTGAATTGGAGAGGTTGCCCTATATGCTTCATTAGAGGCCCAAATTCTAATATTCTTTTGTTGTTGTTGTTGTTGTTAATTTTAATGAAAAGTTTACAGAGACTGGATTTCCATTCATTCATTGTTATACTTTTCTAATTCTAATATTCTGAGTCAAGTGAAAGAGCAGGTAAAACCCCTTTTATTATTCTTTGATCTTCTCCAGTAATTAGAAGATGACATCACAAAACCAGCCCCTTACTTGGAAGATAAGTTTTCTCTAATTCTTCACAGTGCGATAGGGTGAAGATTTTTTTCACTTGGTAGTGACTTCAGCCATTCCCATAACCTGGAAATAGGGCATTTGCAAAACCTCTAGGTCTAGAATAACATTTGGAGCAGTATGTTGTGAGTCCTTGTTTTCTTTTAATGACCCCCCCAATCACAATTTTTTTTTCTTGCTCTGATTCAAAGGCATTTTATTTCTGTGAGTGGCTATCTCATGTTCGTTTCAAAATGACATGCAGTAGATATATTTCTGCTAAATAACCAAAAGTTATAGCTTATTCTCAACATCTGGCTGAGTATCTAGGTTTTCCTTCCAAGTATGGTGTTGAGTGGAAATGTTTTTGCTTCATCTTCAATAATAGTCGACTAAGAAGTGATGGACGGGGCTATGGATAAGGTGGTCAAAGGAAAGAAAGAATGGAGTGACAGAAATAATGTACTTTGGGAATTCTGGACCTGTGGTTTACCTTAGACTCATCTAAGAAATTTTTAAAAATCCTGACACCTAGATTGCACTGTACACTGTCAGATCCTTGAATGGGCCAGACAAGTTTGTGTTAAGAACTATCTACTCTTAAGCAGTGTATACACTTACCAAATTAGGGGAAATGTTGTTAAATATAAATTATGCCTCAAGGGAGCTCTGGTGACCTAGTTGTAAGAAGCTTTGTTGCAATTCCGAAGGCATGTGGTTCAAGTCCACCAACTGCTCCATGGGAAAAAAGATGGACATTTCTCCTCTGATGCAATTAACTGCCTCTGAAAACCCACTGGACAGTTAGCTATGATTCGGTTCTGACTCGATGGTACAGAACAACAACAAAACCAAATCTGTTTTACTGACCTGTACATATACATACACATAAAAAAATGTTCATTTTTCACACCTACCAGACAATAGAGCCCTCGGTTGAAACAGTCATTAATTTGCCTGAGTAAACATTGAAAGCATTGTTGGGCTTGTTTTCACCCTGGGAAATCAGGTACATTGAGACAAAGTGACTACCCTTATGGGAGCTCTTTTTTGGATAAGCCCAAAGTCCAAAAATTACAATGCAGCATGAGAAATGAAATAATAAGCATATCTAAAGTACAATGAAAAAGACAACCTCAACAAACACACTTACACATTTGTGTGCATTTACTCCCACACCCACTTCTACCCCTGATAAACTAGGCCGACGTTTGTAGGTGGTGTTGAAAAGACTTCAAATAGAGAAGAACTTGCAGAAACGTGAACTCTGAGGTATGAGTAGGCACAAAGGTGAAAAGTAGCGACTGATGTGATTCATTTTGTCCATCCTCACTTATAGGTAAAAATGATTCATTTTGTCTGACACATAGTAGGTAGTTTTGTCTGTCCTCTGAAAAACTATTACATGCATTTGTGTATAGAGTATACTGTATATAGTTTTCAAAATAGTACCCTGGTTGTTTCTTTGTATGGTTTTAAAATACAATTTAAAAAGTCTTTGTCCTTGAAAGAAAACTTGTTTAAGAATATGTGAGTAGTTCCTGCTAGTTTACTCTATGGTGTGATTTTGTTTTTATAGTTTAGAAGCATTAGATCTTTTTAACCTGATTTTTTAATCTTTCCTATTATTAAATACACAGATAGGACAAGATTTAGAACATTTGTTCATAGGGTCCACTAGAGTCATAGTCCATTTGACGGGACCTAACAACAGTAACAACATTCTTAAATACTGAGTATCTGTAAGTTTGGAAAATAAACTCTGTGAAAACATTGTGGCATTCCTTATGTCTTCTGTTCATGTTGACACATAAAACAGCCTTGATTTTTCCTGGCTGTTGGGTGCGCACCTCTTTCAGTATTTGGGTAGCAGAGTGTATGTGAGACTAGCTCCATTGAAAAATACGTTTGATGCTGGAGTGCATACTACCCAGCCCACCTGTTCTCTGTATATATTTTGCAACTTAGGTGTATATTATCTTCACTATTTATTTTGATGCTATGCATCAGAGAGTTGGACAATGACTAGGGAGGACAGAAGGAGAGTGGATGCTTTTGAGCTGTGGTGCTGGAGAAGAGTACTGAATGTACCATGGACTGCCAGGAAAACAAACAGATTCGCCTTGGAGAGGATTAAACCAAGCTACTCCTTGGAGGCAAGGATTCTGGGGCTTCGTCTGACATACTTTGGACATGTTGCCAGGAGGGACGGGTCCTTGGAGAGGGACATCATGCTTGGGAGGGTGGAGGGACAGCGCAGGAGGGGAAGACCCTCTGTGAGATGGATTGATTCAGTGACTGGGGTAATCGGGATGGGTGTGTCAGAGGCAGTGTTGTTGTCGCAGGATAGAGCAGGGTTTAGGGCTGTTGTGCACAGGGTCGCTATGAGTCACAAACGACTCGACGGCATATAACAACAACAACATGATACAGAAAAGGAAATATTTTAACTTGACCCTTTGATTATGTTGCAATATGGAAGAACAACATGATCCCGCTCCAATGTTCTTTGTTTTCTAAGTTTCTTATTTCTGGAGGCACGGTTGTATGTAGATAATTTTTACAGTTTCTGAGCCCTAAAAGCAGCATGTTTTCCAAGTTCTGTTGCTTTTAAGCAGCCATCTGGATGGAAAGAGCGTACATGATCTTGTTGGGGTTTTCAGTGGCAGGAGCGACAGGGCATTCACTCTAAAGCTGGCCTTGTCTTTGAGCTTCTGTATCACCCGCCGTGGGACGTTGGACAAGTCACTTAAACCCTGTGAATCACAGTTTTTAATTTCCAAAATGGCGGTGGTTTGAGGTTAAAGGAGATCATGACACTGATATGATACCTAGCATTAATAAATGTTTATCCTGTGTTAGAGCTCTTTGCCCTTCTATGACATCTTGTTAAAAATTTCCATGACTCTAATCAGCCCCTGAGAACATTTTAACCTGGATCTCAAGCCTTTTATAGTCTGGCTTCCTGACCCAGCTCTTCATTGCATCTCAACCTCACTTCAGTTTCATCTCATAGCAAATCCAGAATCCTCCTTTTTCTCACTGTGCCTCAGATGCTTGCTTTCCAGCCCTCCTATGCCTGCCTCCAATCTCTTTTGTTCCATAGGTCCAGTCTACTGTGAGGCTCATGTTTAAATCCGTGTCCTCCCAGCCCCTTAGGCTGGAAAATTCACCTCTTTAACACCATGTCTTTCTAATCATGTTATTATTGTGTACAGGAGAGTCAAAACTGGCTCATAGCTGACCTCCAGCAAGTTTTCTTTCTTTCATTCTTTTTTTTGAATGAACATTTTGACATCTTTTTTTTTAACTGAGTAATTTTATTGTTTCTCTATGAAACGTGATAGTTGTCAGGGGTTTTTTTTGTTTGTTTGTTTGTTTTAATTGTTATTTTAATGAAAGTTTACAGAATAAGAGGTGCATAGCAAAATGGATTCCGGATGGGACGGAGGAAGGAAATTGTGCAGCAATGAAAGAATCTTTTTAAAGAGAAAAGTGCACTGCAGGGGGTGGGGTTTAGGTAGGGAGGAAAATGTCCAGTGAGTTTTCAAAGGCTGTGAATCACTTAGGAGAAAATTGCTCATCTTTCTCCTGAAAAATGACAGGTAGATTCGAGCCACCTGCCTTTAGGTTGACAATGCAAAAATAAAGTAGTGGGTATGTTGTAGAAAAGATGATACAAATTGGGAAAACTGGTAAAAGTTGCTTTCAATGTGGACACTTCTATCAGGGTAAAGGTATTTGTCATACATATAAACATTTGTCCAGTGCCTCGTTATGGAGTGAGTGTGTGTGTGTGTGTGTGTGTGTGTGTGTGCGCGCACATGTATGGGGAGAATGTGGAGGGGGAGTGTAATGTATGTATGTCTGTGTGCTGAGTCCCTCTATTACGAGCTTTCTTCCTCCTTCTTAGCCTCCATGCAAGAAACCCACAGAATGACTTTACTCCTCTGCAGTGGCCTGTCTTGACCTGTATAGTCAAATTGTGTCCATGTGACCTCACCCCTAAAAACAGAGTTCCAGCCACCTCTGCGAGGGCTCCCAGAGGCCGACAGTCTCAAGCAGCAATTCCATTACACTCCTGCTTTCCCTCTAGCTGCCAGCAAAGGGGAACGAGAGAATGAACCACAGCAGGGAAGGAAAGAAATGAAGGGACTAGAACAGAAGGGTGACGTTTTTGTTTGTGAAAGAAAAAAGTGTAGCCTTTCGTTTGACTTCTTTGGTTAACATTGTCCACAGGTTCCTTCCTCCACATTTTCCACCAGTCTCCAATCCTGAAAGCCTCTAGGGCCATCCCTTAATGATACAAGCTTAGACTGTTGGTAAGTGATATGGGAGAATGCAGCTTAATTGGGTGCTTGGTTAGCACCCTTCCTGATTTGCAGGGGTAAGCAGTGCAGTTACAGGTAGTTTTTATTCCTCTAAATCAGAGGCTCCCCACACTGTGTCATCTGCCTACAGATTAGCTAAAGGCACAAGTTTTGCATTATGCAAAGTATTTATTCTCACAATGATTACGCTGGAAAGTGTGGTTTCTCACTTTCTTGCCTGCACAGAGGTTCTCACCCTGGAGTGATCTGTCTCATGGGGGAGGCGGGATCTTTTATGAACTACCTGAGCACATCCTTCCGCCCCTGCTACACCCAGGAGAGTGAGAGGATGTCGGGCCTCCCTTACCCTGTGATGTTAACCCCGGTGTCATCACATCTTACTTTCTCAGATGTTCCTCATTCAATTTTTCTGATAAAGGATTCCTTAGCATTAATCCCATTTTTTCCTCTCCTTTTCATCTCTGGCATTGTAGATCATATAGCCGTCTGATTCAAAATGCCCCATGCCAACCCATCTCATTTTGCCAATACCTACTATGTCAATATTTATGTGATCCATTCGTTTCTTAATAATGTCCATAATTTTCCTACGTTCATGCTTCTCACATTCCATGTTCTAATCATTAGTGTCTGCTTACAACTGTCCCTCCTCCTTTGTGTTTCTGTATATAAGGGCTCAGCCTCAGTTGCCATATCTGTTAGTCAAAGTGTGCTCTTTTGTACATAGGGTTTTCAAAGGCCTGTTATTTTGGAAGTGGATGGGCAGTCATTCTTCCTACTCTGTCTTAATTTGAATGCTCAAATTTAGAACAGTATCTGACACACAAGCATTTTACAGAAAGGAGCAGATGAAAGATATTTCCCCAATTATAGAAACAACCAATAAATTCATTGTTGCTCTCCACCCTTGGCACATGTGTCTTGACCTACCCCTTTCCCTGCTCCACCTTCCACCCCCACCTATACCATTCAATATCTCTCTCCCCTTATCCAGCCGTTGATATGATGGCTTAGGTCTCAAGCCTTCTGGGGTTCTGTGATTCTGAATACCTCATGCTGCTGCCAGTCTCTTATGCTGTGGCCAATATCTCTTGCATTTAGGAGTCTCCAAAAACATATGGCATTTAACAAAAATAACAACAACAATATAGAGCTATGTTGGCCTAGCGAACAGAAAGTTATGCTACCAAGCCCAAGATAGGTGATTTTAATTTGTGGCCCTCAGGCCTGGTTTAATTGTTTTTGATCAAACATTCTTCTAGGTGGTATAGCACTCACTGGTGTGTGCATTGCCGTACAGATGTAACTCGTGGTTGCTGTGATGCTAAACACTGTGACACTGATGTGTCAAATGTGATAATGGTCACCCATGGTGGACATTGTTTGGTGGAGCATCCTGATTAAAATAATCTTGGAAGCAGGAGTGGCATGCACTTCTGAAATGGCTTGCCTCTGGAAACTCTATGAACATGGAGAAATGACCAAAGTTCTACGAGTGTTCAGGTCTTTTGTTCATAGGGTCGCTGTAAGTTGTCTATGACTCGACAGCACTTAACAACAATAGTATTAGGAAAGGCTTCCTATCACAGATGTAGACCCTAGGGCCCAAAACTGTTTTAACCCTCAAGCCCTGCCCACTGGACTTCGGAATTGTGGGCGTTACCTGCACTGAATGGGGCTAAGGTGACATCTCCTGCCTCTACTCTTCTTCAAAACCCATCTTATTGCTGAATGCAGTCTAAAGGATTTCAACTGGTGACAACACTGTGCAACAGAGTAGAGCCGCCCTGTAGTGATTCCTAGCCTGTAACCTTTACTGGAAGGTTGTCTAATCTTTCTGTCATTGCAGCTCCTGATGGGTTTGTACCTTTAGCTTTTAAGTTAGCAGTCAAGCACTTAACTGTTACACCACCAGGGCACCTTTCAAATACTCTCTAACCCCGTTTTCAGAAATATCATTCCCCTCCCCTTTTTTTTTGGCTTGGCAAAGTCCAGTAACCATTTTTTTTAATATTCTAACATTTCAAATTTCTATAAATTAGACAGTGTAGCATGATGGACCTTTGTGCCCATCACTCGGTTGCAACAGTTTTTCACGTTGTGCTGCTGTTTCATCTTCTGTTGCTGTTCTTTTTTGACAAACTCAATTTTGTTTCATAGATAAGAGAGAAAGCACAATCTGTGAACTGATAATTAGTTGTGTCCCTACCATGTATTGAATCAAATGTGTGCCAGATGCTTCCCATCTCTTACTGCATTTCATCCTCACAGCACTGCTCGGCATTAGTACTCACATCTTAGAACTCTGCAAATTGAAGCTCTTTGAAATTACGCACCTGCCCAGTGTCTTTCAGCTAGTAAGAGCTCAAGCTGAGATTCACACCCAGAGGTGTCTGATAAGCATGCTTTCTCCTCGATGGTATGCCTTCAAAAAAACAAAAACTGAAAAAAAATGTGCATTTAAATGTTTTTTTTTTAAATTTTTCTTAATTTAGTTTGTTTATTTTTCATTTCAATGAACATCTACAGAGATTTTGGAATTCCATTCATTCATTGTTGCACCCTTCTCCCCGCACACCCCCCCTCCCCCGTTTGCTCCTCTCCTTGAAGGTACAGATTAGCTACACAATAAAACAAACCTGGTGTAACGTTAAAGTTAGAAGTGAGGTGTGAGTCTGGATGTTCAGTGTAGAATTATTAGAACTTTGTATCAACACACAAGAAAATGCTGGAGGATGTGCTGACAGAAGCAAATATCTTAAATGTCAAGTAGCAAATGAGACATACAAGCTATTTTCATATACTTTTTATGCTGTTGATAAGGATCCCTAGCGGTATAGAAGGCTGTCACTGGTGGCCTGGTCGTAAAGAGTTGTGCTTGGCAAACCAAAAGTATGTGATTCAAATCCACCAGCTGCTCTAAAGGAGAAAGATGGGCAATCTCTTCCCTTGATTAACTACTTCTGAAAACAAAACCCACTGGAGAGTCAGCTATGGATCTGTTCTGACAGATGGTCCACAACCACAACAGACCACTCCTCAAAAGAAAGCTAAGTAGTCTCCTCTTGTAAATATTTGTGGCCTTGGAAACCTGATGTCTGGGTCACTGCTCTAAAGTGGAGCTGGCTCAAAGGCAGTGGGTTTGGGTTGGACATCCCATTGAAGTGGGCAATGCTGATTCCGTAATAGAACTCTCACCTTCCTGTAGAACCCTCAAGTTCAGTCTCTGCTCAGGGCACCTCATGTGCAGCCACCTCCCATCTGTCACTGGAGCCGTGTGTATGTCTGTGCTGCAGTGAACAGAGTTCATTGGAGCTGTCATTTTTCGTTGGAAAAGTCCTAGTAATCTCCTTAGGAAAGCCAGCAGTTGGGAGTCCTGTGGCTCACATTAGTCCAGTCTGCAGTAGATCAAGGAGATGGCAGCATTTCATTCTGTTGTGTCATGAGTCGGGCCAGCACGAGAGCAACTAGCAAGAAAACAGCTATCATGCCTGTTGGTATCTGCTCCACATTTGATACTTGTGTTTGAATTTAAACTTAAAAAGAGAAAGCATAAATGGAGACAACTTGAATACATACATGCATTATAAACAACTTGTTATGTCTCAGAGAACATAAGAAACACAGTCATTCTCAGCATGGCATCTCAACTGCCACACAATGTAAAATTATTCCGTTGAAAGCTTCATCATTGCTGTATCATGGTTGCCAGAACCAGGCAAAATCATAGGCCATTCTTCTTCCCAACCCTGATCACTTAGGAGGGATTTTCTTCATTGACCCAAAAAACCATGCAGCGTATGTCAACTTGTATGTGTTGAAACCATTACTTCATAATCCTCTGTTCAGCCACCCCAACACTAACCCGTCATGTAATGCTAGCCCTCCTTTGCTGCAGCTTGGTTGACCAGGATCCGCTGATCAGTCTGGGCTGTATTGGGATTGGTGAGTGGAGTCATGGATACCCTGCTGAGGGCATTTTCTTGTTGAACATAGGAGGAAACACTGAGTGGCCCCTACAGAGCCAGCAGAGAGCTTTGTGTGTCCCAGCACCCACCACTATCTTTCCCAGGTTTGGCTACCATAAACCTTACCCAGCTGAACCATCTGTGCTTCAGAACCAGGGAAGGGGCTATCCTAACTTTAGCCTGCTGCGGAAGAGGGACCTGCTTGGAGGTGAATACAAGAGCCATCTCTCCTATAGCCTCCAGTGTCCCCACGATTAACAGTATGATACACAATATCCTACAACACACAGTATGGCATATGCAATATTATTATACAGTATTGTATATACAGTAACAGTATGATATATACAATATCATACAATACACAGTGTGACATACAATAAATTAAGTCACACCAGGAAACCAAGGCTTTAAAAATTTTTCCCCCCACTGCTTTTCTAGCTTCCCTTCCAGAATTCCAGTTAGATCTCACGGCTTGTGTGACTCACTAAAATTTACACCTTTCACTATATACCCTATCAGATTCCAGACTTCTTGGTCCCTTATCTCATCCTAGTCCCTGCATGGAGTCAAGTCGAATCAACAGGCGTGAGGTCCTCAAGCTTCCTGCTTTTCAAACCAACAATCCTTCCCTGCTCATCCACACATCTGTGTGAGCTGGAGCGGGGTGGGGGGGCGGGGGCAGCTCTGAAGGAGCACATCCCAGCTTTGCCTCTTCCTCAGTTGTTGTATTCCTCCCACTTCCATTCCTGTTGGTCCAAGTGATCAAACATGAGTGAGCTTTCTCCAACCTCAAGTCTCGGAGGTGGGGTCTGATGGGTGCCAACTTTCCTCTGCCTCAGAAGCCAAGCAGCTTGTTCCAGTTACAAAAAGACTGTCTCTTTGTTTCCTTTCTTTATTTTTCCTTTTTCTCTTTTTTGGTTGTTCTTTCACTTGTGAATCTCTTCCATCAGCAGTCCAGTGTGGGTCCATAAATCCATTGAAATACAGATCTCCTCAGAGTACTGGCATGGACTCAGTTTTTCCTCTTGACTATGCTCCTACCCCTCACTGCCAGATTCTACTTTTAACAAGCTTATCTCCATGAATTGGTATATATTTTAAACAATGTAAATAAATAAAAACCTTTTTTAATGGTTGATATTTCTAAAATCAATATTTTTTTTCTCCTCCTAATTTGGCCAACACAAGTCTCTCAGAAAACTTAGTTGCTTCACACCAAGGCATGTGGGTGCCTGCACTTCTGGTCGCTTCCCCATGGTCACTTCTCCATGGGAAATCTAATTGAAGCCTGGCCCGGGGTGACTCCCTGCGCAGGAGGGAGGCTGCTTCAGATGGGTAGACACTGCAGTGCTGCTGCCCACGCATGCTGCTGCCAGCTTTCTCTGAAAGTGAATTCTGTTATTATTTTGCGTGGTCTCTCAGCCAGGAGGGCTTGTTTGCTCAGTTTTGCATAACACACATTAAATCTGTTGTTAGATTTGCAGTTTAGCCTTGCTTGTGGCTCTTCCATCCTTACTGTTGGTTCTGCCTGCTGCAGCCATCCAGGCACTCAAGGGACACATTTCCTTTCTTCTCTGCAGCTGTGAGGGGACCAGTAGTTGGGCTCTTTAAATGCAAGCAGATGGAAGCGAGCTGGAGTGTGGAGGCAATTAGAGGGTTTCTTCCTCCAAGCAGTGCGGGTTTTCTCTCCCTGCATGTGTGGCTTTTCTTGCTCATTTTTATTTTCCAATTGGATTTTGTCAGACTGTCAGCTTTTTCCAGGCTGTATTTTGTTGCTGGTGGTAATAGTTTGTAAAATGGGCTGACTCAGTTGCTTATTGTTTGGAATCAAACTTTTCACCCTGAAGTGAGGGTGAGGGTGATGCAGCTTTGTATTTGTAACATAGTGTGCAACTTACAGAATGTTAACAAACACTTCACTGTCTCCTTTTGCCTGAGCAGAGACTCAGAAGGGGAAAAAATAATAATAGTGGTGTTATTTTATTCAAGTAGGATAACTCTATCTCAGCAAACACTTCACTGTCTCCTTTTGCCTGAGCAGAGACTCAGAGGGGGGAAAAAATAACAATAGCTGTGTTATTTTATTCAAGTAGGATAACTCTATCTCAGTTTCCTTTGCCTTTTACACCATCTCTGTTAGTCAAACCACAAAAGGGGAGAGTAAGGGGGGGGTGTTGGGGGAAGGATCCTAAATTGTAGCCTTTAACTCTAGTCTTCTTCTCTTCCTTGTTCAATCAAGATAAATATTTTTAAACATTTTCATGACATTGGATTCTTTAGTGATTACTAGGCAATTGAAGGAGACCATCTTTGCCATCAGGAAGCTTCATATAACCATGAGAGTTCAACTAGCAGTGCCTGATATACAGCTTGTTAAAGTGAATGAGTAAATGAATAAATGAATGAAAAATGCAACTCATCAACGTCCTAAAAACAAGGAAAAGAATGAAGGAGGAAAGGGGAGGTGTACTGATCTGGTTAAGAACCAGTACAAACAGACGGGCCAGGGAACAGCTCAGGTTCAGAGAACATTAACACCATCAAGGTGACTGGGTATCTAGGAAGAGGAAAACAAAGGGGATGCCACAGCTCTGAGGATTGTCTGCATTCATTTACACTAAGAGCAGGCATTACCAGAAGAAGCCATATGCTATATGCTGAGAAGCAAGAACAGAAAAAATGTTGTTTGTTCTCTGTGTTAAACAGAAACAGAAAGAAGGGAAGGAGAGCCAGAGAGGAAGACATTACTCTCACAGTTGTTCTTGGACAAAAGTTCATCACGCCATGAGAGATCTTTCACCTGGGGTCCACTAAACAGCAGCCCTGTGCTCTAACTGGGAGAAAGTAGGAGAGAGAAGCCAGGATATATGAGGCCCGACCCTAACTCTTGAGAGAAACGAAACAGTACAATAACTCTAATTTCCCACACCCAGATAATCAAATGCTGGGTTAAACCAAGGAGTTCAAAGAAGAGAGATACCAACATGGCCCTGAAGACCCAAGAGGAAGACTCAGTAGAGAGGGACAACTCTAATGGGGCCTGACCTATGGGTACGATGGTATGGGGAGTGATACCATCCTGGGAAAACATTGCTAGATAGTGGGAGATTGATGGTGGAGCTATAGATGTGGAATACACAGATGCCAGGCTGTAAAGTAGGAGACTATTCTGGGCAGGGAAGTGACATTATAAAGGAGTAAATGGAATTTTTGTTCATGGCCAGAGGTTATCTGCTTTCTAAACAAAGAGTTAACTTTAGTCCCTGCTTATCCAGATGCCAGTCTGGGCTCTGCATTGTCGTCTATTGGTGGTGTAAAAGTCAGCCAAGGGGAGTGAGTGGCTTCTTGATAATGAGCATCTCCCGATAGCACTGATAGACTCTAGGCCAAACGCCCAGTGGTAGACCAGATGTAAGAAAAGAATATCTTCCAGTTGTCACTAAGACTTTATTTTTGTTGATTGTTCTGGATGCCATGAAACAGTACTTACTTTGTGAAAGTTTTGGAGCCCACAAGGAATTGGTACTGTGAAAACCCTAGGTGTTAATTTTTTAAACAATGAGATGGATCGATTGTTTGATTGGGGTGGTGGGAATGAGTGTGTTGGAGACGGTGAGGTTGGCAGAGGATAGACTGGCGTTTAGGGCTCTTGTGCTCTTGTCAAGTGACTCGATGGCACATAATAACAACAACATTTGTTAATATATATTCTCAGTGTTGACAGTACCTAGAAAATGCAGAAGATCACAAAGCAACAAACAAGTCACCTATTATGCTGGCACTCAGGCATAATTGTGTATGTTGCATACATTTTTAACAATTTGTTTAATGTCTTTTCTTTAAGCAAACTTGGGAATTTTAAAATTCATTGCAAACTGGCCTTAATGATTTATACTCTATTTCAAACTTTTCTCTATCCTATGAATATTAATATACTATTCCATTATGGAAATGTAATTTAATCAAGTAAATAGAAAATAGGTCTCCTGTTTTTGCTCATTTTGGTGTTTCCCAGTAAATCAAATTTTTAACATATTTTTAAAAGCAATCCAATATTAGGAGAAGGTAAGATCAACCTAAAACTAATGGACAAATGGACAATATTTGTATTTTGTTTAATAATCTAAAACAGGACATGCATAACTGAATGAATGTAGAAGAAAGGGGGAAAGAAGAGGTGGCGGAGAAATATCATAAAACAAAATCTCTAAGTCTAGAGAAGAAATAAAATTCTTCAAACATTAGAAAAAAACAATCAGATTAACAGTGTTTTCATAGAACTGGATTTTCATTGACTGCCTTGCTCAGTGAGATCCAAGTGAATGTAGAAATTTCACCACAGTGCTGTATCTCATTTAATTATCACCTCATCAAAAATTATTCACAGAATTTTCAAAGGTTTGTTATCTCTGAAGTGGATAGCCAGTCCTCATCACCGGGCCACTTGGCAGCATCATGATAGATGCAGAAAAGATTGAGGTTATGAACAGTTTCATCGGCACCAGCAGTCAGGAAATCAGAAGATGAGTCCTGTCAGGGACCTCTCTTGTTGATGCTGAAAGCAGTGATGTCAGTCTAGACCCTAAGGTGTGCCTGATACAGGCTATGGTCTTCTCAGGTACTTGCTGTGCATTTGAGAGCTGAAAAATGACTATGGATGACAGAAGATGCAGTGATGTCTTTGAGTTGTGGTGCTAGACTATAGTATTGCTTATACCACAGACTGTTAAGAGAACAACAGGTCTCTTGTAGAGAGGGTGGAAACCAGGTTGCTCCTCGGAGGCTAGGATTTTGAAACTTCGTCTCACATACTTTGGACATGTTGCCAGGAGGGACCAGTCCTGGGAGAAAGACATCATGCTTGGAAGGGTAGAGGGTCCACACAGGATGAGATGAATTGACACAGTGACTCTGACAATGGGGACAGATGGTCAGAGACAATGAGGTTAGCTCAGGATAAGACAGGGTTCAGAGCTATTGTTTAGAGGGTCACTGAAAGTTGTAGTTGACTTGATGACACATAACAACCACAACATCAAAAGCTGCCACAATAGGTTTGAGCATGACAGAGATTGAGATGGTTGGTCAGGATAGGAGAGAATGCTGATCTGTTACTCAAAAGGTCATAATGAGTCACTGTTTGATGACATCTCGAAATTGGTACAGAAAAATATTGTACGTGTCATAGTATGCTTCTCTAAAATGTTAAAAACTTGAGTAGACCAGGCCTCATACTAATAGATACTGCATAAGAGTTTAAAGGTCACATTTGGATCATGTAATTCTTCTATCAGTTATCTTGGTCTTCATAGAATTGTGTATAATCCTTTTTTAAAATTTAGTGCGATTTCAACAAATTGTTTTAAGTATCAGTATTATCTTCATGTAGATAAAAAAATAAAAAGCAAAAAAGCATACAACAACTTTGTTCTCTCTCCCTCTCCTCCTCTTCTCTGCCCATACCTCGTGACCAGTGTCTGTTCCCCTTCAAGACACCCATCTCTTTCTTGCATGGAAGGCCATTTTGGACAGCCAACTCTGGATCGCATAGGCTGAGCAGAAGAGATCGCTCCTTTGCTCACAGATGCATTTTCACTTTGAGGCGGAGTTTGATTTGCAGTGGCCTGCAACTTCCTGCTTGTGTTTCTTTTCCAGTAATAACTGTGATTCACCACAGTTCAAGGTAATCGCACAAGGCCTCATTTTTTTAAAAGTGAGAATTTTTAGCGGAACTACTGAATAGAGATGGTTCTTGTATGTCTTCCATGAAATTATGCATACTGCCTCTCAGAGGAATTTACAGTGTAATTAGGTGACTTGTTTTTCTTAGCTTTTATCTATCCATGCTTATCTGTACATGGAAGAGCAGAAGATGAAGGTCAAGGAAATAACCACAGTGTTCTTTTTTAAAAAAAGTACTTTAAAGGTTGCTGGTCCATAGGAGCATAATTTTTCATATTGAGCTAATATCTGACAATTTACTAAAACCACTTATCAATTCTAATAATTTCCCACTATTTCTTTTAGGTTTTCTGAATAACCACATCATTTATATCGTTTGTAATCAATTGTAAGGATTACCTATTCCTTTTCAAACTTTTATCTTTCTTGTCTTACCACTCTGAGTAGAATTTGCTAGATAGTGTTACAAAGAAGCAGGGATAGGCCAAATCCTTAGATTGTTGCAGATTTTGAAGAGAATTCTGCTAGCATTTCACCATTGAGTATGATTTGTAGTATTGGGTTTTCTTACTACTTCCTATTAGGTTAAAAAAGTTTTCTACTAATCCTATACTTTTTTTAAAAGATCTTTTTAAAAAATAAAATCTCAAGTGAATATTGACTTTTTTTGACCTCCTCTTAGTCTGTGTCCATTGGTAGGGATTTCACTTTCAATCTGTTATTAGAGGAATTACTTTAATCTGTTTTCTCATGTTAACCCATCCTAGCTTTTATTATTGGTAAACAATCTAATCATGAAACCATTTTTTAACTGTTCAATTCCGTTAACTTTTATTTAGGAATGTTTCATTTATATTTTTGTCCTAAAACAGTCTACAGTTTTCCGTTTTCATACTGGTTTTGCCTGATCTTAGTATTAAAATACTAGTATTGTTTTTATTTTGTGCTGTTGAGTCGGAACTGACTCCAGCACCAGCAGGTTTTCTGAAGCTGTGAATCATATGGGGGAGTGCTCATTTTTCTCTTGCAGAGACGCTCGTGGATCTGAACTGCCTTCCTTTAGGTTGGCAGTTCAAGTGTCTTTCCATTTTCCATTTTAGTACTTTCCATTTCAGTTTTAAAGGTGGTGGTGGTTGTTGTTTGTTGTGATGTGCCGTCAAGTTGCTTGCGACTCATAACAACCCTATGTACAATAGCCCTGAAACTCTATCCTGTGTCAACTTTACTATCTCTGACACACCTTCCCTCATTACCCCAGTCACTGTATCAATCCATTTAATCAAAGGTATTCCTCTCTTTCTCCATCCTTCCACCTTTCCAAGCATGATGTACCTCTGCAGGGATTTGTCCCTCTTTGCAGCATGCCCAAAGTATGTCATACGAAGCCTTAGAATTCTTGCCTCCAAGGAGCAGCCAGATTTCACACTCTCCAGGATGAACCTGTTTGTTGTCTGTTAGCAGTCCATGGTACTCTTAATACTCTTCTCCAGAATCATAGCTCAAATGCATCAATTCTCTTTCTATAATCCCTTGTCATTGTCCAACTCTCTGATGCATAGCAGGCAATTGCAAAGACTTTGGCCTGGATCAGGCACACCTTAGTTTCCAGAGTGACATCCTGGCTCTTCAGTACTTTGGAGAGGTCTCTCACAGGAGACTTTCCCAGTGCAATTCATCTCTTGATTTCCTGGCTGCTGGTACCAAAAGTGTTGATTGTGGAGCCAAGCAAACAAAAGCTATTAACAATCTCAATTACTTCACCATCTTTCATAATGCTGACAACTGGCCTAATGGTGAGGATCTTTGTTTTCTTGATGTTGAGCTTCAGTCCGTATTGAAGGCTGCAGTTCTTGATCTTCTGCAGCAAGCACTTCAGGTCCTCTTCAGTTTCAGCAAGCAAGGTTGTGTCATCTGCATAACACAGGTTGTTGATTAGTCTTCTTCTAATCATCATGCCACATTCCTTCTCATACAGCCCAGACTCCCAGATGATCTGTCTTGCATATAGATGGAAAAGGTGTGGAGACAGGCCCTGGTGTACATCTTTCCCGATTTTGAATCATGCAGTGTCTCCTCACTCTGTTCTGATGACTGCCTCCTGGTCTAAATATAGGTTTCACATAAATAAGCACAATTAAATATTCTCGGATCTCCATTCTTCACAGAGTCAGCCACAGTTTGCTGTGATCCACACAGTCAAATGCCTTTGCTTAGTCAATGCAACACAGATAGACATTACTGTGGTACCCTTTGCTCTCAGCCAAGATCCATCTAACATTAGCTATAATATCCCTAATACCACAGTCTCTTCTAAATCCATCCGGCACTTCAGGCAGTTCTCTGTTGATGTACTGTTCCAGTCTTTTTGGATAATTTTCAGCAAAATCTTGCTTTCATGTGATATTAATGATATTGTTTGATAATTTCTGCACTCTGTTGGGTCACCTTTCTTTGGAATGGGAACAAATACAGATCTCTTCCAGTCAGTTTGCCAGGTTGTTGTCCTTCAGATTTCTTGACACAACTTAGTGAGTGTATCCAGGGCAGCATCTGTTTATTGAAATACATTAGTTGGTATGCTATCAATTCCTGAGGCCTTGTTTTTTGCCAGTTCTTTAAGAGCAGCTTGAACTTATTCCCTGAACTGTCCTCAGTTTTTTAAAGATTAGTGTCATTTTCTGTCTCAGGAACTTGCCTTTTTCTTCTGAGTGTGAAGACAGAGTTCTAAATATGCCCATTAGATTAGACCTCTTCATTTTTAATAAAATTCTGTATCCTTTAACCCATTAATCTCTAAGAGAGATGTTGCTAAACTCTAAAATCACTCATTTTGTCAGTTTGCCTATATCATTATGAGTGGCACCTTGGTTAAAGTGCTATCTTGCGAACCAGATCAGCAGTTCTTTGTTGTTGTTTGTTGTTGTTATGTGCCATCGAGTCGTTT
>NW_006399752.1:24636659-24698815 GCF_000299155.1 Elephantulus edwardii
CCCAGTCAGTTGGCCAAGTGGTTGTTCTCCAGATTTCTTGGCACAGCTTGGTGAGCACATCCAGGGCAGTATCTGTTAGCTGAAATATGTCATTTGGTGCATATTTCAGCAGTTCTTATGCACTTTGTAATCCATCAAAAAAAGTTGTGTCAATCTGCCCCCAAAAACGGCAGCTTTGGAAATGATTTGTTTTGTACATATTATTTTTGTTGTTATATGCCATCAAGTCAACTGAAATTCATAGAAACCTTATGCACAATAACTCTGAACCCTGCTCCATACCGAGCCGATCTCACTGTTTCTGACATACTGTGACATACTGTGTCACTCCATCTCATCCAAGGTCTTCCTCTCCTGCGCTGTGCCTTCACCCTTCCAGATATGATATCTTTCGGACGGGTCCCTCCTGGCACCGTGCCCAAATATGTGAGAAGAAGCTTCAGAATTTTTGCCTCCAAGGAGCAACTTGATTTTACTCTCTCGGACAGACCTGTTTGTTCTCTCTTGGCAGTCCATGAGCTCAATACTCTAATACCACAGCTCAAAGGCATCAATTCTTCTATCATCCTTAGTTACTATCCAGCTTTGTGATGCATAGCAAGTAATTGCAAAGACTGTGGCTTGGATCAGGTGCACCTAAGTCTCTAGACTAATGTCATTGCTCTTTAGCACTCTGGAGTAGTCTCTGACAGAGGATTTTTCCCAATGCAGTTTGTCTTTTGATTTTCTGACTGCTGGCGTCAAGAGTGTTGATTGTATAACCAAACAAGCTGAAACTGTTAACAACCTCTATCTCTTCTCCATCTGTCTTGGTGCTGCCAATTGGCCCTGTACATAATTTTTGTTTACTCTGGTGTTGAGCTTCAATCCATTTTTAAGACTATGGTAACCTATTTATTCAGAAAAATAATTGGTAATTGGTATTGCCTTCTTTTTTCATAGAATGCAAATTTCTCCCTTTGATTCCTAAGGAACGGTAAATTCAATGTCTTAGTAATGCAGGTAGTCACCTTCAGAGTCTATGGGCTATTACCGGGAAGAATAAAAGGAAGAGGTGTCATAAAGCCATGGTGTTACTGAGTTTGAAGGAGCTTTAAGTATTTTCATTTTAAATTTTGAGCTACGTTTATCTCCCTGTAGCTTCTCTTCTTTATTCCTCTGGAATCATATGGAAGAGGTCTGTTCAGTAATCCATGAGCTTGTTGTTTTGTTTTTTTCATGCTGCTTGAGTACCTTCCTCTCTGAACAGTTTTTAGGTTTTGTATTAGTTTTTTCCAGGTCTGCTCTACATCCGCATGACTGTTTTCAGAATAAGTTACAGATTCTGTAATGGCATGGCTTTAGAAAATGTCTAATCGTGTGTGTGTGTGTGTGTGTGTGTGTGTGTGTGTCTTTATTAAGAGACATTTTACTTACTAATTTTTGAGGAGGCTCATCAGAAAAATGTCTTGTGGCTAAAAGCAGCTGAGCCCATAGTGTAATTATTTCTTGATTCTCCTGGAAAGCAAATGAGAATGAGAGACTTGATTCTTGCCTAATATGTTTAAGTATGTACCCCAAGGCCCATGTGACCCTCTTCCAGAAGATAAGCCCTGAACTGCACACAGAAGGAGAACAACACATATTAACACATTTCCTGTTTAAAAAAAATCCCTCTGTGTTTAGAAATCATACTGGTTGACTTTCTAGAAATCTATTAAAGAACAGCAAGAAACTGGCCTTTCAACTACCAAAATGAGACTTACATTCTTTTTGGAAGTTTCAGTGGCTCACCATTTATACCCTTAGAGAAGGTAGGAAGGGGTGTCCGAACACCGCTTATAAGTAATAGATGCCACACCCCCTCCTTTCCATGATTCTATCCAGACATCAAGAAAGCAAACCCCGCTTGAAGCCCAAAACGATTCATAGATTTGAAGGTTTCCACCTTTGGACAAACAGTCTTAATGTGTTCCATAAAGAATAAAAGAATAATAATCCCCTGATAACTAGTCTCAATCTCTCTGTGCCTGGAAGGGCCATATTATTGCAAGTAAATAATGAAAATTTGGTCTGTCTGAGGCCTGATAAGTGCAGCTTCTATTTTACTACATCCCTAAATCATAATCTTTTCTATTAGCATCCCTACTCAGCCTCCCTAAGAAGATCTTCCATGACCCCCAGCAGAAACCCTCTCTGCTTACTGAAGCCCAGCTCCACATGTTAAGCAACTTTACACTTCAATCAAAAGCATTCTGGGGCATCCATTTAAATGTGGTCAGAGCTATATTTCATAATAAAGTAAGTCTCACATTAGCTCATACTAGCTTCTAAACAACTGACTCAAATTGGAATTCGTTTCAGCTAAAGCCTCACAAATCTTTTCACACCTGTTGCTAATAAAATATGTCATTTCCTATAATTATGCAACTTACTTAGTTGTTACTCGGGTCGTCACGTTTTTCCATACTAATTTTGTCATCTCGGTTGTGGCTTCGTGCTCCAACTATCAAGATACTTTTATGTCTTTATATTGTCATCTACAGCATTTTCTTTCTCTCCAAAATTTGTGCCTTCTGAACATGTTACCAAACAAATACTTCCAGTCACTAAGATGTTGGCAAAGTTGCAAAAGAATTCAGAGCTCTGATTCTATGTCCCTAGAGGCCTCCACCTAGGTGGACTGCCCTAGCAGTCAAAAAAATAAAAAGATGAGTTGCGTTAAGAGAGTCTGTTAGGGACCTCTTCAGTGGACAAAAGAGCTATGATGTCAGTCTGGAGACTAAGATGTGCCTGATCCAGGCCATAGTCTTCTCAGTTGCTTGCTATGCATCTGAAAGCTGGACAGTGACTAAGGATGATAGAAATAGACTCGATGCTTTGAGTTGTGATGTTGGAGAAAAGCCTTGAACATAGCATGGATTGCCAAGATAACAAATATGTCTGTCCTGTTGTTGTTATGTGCCGTCGAGTCGTTTCCGACTCATAGCGACCCTATGCACAACAGCTCTAAACCCTGCTCTATCCTGCGCCAACCGCACCGCCTCTGACACACCCATCCCGATTACCCCAGTCACTGAATCAATCCATCTCATAGAGGGTCTTCCCCTCCTGCGCTGTCCCTCCACCCTCAAGCATGATGTCCCTCTCCAAGGACCCGTCCCTCCTGGCAACATGTCCAAAGTATGTCAGACGAAGCCCCAGAATCTTTGCCTCCAAGGAGTAGCTTGGTTTACCCCTCTCCAAGATGAATCTGTTTGTTTTCCTGGCAGTCCATGGTACATTCAGTACCCTTCTCCAGCACCACAGCTCAAAAGCATCCACTCTCCTTCTGTCCTCCCTAGTCATTGTCCAACTCTCTGATGCATAACAAGCGATTGCAAATACCATGACCTGTATCAGGTGCACCTTAGTCTCCAGAGAGACACTGTTGCTCCTGAGTACCTTTGAGAGGTCCCTAACAGCAGACTTTCCCATCGCGATACGCTTTTTGATTTCCTGACTGCTGGTACCAAGAGTGTTGACTGTGGAGCTGAGCAAACTGAAGCTGTGAACACTCTCAATCTCTTCGTCATCCATCCTGACGCTGCTAATTGGTCCAGTGGTGAGAATCTTTGTCTTCTTGACATTGAGCCTTAGTCCATACTGAAGGCTGCAGTCCTTGACCCTTCGCAGCAAGTGCATGAGGTCCTCCTCAGTTTCAGCAAGCAAGGTTGTGTCATCTGCATAACGGAGATTGTTAATAGATCTTCCACCAATCCTGATGCCACAATCCTCCTCATAGAGCCCAGCCTCTCGGATAATCTGCTCTGCATACATGTTGAAAAGGTATGGAGACAGGATGCATCCCTGGCGCACACCCTTCCCAATTTTGAACCATGCAGTGTTACCTTGCTCTGTTCTGACTACTGCCTCTTGGTCCAAGTATAGGCTTCGTATTAGCACAATTAAATGTTCTGGGATTCCCATTCTTCTCAGAGTCAGCCACAGTTTGTTATGATCCACACAGTCAAATGCCTTTGCATAATCAATGAAACACAGATAGACATTCTTCTGGTATTCCCTGCTTTCAGCCAAGATCCATCTAACATCAGCAACGATATCCCTAGTACCACGACCCCTTCTAAACCCAGCCTGGACTTCCGGCAATTCTCTGCTGATGTGCTGTTCTAATCGTTTTTGGATGATCTTCAGTAGAATCTTGCTTGCATGTGAAATCAATGACACTGTTCTGTAGTTTCCACACTCAGTTGGGTCACCTTTCTTTGGAATGGGAACAAATATAGATCTCTTCCAGTCAGTTGGCCAAGTGGTTGTTCTCCAGAAATGTCTGTCCTAGAGACGATAAAACCAGTTTGTTCCTTGTAGACAAGGATTGTGAGGCTTCATCTGACATACAATTGGCAAGAGGGACCATTTCTTGTAGAAGGGTGTCATTCTTGGAAGGGTAGAGGATCAGCACAGGAAAGAAAGATGTTAAATGAGATGGATTGACACCGTGACTGTGGCAATGGGGACAGGTGTATCACAGATGGTAAGATTGGTTCAAAATAGGGCAGGCTTCAGAGCTATTGTTCTTAGGGCCACTACGAGTCATAGTTGACTCAATGGCATCCAATTATACACACACACACACACACACACACTGGTGGCCTAGTGACAAGGAGCTGTGCTGCAACCCCAAAGGTACATGGTTCGAGGCCACCAGCTGCTCTGAGGGAGGATGGGAAGTCTCCTCCCATCCGATTAAGTGTCTCTGAAAACCCACAGGAGGGTCAGCTGTGAGTCAGTTCCAACTCAATGGTACACAACAACAACATATATATATATATATATATATTTTGCTGTTGTGTGTCATCGAGTCAAAACAAACCCTCCAGTGAGTTTTCAGAGGTAATAATTTGCATAAAAGGAGATTACCCAGCCTTCTCCTCCTGAGTAGCTGATGGATTTGCACTGTCTGGTACTGCAGTGCAGCTTCTTACCACTAGGCCACCAGAGATCCATGTATATCACTTGATTTCTTGACTGATGCTTGTATGACATTGATTGTGCATCTAAGTAAAATGAAATCCTTCACAAAGTCAGCCTTGTTTTACTTTATCACAGTGTTGCCTATTGGTCCAGCTGTGAAGATTCTTGGTTGCTTTATGTTGCGATATAACCCAAACTAAAGACTATAGTTTCTTAGCTTCCCCAGTAAGTGCTTCAGGGTGGTTTTTGCTTTTGGCAAGCAAGATTATGTTACCTGCATATTGCTGGTTGTTAATAAGTCTTCCTCCAGTTCTGCTGCCATGTTCTTCATGTAGACCTCAGATTATTTGCACAGCATACAGAATGACTAGAAATGGTGAAAGGGTTCAAACCTGATGGACCCTTTCTCATATAGTCACAGGTGTTTTAACTTGTGTAGGAAAAATATTCAGAAATTACAGTATCCCCTTCCCACATTGAAGAATGTGATAGGAATAGCCCACCATGCAACTCTGAAGCATGAAATACATTAGTTATATATATATATATATATATATATATATATATATATATAATACATCTTTAAACATATCAGAATTATCTTACTAGAATAGGCTGCAGGTTTTTGTTGGTTTGATTGTTTTGTTTGGACAGGACCTGAGGGTGGGGGTTATTTTAGTTTTGGTAGAACTAGGGCCACCAAATGTTAAAAATGGAGATGAAGCCCTGGATGAAATGGCCACCCAACCCAGAGAGGCCAGTTCTGGCTTTCACAGACAACAGTAAGAATGAGCATTGTGTTACCTACCTAAGCTGTGGCTGATTTCTTTCATTTGAATCTGAAAGGAAACCCACATCCTTCCTGTTGCATGTAAAGATGCTGAAAAGAATTACAGAGAAAATGGGTGGACTAATGTGTCTGTGTCCCCAGATGCCTGTTCCCTCTGCCCTCAGGGCAGTGGAATGGTGGGGAATGAGATTGAATCAGAAAACATGTGAAAAAGGTATAAAAGGCTAAGGAAAGGCCATTCAAAAGGAACTCATTTTAATCTGCTTTTCTTAATATGTTTTCAAGTGTGGTTCTGTAGATAGTAGCACAGAGAAAGAAATTCAGGGTGATAGTTTCCATTTTCAATGATTTCCTCAACTAAAACAATTTTCTTGCACAATAGACCCACTAAAACTTGTTCTCATTCAGGGATTTATCAACTTCACGGCACCAATCCCAGAAGTGAAGGCAACCAGTCTATTCTTTTATTGTTCTGTGATTTTTAGAGCTCATTTCTTGCTTTTCAAAAGAAATTCCCCAAAAGTATGGAATAGCTGGATTGTTTCAGCAATTCAGTTCACATTTCTCACTTGCCTTCAGTGTTCATAAGAAGTGACATGAATTGTACTTAGTGGATTAAAAAAGGAAAAAACAAGAAGAGAAGAAAAGGAGACGAAGAGAGGAGGAGAAAGGAAGGGCTAAAAACCTAGAAGGAAAGAGGAAAAGTAGAAAACTCTGAGGAAGAAGAGGAAGAAGGGAGAGAACGGGCTTGCACTCATAAAATATAGCAGCCCACTGACTATATTTCTTTGATCTCCTCTGGTTCAGGCAAGGCTTAACTTACAGCAGTGTTATGCCATGTTCTAAAAGGTCACAACTGAAGGGGTCCGAGTTGAGGAATCTAGGGATACCTCAAAATGAGTAAGTATAAGAGCGGCAGCCATGCACACCGATGCTATATAAATGGCCAGAATTGAAAGGTGTCAGATTTAAATTAGACAGAGTGCAAACGTCTACAGAATTTTCCCTCATCCCCCTGACTGTTACTGAGCTGGAACCAAGTCAATGGACTAGGCCCGTTGGGATTCTTTTCAATAGAGATCGTGTGATCTTTGGAGAGGTCTCTATCATAAGCAAGATTTCTGTTTTGTAGACCATCTACATGGAATTCTTAATTCCATGTTTGTTCTTACATCTATATTTTAAGTGGACATTATATAAAATATTTCAAACTCAAACGCATTGGTGCTGAGTTAGAATCAACTCATAGCTGACCCTCCAAAGGGTTTCTGAGATTGTAAATTGCTTGAGAGGCAATAACTCATCTTTCTCTTTCAGAGCCTCTCGTAGATTTGAACTGCCAGAGAGGCCCAACCATTAGGTTAGCAGTGTCATTTCCTACAAACTGTACCATCACAACTAAAAGTTTTTATGAAGACATAAATATGATTTATATACCTTTATGCCAAAACTTTCATTAGTAGCAATGTGTCTTCAAGTCCACTATGACTCTGCGTAATAGCTCTGAACCCTGCTCTATCCTGAGCCAATCTCACTGTCTCAGACATATTAACCCTCATTACCCCTGTTACTGTGTCAGTGCATCTCATCCAAGGTCTTCCTCTCCTGCGCTGTCCCTCCACGCTTTCAGGAATGATGTCCTTCTCTAAAGATTGGTCCTTCCTGGCACAATGCCCAAAGTATATGAGCTTCTGAATCCTTGTCTCCAAGGAGCAGTTTGATTTCACCCTCTTCAGGACAGACCTGTTTGTTCTCTTTGCAGTTCATGGTATGTTCAGTACTCTTCTCCAGCATCACAACTCCAAGGCATTGGTTCTTCTTCTGTCATCTTTGATCGTTGTCTAGCTCTCTGATGCATAGCAAGTAATTGCGAAGACCATGCACTACGTACATAGGGTCTAAAACTTTATTTACTTAGAAGCAATTAAGTATTTAAATTCTAATTTTTGCCTTTCAATAAAAACAAAACCAAAAGGAGGATCTCATGCAAAGAATGTCTAAATTACCTGAGAGACACAAAATAACTTCCAACAGACAACTAGATATTTTTAAAAGAAAAGCATGGTGAAATACGAACTAGAAGAGATAGCTAAATCTTTATCTCCCACATACATCCTAATAATATTTTTTAGTGCTTTGGGTTGACTTTTCATAAGCAGTTTTTCAGTTAAGAATCTGTTAAGTTCTTCCATATTAGAAGTATTATTTGTCATTTAAGCTTGTTTGAATTCATAAAGCAAGTAGTACCATCTTTCTTTAATATAATCCAGTTTGTACATCACAAACATGATGATGATGATGAGGATGATTATCCTTAATTTTCAGTTGTTGCTCCAGAAAGACTAATTAGAAGATGCATTAAATATGAGCAAGTTGCAGGCAACATTTGGAGTTGCAGATATTGAAAGCATGCATGTTTTATTCACCTTCACCTATGAGCTACCAACCGGTGAGAATTTGCCAGATTCAGAGTGCTAGAACTGGAGACACTTTTCATGATTATCTGGGTCTACCATAGTAGAGGTCAAGGCCCAGAATGAGCCAGTGCTTTACCTAGATCACCAGTAGATCAGTACACATTCGCAGGCCACACATTTGCTACCACTGATTTTTATTCAGCTCCGTGGGAATATCCTTGCCTGCAGACAGTTCACTGCTATCAAATGCACCCAATCTTAACTTTAGGTTCATTTCATTTACTGTCTATGCCAGTATACTACACAATTGACATTTAATGCATGTCACAAATATTGACAGGGTACATAATTTTCCATTCTCTAGAAGCTGTATTATAAAGGTAAAAATACTCATACTTACTGCCATTGGCTGTTGCTATGTACCATTGACTCAGGATTTTCAGAGGCATTAAAGCACATGGGAGACTGCCCCCTTTCTCCTGCAGAGCAGCTGGTGAATTTAAACGACCAGCCTATGAGATAGCAGCACAGCTGCTTTCGGCTAGGCCACCATAGCTCCATTGCCATTGAGTTAGCCTCACATCCTAGCGGATCCTCCAGCGGGTTTTTGTAGGAGAAACAATGAAAGTTGTAAAAGTGCTCAGGTCTTTCGTTCATAGGGTAGCTATGAGTCGCCTACGACTCAATGGCACTTAATAGCAACAGCAATATGTTGTTATGCTGTGAGCCATAACGTCGGAACTAACCCATAGCTGACGCTCAAGTGGATTTTCAGAGGCAGTTAATCGCAGTTTCTTACTACTAGGCTAGTAGAGCTCCCTTTAAGCTAGTAGAGAAAAAAAAAAAACAAAACCAAAACCACAAACATTTCAGCATTTAAAAGTACTGTGAATGAGATAATTTTCTCCCACCCCCACTCCATGTTTGAAATCTTGTGTATATTTTATACTTACATCTTATCTCAATTTGAAGCCAGACACATGTCGTCAGTACTTGCCTCATTGGATGGTGCTCTTCTGTGTAACTGAACTGGCCGAAGCTGTGTACCAAGCCACAGGTTTCTAACCCTTGAAATCACAAAGCTGCTGAGTGCTGGTTTGCTTTTCCTTCTTTCTTTCTTTTTTTTTAAATTTTTGCTCTTGGCATGCCATGCTTGTCTCCTGCAAATTCGTAGAGATACACAAGAATGAACTGCTGTAAAATGAGCCTATCTATCGAAAACATGGTCCAGCTCTTGCTAAAATAATGATACCAGTGAGGAAGGATTCTGCCTTCCTCTAGTTCTGTGAAGGTCTGCATTTCCTTAATGTCAAAAGTTTCCTTACCAGCTGCAACTGCTTCCTGTGGATAATGCTTTAAATGGTGTTTATTTATGAGATGCCTTGCACCATGACAGCTATCAGAACGACTGTGTATTTCAAAGCCTGTCACAAGTAAGTCTAATTAACAATCTTCTAAGAAATAATTGTTAAACTTCAGATGGTAGTGCTCAACAGTGGAATCTCTCACTTTGACCTAATTAGAGAATGGAGTGTTAAAATTTGAATGAAGGAAATGAAAGAGGCAAGTCATTTGCTTTCCTTTCCCTCACGCATGGTCATTAGCATCTCCCTGCGAGGATGCTCTGGTGACCTAATCCATATCGCACCCACGTGCACAGACCCAGCACTTCCCTGGCGATTCAAATCCATCAGCTGCTCTGCAGGAGAAAAATGAGCAGTAGCCTCTTGCTGCCATTTACTGCCTTGGAAGCTCAGTAAAGGGTCACTGAGAGTCAGAACCAGCTGGATGGCAGTGAGTTAGTGTTTTTACTCACTCCCATCAGCTGGGTAAAGGCAACAGAAGGAATAGAAATGAATGACTCTGCGACTGTACAAACTGAGGCACTGTTTTCTTTTTCTCTTCTTCAAAATGAGAATTAATAATAATGCCTACGTTAAAGACTCTTGGGATTAAAACATAAAACACAGTATCTGATGCATTGTTGTTGTTAAGTGCCATCGAGTCGTAGACGACTCATAGTGGTGACCCTGTGAACCAAAGTTCTCAACACTTTGTGACTTTTATCCTTTCTCCATGCTCATAGGGTTTCTGGAGGCAACCTATTACAGAAGTGGATGCCACTCCTGCTTCCAAGCTTGTTTTAATTGGGGAGCTCCACCAAACACTGTCCACCATGGGTAACCATTAACGCATGTGACACGTCAGTGTCACAGTGTTCAGCTTCACAGCAACCACAAGTTACCTCTGGACAGCGAGTGGACATATCAGGGCTATATGTCCTTTGGCTTGGTAGCATCATAGTTAATGCTTATCAAAATGATAGCCATTGTTATTATTTACTTTACATTTGCTTTAGAAGATTGAAGTGGATAAGCAAAGAGTAAGTAAAAGTTATCTAACCTGAAAAAAAAAGGAAGTGGAACCTGCCAGATTGTTTAAGGACTTCATTCACACGATTCATGGTATCAAATTAGGCTCCCTTGAGCTGAGCACTTTGTTTCCAAGGTGTCTTCAGGGTACCAGGGCAAACCAGTATTACATCCAATGATAATGGGAACGCTGGAGCCATAATGACCAGTTCAGTGAAAAGAAAAGGCAACGTACAATGTCTCAGGAGGAGCTGACCCAAATAGTGTGTCCCAGGCCATCAGAAAACATTCTTCTGGTTTGCACAGTGAACTGTGATGACTGAATGACCGAATAGAAGAAGACTGAGTGAGCTCTTGGCATATAATTTGTTAATCTTTTGTGATGCTTCTTTAAACAGTCCACAGGGTAGGAAAAGAGTTTTTAAAGCTCTGGTGGCCTAGTGGGTACGATAGTACTGCCAACTCAAAGGTAAGCAGTTCAAATCCCCCAGCTGCTCCAAGGGAGAAAAATAGGCATATAAGACAGCTGACATGACAGTTACAGTTTTAGCTTACAGAATTTATTAGAAACTACATAATGTCACATTTAGGTTACCTGGTTTTCTCCTTCTTTCTTGACTTCTGCCTTTTATTTCTGCTACTTAGAAAACCTGTTAGCTAGAGCCCATCCATTCTCCACGGAGCTTCCACACATTCTGTTTTGGTTAAAAAGTACTAAAATTATACCCAGCGAGCTAGTTGATAAAGACATCTAGTAGCAAGTGGCAAGGAGCTATTTTGCAACCCAAAGGTATGAGTTCAAATCTCCCAGCTGCTTCATGGGAGAAAGATGAGCAGATCTGCAATTTACTGCATCTGAAAACCCACTGGAGGGTCAATTGTAAGTCACTTCCTACTTGTCAACACATAACAACTACTTGATGCCCTTGGGTGAAATTCTTTCATGAGAAACTAGAGAATTATTAAAATCCTATGAAATCACTTTCTCTGCTGGATTCATATAATCTACTTATAGAAATGTTGCTTCTGATAGAATATTAACACTTGGGAAGAAAATAATATTTAATGCTAGACTGTGTACAAACAAACCTCTATGAACATGTCTTGGGTTTTTAAAGAACTTTTGAGTTACCTAAATTATTCTTCTAAGGATTCATCCCAAATACTGGAATTCTTAGTAAGTTGGCATTTCTCTCAAAGGGGTCATTTTTTCATCTGTTCCTGTGATCCAGACTTATAGCACTAAGACACTGTAAGAGGTTATTTTGTGAGGTTTGTTCTGATTTGCCTGAGGTCTTAGCCCCATTTCATGTAGAGAATTCTGAATATTAAGTCCACTCATAAAGTTACTGCTGGACAGCATGAACAGTAGACGTGATTTCAGTTGACATGCACACCTGTGACTTTGGTTTTTTTTTCTGCCTCTCATAAAAGAGGCATTTTATTTAGCAAAAGGGGTGGTTATTGAAACCTTACCAAATAATATTTCTCAGCAATAAAAGTAAGGAAATACTAAAATTTAGCATCATGAGTGAATGTCAGATATTATGTTGAGTAAAATAAGTAGACATCAAAGAGTATATATTGTATTAGTATGTTTGTATGAAGTCCTAGACTATGAAAAAAATCACCTGTGGTAGGAGGCATTGGAACTGGTATCCTGGGGTTTCAGGAAACAGAGAATTCTCTCTGGGGCAATGAAATTGTTCTACATCTTGATGGGGTGTGAGTGACACAGCTAAATACATTTGTCAGAATCCATCAAACTTAAAAAGTGATGTGTGGCACTATTTACAGTATTGAAAAAATGGAGGGAGGAGGTATGAATGTCCACTGAACAATATGAGCAGATAAACAAAGCAGTATATACAGTAGACTACAGCACAGCCAGCAAGACCAAGGATGCCCTGATGCATGCCACGGTGTTGACGAAGCTTGGAAACCTTGTGCTGAGTGCGAGAAGTTAGTCAGCTGCAAAAGGGCAAATACCAGATGATCCTTCTTATATTAAATACCTGGATTAAGCAAAAAGACAAACCAAAGTCAATTACCTGGTTACCAGGAGCTAGAGTGAGAGAGAAAGCTGGAGTTACTATCAAGGAAGCACTGAGTACCTCTTAATGGTGATGTCAGACAGCAAATGCCAACAATGGTTACACAGCATGATGAAGGTAATTGATGACACTGAACTATACATGTGAAAATGTTGCATTGGCAATTATTGTCATAAATGTATATGTTGTTGTTGTTGTTGTTGTGTACCATCGAGTCAGAATTGACCCATAACTGACACTGTGGCTGGTTTTCAGAGGTAGTTCATCATCCAAGAGATTGCCCATCCTTCTCCCAAGGAGCAACTAGTGGATTTGAACCCTGTTCCTTGGGGATTACAGCACAGCTTATTACCACTTATCCATCAGAGCTCATGTAGATGGATGTTTGTTATTGTTCTTATTGTTGTGTATGATAGAGTCAGACCCATAGCTGACCACCAGAGGGTTTTCAGAGGCAGTTAATCACATGGCAGGAGATTGCCCATCCTTCTCCCGTGGAGCAGCTGGTGGTCTCGAACCACATACCTTTGGGACTGCAGCACAGCTTCTTGCCACTAGGCCATGAGAGCTCCTTCTATAGATAGATAGTCAAATTTTTAAATCTGTACCTGACACTGTCTATAAATTATAGCTGAATTTTTAAAAAGAAAATTAAGGAGGGTTGAGCAGCTACTTTAGAAGGAGGGCATTGAAAAATCTCCATGCCTTACTGAAACCTCAAATCATTACAAAACCTCTTTTCACTTATGAGATGTGTTACTCAAAGATCTGGCAATTGGCCATCACCCCTGTTGGCCCTGTGGTCTAGTGGAGTGGCTGTTCCCTTCTTTCATGGACTCCTGGTGCTGCAGTGTTCAAATGGTCAGCCACACTTAGCAGCATAGAGTGCCTTCCTTGTCAAAAGAGATTGTCCTAGAAGTTATTATAGGTGGGAAACCCGTTTTCCTATGGTTGCAAGGGAAATTTATTTATTGAAGAATGTTCTACATATGGCATATCATAAACCCAAAAATATTGCTTGTGTCAATTCAGAATTTGGGGTAAATATGTTGTTAAAGTAGAGAATTTTGTAGAGTGTTCTTTATTGGGCAATGCAGATGCTTATGTTAAATTCCCAGTCTGTTGCACTCTCACAATCACCATCCAGTCTGTCCATCCTCCTTGTTAAATAGTCTTTGTGAAGTGTGACTCTGTTCTTTTACTCAGAAGACTGGATGGCCATGCTGCATCTTCCACATTTAGGTTAATGCCTAACTCTCTGCTAATACGCACTCTCTCCTCACTTTTATTAGTCGGAAGAAGGCTTCTCCCTAGAAAGCACCATCCTCTTTCTGATCTGTGCCTTTGGTAAAACTATCTCTCATTGTCACTCTTCTTCATCAGCCCTGCATGTCCAGCCAGGGTGCCCATGCTCTAAGGACCTTTCCCATCCCAGCTTCCTCAGAAGTGACCCGCTGGTCTGGCCTCTCTAGGACCATTTCTTTTTCCCTGAGAAAACGTCTTCAGCACACTGGAGCAGGTTCAGTCCTTCTGTACCAGCCCTCTCCCTCTCCCAAGGGACATTCACTGCTCATCAAGAGGGATGACTTTTTGCATCTTTATGTTCTAGGAGCATTGCCAGATACCTTTTGTTGTTAGTTACTGTGACCTTAGATATAGTTATATAATTCATGATATAATGCCATGCACAGAGGAGCAAAGTGCTCCATCATCCCTATAATAGGTTGCCTCAAATTCTTGTGATCCGTAGGGGTTTAATACAATTGTCTTATTGTTGTTAAACATACACGACAGAATACACACTAGCTCAGTGTTATCTACACCTACAATTCACTGATGTTGACTGCATTCTTCAAGATGTAAAACCATTCTCATTCTTCTTTTTCAAATTGTTCCTTCCTCCACTAAAATGAACTCACCTTCCTGCAAATTCCTTTCTAACCTTATGAATTCCTTTTTTAGAGTATTTTTATTGATTTTCATATAATAATACCTTTAGAGTATATTTCATTCATATACATTGTTTTGTACAATCTTTCATTTACGTTGTTTCATACAACCATTCATACCCATTTTATTTTACATTCTTTATTTTATACTAGTTTGTTTACAAAATTTGAATACATTGTTTTTCACACCAGATCTAACCACTTTTGTCAGTTTAATCCAATGACTCTGGCTAATGTTTTTAAGGTAAGTCATCAGGCCTATCTTTCTGGTATTCTTATTCCAGAAGCTCTGCTGAAATATGTTGAACAGCATCAAACTCAAGGTCACTGCCATCGAGTCTGTTCTACCTCCTAGCTACCCTCCATCACATTTCCAGGGCTATACATCTTAACAGGAGGAGACTGACCATCTTTCTCCTTCTGAACCACTGGCAGATTTGAAATGCTAGACATGTACAGCCTTTTTGATTCGCAGCACAACATTTTATGTACTGTATGCCACCAGAATTCTAGTCTGACAGCATAGTACTCAGAATCCTCTATTAACAGACAAGAGTGGCACCATGAGGTACACCGACTGGGCGTCACACCTGAATTTTCCACATGGAATATGAGAAATCTACTACTGAACCTCCGGTGCTTTGGATACAAAAAGTGTGTTCTAAGTGATGATGGGTAAGCTGGTGCATGGATGAAGGGCTGGAGGCGTGCAGCAGCAGCAGCCTTCTTTGGGACCTCAGTAGAGGAGACACATTAAAAAAATTGTTTTAAAAACCAAACGAATCTTAATGTTCTGTGATGATAGCAGAAAGCAGACTTTCTGAAATGATGTTACAGCATTCTGCTCCTGCTGTCCTGGATTTATTTTTCTAAATGGTTCAGAGAATATGACAATACTGTCTTCCTGGGTTACACTTTCCACCTCTCCTCCTCCACAGGAGGGAATTCCTACCCAGTCAAGGTCTAGCCTAAGAAAAGGAAAACATACCACTAGTAATATAAACCAGGGCAAGAAGGGAAGATTAAACTGTCACCCAGCCATAATTTAATTCTTTCCATTTTCTTAGTATCTTTACATTTATCACTTCGCTTAATTTTCACAAAAAAAAAAGCAAAAAAAAAAAAAAAAGCTCATGAACGAGACAGGGGAAGGACAATTATTCCCAGCAGACAAATGAGAAAACTGAGGCCAGATGATTTGCCTAAAGTCACACGTCTAGTTAGTGATAATACTGGGACCAGAATAGAAGTCCATGTGTTCCCAACAGCCCGGGAGATTGTTCAAAAGTACAAGTTCCCAGGAAAGATCAAATAATTGCTGGAAAAGCACTTCCGATCTCCAGCAAAAACAGATCTTTCCAGCCGAGTGCCCTCCCAAAGGCCCACAGAATATTATCTGCCAAGTAGCTGTTCTTTTGTCTTCTACATGAACCACCCCAGGCTGAAGACCTCTGTGAGAACCAAGAGTGACCACAGACTACAGAAATATGTTTGAAACTTGTGGAAGAAGTAACCGCCCATACAGATAGACTCGTTGGAAATTAGAGAATGGCTTTTTCTTAAATTCCCATAGAGCCACAGACAAACCTGGATGCAGACATCAGGCTTTGTTCCCCATTCATGCGCATGTGCAGTGAACCAGCTAGTTGTGTTCAGCCAGTGTAATATTTAAAAGCAAACATTTAGTAGTAGGATAACGGCTGCTAAACCTGCATTTGCAGCTGCAGCTGCATCGTTCCCCTAGGGAAGGCAAGATGGCTCTTCTCCAGCGATTCATAAAGGGCTAGAGGAGAGAACAAAAGCTCATACTTAATACTGTCCAACCCAATCTTGTGTCCCACGTTAAATACCCACCTCAGAAACTGACTTAGGAAATGTTGTTAAGCTCAACAAGATCAATCAGGCTTCCTATTTTTCGATAATAAATAAGATATCATGCTTTTGACTACAGACAAAAAGGCTAGATCTTTCAGACATGAACACACAAGAGGTTGTGTACAGACAGCTTTGAGATTAAACTGGTTCCATTTGTAAGTCAAACTTTACATTGAATTTATGTGTGAAATCACAGCATCTAAGTGTACTTTGTATGTTAGGGTCAGTATATTATATACAGCTTTTGTTTTATTCATTAAAAATATAGATACTTTTAGATGCATTGAAACATCTTATGCACAATACAGTAGTAATGATGAAGATGATGGTGATATCTTAATGTATATAACAAAATAGTGTTCATTTCTTTTTATAAACTGTTGTATATATTGCTCATTTGTAATAGACTTGAGGAGAAGGTCTGAGTTTGTACATAGAGCTTGTATGTATGCCATGGCCTGGAGACTGCCAGTGTTTAATCCACCTTACTGATTCACTGTACAAAGGAGGCTTAATCACCTCAAATCTTAAACATGTTCCTCTTGTGTTTAGAGCAGAGTTGCCTTTAAAATCAAATTGTAATGACTCCTGGGTGCCAGGCTGTGAATCCTCGTACCATTTCCCCTATTTACTTTGCCCTGCTTCCTTTTCCTACTTGATCTTCCTTTCAGGGCCTCTCCTGACTGTCTTTGCTAGCCAAAATAGACAGACTTTTCACTGGTCACAGTTAGAATATAAGCTTCCAAAAGAAAAGGCACCCAGGGTCCTTGGCAGAGAGCATGGGAAGAGACCAAGTACATGAACAGACTTGTTTAAAGCCCTCATTTCTCTGATGCTATAGCCAGAATTACACAGAAAGCATTTCCTTTTATTTCCATGTAAAACCTATTTATGCAGCTGCCTCAGGGATCTGGAGTGAAACGTGGAAGAAAAGCATAAAGTGAAATAAGAAATAAAGGCAGACAGATACAAAACCCACATTTTATATGGTTGTTCCTAAAATAATCCACTAATATTTAACCTTGTTCTTCATTTCAATATTTTGACCAAAACTTTGATATTGAAGAATATTGGCAAGCCCTTTAAAAAATTTCTTAGTCTCTGAGCTTTCTCAGTCTTGAGTTACCTGTAACCATAATATTGAACAAATTATAACTCACTGATGATGTGATTACACGAAGAAGTAATAAAAAAAAAGGTATGCTGACCTTATCACCCAAACTTTCTTGGACTTTGGTTTCATTTCCTCATCATGGAGACAAAAGAAATAATGAGTTTATACTTTGTGTTTTATGGGACTCTGGTGGATTATTGGATAAGGAGTTGTGCTGCTAACTTAAAAATAACCAGTTCAAATCCACCAGCTATTCTTTGGGAGAAAGATAGGCAGTCTCCTCCTGTGTAATTTATAATTTATAGCCTTTGAAAACCTTCTGGAGGATCACTGTGAGTCACTTCTGATATGATGGTAATAAGCTGAATTGAATTTAATTTGTTTTGTTGGGTTTTTTAAAATTTTATCACTCCTCCCCGAGAGAGATTTCACCCTGATTCATAAGGAAAAGGGGACAGCGTATTCTCTTAGCTACTTCCTGCTGAAAAGGGACGCTGTAGGTTTCAGGGTGAAGATCTTCTCTCACTGCTCTAAAGGGCCCTTTTGGCAATAGGAAACACAGAGGCTATTTTGGAATTTAGATGCACTGTTCTTAGCCATACATGTTCATATCCTTGAAGATGCATCATGGAACTATTGCAGCCTAGAAGACACAAATTTAACTAACAAGTTAAAAGTACATGAGTCAAAACTTAAAAGCAATAATATTCCAAGTAGAGGTTCTAGCAGTGGCGCAAATCAAGTTACAGAGGGAAGCTAGTTCTTAAAATAAAAGGCTTATTGACTAGCACTTTGTCTACTATAGTATAAAGGTTAGGAACCACAAGATGTAGAGACTCAACTATGTCATTTGTTGTTCTTAAGTCCTGGACCAAATTCCATCTACCACTGGGTTGTTCTACAGCTTGTAAGTCTGCATGCAAGGCAGAGGTGAAGTAAGGAACTGCTTATGAGGTTTTCCGTCAATTCCAACAACTAAGAAATAGAAAAGTTGGGACCGCAGAAGACTTTTAGGACCAAATAATAGGCTCTTGTGTCCAGGAGAACGTGAATATACTTACTAGTAATGTTAATGCTCACCCACGGCTCTTCGGAGAGGATCTGATTCATTGAAGCATCCTCCTTTGTTTCCAGCTGGGACCTGGGGCCTATCAGTCCTGTCAGCCACAAGGACCTGATGGGGGCCGCCCTTGGTCATGTGTCCTTCAGATCCACACTTTAAAGCAAGTGAGTGGAAGCTTCCTCTCTACTCCCTTGCCTATCTGTGGCACTCGTCTGTGACACTGTCTACTGAAATGACCCAGCTTTCCACAGTGGAAGCAATTCTGACCTCCTTTATTACCTTTGGGTGGCATTGTTTATGAGTAAGATTTCCTTTTCTTGACACAGGCCCTAAACTGGCAGCAATAGCTGCCCCAATAATTTTGGCCATTCTCTGGTCTTTTCTCTTCCCTCTAGATCCCAGTTGTTAAAAGAGGGGGAAATTTAAACAAATATATAACAAATAATTTTGAACAATATAATCTTTTAAGTTTAAGGCTAGAAATATTATCAATATGATCATTTCCAATCCAGAGATACATGTTACAATGCAGTTCCTATTTTCCATAAATGGTTTTGGTAAGAAGAATATTGTAAATGTGGATTCAGTTCTGCTGTTCCTCCTCCATGCCATGATAGAGTGTTATTAGCATGAGCAGTTATAAATCCATTGCCATCCTTACTCTAACTTAATTTTTTTTCATTTAAATTTATTATTAATTTCAGTAAAAATTTACAGAGACTTTGGATTTCCATTCATTCATTGTTGCACATTTCTCCCCCCCCAACCCTCCCCCCAAGAACACTACCCTCTTGGAAAAGCAAAAGAAAAACGTTTTCATTGTTTTACAAACCCTTCCCCAGGTCCACTCCACCATGTAGCCTTCACTCTAGACTCCTGTCATGACAAAAATACCTAGTCGCATATCCCTTTTAAACAGTTTTCTCTCTCATCTGTTTCAGTGCAGTATACATTATTGAACCCATCTTTCTCAGTCTCTTCCTCACCCCAAGGTCAGTCCTGTTTTACAACAGTGACACCATGCAATATTTGTCCTTTTGCGACTGGGATACTTCACTCAGCATAATGTCCTTCAGAGTTACGCATTTTAAATAATACTGCATGAGTTCCTTGTTTTTCAATGCAGCATAGTATTCCATTATGTGAATATACCACAGTTTCTCTATTCATTCGTTTGTTGATGGGCACTTAGGTTGTTTCCAATTCCTTGCTATTGTGAACAAAACTGCAGTAAACATAGGTGTGCATGAAATTATTTTTGAAGGAGCCCTATTGGCCAAATGATTATGCCTAGAGCTACTGACCAAAGAGTTTTCATTTCCAATTTACCTAACATTTCTGCAGGAGCAACACCTGGCCATGTGCCCCTGTAAAGAGGAAAGCTGAAAGGGGAAAACTCTGTAGAGGAGTTCTGTCTTGTCATACGGGGTCACTATGAGTCAGAATTGACTCAGTGCTACCTAACATCTGCAGTTTATTTTTATCATGAAGTTATAAGTGATGCATTCTCCTATTTATGTTTGACTTTTGGCATTGGAATTCAAATTAAGTTCCCTAAATAATGAAGCATTTCTGTTCAGCTGCCACGTCTGTTCCATTTTTCTCCATGGAGTATGTGTGAATTCTTCTCTTTGTCTGGAGCTAAGATTGATGATAAATAGTCCCTCTCCCACTTATTTTACAGATGATTTGCAGTGAACTAGACATTGACTCAAATTATCTTTACTCTGGGGCTCTGGGGTTAGAAGTTGCTAAGTATCATGTGTATGAAGAAGGCCTGGCTTCAAGCCCAGAGAAAAGGTTAGATGTTAATATTGGTCTATACACTTTCAGTCTCATTGTGAACTTGACTTCATGCTAGTATTTCTTGGAAGTATTTGTTTCTATGTAAGGACATGGTAATTTGCCACTCTAAATGTCACCAGTGACAACTTTTCACTCTGCCCTGAATGTTGGAGAATGAGCATGGACTTTTATCATAATCAAGTAGGTGCGGCTTTGGAATCAGCCTCCTCCACTTTCTAGCTGTTTGCTCTTAAGTGAATTCTCTGAATTTAGGCTTTCTATAAGAAATGACATTGAACAAGCTAACAAGTATGTGGATATCATCCAGCACAACACTTGATCTTGTTGGTATGTGTTACCAAGTTAATTCTGATTCATAGAGACTCTATAAGAGCAGTTTAGAACTGCTGTGTAGTGTTTCCTAGGTTGTAATATTTACAAAAACAGGCTATCATGAAGTTCTCTCCTGTAGAAGTATTTCTTTCTCTCTCTTGACATAAAGTTGGATCCAACTCATGGCTAATCCTCCAGTGAGTTTCCAAAACCATAAATTACATGGGAGGAGACTTTCATTCTTTTCCCTTGGAGCTGCTGGTGGTTTCAGACCACCAGAGAACCTGGCATTTGGTTTAGCAGCACAGTTCTCTGCGGACGGCTCTGTCAGAGCTCGCTGGGGGTGACGTGAGTTCAAATCACTCAGTTAGGAGCCGAACACCTAACCGCTGCACGCATAGAACACTGTTATCTCTGCCCCTGTTCCTTCTTTTCCCTAGAACATCTGAGAGGGGGGCTTAGAAAATAGCATTTTCTGTTAATTATTTGATTGAAGGTGTTTTAAATACTACATCTGAAAAAACACGTGACTGAGGGGATCTTGAGAGGCTTTGTGGCATAGGCCAGCAGTTCACAGAGGGAGTCCTCAACCAGGAACTTGTCAGAAATGCAAATTCTCAGCCCCCACCCCTAACCCGAAACTCCAGAGATGGGATCCGGACTTCACAAGCTTTCCAGGCGATGATCACCATAGATAGTTAGATCTTACTTGGATCTTAAATCATTGCCCATTTTAACAGCAGTTAAGAAATGAAAAGAAGTTGCATTGAAAAAAATGTATTGTCAAGGAGTGCACCTGAATGCTAAAAAGAAATGACTGTCAGCTTGTAAAGACGGAGATGCCCATGATCCAAGTCATAGTATTTTCACTTGCTTCTGATCATCTGAAAGTTGGACAATAAATAGAGGCAGAAGAAGAATCGATGCATTTGAATTATAGTATTGGAGAAGAGTACAGAACATCCCATGAAGTGCCAAAGGAACAAACAAGTCTGTGTGGAAGAAAGTACAACTTGAGTGCTCCTTAGAGGCAAAGGTGGTGACACTGGGTTTCATATATTTTGGGCATGTTGTCAGGATCAGGAATGCCAGTCTTTGGAAAAGAGAAATTGTTCTGGGAAAGGCTGAGGGTCAGAAAAAGAGAGGAAGGACCTCAACAAGATATATAGACAGTGAGTATGACTAGGTGATAATAGGGAGCTCTGGTAGCCTATTGGCAAGAAGCTGCACTGCAGGCTCTAACGCACGTGGTTCAAGGCCGCCAGCTGCTACACAGGAGAAGGATGAGCAGTCTCCTGCCATGTGATTAACTGCCTCTGAAAACCTGCCAGAGCGTCAGCTATGGGTCAGTTCCAACTCTATGGTACACAACAACAACCACTAGGTGATGCCAGGGGGTGCTTTGCACAGACCCAAGGGCCACAAGCCCTGAAGGCACAAGGTGGCGCCTCACCTGCCTTCCGCATAACTCATGGACCTCTGATCCAGGTGTCAGAACCCTCGATGAGGCTGCAACTGCCCTCACTGTTGCCTGCAGACCTCTGTGCTGGGCCTCTGGATCCCTGCTGGGGCCTCACCTGCCTTTCTAGTTGCCTGCAGACCTCCACTCCTTTCTTACCTATTCATTTTGTATACTAAGCACATAATTTGTAAAGCTGGACTGTCTGAAAAAGAATATGGTATCAGGATCAGAGGAAGGAAGACTCAGCAACAGCATGTGTTATGCAGATGACCCAGCCTTGCTTGCTGAAGGTAAGAAGGGTATAAAACACTTGCTGCAGAAGATAAAGGACTATAGCCTTCAGTATGAAGTACATCTCAACATATCAAGGAAACAAAAATTTTCACTAGTGGACTAACAGTCAACATTATGATAGATGAAGAAAGGATTGACCCTGTCAGGGACTCCATCTTGCTTAGATCAACAACCAACATCTTTGGTGCCAGCTAGGAAATCAGAAGACATATTGAATTGAGTAAGTCTGCTATCAGGGACCTCTCTAAAATGCTGAGGAGCAATGATGTCAGTTTGAAGATAAGGTGCTCCTGATTCAGGCCTTTGAGTTGTGGTGCTAGAGAAGAGTGCTGAATATCCCATGGACTGCCAGAAGAACAAACAGATATATCTTGGGAAAAGTGCAGCCAGAGTGCTTCTTGGAGGCGGGATGGGTGTGTCGGAGGCAATGCGATTGGCACAGGATAGAGCAGAGTTTAGGACTGTTGTACATAGGGTCGCTATGAGTCGCAAACAACTCGACGGCACATAACAACAATAACTTTGGACATGTAGCTAGGTGAGGCTGTGCATTTGAAAAGGACCTCATGCTTGAGGGTCAGTGAAGGAAAGGCAGTCTGTCAACTAGATGGATGACTTGGTGACTTCAGCAGTGAACTCTAGTGTGTCATATATGATGAAGATGGCACAGGATAGGGCAGGGTGCAGGTCTGATGCTCATAGGGTCTCTCCGAGTTTTATTCAAATCAACAACACCTAACAACAACAATAACCACAGTGGCCTCAAGTGTATTGGAGGTCATGAAGATGTTGCCAGATAGGGCAAGGTTCCTGTTATTCATAATGTCGCTGTGAGTCATAGTCAACTCAATGGCACTAGACAACAATAAACAACATATTTAGAGACTCATTTGTATAAAGAAAAGAACACTGAGTTAGTTTCTAACATGGTTTGCTATATAAACCAGAGATTTTAGAAGTTGCTTGGCTCAATCTCATCTCTCTGTGCTGGCCCTTAGTTCCCTTATCTGTCAAATAAGAAATAGGATTAAACCAAACAGCCTCTAAAATCTCTTCCATTTCTAACGTTTTTTTGCTTCTTATCTTAATTCACCAGTGAAGCATTTTCACAGTAAGACTATACTTTAAAAAATAAATGGAAAGAAAAATTTTGTTTGTGTTATTCAAAAAGTAAAGCATTAAAAACCCTTGGATAGCACAATTTGCACTCAGCTGGTAGCCAGAAGGTTGACAGTTTGAACCATGAGGCCAGTGGCATCCTGGGAGAAGTAAGCCTGGCAGTGCCAGCCCAGAAAACTCAGTGGAGTAGTTCTACACTGTAACAGATGGGGTCTCGCCATACTCACAAACCAACAGCAAAAGCAAAAACAACAATAAAAACCATGCCTCATACCTTACTTTTCTAGAAAATGAAAGTAAACAAAGAGAAGAAACTTAGAACCCTAGAGTTTCATTTTCCAGTGGCATTCCTTTAATTCAATGGCAGTCGGTTTGCGTACGTGAGAGAGATGTTCTTTTGTGTGATGCTCTTCCAATATCTCATGTCAGTATAAATTGGGCATTGATCTGTGTGTTTGCCTACATGTTCCCCAGGCCAACTATTCAACATTGATCCGCTGAGAATCTCTGTCCCAGGAGCAATTTTGGGCATTGTGATTGTGTAGAGAACAATCAGGCAAAGCCCCTGTCCCCTGGAGCTCTTGTTCTCATAAGATTGAAAGGAAATAAAAAACGCATGCAGCAGGCACTCATTTCTGAGAGTGTTCAGTGCTGTGAAGACAGAGATATGCTGGAGGGCCAGGACAGTGGCCAGCTGAGATTTGATGCCAGGAGAAACCTTACTGGGAAGGTGACATTGGAGCTGAAGCCTAATCCTGAGGAGGAGCCAACCATGTATTTTGGGGAAGAGCATTTCAGGCTAAGGGAAAAGCTTGTGCAGAGGCCCAAAGGTAAGAGTGAGCTTGGTGTGTGTTCAAAGAACAGAAAGACCAGCATGGCTGAGGACGAGGCTCCAAGGGGAGAGTGGTGGAAGAAAGGGCAGGGATAGAAGCAGGAGTGGCCACACAGTTCTGTTTTGTATTCCAAATACAGTGGGAAACCATTTGAGTCTAGGAGTAACTTCTCAACAGGTCATTGTGATCGCCCTGTAGTGAATAGATTACAGAGGGTAAGGACAGCCACAGAAGGAGAAACCAGTCTTCATTTAGTGCTTTGTAGTTTGCCTATTTCCCTTTGTTGTATCATGAACACCTTTCAGGATTGTTCCCACTCTGCCACATCATCATTTTTAATGACTGCAGAGGAGTCTGGAATGATTTTAAGCCCCTGTGGTGATTAACCTAGATTAGTCCCAATTTTTTTTTTTTAATCATGCTGAATAGCTGCAGTGAATGTTGCTCTATCTTTGTGCATATCCTTGTTCCCTTAGGATGATTTCTAATGGTCCTTAGCCAAAAAGCGGATATATTTGAAGACTTTCTTGAGTCTGTCCATTGGTTCTGCTCATAATTATTGAACTGCACCTTCTCTCATCATTTAACATCTTCTTTTGATGGCCTTTTTACCTGATTTGAGCCAGGTGAGGCTGTCCTAATCCAAGATATAACTCCCTAACATGCTCGGGAATGTGTATAAATAGTGTCATCGCAGCATTTTTATCTAGAATATCATGTTTTTTTGGCACCCTTTAAATATTGCCCCCAAAGTGAGTGCCTCACTAATCTCATTGGAGTTCAAACCTTGACACTTTTCTATAAAATAATGACTTGTCTCAGGTTTTAATCTGGTTATGTATATTACAGAATCACCTCATTAACCTAATTGTTCTCTACTGAATATATCAGTGCATACCTCCTTTAGCTCCATGTCTGAAGCAATTATACTATGTGTACTCATTGCTATCATGTCAGAACTGGCCCCTAGCTGACCCTCCAGTGGATTTTCAGAGGCTATGACCCTCACAGGAGATTTCTCATCATTTTTCTTCCAAGCAGCTGGTGGATTCGAACCCTCTGCCTTTGGGTTGGCATGCACCTCCTTTACCCACTAGGCTATAAGAGCTCCCTCAAGTAATTAGATAGTACAAATATGTAACAGATCATAGCTATTAGATCGCTGTTCTTTACTCTTTGAATGTGGGCTTAGGCACCATACATTCAGTTGAATTCATGAGTGGTTTTAATCATGTATGTGGTTCTTGATTCTGTTCCTCAGATTCATAGGTTCCAAATAGGAAGTCTACATGGCTCCCATGTGGAGTTTGCCATGAATCCTCAGGGTGTGTATGTAACTAGCTTAATCTTACAGTCCTAACACTGGTTGCCATTAAGTTAGTTCTGAAACATGATAATCCATGTGTGTCCCATAGGATTTTCAATGGCTAATTTTTCAGAAGTAGATCATCAGCCTTTTCTTCCAAGGCTAGCTTTGGGTGGAATTAAGCCAGTAACCTTTTGATTAACAGTTGAATGTGTTAATCATCTGCTTAACCCAAGGACTTTTGTTCCACAATGACCAGTTACTCTGCATTCTGGTGAGATTCTTTAATTTGTTCTTAAACTCACTGCCACTGTTCCTTCTTAGTGTAGTCTTCCATCAAGTTGCCAGTTCGTAATGGGAGGAGAATGCCCAGCCATTCCTTTCTCAGTAAAACCAAGGAACTAAAAGTTGGACCCTGCTTCATTCAAGTTCAGATCTTTTGAATTTAACAGAAGAGAGATGCTGGCCATAATCCAAAAGAGAGAGCTTTCCAAGTGACCAAACACATTTTCAGTTTGATATTTTGGTTCACTTCTTTGTATCACATCTCCCAACACTTGGTCCCTTTTCAGAAGTCAAGAGCATGCTGGCCTCCTTGTAGAGGATAATAGAAGATAAGAGGAGATCTTTGTACATTGGAGGATCCCTCTTATCTCTCAGTCACAGATCCTGTGTCCTCAAGGCACAATTGACATTGGTGATATGGACCTTGGCTCATGCTAAGTGTCCTCTCCACGTGATTCCTGGAGTGGGCAGCTTGTAATACCACAGAATCAGGATCACTGTCTTCAATTCAGAGATTCTCCAGACCCTGCCATATACACTTTATTTCTCTGCCCTTTCTTTCTTTTTATTACTGGATCTTATAGGCAGAGAACAAATAGGTGCTGGGCATATAGATCAATAGCTGCTTAATAGATATAATTACCACCAGACAAAGGCATAAACTCAACGTGTTGCAAAACTTCTTACCTCTAGATTGTCCAATTTTGGTCAAAAGATCAGTGTCTTAATCTGTCTCTGCTCTTACATCTTCAAAGGTAAAGGTCTTGCTCAGGTTGTCTGTCCTGAGCACCTAGTGCCAGTTGAATCCAGCACTTCTGCTTGGCTGTGAAGGCCTATAGAGTCTCTTCTCCCAAAACAATGTTGAGATTTCAGGCAGGCAGGCAGACACAGCTGAAACTTACGGAACAGTGAAATGGGAGTAGCTGAAGGCATGTTGAGGAATCTGAACAAGTGCCTCACACACATGAAGAGGACTCTGCCTAAAATGCTAGGTTTTCAGAGCTGTCTCTTCCTGGCTTTGAAGAAGTTGCTGATCTTGGTATGTGCAGAGCAGACAGTGGATTCGAACCACATGCCTTTGGGATTGCAGTGCAGCTTCTTATCACTAGGCCACCAGACTTCCCTTTTGAAGATGAAGAGGAGCTAAATAAAACCAACTCATTCTGATCTGAGATTTTCCCAGTAATCTTCCCTCCTCAGAGTAGCACTTTTAGAAGTCTGAAAATGTATTTCAGACGTTAATATTTAGGTGAAAATAAGCTTGTTGCGTGCAGAAATGCTGTCTGATTGGAACACTTTCATTTTAGGAATACCAGAAATAGGCTTCTTGATGGTGTCATTGACATTTTTAACCCAAGAATTAGAATAAAAGCTCTTTTTAGTTTAAAAGAGGAGCAACCTTCTACCTTAACCTTCCAACTAGTACATTCAAGAACATATTTACTATAGGACTAGTATGGCTTCTTCTGTAAATTCCAGGCAATGGCTCCTTTCTTATGTTATTCTTATTTTACTTTAAACCTAAATAGAAGTTAGACAGAAATACAACTTTTTTTAATTTTCTTTTTCTTTTTATCAAAATAATTCATTTCATTGTCTACTTACTTAAACCCACTTAATATCCCAAAGCCACAGTGATCAATTTGGCAGCATGGCCAAATGCCAGCCATGGCAGACTGGCTGTCTCCTGGCTGCCAGGAAGTCAGTAGGTCTCATTTGTCCCTGGGACAAAAGGGCAGCAGTAACACTGAGTCAACTCTTGAGCTTTGGGCTGCCTCTTGTCCTCACATATCCAGCTACTGCCAACTGTCACAGTTGCAGTTAATAGCTATGATCTATTGGGCTTATACTTGTGTGTCAGCTAGGAGTCTAGATGCTTCATGTTAGTTTGAACTATGGTAAATTGATTTCTTTTTCTGTTAAACCAAATATGACTGACCATCAGTAACTTCCTATAAGTAAACAATAGTAGGCTATATCTGTTCTTGTTAGGACAGTGGTCGTTCAGTGGTAGGCTTCTCACTTTCCAGGAATCCAGATTTGGTTTTCAGCCAGTGCCGCTCACTCACAGCTACCACTTGTCAGTGAAGGCTTGCACGCTGCTCTGATCTGAACAGCTTCCAGATTGAAGGTAACTTGGGAGAAAGGCCCAGTGATCTACTTTTGAAAATTAGCCAATAAATACCTTGTGGATGGGAGTTGTCCAGTCCACCACCTATCACAGAGATGAGATTGGACAGGTAACATTTATTCCATTGTGCATGATGTTGCCATCACTCAGAGGCTGTCTGGAAAGCAGTATCATGTCTGTTCACTTAAAAATCTTCATAATCCACACCCTGTTGAAAGGAAACAAGAGTGTTAGCCTTCTGTCCAAACTGTCCATCTTTCCTCTGGATCACAGCTTTCCACCCTTCATATGCTTTATTTCAGAGAATGTAAAGAAAGGCAAGAGAAATAGCATAGAAATGGGACATTTCAGAACTGAAGGAGTAGAATTCAAACAATTGAAAGAAAAATCAACCTTATTTTTCTCTCACATGATGCCTGACCAAAAGAGTCACCAGCTGAAAAGCACCATTGGGGAGCACGGCGTCTGCAAGTGAGGGGGACAGACCCCAAGAGAGGGTATGGAAATGATACCCAGTGTGTGACCTCCTTGAAATCCAGTTAAAATACATTCAGAAACTCACTCAAAAAATCTATTCCAGTTCAAAACCCAGTTCACAACCTTTATTATCTTGTCTTCTCAATGTAACATCACTGTTTCCTACATATATTAGTAATAGTTAATAACGTAAAGTATATTATTGGCAGCACCGTGATAGATGGAGAAGAGATACAACAACTTGTTTGGCTCCACAACCAGCACTTGGCACTGGCAGTCAGGAAATCAAAAGATGAATTACACTGGGAAAATCTGCTGCCAGGAACCTATACAGAGTACTGAGAAGCAATGAGGTTAGTCTGGAGACTAAGGTGCACCTGATCCAGGCCATGCTGTTATTTGTTATGCGTCAGAGAGCTGGACAATGACAAAGAATGATAGAAGAATTGATGCCTTTGAGTTGTGGTGCTGGAGAACAATCTTGAAAACACAATGGACTGCCAAAAAAACAGATAAGTCTTGGAAAGGTGAAACCTAGTTTCTTCTTGGAGGCTAGGATTTTGAAGCTCTGTGTCACATCCTTTGGGCATGTGGTCAGGAGGGACCAGTCTTTGGAGAAGGACATTATGCCTGGAAGGGTGGAGGGACAGCACAAGAGAGGAAGACCCCAAATGAGATGGATTGATACAGTAACTGGGGCAATGAGGGTATGTGTGTCAGAGTCAGAGAGACTGGCTCAGGACAGAGCAGGGTTCAGAGCTGCGGTACGGTTTGCTTCTAGTCTCAGGTGATGGATGACACATACAACAATGACCACGAAGTGTGTTTGTCTTCACCTTTAGTACATTGCGTACTAAATAACAGGACAAGTTTCAGGTGCCTAGTGGAATCTGTCACAGCTTTTGACACCTTGAAGATATTTTAAAACATAAAAGAATAATGGTAATTAGCACTTTGCCCTGAGGATATTTCAGGGTCAAAATAAGAGACGTATGAATGTGGATAAATGGAAGGAAGCCTTCTGGCCAGGCCATGTGATATTCCTTATTTGTTCGCTTAGAGATGAGAGAAAGAGAGGTAGAGGGCGTTGTTGGCCTCTGGGAGAGAAGTGATTGGAAGTGAAGCGGACAGAGGGACACCGTTGTACAGCTTTCCCTGAGGGAGTGCTCCACTGGAGCCACTTCACCCCAAAGGCAGAACGTTCCCTCAGCTTTTCCAAGCTGAGACTCATTGTCTCACTTCCTGTTCATTGTTTGAAAGGCATTGGTATAAATAGTCCATCTGCTCTATAAAAGGTGTGTAGATTCAACCAGTTTTTAGCACTATTTTGTCTCCACAGTAGGACTTAGATTGGAAGTGCAAATCATAAGAGAGATGCAAAGATAGCTAGGAAATGTAGCGGGAATGGAAAGGAGTTAGAGGGGACTACGTTCAAGGAACTCTGGGTGGAACCAAAAAGGCTCTGCCTCTCCAGTGGTTTGAATCCATCAGCAGCTCCTTGGGAGACAGATGGGATATCTCTTTCCATGAAGATTGTCAAACCTGAGAGAAGGCCACTGTGAAGTGGCATTAACTTGATGGCAGTGAAGGAGTAACATTACGGCAGAGAACGTCCAGGTAAAGATGAAACCCAGTGAGCACCAAGCACACGAGGGCCATTTTTCCCCCATCGAAGCTAACAATCAATGTGTCAATCTTTGTCAAAAAAGAATCATGGCAGGGCAGTTGCCTGTGTGTATTCCAAGGGTGCACCACTGTTACGTGCTGAACTGGAGTGGAGCCTGAGGCCACAGTTGGGGTCATTGTTACCTGGAGTCTTACAGGAGAGCTCTCTGTGGGCTCAGTGTGAACAACAGGGACAGGCCAGTTCTGCTTAGTGCAGGGGCCAAGTGCTTCTGCTCAGACACCAGTTGATGATGACTTCTGATAGAGGAACAAGAGTTTCCATGTTCAGACTGTGGGAGGTGTGTGTATAAGAACAGAGTTGTCACGACTTAAAAAAAATAAATAAATTTTATTCCACCATGAGCCCCAAGAATTTGTTAATGTTACATGTTTCATGCAAGCTGAGGTGTAACTGCCACTTCTGCATCATGATAAAGACTTTCCTGTTTGTCTTGGTGGAGTAAATTCTTTGTTCCTGGTTGACCTCACATTTATCTGCACTGTACTTACTTCTTCAAGCACGTTGTGCAAATATCAGCCTATTGTTGGTTATTTTTAAGTTGGTTGATTTCTTTTCACATGTTCTGCATTGCATATGTCTTATCTTTCTTGCTGTCTATCCTTGTCATGCTAATGCAAAGACCTAAATAACTGCAAAATAAACTTCCTGTTCCCCTTGCTACCAACCCTGAAAGATCTTGAGTCTCTTTTCATTACTGGAGTGTCAAACAATGTAATTTATATAGTCCGACAATAAATCATTCTCCAACAATGTAATTCCATGACTTTATTCTCACACACAACAGAAGTGACAGTTTGCTGTTGTTGAGGATGATTTACGAGGTATGAATTATACATAGGCAGGTAGCTAGTGTGGGGTTTTGTTCAACTTAGAAAAATCACATTTTACCCACGTGAAATCTCTTCTCACTTTTGGCCTCTCCATCTGATTCTGCATGCTTCTCTCTTCTCTACCTAGTTGTGCTGTACTGAGTCAAGACCAGATTTCAGTTCCACTTAAAAACTTTTAAATATCACCTGAGGTCTTCCTCCCAGATCGATATATCACTCACTGGGCTCTGAGTTAGTAGGGCTCACTTGCAAGGGTGTGGGTTATTCAGTTCTAGCAATTACTGATCACATTCTGTTCTAGGTGAATGGTACCCCTGGAGTGGTACAGGAGTCCTGTCCCATTACCCACTGCTGTCAAGTCACTTCCAACTCCTAGTGACCCTAACTGAGGTTTCTGAGGCTGTAAATCTTTACAGGTGGAGGCTGTGTGTCTTTCTCCTATAAAGCAGCTGGTGGATTCAAACCACTGACATTCTGGTTGGCAGCCTGATACTACACTTCTGGGGATTCCTCCTGTCTTGTTGTTGCTGTTGCTGTTGTTAGTTATCCTCGAGTTGAGTACAACTCATAGCAACCCTATAACAGATCTGAGCCCTAAGCAGTCCTGTGCCACCCTCATCATCTCCGAGACACCTGAGCCCTTTGCTGCTGTCACTGGTTGAGGATCATCCTCGCTTTTGCTGACCTCCACCTTTCCCAGCATGTCACTTTCCAAGTAACAGCCTCTCCTAGCCCATTAGAGACCTCAAAAGCGCATTTCCTCTAGTGGCTAACTTTTTACTAAATGTTCTTTCTCTGATCATTCTCCAGCCTTTGCCCTAGAAAGCTTCAGTCTGAGGTTTATACTGACCCTCTCATCCCCATAAGAAACAGCCTGAGATGGAGGCTCATTCTTGATAGGTGGAACCACAACTCTCATAGATGCTCAAACCAGAAGTAAGAGAATCACCGGGCCTTTCTATTTCTTAACCACCACTTCCAGTGAACCCCATGCACTGCCATTAAAACCATCCTCTCCAGAGCAGCCTCTTTGCTGGCTTTGCCACCATCAGGACTCCTGCTCCGCACCCCCACACACACATACACACACACACTCTGTCTCTAGTAGCTGTCTTGTTAAGTAGAGATCTGCTAACGTCAGGCTCCTGCTCAGTAGCCTCCAGTGGCACCGCAGAGCTCTTAGGGTAACGCAGAGCTCTTTAGCTTACTAGTTCATGGTTAAGAGCATAATTCTTAGATTAGCCAGGCCACAGTTAAAAACTATCTCACACCTCTGCTCCCACCCTTTCCCCTCCTTGGGCCCCCATATATGTTTTACCAGCTATCCTTCTCTTTTTAAAATAATGATCTTATGCAGTATTTGTCTTTATGAAAGGGGAAGAATCACAGGGTCATACAATTTGATGGGTGGAGGGAAGGGATAAAGGAAATGGGAAAGATCTGGTGGGACCTGAAAAGACCCATCAGGGGTAGTGATGGACATAGGCCAATGGTGAGTAATTTTTAAAACACAGTGCATGGGATGATTGTATAAAACATAATGTCAACTAAAAACAAAACAAAACAAAAACACCTCAACCATTTGGTAGCTGGAAGGCCTTCTTGACCTCCTGCCTATTGTCCCATCTGTACAATATCACTGATATTAACGTCCAAATAATAAGGCTGTTGATGCATCAAAAAACATATGTCACACACAGCACATAGCAAAGCTTCAGATGCATAGCGGGTGCGGCTTTTCTAGCTGCACATTTCGCCTTCAATAAATTATAAGTTCTCCTGCGCCAAAGGCGGTTTTCTGCACTATGATAGCACAAAGCCTCACAATCGTCTCTGTGCTTTGTTTAGTGTGCCATAAATATTGGAATAAACTACATAGATGCACATACAGCCCTTTCAGGGCATCATGCTGCTCCACACATCTGTGCCCTCAGATGTGCCATTCTATTGCCTACAGTGCCCACACCCTCCGTGGAAGCCTTCTGCCCAGTCGTCCTCCCAGTTACTGATCTGGCTGTATTAGGGTCCCCACTGTACTCACTCCCTGAGTCTATATCCCTTGATTTGCTTATCTCTTTGTTAAGTAGAGATACATATATATTTACATCATGTACATAATCCTTGAGGATAAAGACCCCGTTTATTGGAATTTCTGTCCGTAGTCTTTTGCACAATTCTTGCCACATGATAAATGTTGTTAGCTACTGTTGAGTCTGCTCCTGACAGATGGTAACCCCATGTGTTACAGACTCAGCTCCAGAGCTGAGCTCCGTAGGGTTTCTTGGCTGTAGTTTTCGCAGAAGCAGATTTTCAGGCCCTTTCTCCCACACAGCTATTGGGTAGGTTAGAACCTCCAACCTTTCAGTTAGCAGCCAGTCATAAACCACCCAGGCTCCTTACCTATCACATAAAACTAGAAAGCCAGACCCACTGCCAACAACTCATTTCTGACTCACAGAGACCTGGCAGGACAGATTAGTCCTGACCTTTAAGGGTAAATCTTTACAGAAGCAGATCACTTCATCCTTCTCCTGCAGAGAAACTGGTGGATTCACACTGCCAACCTTTCACTTAGTAGTCCAACACTCAACTCTGCCACCAAGGCTCCTTCATTTGTCAATCAAAAAAAATAAACCAAAACCCACAAATGCACCACCAGCAAGTCAATGGCAACTCATAGAGGGGACCCAAAGACCTTTGCTGAGTAAAGACTAGAAGCTTGATGTAAATGAAAGGATATATGCAGATGAATGGGAGTGGAACAGAAAAGAATCAGCTAATGAGTTGTTATTATGGTGATTTCAAGTAACTTTTGTTTAGGAGTGGAGGAGTAGGAGGAAGTTGTTGTTGTTGTTATTGTTTGGTTAACTTCTTCATCTCCACCAGTTTTGGAGAACAGCTGTACTGAGAAACTGTTACAGAGCCATAAAGAATGGAACCTTCTGCATGATGAGGAAGGAGGGGGTCAAGACCAAAGTGTGTCACAAATTCCTGAGCAGATAGGGCCAGATCATTAGCTTCTCTTCATTGTAGCCACAAAGGGAAGTGTAGTGCATAACTGGGTCTCCTACGAACCCAGTAAGAAATAGTGCTTGAAGGCATAATACAAAGACTGAAATAAGAATTGTGTGGTGTAGCAATGCTGACTTAGCCCATCAGTTAACTAGAGAAAAAGAGTTGTTGTAAACGCCAGCTCATAGTAACCTTCCGTACCACTGAATTAAATACTGCCTGATCCAGTGTCATCCACACCCTTATAGGCATGTTTGGATTACTACTTCGTGGCTCTTTGCCAGTCCTTTTTACCTAAGATCTCCATTATTGACCTTATACCTCCTGAAACATTATGGTCACTTCACTGACTAATTTCCATAAGTAGATCACCCAATCGTTCTTCCTAGTCTCAATCTGGAAACTCTGCTAAAACTTGCCTGTCATGGTATTCTAGTATCTTAAATACCAGTGACATGGCTTCCAACATCACAAGGACATACAGGTCACTACATACAGTATATACAGTAAGACAGACTGGCAGATGGGTGGTAAATCGCATAATTCAAGCTCTCATGATATGCGTGAAATATCTCATGAGGCATGGTGGGAGCATCTTTGTGTATCTTACCAAAACTGACTGCTTGCTCTGACTTTATCTGTTTGCCCTATGAGTTGTCCTAATTAATCTTAGCACTATGGAGAAGTGCAGAGCTGTTCTGTGCCCTCCATGGACTGTATGGATGTATGTAGAAGGCTTCTGGACAACTTTAGGAATGACAGGGATGAATGAGAGCTCCTTGTCCAGGTCCATTGCTTGACAGATGAGACAGACAGGCTCCAGAGTATTGGTGTAATATACTAAAAGCCACATTAGCTAGTCAGCAGCCTTTTTGCAAACTAAAGTCACTGCTTCTAGATCTTCTCTAAGGCTCTCTACTTCTCTCATTGTTGTGGATTCAGAACAACCCATAGCAAGTTTTCAGAGGCTGTACATCACCCAGAAAAAGACTGCCCTTCTTTCTGCCATGGATTTGAACTGTCTTCAGCTGGTAGATTCAAACTGCTTGCCTTTGAGTTAGCAGTGCAACACCTTACCCACTAATCTACCAGAGTGTCCTCTCTAAGTGGGATCCTTATAATCCAAGTTTAAAATACTTTGGACACTTGGGAGCCAGTCTAGAGCTTGGCTTAGAAAATGGCCACCCTTTTCAAAGGGCACCATGGTCTAGGGGAAAAAATGTGATTATGTTAATGTGCATTCAGTCTCCACTAACTGGGTCACCTGAGGCAAATTACTTAAAGTCTCTGAGCCCAAGGTTCCTTAACTGAAATACTCTTGTGTGGTTAAGGATTGAAAAAAATCTCACATATAAAATGCCAAGCATAAAATAAGTTCTCAGTAAGTGGTGTCTGCTGTTACTTTTCATTGTTATCTCACTACCCTGAAATAATGGAAGATCAACCCACCAGCACCAAAGGAGTCAAAAGCTCTGCTACTCTATTTCCTTCAGTCAAGTTGGTTCCAACTCATTGCCACCCTCCATTGGGTCTCTGAAGCTATAAACTTTTTTTTTTTTAAAATTTGGGTGTGGGTGTGCCTGCGAGCGCACCGTGAAATCAGATCTTACTGGTCCAGGAGGAGATTGTCCCTCCTTCTCCAGTAGAGCATTGGGTGGATTCGAACCACATGAAGCTATAAATCTAGTTATTTTTAAGCTATAAATCTTAACGAGGGAGATTACTCATGTTTTTCCTTCAGAACAGCTTACAGCTTTGAAACACAGAAGACAAAGCCTTTTGATTAGTAGCGAAAACCTCTCCAGATTACACCACCAGGGCACCTTATTGATTCTAGAGGCGGGGGGGGGGGGGAATAAAAGGTACAATTTATGACCCTAACATATGGTGGTATACAGACTGTCTACTATAACAAAAAAGGCCACTACCCCCTAAAAATGTAATGATGGCTCACCCAAGTTAGATATCCATTTCTTTCTCAAGTTAGGGTCAGAAGTTAGTACTTTTGAGGGGTGAGCAGCTCCCCAACAAGCCCCCCCCAGGACCCAGGCTCCTTTTGCCCTGAGACTCTACGATTCCCAGTTAGGTTGCCATCTTCTGCCTCATCGAAATCAGTACATCGCTTGAAATCTGTAGCACCACAGCCACTTTCTATCGCACAAAAGGAGAATGGAAGGCAGCCTGACCCAGAAGCTGCATATCTCACATTCACTCACAACCATTGGCCAGAATTTAGTGAAAAGATCCTACATGGCAGCAAAAGAGTCAGAGAAATACAGCCTTCGACTACATAGCCATAAAACTGATTAAAACTCTTACTGCTATGAAACAAAGAAGAGACAGTGAGCAGCAGTCGGCCATACTCTTCATGTGTCCTCACCCTCCCGCTACACACAGTTTTAGTGATAACACATTGGGCTTCAAAGTTTCCAAGTCTTATGTCCTTGACTCACTCACTCACGCATAGTCATCAAGTTAGAATCAGCTCATAGCTCCCCCTCCAGTGAGCCATCTGAGGCCGTAAATCACACTGGAGAAGATCGCCCAGCTTTCTCCCCCTGAGCCACTGGTAGATTTGAACTGTCAGCGAGGTTCAGTCAGAGGGTGAGCAGTGCAGCTCCCTGCCAGCTATGCCACTAGAAGACCCTCTGTGTCTTTCAGTCTCACAAAAACTTTAGCTGATAACTGCCAGTTGGGGGCATGGAGCGGAGAGATTAATGCCTGTGCTGTCTTTAAGGCGATAGCTTCAAGTTTAATTTCTCTGTATACCAGCATTAAAAAACAACTATAAAACAAAACTTCCTGCTTTCATTCTTTAGCAACTGGAGAGTCATGTAAGTGTTTTTACCTCTGGTGGCCCTGGTGGGTAAGGTTGTGCTGCCAACCCAAAGGCAGGCCATTGAAATTCACCAGTTTCTCTTCAAGAGAAAATGGATCGTATCCTCCTGTGCAATTTACAGCCTTGGAAAACCACGGGAGGGTCAGCTATGCAACTCAGCAGCACCCAGCTTCAGCAAATGTTAGAAGCCTTGTTGGTGTTAGGTGCTAGTCTAGTTGAGTATGACTCACAGTGACCCTGTGAACAATAGAGCTGAACCCTGTCCTATAGAGCTGCTGCTGAGAAACCCCAAGCCGTCTCTCTTTGGGATTTATTAAAAGCAGGTGGTAAGTAGGCTATCAATTAGTAACCCTAATAACGTGTTCCTTCCACCAGCCACGCTGCCCTCTGAAATCCTGCTTTTCACTGGTCTCCCTGCATACCTTCAGTGCGTGGCATATTCTCTTCCTCTTACTTGTCCCTTTCTTGTAATTTCCTTTGCATCTCTGATGGCCCTTGCTTCCAGTTCTGGAAATCTTTTCCAGAATGAGAGTGAAACACATACTACATAGCCATCCTGTTTGGTACCATCGAGTTCATTTTGACCCACAATGACCCCATGTGACAGAGTAGAACTGCCCCATAGGACTTTCATGTTTGTCACCATCATGGGATCAGATCACCAGGTCTTTGTCCTGCAGAGTCATTGGTTGGATTTGAACTCTCAGCCTTTCAGTTAGCACCCAAGTGCGTAAGTGTTGCACCACCAGGGCTCGCTCCTTTACCAAGGGTCAGGAAATTCAGGAGAATGCTGAGAGGGTGGTCATTTCCTCTGGGCAGTGAAATGGTAGGAGAAGGCTGGCTAGTTATTTGGCCTCTGGTTCCTTTGTCCCAGCAGGCACTATTGTTGTCCCAGCAGAGGCTGTGGAAAGGAGTTAGTTGGTTGTCTGGCTTCCTCGTTTATCAGCATTCACACCAACACAGCTGCTGAGAAGCTTTGAAACTCTAAACCACGGCAATGGATGAAAAAGTTATCACTGCTGCTGTTACTGATGCCTTCTAACTTGAATAAAGTGCCAACATAAAGTTTTAGAGACAGAGAGATTGGGTTCCAGGTCATTTCTTAAAGACGTCAGCATCTAGTTCAAAAGCACAGGGCACTCAGCCCCACACCAAATCCAGAGGGTCATAGGTGATGCTGAGCTCCAACTTCCTCTCCAGATAAATGGCCAGTGAGAAGGAACGACATGAAAACCACCGACACAGTTCTGTGAACTTGATGGTGAAAAGGAATTAAAAACAAAACCCAAGACTTCCCTCACTAGAGCCCATTCTGTATCTTCAAAGGAATTAAATCTTCTTGTGTGTTTATTATTGTCTGGTACTGGTCAATTAAAGAAAGTGAAAAAGAAGTTACTGTTTTTGAAAGGAGGAGGCCACATTTGCAGAGTCCTCTGGTGAGACACCTCTATAGAGAGTGGGAGATTGGCAGGGCAGGTTTTTGTTCAACCCTGGAGCATGAGTCTCCTCACTTTAGTCCTTGTATTGGCGAGGAGGGGACATTGATGACGTCCGCTCAAACAACCGCTTTGTGCTAATGTGTTTTCTTGTGGCTCTGCCAGGTGACACCCTGACCCTTGGGCCCCTGGCCATTTCTGCCACACTGTTCCTTAAGCAGCCACAGCCCAGGAGGCCAGCCTCCGCCAGAGTGGCCCAGATGCGACACTGACCTTCTTGTTGGCTGCTGGCTCATGAATACAGCCCGCATTTTTGTTTTTGTTCATTTTTTTCCTTTCTCTTTGATGGTCCTTATAGAATAGAGGTGAGGAAAGATGCTTCACTGAATATGAATTGACATTTGGAAGAGTCATCTTTCGTTGCTCTTTTGTGTGTTTCTTAACAGTTTCAGATTCCATAAACTAGTATTGCTTTACAGTTTGGATTGTTTCAAGTCCTAGGGATTGTGGCTGGAAAATGGCAGTGTTGAAATGCCAGGCTGACAGTCTCAATAAGAAAGAGTGAAGGCAGCAAAGGGAGAGGCGAAGACAAAACGCAGAATTGTTCTGCCTGATGCCCTGAGCAAGTCCCCTTGCCTCCACAACTAGCAGGAACCAAAGAACAAGAGGCCTTTGTTTCCTGCTCCCCACTTCCTCAGAGCTGTGCCAGGATGTGATCTTCAGGGCCTCACTCATGGAAAGGTCCTCACAGAACCTCAACAACCAGGGTTCCTCCTTGGGTTCGAAGGTTCACTTAAGCACGTGCATTTATTCTCAGGCTAGTGGTTTCTCTAGTGCCTTGGACTCTGTGCTCCAGTATTGCCAGAGACCCACAAATCCAGTTACACTTAACTCAGTTCTACTATTACAGATTCTGCTACTTGTCATCTCTACAATGGTCAGCATTGACTGTATGTGCTGCTTTGCTTGCTGTGTGCTCTCGGTTGGGTGTCTCTGTTCATCTATGTGTGTTCACCAACCCCTCCATGCATTACTCCACCCCTGCTCATTTCCACATGAGATGCTATGAAGATGCACTCAATAAAAGTCTATCCATTGGCACCTTTTGGCTTCCAGAAAAAGGAACTTGATCTTTGCAATCAACCATTCCTTCTCATTCTTTTTCAGCTCTCAAGGCATTCTTCATCAATGTATGATTGTTGTCAAGTTACATAAAAATTACATCATAAAACTAAGGGCAGCTAATATTGTAGAAGCAATGGAGGGTGTTGGTTTTTTTCTTTTGTTTTTTTTAGAAGCACTGGAGGTTTTTTTGTAGATAAAAAAAATCCAAGATGTACAGAAACAAGGAAGAACAGTCAGCCAGCCAGCCATGATACTATCCCTACACTCCACCAGGAAGCATGGCAGTGTGTTGCCTTCCAAAAAGTTTGGAGAACACTTGTTATGTAGTTAGTCATTTAGATGTTCTTCATACAGTATGAATACTTTTCCATTTTAATTTCCACTTGGAGCATACCTTATCATTCACTGTTACAAATTAAGAAGTTGTCTGTCTTTCTACATTATAAATGATACTTCTTAGAAATCTCTTTGTGTGTCATTTTATGACATATTTCTTTTGAACAGATTTATAGATCAAATAGTTTGAAAGATGTTTTCATTGTTGTGTTTGCTTGATAAAAAATATCACATTGGTTTGCCAACTCAGCAATTCAACTCATTGACATGGAGCTAGAACCAACTCGTAGCTGACCCTCCAGTGAATTTTCAGAGGCTGTAAATCTTATAGGTGGCATGGTTGCCCATTGAATCTTCATTATTACTATGTAGACATTTTAAGTTATTTTTGTATTTAACTAATGCCTAAGTCAGACTTTTCCCATGTGTTTAACAAATTTTTCTTTTTCATGAACTATTTATCAACCAGTTGCCAATTCATGTTTTCCTGTTTACCTAATCTTGGGGATTTTCTTATCTAAGTTTTCTTAACTGTGACTTTTATAAATATTAAAACACTAACTCGAGATTGAAAGCATATCTCCACAAAAATGTAGATATTAATGTTTATAGCCACATTGTTCCTAATAGCCAAAAAGTGGAAACCACCCAATGTCCATGAATTATTAGATAATATATGATCGATGTACACCATCAGTACCAGTTGCCATCATTCTGCTCCCATTCACAATAACCCCATGGGTATAAGAATAGAACTATGTGCTATAGAATTTTCAGTGGCTGATCCACAAATGCTGGAATATTATTCAGCTGTATAAAGAGATGAAGTAACGATGCATGCTGAAGTATGATTAAATCTCACACATATTCTAAGTGGAAAAAAGCTAGTTGCAAAAGGCCATGTAACTCAGTCAGAAAAAGACAAATACTGCATAACATGACTGTCATAAAATGGGACTGACATGGGGAGATGGGAGAATAGTCAAAGAGTAGACAGATAATGAACAGATTGGAACAGAGCAGGGTAAAAACTATCTGGAAGGAATATATGTGATCAGACATTATATGTATTACAACAGTCTGTAATAAAAGGTGAACTAGGAGAGAGGGGAAGGAGGAGGAGGGAGAAAAATGTGCAACAATGAATAAATGAAACCCAAACTTTCTGTAAACTTTCATTGAAAAATCGCAATTTTTTAAAAAATTAAAAAACAAAAAAGCCATGTCTTATATGCTTCTCTTTATATGAATTGTCCAGAATAGGCAAATCCATAAAGCTGTAATATAGATTAGTTGGTGCAAGGGTCTAGGGAAGTGGGGAATAGGTGCAAAATTATTTTTAAAGTTATGAATACATTCTAGAATTAGTAGTGATGGTTGTATGCCTTTATAAATATATGGGAAAATCTCTGAACTGTATATGCTTTTTTTTCAAAGGGTACATTTTTGGTGTATTAATTATATTTCAGTAAAACCTAAGTAAATATATTACCCACAAGGGACTTTTCAGTGGTCCAAAAAGGGATGGAAGGAGTCCCGATAGACTCTGCAGTCTGTGTTCTCATTCTTCCTGTGTTCTAATTCACCCTTTGACAAAAGGGAAGTTAGAACTGTCATCCTCATTTTCATCCCGTTTGGCTCCTGCCTTAACCCTGATATCCAGAGTGAAATGAATGTAAGAAGAAAATGTTCTAACCCTCCCCTTGGAGCCTTCCCACAGTTTGGTGTTAAAACCTCATTTGGCTATTTGAGTTTGGGAATGGTTCCAGCATTTAGTGGACTGCAGTGTTAAGTCTTACCATTGGGCCTAATGCTTCCAGTTCTCTTTCATTAAGAGCCTTTGACTTTCTGGACATATGGAAGGTCATACAGGAGGGAGAGGCGAATAGGCTGCTGGGAGATGAGCTATCTCTTCCCAGCCTGGTGGGGTCACTTGAACAAGACGAGCTGGGAACAGATAGCCAAAAAAAAAGTCTTCTGAACGCCAGGAGTTCGCTTTTTCTTAAAGTAATGTGACATTTTTAGAGTGATTTATATTAGCTCTGTTCCCTCACAGTGTGGTAGAGAGCAAGACCCACCCACCCCCACCTTCCTCCGCTGGAGGGCCTTTGCAAAGTCAAGCATAAATAACCGAATGAGTCCGAGTCCACATCATGTTATTTCTGGAATCAAAGCTTTGATTTGATGTTTAAATAGGTCCCGTCTCCCATTGTTGTCTGTGGCTAGTGTCTGCATTGTACATATTCTAACTTTTGCATCCATCTTCTCACCTCAGAGACTATAGGTGGTTATCACTTGTATTTGATTAGTGACTCTCACAGAGTTCCACCAGAGCAGAAGTTTTTAGTAGGATGTTGGTGGTGCTGCCATGCATCATCGAGACAGGACTAATTGATAGTTGACCCTCTAGCACATTTTCAAAGGCTGTAAATCACATGGAGATTGCCCATCCTTTACCCTTAGAGCAGCTGGTGTATTCGAATCACACACCTTTGGATTAGCAGCACAACTCCTTACCACTAGGCCACCAGAGTGGGAGGTAGTACAAGTTATCCAGTAAGTATGTTCCAGAGTTTTGCCTATAAAGCAAACAATATTTGAACTGTAATAGGAGCTCTTATTTTCTACCAAGGAAACTAACATGGAGCCCTCTGAGTGTATCTGTATCCCTGCCATGTCTGAGAAAGGTCAGGAAACTAAGGTTGGTGGAGATAATGAGTTTTCTAAGAGGCACCTTGGGAGAAAGACCTGGAAATACACTTCCAACCCGTCAGTAGCCATTGGGAGCTCTGCGGAGACACATTGGGGCCCATAGATCAGAACTGAGCTGACAGCAACTGGTTTAGTGCCCTCACCTCAACATTCATTAAGATGCTAAACCACATAACAGACGATCTGGACCCTCCACACAAAGTGGCACCAGCAGCTCTGGAGTCCAGGGTTTTGATGGTGAATTCTAAAAGTAAGGGAGTGAAGTCAAGGCCTCTGGTAGTGACACACGTGAACGTGGGTTCTGTAGAGGTGGAGATCCCTCCCACATGCCTCTACCTCAGCCCCACTCCCCTCCTACTTTTGCACCCACATCCTTACTCAGACTGGCCAGCCTTCTGTGGAGTGGGCAATAAATAGTACAGGCATAGAGATTGAGCACACCGGCTATGAACTCACATGTGGCTTCAAATCTCATCCACATCACTGCCATAGCTATGGACAAAGCCCCACCTGCTGTAGACCTCAGGTTACTTCTCTGTGACGTGGAGCAAAATAACAATATCTGCTTCTAAGAGTTGTTGCAAGAGTTTATGGATAGCAGATGTCCAGTGCAGTGCTTGCTCTGAACACTCAGTCAATATTGGTCGTCCCCGCCCAGATTGGAGCCCTGGCCTCGGTGGTGCCCCAGCTCACCAAAATACAAGTTTGTCTTTGAGTGCTGTATAACACAGAACCACAGACTTAGTGGCTGTATTATTTCTTAGTTTGCCCATCTGTGGGTCAGGAATCTGGGCATAGTGTACTCCGGTTCTCAGCCCACCAACACAAATTAAAGTGTCAGCCAGGTATGTTCTCATTCAGAGGCTTGACTAGAAAAGAACTCGTTGCCTAACTTGCTTAGTTTATGGGCAAAATCACTCCTCACGTTTATGGGGACCAAGATGCCCATTTCTTTAGTGGCTCACCACAGAGGGTGGTTTTCAGCTCCTAGAAGCCACTCACATTTCTTCTTCAAAGCTTCCACCTTCAAAGTCAACAACAAGAGAATTTTACTCCCAGCAAACCCCTTTCTCTTTGAATCCACGTCTCAAAAAAAGTCCTTTTAAAAGTCTCATGTGATTAGATTAGAAATGCCTGGGATCATCTCTGTTTCTTAACATCAACTGTGCATGTAAAATAACCTGATCTAGGGAGTGACTCTCATCAATCCCAAATTCCAGGATTACACAGGGAGCTTTAGTGGCTCATTGGTGAGATACGTGCCTTCCATGTGGAGACTGGGATTCACTTCCACATCATGTCCCTCATGCGTAGCCAGCCTCATCTCTTAGTGGACACTTTTGCTTGGCTCTGATATTGAACAGATTTGAGGGAAGAGTCCAGACTGAAATGCACTAAAATAATAAAATAAAAGCTTGGTGGTCTCCGTTTATTGTTGTTAACTACCAATGAGTGAAGTATGGCTCATAACAAGCCTATGAACAACATATCTGAACCCTGTCTTATTCTGTGTCATCCTCATCATCTCTGACGCACTTGAGCCTATTGCTTCAGTCACTGTGTTAGTCTATCTCCTTGAAGGTCTTCCTCTCTTTCACTGACCCTCCACTTTTCCAAGCATAATAGCCTTTTCCAAGGAATAGCCTCTTCTAGCAACATGCCCAAAGCTTTGTCATCTTTTCCTCCAAGGAGATGGCATAGGATCCTGCAATATTTTGATAACATTATCTACAGTAATGATAAATAATCATACAGGCCATACACCAGGGTAACATTTGGAGAACATGTTAGAAATCTGCCTTCTATATCACCTTTTCAACAAGCAGATATGCTCACTCTTTCCCTCCACTTGCAAAAAAGGGAATTTCCCGCATTGACAATCCTGTCTGCTCTTTTTTCAAAAGTAGGTTGGTGCACTGGCTGGATCCAGCATCAGTCATGTATATGGTTCAGCCCCAAGCAGTGACATCTTCCAATTGCCAAACCAGCTGTGATCTCTTCCCTGTATTAGGTCTTTAAGGAGCACTTATGCTGCTTTATCTGTACCCTCTCTCATCAGCCCTGGACCTTCTGTCCTGACCGACCCCAGCAGGTTGCACTGCCTGAACTTCCAGTAGAGTAAGAGAGTCAACTGACCCTGTGCCCTATTAAAGTGGAAAGCCTTGTTGCAAAGAGGGAAAGAAAGATACTGGGAAATTAGGAAGACAGGTTCAGTACGCAGCTAACCATCATTATTGATGTAACATCCGTCTGTCTGTAAATGTCCTGTTCTAGCAGTTAGCTGGTGAAAATTAGGGAATGACTTTCCTCCGCCTACAAAGGCTTAGCTTTCTCCATGGAAAATACAGCAGAATATCCCAGCTTGATTCTTGTATTTCCAATTTAACAAGGATCAAGAGCCCCCCACCATAAATCATCTGTTCTAAAGTAAATCATTTGTCTGTCTCTGTCATGTCTTATCCTTTTCCCTACCGTTGCTGCTTGCCTATTAAGCTGCCAGTTTTTCCTATTCTCACAGAAAGTATATGAAATTATAAAGTAGATCTGTAGTTCAACTGTAATTTTGTGGCGGGAGCCAAAAAACACCTACTCTCATCTCTGATATTTTTGTTCAATTTGTAAGTGCTTTGTTCTGTTCCCTTCCTCATTCTCTTCCTCTCATTATGGTACCTGCCCGGGAGGTGAGTCGAAAGGGGCATGAAGGAGCACCAAGACTGTGCCCACAGCAGCTTGCAGTGGTGGCCGAGTTAACTTTTCCCAGCCACTCCACAAGGTCCAGGGTTTTTTGCCTGAGGCTGTCAGGAGCAAAGATGAGGTATGCCTGAGGGCTGTCACTTCTCCACACCCACTTTCCTTGGTTTCTGAAACAAAAGCGCTTACACTGCTGAAATTCAAGTTATTTGTTGTCAACTTCATATTTCTCCCTCCTGCCCCACCTTTACCTTGGAGTTTATGTGTTTCAAGATAAAGTCACTTTTATTTACACAGCAGACCTCGAGCGGTGACTTCTTTCCCCTTTTGGGGTGCATTTCTCCTGCAGACACCTGAAATGTTTTCATGGGTACTGGCACGTGTTGATCGGCATATGAGGAGGTGGGAGCGGGCCTGCATTTAATGCACTTGTGGCAGCCCAGGGAGTGGTCCGTGGCATCATGAGGACAGAGTGTATGAGCAGCTAAGCTTGTTTGGGCTCCTAGCACCATATGCCTGCAGTGATCAATACATTCCATCCATTATATCGGGATGAAGATTGTGAGACCGCATCATGCCACAGCAGCAGCATCCAATTTGTACAATCAACTGATAACTGATAAGTGATGATGCTTGTCATGCTCATGAGAGCATAGTGCTGTGATCCTAGAGTTTCCTGTTTGAGAATTAATTCTTGCTCGTCTCGTTTAAAACTATTGGTCCATTTGACAAGATCCCAGGAATAAGGAAAAATTCAATAAAGCAAATAGGTTTTACTGAAAGGTAGAAACAGACTTTTAATTGGCTCAAGTGTTGGAAAACAGACACTTCACAGTTAAAATCTTGACAGAATGATCACAATGCTGTCTGTATAAGATCCTGTTGTTAAAATGGTATTTTTTGTATGATTTCTAGGCATATCAGGGAGCTCTGGTGAGTTGGTGGTAAGCAATTGCACTGCCAACCCAAAGGTAGGGGATTCAGTTTCACCAGCTGCTTCACAGGAAGAAAGATGGGCATCTTCTCTCATGTGATTTATAGCCTCTGAAAACACACTGTAGGGTCAGTTATGAGTCAGTTGTGACTAGATGGCACATAACAACAACAACATGGGCATATCAGTGTACAGAGGACAGTGACTCTCATCATAAGGTGTGAGGTTTCCAAGGCTCCATTTTCAGATTGTCATTATCCAGCAGTTGTCCTTACAGTTCGGTAGGTTGATTTATATATGTTCATGATGGAAGCACAAGTGGTTCAGTGGTCAAAACCTTGCTTTTCATATGAAAGAACCGGTTTGACTCCCAGTCAGTGCCCTTCCAGCACAGCCACCTCGTGTCCGTCTGTGAAGCTTTGTGTGTTCCTGATGCAGAACCATTCTCAGCAGAACTTCCAGACTAAGACAGACAAAAATACCTGACTGTCTGCTTCCAGAATTAACCAGTGAAAACCAGGTAGATCACAGCTGGTCAATCACATTGCACATGGGGTCATTATGAGGCAGGCGCTGACTCAGTGATGGCTAACAACATGCCCAAGGCCCTCACCACCTGCCTGCATGTAATGTGTTAGATTTATTTCAACTTTGTCTCTTGGCAAAGAACTTGATCACATTGGGTACAACTCATTTGACATTTTTGACTCTTCAATCAGAAGAGCTCAAGACCTTATACAAATGTTTTCGTTGTAATTAGTTTTAGCAGATTCAGCCTGAATTTACTGATGTATTCCCATTTCATTCTTTTCTATTCTATATTAATAAAATGGCCTACCAAGATCTGTACAGAAAAATTACTTAATTCAAAATTGGAAATGTATAAAGTACTGGTGGGACTGTCTTATGAAAATGAAAAAGAAAGCATGCTTTCCCTAAACTGGTTTTACTGAAATATTTTTATTCATTAATTTAATAAATATTTCTTGACCTTCCTATCTGTGCTAAGCAGATGGAAGCAGCAGTCAAGAAACCAGGCATTGTATGGCACTAGGCAAATCTCTGTCAGTCTTCTTTAATGTTCTGAAGACCAATGATGTAGCTTTCAAGATTAAAGTCTGGCTGACCTAAGCTGTGGAATTTTTATTGCCTCCCATGCATGTGAAAGTTGGACAGTGAATATGGAAGACTAAAGAGTAATTGATGCCTTTGAATTGTGGTGTTTGTGAAGAGTATTGAATATTTAACAGGGGCTGCAGAAGAACAAACAAATCTGTCATGGAGGAAGTGCAACCAGGGTGCTCTTTAGAATCAAGAATGGTGAGACTGCATCTCACACACTGCGAGTATGCGGTTAAGAGGAGCCAGTCTCTAGAGAAGGACATCATACTTGATAAAATAGAGGGTCAGCAAAAGAGAAGAAGACCCTCGACAAAATGAATTGACACAGTGTCTGCAACAGTGGGCTCAATTAAGCATAGCAGAGTTTGTGAGGATGGCACAGGATTGGACATTGTTTCTTTCTATTGTACATAGGCTTGTTATCAACCAGCTTGATGCCTAACACACACACACATACATATATACACCTTTGTGTACTTAGTACTACGAGGTACTGTAATGTGGTAGTAAAACCACAAATAAAAATAATCTTTCTCTTGAGGAATTTATCATTTTATTCCTTCCTTTGTTTAATAAAATCATGTGTAGGCTGTTAGTCTTATGTTACAATGGGGAAATTTTCTCAGGATTTTTTTTTAACAGTGCAACCTAGTTATTTTTAATTGTTGTAAAAATATAAACAATATTTTCAAGTTCAACATCTGTGCATATATTTTACAAAATTTCTCTGTATTATTATCAAAAGAATTATTTCTAACATTTAAAATTTGTATCAACATAAATTGACAACTTAAAATGCCACAAAAGCCCTTTCTTTGTATTCCATTCTTCCCCCTTTATAATGTTAAGGATTTTTAATGACTTTTTTCCTTGATTTCCTGTTTCTGACATAAACTTTTGTTAGGTTTAGACAAGTAGTTTGCCTTAAGAATTCTCATTGGATTGTTGATTTTATTCCTCACAGTAAACAAGTTTCTAGAGAAATAGCAAAGTATTCATTTCAGTGTTCGTAACTTCATCTTTCTACTTAGCACACCTGCTCTAGGAATGGCATTCTGGGATGCGTATTAATCACCTGCATAAAAGGGAAATAACCGTCCCTGGGTGATTGAAATTGTTTGCATTCAGCTGCTAACCAAAAAGTTCACAGTTCTAACTCTCCCTACAGAAGTAACAGGACTCGAAGCCAGCTTTTATAAAGATGCCAGGGGGGGAAAAAATCCTGTTCTTCTTTCCCCAGAGTCACAGATCAAAAACCAAAATTAACAGCAAAAATGTAAGGGAAATAGCTGCTAGACTTTTGCAGGTACAACTTGACTCCTCTGTGTTTTCTCAACTTTTACAAGAATGGCATTTGAGTGCATGTAATTCTTTGTTGTGGGAACTGTCTTGTATAATGTAGGATGTTTACTAGAGTCAAGACCTACTTGATCTTGGTAGCACTCTTCATCATGGCTTTTAACAATTGAAAATGTCTCAAGACTTTACCCAGTATGTCTCCTGATGTCAAAATGACCACAGCTGTATAAGTGATAGGATTTTGTGATTCAGTTCTCACATCCTCTAATTGTAAAGGGTCTGTATATAGTCTCAGGGAGTTCTGATGGCCTAGTGGTGAAAAGCTGCACTGCAGTCCCAAAGGTGCACAGTTCAAATCCACCAGATGCTCCACTGGAGAGGGAGGGGCAATCTCCTCCTGTGCCAGTCAGATCCAGTTTGACGGTACATGGGGCAAATTAAAAAAATAAATAAATGAATTTTAAAAAGGATCTCTTTAGTCTCTTTTCAAAAAGGCACCTGGGACAAGAATTGGTTTCTGTCTGTTCTTTTATGGAAGCTTGGAGCCACGTTCCAGGAGCCCTCGTGGTGCTAACGTCGGTGCTAAAGGCCTGGCTGCTAAACCAAAGGTCAACCGTTCAAATCCACCAGGCACTCTATGGGAGAAAGATGAGATGGCTGGCTTCCATAAACGTCACAGACTTAGAAACCCTATGGGGCCGTTCTCTCTCCTAATGGGCCTCTGTGAGTCAGAATCAACAACAGTGGGTCGAGTGTGGTTTTAGAACAGCTTTCCTTCCACCCAGTGTTAATAAAAAGTGAGTAAGATATTTATCAGTCTGATGAAGCAACACCAGCAACACATGATGAAATTCCTTCTATAAATCATCCCTTCGAGATGTTTTGCATTTCCTTTTGGAAGCATTATAAAATCCTATTCATTTACTGTAATTTCAAGAGCATGCTGGACATGGTATATTCTAAGTTAATCTCAGATGATTTACATGCAAATATGTTCCAGATTTGATGATCTCAGCTCAAGCAAGAGGCGACTCATTTCCAAATATTTCTGTTCTCAGGAACTGACATTCAATTCAATAAGTGTTTATTGAGCTACGTAATACAAGCGGACTTTAGAGCTGGCCGATAGTGCTTCTGTGACCCCGTCCAGCAGAAAAGCAGTGCTCAGAACAGTGTCCCTGGAAATCTCTGATGTGCCACCCCGACTTCGGTTTACAAGATAATAAAGAAAAACTGGCTCAAGTCTTTTGTCTAACTGTGCCAGCTGTGCCCTCCCCGGTAAACACATGTAATTATACATGATGTCATGTGCTGCTTATTTGGTTTGTTGGTCTCAAGGGAGCCGCTTTTCAAAGTTCTGGCAGGAGCGTCCATACATAGTCTGTTCTGCTCCCTGTCAGCATAACAGTATTGCAGTCTGACATGGGGTAGCCTAGCCAATTTATCTTGTCTTTCTGAATCTTCCCCACTTCAAAAATGCATCAGTGAATTCAAAACTGCATGATACATGACTCATAGTTACTGAATAATCAATTGGAAAAGAGCACTAACAACAATCCAATAGAAAGAAGGAATAAAAGAGGAACAAATAGGCTAAGGGAATCATTTAGTCTCCAAGGGAGTAATTTCTTGGTCCCCTGAGTGGTAAGAGTTAACATCTCTGTTGCTAACCAAACGGTTGAATATTCTGATCTATCCATAGACATCTCAGAAGAAAGCCTTGTTGGTTTACTTTCAAAACACCAGCCATTGAAAACTTTATGGAATACAGTTCTAGTTTGGCATACACTGGGTCACCAAAAATCAGGATCAGCTCAGCAGCCTCTCATTTGTTTTCTGTGTGCTGGGCATCAACATTAGAGCTCTGATGAAAATACACAAGGCCTTCCTTTCCTGGAACTCACAGTCTGTTGGGCACTAAATGGAAAGGCCCCATTTTATTATGGATGATAGACACTCTGGGGAGGGAAATGAAGATGCTGTGGGAACACGGAGGAAGATCATGAACCCAGCTGGAGGGAGCAAGGCAGGAAGGAATCAGAGATGACTCTCCACAGGGAGGGATGTCTTACCTGGGCCATGAGGATCTGTTACATACCCGGGACGAGGGGGAAAGAGAGTTCAAGGCCCTGTTACAAGACTCAAAAGGGAAAAAACAGAGCCTGTGAGGAACTGAAAAGTTCAACATGTTTAAATCATAGAGTGTGAGACAGGATGAGTGGGAAGTAAACAAAGAGGAGCAAGTAAGATGTTTCCCACGAGTCTGACATAAGCAGCTGAGCTGCTGGTGATTTAATTTACTGAAAAGAGCAACCAAGGAGAAGTAGATTTGAAGGAAGTTAGGGTGACAGTGACTTAAGCAGTTTACTATTTCTAGATTATGGGGATGATCTTTTGAAAGTTCTTGAAAAAAATGCTGAAGTTAACGGACGTTTGAAAGTTAACTAGCAACTTTATACTGAGGCTGTCGAGTCTACTCCAACTAACTCCAACTAGTAGGTCACCTGTAAACAACAGATTGGAACCTTACCTCATCCAACACCATTCGCACAGTCTCTGCTGTTCCTAATCTATTGTAAAAAGAGTACCAGCTGCAGGGAGATCACCAAGTCTGACCTCTACTAACTCCTCAAAGGGGAGCTGTCCCCATCAACAACATCCATAGTACAAAACTAATTTCTGTAAGATCAGACATAGTCCCTCACACTCCTACACCTGCTTCTTCTAGTTCCAACACCAATCTTGGTGTTCTCCTGGGTCCCTAATCCATTCCAGTAGCTACATAGACTTCACAGTAATGTTCTCAGAATTATGAAGTTAACAGGTTATAATGTGGGTTGTCAGTGAGATACAGTCCCTCAGTCCAGGCAACTTCTCAGTTGTGGTCACAGGCCTTTTGAGCCTTAGCCTCACAATTCAGGTCAGTGTTACAAAGTTCCCTTAGTCCTCCCAGTTATGGTGTCTTGCCTTAGTCCTCTGGCAAGCTTGGGTTAAAGATCTCTGGCTCTGACTCCATGAGGCAGCAGTCCCAAGTCAGTTCTGTCTAATGTTGGTCTCTGGTTCTCTGTTGAGGCTGCTGTTACTCTTATGATGTGGCTGAAACAGGAATCCCTAGCTCTGAAGGACATGTGCTGCTGATTCTTCCTTGTTAGCATTGAGATTCTCAATTTCTGCTTCTAAAACTGCTCCATTTAAAACTCATGGGTTGGCAAAACTAGCCAAGCCCCTTCTGGACAGGCTTCTTGTGTTCTGTCAAGTCAGGACTGACTCATAGCTGGTCTTCCAGTGGATTTTCAGAGGCAATAAATTGCATGGAAATTGTCCATTTTTCTCCTGTGGTGCAACTGACATAGTCAAACTGCTTATCTTCTGACTGACAGTGTAATGTGTTACCACTAGGACACCTTCACTCTCTATTTGTATGATCCTGTTCACTCGTGTGGCAAAATCAAATTCAATGGTAAGGAGAGCTATTCTGATCAATAAACCCCTGATACTATGACCCATTGTTGTAGCACTGTGTCCGTCCATCTTTTTGAGGGTCTTCCTCTCTTTCTCTGACCCTCTATCTTCCAAGAATATCCCAAAGTATATGGGACAGAGCTTCACATCTTTGCATCCAAGGAGCACTTTGGCTCTCTTCTTCCAAAATAGACCTGTTTGTTCTCTTGGCATTCTGTCCTATCTTAAATACTTTGTACCAACCCACAACTCAAAGGCATCAATTCTTCTTTATTTATCCTTATTCATTGTCAAAGTTTGCCATACTTATGAAGCAGTTGAAAATACTATGTCTTGGACCCGATGTAACAGAGTTTTTAAACTAACATCCTTGCTCTTTAACATCTTAGAGATGTGTTTGACAGCAGATTTGCTCAGTGCAATGCAGTGCATAATTAGATATCTCGACTGATGATACTATGAATATTGATTGTGGATTCTGCTATAATAAAATTCTTGAAAACAGTTTTTGTTTGTGTTACTTTGATGATCATTATTATGGGGGTCTTGTTTTTATGTTGAGGTATAATCCATATCAAAGATTACACAGTTTTTAAGCATCATCAGTAAATATTTTAAATCCTTTTCATTTACTGAGGTTACTTAACATACAATCAAACATTTTGTGTTCCTTGGTTTGGACTTGTGGAATCATGATTTCATAGGGCATCCCAGTTAATTGGCCAAATAACATTCCGGAATTCTGTTCTACTTCTTAGTTCATTGGGTAACTCCCAGGATGTTAATAGATTGTGACCATCCAAGGTACAACAGTTGATCTAGTTTTGCCCAGATCTTGAGGGGAAGAAAGAATCCACATCCCAGTTAATTGGCCAAATAACATTCCGGAATTCTGTTCTACTTCTTAGTTCATTGGGTAACTCCCAGGATGTTAATAGATTGTGACCATCCAAGGTACAACAGTTGATCTAGTTTTGCCCAGATCTTGAGGGGAAGAAAGAATCCAGAAATAGGGGGAGGCCATGGAGGTATGCCTAATTGCCTCCGTGAACCACTGCCCCTTTGCCAGAGGAACTAGATGGTGCCCAACTAACAATTTAAACAAAGATTATTTTGAAGAATGCTGATGAAAAGGGGGCCAATCCAGAGCATAATGTCAAATTCTCCTCTCTGCATTTTCTGGAAACATCAAGATGGGATGTCTCTGAATTTTGTCCAGAGACAATATTTTAAAAACCAAACAATAGCTTAACTTAACTGGAGGGTAGGGGGAGTCTACTTTGAGCATTATGCTCTTTTCAGCACATTTGTGTGAAATCAAACTGATGATAGTGACTCAGGAGAATAGTTAGAAATCTTAGCTATCAGGGAACTGATGTCAGTGAAGGAGGCACAGCTTGGAAAAGGAAGATGAGAATGGTTGTACAATGTAAAAAATGTAATAATGTCACTGAACTGTAGAAACTTTTTAATTGGTATATGTCTTCAAGTTTTCTCAACAACAACAAAAACAAAAATCTCTTTTAAAGTTACTTAGCAGCTTTAAATGGTTTTGTCACTCTAAAGTATCAAGACCTCCTGCAAGCATACCCAGACCTCTTGGTTTTTGCCAGTTTCATTTTCATCCAGTAATTGTTTCTTAATTTTGAGACTTACCATCCTTTCATGCTTAACTTTTACCAAGTTTGTATGAGGAACCATGAATGAAAATGTTTAGGGCTGTTTCTTGGCTTCCCATCATATCTGAACCTTCTTCCTTAGATTTCCTTTGTCATGTTGAAAGCTTTTACTTGAATATATTGGAAGCAGGAGTCGTATCCACTTCCTAAACAACATGCTCTGGAAACTCTATGAAATTTGATAAATGACAGTAGTTCTAGAAAGACTTCAGGTCTTTTGTTTGTACTCGACTCAATGGCAATCAACAACAACATATTGTATACACTCCCTTTATACATGTGTAAAAGGAGTGTACATTATCTTTTAAGTGACTCAAGAAAACATTAAGGATTGGGGACTCTCTTTAACAGATATGTGATACTATAGTTTTTAAGTGGTACAGGCCTCATGTGAGAAAAGTTGCAGAATGGTAAACATTGTATTTTCATTATCTCATTGTCCAAGGTACATGGAGAACAAATGTGGCTATTAAGTATAAAGGGACAGAGGTCCCTCCTAACTTATCCTTAGCCACCACTTTTCCCCATGCCCTTTTATAAGCCTGAAATATTCTAAAAGCCAAATGAGCCTTGTTAAATATTCTTCTTTAATAGTAAAGTAACCTAGCCACTAGAGACATCCAAGTCATAGACCTTTTTTTTCTTTTGGCAGGAACTTAGATAATGGGCTGTGTGCAATGTAAGGATAAAGAAGCAACAAAACTGACGGAGGAGAGGGATGGCAGCCTGAACCAGAGCTCCGGGTACCGCTATGGCACAGACCCCACCCCTCAGCACTACCCCAGCTTCGGCGTGACCTCCATCCCAAACTACAACAACTTCCACGCAGCAGGGGGCCAAGGACTCACTGTCTTTGGGGGTGTGAACTCTTCGTCTCACACTGGGACCTTGAGGACAAGAGGAGGAACAGGTAAGCACCAGGGGAATGGGAAAGGCAGGCAGAGGCCAACTGCTCTTACTTGTTTTGTTGTTGATTGAATATTTGACAGTCAGCTCCCCTTGACTAAGGAATTTCCATTTCCATCTCCAACTAATATCTACATGTTCCCTAACAAATGAGTGTTGGTTTTAGCCACACTTGACTTGGTTCATACTCTGATTCACTCTGCACCATCCACATCATGAATTATGGATTGGATTGTTGTGATCCACAAAGTTTTCATTAGCTGGTCTTGAGAGGATGATAGCCAGGCCTTTCTTCCTAATCTTAGTCTGGAAGTTCTGCTAAAACAAGCTCAGCACTATAACATCATGCAAGCCTCCACTATTAGTGGTGGTTGTATATGAGGTGCTCTGACTAGGAATTAGAGTTGGATGTCTTCTATGTGTGGTAAGAATTATGTTACTGAAACAAGACCACTGCTATTAGATGTTATGTGTTGTCCAGTTATAACACACTCATAGCTGATCCCCCAGTGGGTTTTCAGAGGCTTTAAATCGAACTGGGGGAAGATTGTCCATCTTTCTCCCATAGAGAGGCTGCTGGATTTGAATGAGCTGCCTCTGGGTTAGCAACACAATTCCTTACCACTAGGCGACCAGAGTTCCCTATTTTTAGATGAGAGGTTGTCAAAAGCCAGAGCTTGATGTACAAATCCACATGCTGGCTACGTGGGGATCTCAGGGTTGAGCGTAGGTTCTCAAGTGTTCCTCTTTGGGAATTCTGTACTAAGGTGATGCTCTGCATCAGTGGTCCCCAGACTTGGCTATTACTCAAAATAACTTAGGCAGAGTTGTTTGTGTGTTTGTTTGTTTTTCCAAGATAGAGATGCCTGGCCTCATCACAGAACTTTTGACTCTTAAACTCTAGCTAGGACTGAGTCTGGACATGAGAATTTGGAGTTCCTTAGATATTAATGCAACACCATTACCCCCCCACTGCTGACCCCTAATTAAGAACCACTTTATAGAGATAGCCACTCCTCCTTCAACCCCCAAATTCCCCAGCCTGCCACTCACATCCCAGCCAGGGGTCGTTTGGCCGTAATACCACTTGGCTATTTGCCTTCACTGACTCCATCTCTCTGGTCTCCTTATCATTTTCCATGGTTATCAAATGTTTCATGTATCTTCTCTATTTTGAAATTAATTTTACATATCCTTAAGGGGCCTAATTTTTCTTAAAAAAAATTTCCTCTCCTTCACACCACAAGGCTACATTTTACTGCCATGTATACTTGCTGACTTAGCTAAGACTTTGTAAAATATCTGGCATAGTGCTCAGACATATGTTTTCTGGAATATTTGGAAGTTATCTCATGCATCCTTAGTCTTCCAAATCCTCTCCCAGTATGTGAACTATGGTAACAAGATACTTGACATTATTTGTTCCAGAATTGTTTGGCTTATTAGAAAAGTTTGGAAGAACAAGCATCAGCGATTATACTCTTAAGTTCATTTGAGAATGGATATCTTCTGTCTTACCCACTGTGCCTTTCTGCCTGGCAAGTTAGCTCTACTGAGACATTGTTGAGTGTTTGCTGTTGTTAGGTGCCAGTTAGTTGCCTGTAACTCTGGAGAACAGTACTGAGTATCTATGGACAGCCAAAAGAACAAACAGATATGTCTTGTGAAAAGTATTACCAGAGTGTTCCTTGGAGGCAAAGATGCTGAAGCTCCATCTCTCTTACTTTAGACATGTTTCTAGGAGAGGCTGTTCGTTGGAAAAGGATGTCATACTTGGAAAGATTAAGGGTCAGCAAAAGGGAGGAAGATCCCCAATGAGATGGATTGACACAGTAGGCTAGAGCAGTGGGTTCCAGTTGTGTCAGAAATGATGAGGATGTCATAGGGTAGAACCGAGTTCAGCTCTGTTGTTCACAGGGTTACTGTAAGTCATACTGGACTCAGCAGCACCTAACAACAACAGCTTAGCAACCCTGAACAACAGCTGATCAAATATGAACAGCAGATCTGAGCCTTGTCCTATCCTGACCCATCCTCCCGGTGTGCTCAAGCCCATCGTTACAGTCACTACGTCAGTCCGTTTTGTTGAAAGCCTTGCTCTCTTTCTCTGACTGTCTACATTCCCCAGCATGTTATCTTTTCCAACGTCTGGTCCCTCCTGACAACATGCCCAACGTATGTGAGACCAAGCTTCCTCATCCCTGCCTTTTAGTAGCCCCAGAGAGGTTCTTGTCACTGTACCCAGCACATGACAATGTGTTCTGACAGTGTTAGGGCCCTCCAGCCCAGAACCTCTGGATAGTAGCTACTTCTGTTGAACCAGCACATCACATTCTGTTCAATAGAAGAAAAACAATACATTTCTTTTGGCTATGCTGAGTCTAGCTTTTCCATCAACTTTCTTACCTTATATGAGTAAATGAGTGCAAGGTTAATAAAAATAATAGGTGTCTTTGTTTCAACTCATGGTGACCTTTTGGAAGCAGGTTGGAAGGCTTTTTATTCTGAAGCATCTCTGAGTTGGTTTGAACTGACAACCTTTCTTTTAGTCATCAAGGATTTAGCTATCTGCATTACCCAAGGTTGCCCAATGTCAGTACCCTTACCCAACTCTCCTGCCTTCATAAAGAGAACCTGTATGAGAGCTCTGATGATCTAGAGCTAAGAACATAAGCTACAATCCTAAAGAGAACCTGGAATAGAGAGAGGAAGGAAGGAGGCAGACAGGCGGTCCAGAGAAGTCTGGCTCTTGAGGATTCAGGATGAAAAAGAGAGCCAGAAAGGCACCCAGCAGAGCCCCCCTGTGCCAACTGTAAGAAACACAAGGACATTGCCAGCCTAGGCTCTTATTTCTGCTGACTCAAGCACCATCCTTGTTCACTCATTCAGGATTGTTGGCTGCGAATCCATGTGTCTACAGGTTTGATTCATTAAAATCGGTCGAGAGCTCCTTTCCTTAAGCATGTGGGTCCATACCACAATTAGGGATGGTCTTAGTGTATGAAGCCATGTGGTCCATTATTGAATTTGTGAGTTAAAACACTGGCACCCCCCTCCGCCCCCAAACATTGGAGGATTTTTCTGCCTTCTGTTAGTTGGCTTTATTATCTATGCGTGCCCTTTCTCCTCAACTCTGCTTCAGTCCTTCAAAGCCAAGAACAATGTCCGTGTTTCTCCATAACCTCCTTTAATTCTCCCCTCCATTCCTAGAGCATAAAAGGCTCAGTGAGAACTTGTCAGCTGCTGTGAGGAGAGAGTGGGAGTGTGGGTCTTCATGTGCCTGGCCTTCTACACAATGGAGCTGGCTTAGGTTTGTTTATATATTATGCAATGAAGGGAATCTGTTAATAGAGTGTTAAATGAGAATAGGCGTGACCTTACAGGCTCCCACATCTTTGTTGTAAACCAATCTCTTTTTTAACCTTTCAAAGGCAGCAAAAGAAAAGATGATGGTTGCCCTGCTTTGCATGGTCAGACCTTCTGAATGCCTACTTTCCTACAGGAAGTCCCTCTGAGGATGGGGTGAAAAGACAAGCCCACCTCCCTCTCTGGTTCCAGAATAATCTCACAGATATATCTGTTCCCTGGAAACTACCTACACAGCAAAATGGCAGCTTGAGGAAAGGGCAGGTTCCATTGTGTGAGTCCTGCAGGTCACACCGGGCACTTTGATGTTGTGGTGACAACAATGAGAAGGCAGAGAACTGAGAAATGAAGTAGTATTAGTGATTATATCTTCTGCATAAGAAATTATCAAATTCAGTAGCTTGAAAGAGTATCCCTTTATCATCTCATGGTTTCAGTGAAGAATGACTGAATTGGATGATCTTCAGAGTTTCTCACAGGCTGCAGGTGATCTCAGGCCGGCTTTAGTCATCGTAAGGTCTTACTGAGGAATATCTGCAGATGCAGTTCCTCAGAGCCTGATGGACTGGGGGTTTCTGTTCCTTGCTGACTGGTGGCCAGAGTCCGCCCCCAGTTGCAGGTCACGTGGACCTCTCCAGTGCGGCAGCTTGCGTCATCAGAATATGCAGACAGATATGGCAATGTAGTCAACTTGCAGACTAGATATCACAAAGTGGCATCCCATCACCTGTGCCCTTTCCTGTCAGTTAGAAGCATGCACTAAATTCAGACCGTACTCCAAAGCAGGGGTTTGGAGTGAAAGGATATGAGTACTAGGAGGCAGAAATCACTGGAGACCTCTTAGAATTCCGTCAACTAACTGAGGAAGTCCTAGGCCAAATGAGAAGCTGGGGATTTGGGAGCTGTTGCTAGCAACTTTGTGCAAAACTACAAGGTTCTATGTAGGCAATTCAACCAGATAAGAAGACTTTGCTGGTGGATGAGAGTGAGAGTGAGTGCAGTATAAGTAGGCGGGTCCAAGATAAAGGAGAACTAAGGAGAGGGTTAATTTTGAGTAGTAGCACCAAGCAACTAGAAACTTATATGCAGATGCCACGGCATTGAACATTACAGATTGTCACAGGTCAGCTCTTGAGTCCTCCAGGCGGCAGGAGGAATTGCTTAGCACAGTCTACAGTACAGTTACACCAGGGGAGTGAGCGAGCCCTTTTACCCAGAGCTTAGCAGGGGCTCCCAAGTAGTGAAGAACATGTGTCAGACAAAGGATATCTATAATTGCTACAGAGCTCTGCAAATCTCAGCACTAACACTGCTGCTCTTCTTCCAGTTTGGACAGGTTATTAATACCTACCTCTTCCCAAGAACTCTTTCGAACATGGTACAGAAAGAAGTCCTTCCACTTCAGGTTTTAGTTGGATCAAATCATACTGTTTCTAACAAACATGTGGCATAAATAAAACACTATGACTCCAGTTTTCAGGTGTTAAATACAACACGACATCATGTTAGCAGTGCTGACAAGATGTAGATTTTGAGAAGGAGGTTTTAGTAAAGATTTAATTCCTTGGAATTCATTTTCCCTCCTATAGTAATCACTCTTCTTTTTGCAGGAGTGACCTTGTTTGTAGCCCTTTATGACTATGAAGCACGGACAGAAGATGACCTGAGTTTTCACAAAGGAGAAAAATTTCAAATATTGAACAGCTCGTAAGTTTGGGATGGGAGTGGGCAGAGATGTGTGCCTCAGGTAATAGGAGAGGATTCTTGTCTCTTATGCCTGTGGCTTTTCAGATACCGAAATGCTAGAAGAACATTTGCTAAGTATAGTAATTCATGCTATGCCTGAGAAAAGAAAAGTTGATGACCCAGTGCAGTACTTTATGACATTGTATGTTCAGGAAAAGGAGGCTTAATGGTACCAATAGTCAAGCTTTCAGCTTTGACCAAAAGGTTATCAGTTCAAAACTACCTAGCCGCTCCGTTACAGAGAAAGACCTGTCAATCTGCTTCTATAAAGATTTCAGCCAAGAAAACTCAACAAGACAATTTTTCTCTGTTACATGGGATTACTATAAATAAAAAATGACTCCGTGAATACAAATAAAAATAAAAAATTTTATTGGGGGAGGGGAAAAATACGACTCAGTGGCACCCAACAGCAATGGCCAGGAGATTTCTGGAAGGATACCGTAGTAACAGAAAGAGCTGTGTTGGTGTAGGGTATTAATATAATGCTGCTAGCCAAAAAGTCAGTGGTTCAAATACACTGGCTGCTCCAAAAGAGAAAGATGGACAGTCTCCTCCTGTAAAAATATACAGCCTCAGAAATACAGTGGCAGATCACTTTGAGTTAGAACTGGTTGACAACCATGGTTATAGTAGCCGAGTCAATGATTTTTGGGTTTAGAATGTTTTTTAAAAGCTTTGAAAGCACAAACGCTCCTCCATCCGTCAGGCCTGTAGTTTCAAAAAAGTGACACCCACACAAGGGCTTGGCTACTCGTATCTGTCTGCCCGAAACTTTCTTCACTTTTCTTGCGCTGGCCAAGCCTTCATTTATGGCGCGCAGCAAGTTCCTTCTGTTTTTATAACTATTAAACATACTATCCAGTGAAGTCTCCGAAGGCCTTTCTCCATCATGAAAATGTGTGCATGACTGAAATGTCTGTGAAATGAAATGAAAAGCTATTTCACCCACTTGAGAGTGATTGTGATGTGTGGTTTTAAATATGGCCACAGTTAAACAGGCAGTGGAGAAGTTTCAAGAGTGAAAATGACTCATTCTTCAAATCCTACATTTAATATCTCTATTAGAAACAATAAATATGTGTCAGATTTCCCTATGCCTTTTAAACACTGCTTAATAAGTAGGTTGAGGAAATATGTACAGTAACCTTCTAGAAAAATCTGGACTCAAGGAAAATGGTGGTGCCATGTCAGCAGGACAGACCTCCTGCTCCCCCACCAGCCCCTCAAGATCTCCTGCTGAGTGCTCCCTGGTGGTTGGGAAGATACGTCTCCTGGCTCTAGAGGCCAGACCTTACCTATGGCTGACTGACTTTACCCTCATCTCTCTGAGCTATCTGATAGCAAAAAGACTTGTGACCTGGCTCCAGCCTCCCTGAGAGGGTGAGCAAGGGAAGGTGTGAGGCAAGGAGAGGCCATTGCAATAAGGAACCCCCTCAGCCTTGAAACGGCCTTACTAAATAAAAAGTCCCCCTCTTTCCTGAATGTTCCCAGCCCCACTCTCAGCCTGCCAGCAATATGCCACCTTTCAATAGCAAGAACAGAATTCCTCCCACGTTGTTGTTGTTAGGTGGCATTGAGTTGACTACAACTCCTGATTGATCCACTTGAGCCCATTCTAGTTACTTTGTCAATCTATCTTGTTGAAGGTCTTCCTCTTTTTTTAGTAACCCTCCATCATTCTCAGCATTATTATATCTGTTTCCAAGGACTGGCAAGTCCTTTCCAGGGTCCTGGCTGAAACCTTGATAACATGCCAAAAATTTGTGAGATCGAGTTTCACCATCCGTGCCCTTAAACAACATGCCGGTGGTACTTCTCCAAGACAGACTTGTTGACTTTCGGCAGTCCTTCAGATAGTCAGTACTCTTTTCCAGCCCCAGAATTCAAAAACATTGATTATAATTCTCCCATCGATAGTCCTTGTCCAACTTTCAGATACGTAGGCAGTAATTATAATAGGCCACAGTGTTCTTCTAGCTATCAGAAGACTGTCTACCTAAAACCAAGGACTATAAACTTCATTAAAGAAAAGCTTGGAAGAACTCTAGTAGTACTAATCCAGAACATAAACAGTCTTCCAAGTATCCTGAAAAATCTACAACCAGGAGAAGATAAAATAGATGAATGGGACCTTCTAAGAATCAAATCCCTATGCACATCCAAAAACTTCTTCAACAGGGTCAAAAGGGAAGCCACAGACTGGGAAAAAGTATTTGATAATGACATGTCAGATAAGGGACTTAATATCTAGAATTTATAAAATACTTGAGCACCATAACAAGATAAAGGTAAATAATCCAATTGATAAATGGCCACAGGATATGAACAGACACTTCACCAAAGAAGACATTCAGATGGC
>NW_006399752.1:24702129-24791930 GCF_000299155.1 Elephantulus edwardii
AATGGAAATCCAAAATCTCTGTAAATGTTCATTAAAATTATTTTTAAAAAAATTTTAGAAAGACTGTCTACCTAGCCACACGGTGGTAAAACTTGGGAAATGTGATGTATCAAGGCAGACATTAAAATTGTCATCCTCATCACTCGCAGGGAGATGGATAAGTTTTGTTTTGTTTTTACCTTTTTTACTTAAGTACATGCAGAAAAGTGTACATACCACGATTGTGCAGCAGCTGCCTTTTCACATACCCAGCACTACCTGCTCCCCTGGCGCCCTCCTCAAGGCGCCTCAGGAATTTTTTAAAATAGTAAGCAGCTGGCCTTTACTGAAGGCTTGTTCTGTACCAGCCCTGAGCCGAATTACAAATGGTCTCATTTATCCCGCACAACAACTGCATGAGGTCGATAGTGGCATAGTCATCCTCCTGCTGATGAAGAGGCTCGGGTCAGGGAATGCAGAGTGCACCGAGCCAGCCAGCGGCAGGGCCACGGTGGACATGTGAAGATGGAATCCCGAATGCAGCATCAGGTTTGGTCTTAGACCTGGAGACCGCCACAAAACAGGACTCAATTCTTACCTGTGACACGTGGTTTGGAAAGGTTGGCTGAAAGGTGAGAAAGGAGGGAAGTGGACTTTGATCTAGTTTATTTAGGATTTCTCATTGTTCATTTGAGGAGTGGTCAGTCTGTAAGTGGTATGCTGCTAAACCAAAGGACATACCTCTCCGGCAGTTTAAGTCCACCAATAGCTACAAGAAAGAAAAAATGGCCAATCTCCTTCAGTGCTATTTACAGCTTTGGAAAACCCACAGGAGGGTCAGCAGTGAGTCAGTAACAACTTGACAGGAGTGAGTTTTTGTTTTATGGTTAGCTTAGGAGTCCCTAGTCCCTAGATGGTATAGAGTTAACACACTCTACTAACTGAAAGGTGGACTGTGTTCTTACAGAGATAGACGTGGAAGAAAAGCCCGACAGTCTACTTCCAACCGACCAGCCACTGAGAGCCCTGTGGAGCCCAGGTCTATCCTGACCTGTGTGGGTTGCCATATTTCCTTCCGATCAATCTCGATGGCATTGCATCTTATTGTTAGTTTGATTCTCAGATGAATGGATCCTCAGACTCTGAATTAAAGATTCCAGTAACTTTGGTTTCTGAAATAATGCCAAACCACCTCTTCCCATTTTGTGTAAGATTCCCTAAATGCCAAGTTTGTTTAGGAATTTTTAAGTCCTTTCTAAATTCTCAAGTTCAGCCAACTCAAAGCGGACCCTCCATTGGGTTTCTGCGGCTGTGACTCATACAGGAGGAGGTATAGGCTTTGGGTTAGTAGCACACCTCCCATCAAGTTGATTCCAGTTATTAAAGCCCAGTTTTGCAAGGTCAAACTCATTATTTATCCCCTTTATTAATCTGTATAGGACCGTCAAATTGAAATTTTAAGAGAAACATTCACGGAAGAGCCATTGTTTCTCAATCTGTATTTTGTAATTTGTGTGTATGGGTCTTGGTGTTTACAAAAGACTTAGAGCCTCTGACCCTGTTCTCTTAGGAAAAAAAACATTACAAAGGTTTTCCTCTACCCTCTTTAAAGTCTCCCTCCTGCTGGCGGAACTCCTCATCCAACATGCTTATGGAACTTATGGAATGCCCTTTTTCAAGGGTAGGGGGGAAAGTACGGTTTTTGTAATGAATATAATATCCTGAAGTCAAGGGTAATAACAGGGAAGAGAAAATCATGAAGGGAAAACAAAGCAGTGATACAGAACCAGATGGCTTGTGTCTCCTTCCCCTCCCACAGCCTCTCCCAGGCCCTGGCTCTCATCCCCTGAGAGAGAGGGTGGGAATGGGGTTCTGCCCTCCCTGGGGCAGCTGCCACACCTCCCAGTGCCTGTCCTCCCCCTCCCTTCCCCCTTCCAAAGACACAGGAAGCCACAGGGCTGGCTTTTAAATGCAGTGTAAACCATGTGATATGTGTGCGCACATATGCCCAGAACGAGGGGCACTGTTGCTCCATTTGTGTAGACTGGGGTCTCTTGGGCCTGTTCTTCAGAACTCAGTGTAGTGTGTGGGGACATCATTTACCTTGAACTATATAACTCTACAGAATGTCTGACTTCATCCATTTCATTTTCTATCATGACCAATGGTTTGCCACCATGCTTCTTTAAAATGTATTAAGTGTTCAACACAAGATAGTGTTGTGGTCATTATCTTTAGTAGTACCACTTTTCCTCATGTATTCGTTGCATATTTTCAGTTGTAAATTTGTCATGTATGAAGAAATGTTAGTTTCCAATTCAAATATTTGATAAAATTATTTTGGATAAGCTATCTAAAAGTAAAATGAGTGAGTAATGGCCAGATTTAGAAAGATCGCAGCATTTAGAATAAAAATACTCCATGCCTCAGCTGTTGGAAGCTGGCTCATGTTGACAGATGCCACATCCTGGCTGCATCAGGACTCAGGGGCCTCAACTCCAGGAACCACAGCTCTGTAGGGGCTGAGGGCCAAGAAGATTTAGGGACAAACTCATTGATAAGTCTCTAGTTTAAAAGAGGGGAAGTAGCTCTTACAAGACTTTGAAAGCTTCTAGACCAGAGCCAGAACTTAAGTCATATATTATAGTCCAAGCAAGACAGTCAGAGATGTTCTGACCAAGTCTGAATTAATGAAAGATTTGAACCATGAGAGCATTTAGTTTTAATAATACTGTTTAAGTACAATAATACAAATAAAGAAATAAAAAATGTGTAGTAGATACCCTGTTTTTGTCAGTCAACATGATTTGTAAAGAGCATGTTTTTGGTGAGTAAATCGGTGCAGCTTCTACTGTGATTTAAGAGGATCCCCTCACCCCCATTTGCTCAACAGACTTTCTGAGCACAGCATGTGAAGTTTACTACATAAAGCGCTGAGTCCTTTTCAACTCATGTCTCTTTTGATGAAGAAAATAACCCTGAAAAAGAGAAACCAAATATTTTATCTTTCTTAGGACTAACTGAAAACACTTGTGAGATTAGAGTCACTCAAGAAATAGTCAAGAATTCTTGCTACATGACTTTAGAATGAACTGATCTTTGGATGCTAGTATCTGCTAAACTGTTGAGGTGGCAAGACTAAAAGTCTCCTGCTCCGTGGCAGAAAGATGAACAGTCTTCTCCCGTGTGATTTACTGCCTCTGAGAAACATGCTTGGAGGGTCAGCTATGAGTCAGTGCCAATGGCATACTACAGTAAAAACAAAGACTAAAATTATATCGTTAATGCCAGATTTGAATGGGAAATTGCTCATTAATTTCAGGTTACCTGAATAAGTTTATCCCAGCCTGCAGCAAAATTGTTTTGGCTTCTTGCTCCACTTGCCATTCCCATGAACCCTACAAATGATGTTAGACTTTTTTTTAACGAAACAAAGATGAACTCAGTGAAGGCTATATTGCATTAAAAAAATAATCCTCTGGTACAAGATACTTTAAAAAAAAATACCAAACCCAACAACCCAACAATAACCCATTTTGGAATATTTCCCAGATGAAGTGGGGGTATGTTTGAGAGACAGGGAATACGATGGATATTATTTTGTATGGTGAAATGTCTCCATCTAGTGGCAATTCAGAGGAGTAAAGGTTGTCACCACAAAGTGAAAATCATACTGTCTGCATAGTCATTTGTCACAATGCAGTATTTGAAGAAAAAAAAAATTAATTTCCGCATGTGTACTCTGATGATCTTAGATGGTGTGTTTACAACTGAAAATATTTCTTTGTGCATGGTGGGACCATAGACCTGATACCAGTACTCAGCTGTTGACATTTTTTAATTTCATGGAGTTGAGACCCAAAAGGCAAAAGGATGTGATGTGAATGTAGCAAGATGTAGTGTCCGCTCAGCTGGTAACAGTCCAGTCGTTAAGTCCTGTGGTATGTTCACAGGTGTTTGTTTCATAACTTGTATTGGCTACTAACCAAAAGATTGGTGTTCTGAATCCACCAACCACTTCACCAGAAAGGATGCAGTGTGTTTCCATAGACTACAGCCTAGGAAACTTATAGAGCAGTTCTGCGCTCTCCTTTTGGGTCCCTACACGTCTGCATCAATGTGACAGCAGTAACGTTTTGTTCGCATGTCTGAAGTGTTTCAGGGGTAAAAATACCAAGATGAAGTTATAAAGAACTTCATGTGTTTAAGGACAATTACCTTCCTCTTTCAGTTCATTTCTCATTTCAGTTTATTTAAAATTTATTTAATAGGGTAAAAAAGGAGAGCTTTGGAAACTTTTTAAAATATAATTGTAAGAAACCATTACTAGCACAATTTGTAAGCTATCTATGTTGCTTAATAGGGCCACTAAGCACTTTTCCTCAACAACATGTATAACACATGTTGGCTTCTCCCATTTCCTCTGTTGCTGTACTAAATTCTGTCTGGAGTCATGGATTCCCTCACTCAGACTTGGCCTTTAGAGACTGGGACTCTGGAGTGAGGCCTGAGTTTCATGCTAGAGGCTGGTTATTCTCCTTCTAATTAAATCAGTCTGGGGAGGACCTTTACCAGGGCCAAAAGCCAACATGTTTTCTTCCCTGGCTGGAAACTTTGACACAGCGCCCAACCAGAGAGTGATTTAAAAAAAAAAAAAAAAAAAGGATCATAGATTTAGGTTTCTCTTCTACCAAGGACCATAAAAGGAGGAAGAGAGGGCTCTGGGCCTCTGGTGTAAGGGCTGTATGTCAGCACAAGCAATTTCCCAAATCTCTGTTGGCTCCAGGACAATTGCACCCTCCCAGTACCTCCCCCTCCTGAGCTGAGCCTCGTGGTAGGATCTGTAGATACTCAGCAGATGTCAGAGTTACAGCCCTAGATACATCTCCTAACCATTGTTCTTAGAAGCAGCATGCATTCTGTCTCTGCTCTTTGTCACACATAAAACTATGTGCATCAAAGCATATGAACTTTAACCATTGAATTTGCTAATTTGTTTTCATGTATTATAAGCCCTCCCTTTCGTGCTTTTCCCCCCACAGCCCTGGAAGCCACACACATTGAGACCATACTAAACCACTGCCTAGAACACTGGTCCACACAGTGACAGAACTAACAGTCTTACTGCCATAGTGACTTTTTCCATCTTCTCCTTCCCTATACACACACAGCTACAGCCACACTTTCTCTTCTGCCTCCTAGGTTTAATTGTAGTTGTTGTATGTCATGAAGTCAGAATCAACTGATAGCTGACCCTCCAGCAGGTTTTCAGAGACAGTAAATCACACACCAAGAAATTGCCCGTCTTTCTCCCATGGAGCAGCTGGTGGATTCAAACCACATGCCTTTGGGATTGCAGTGCTGTTTCTTACCACAAAGCCACCAGGGCTCCCTAGGTTCAATCTGATGTCATAAATATTTGGTGAAATAACCTCAATTGTGAATATTTGAAGAAAGCTTAACCTAATATTGCTTTTATCACTCTAGCTGCAGCTAGGTGTCTCTTACTACTTTCTGTTGAGTCATTTCCTGGTGGCCCCATGTGTTTCCCAGAACTGAGTTCCATGAGCTTTCGTTGGCTGCTCTGGAGGTGAGGTCCATAGGGAGTTACACTGCTAACCCAAAAACTGTGCCTCCACTAGCGGGTTTGGATCCACCAGAGGATCTGAAGGAGAAAGCTGGGCAGTCTCCACCCGTGGATTCATAGCCTCAGGAATCTAATGAAGTTTCAACAGCAATGAATTTGTGTTTGTGGAAGTTTCTTATTTGTTTGTTTCTTAACCTTCCAAAATAGATCTCTGGACCATTTTTCTAAAGCACTTTTGGGTGGATTTGAATCTCCAGTCTTTCCTCCACTCATTAATGGCTGAGTGTATTAACCACTTGCCCACTCAGGTAAAGATCTATGTTCCCCTTTTACTAGAGGGAAAATATTCTCATCCGATGCTGGGCTCCTTTCTTGGTTGATCAGCATGCATAATAATGTACTTGCATAGGTTGAAGCTGGGTTCCTTTCCCCTTAGTCCAAGTCGAAGACACTTCCCAAATAAAGTATGCCCCCTACGCAAGAGTGCTTTCTTATATAGCCAGGTCCTGCAATATTCTCATCTAATCAAGGCCAGAGGAAAAGGGTCTTCAGTCCAGCTGGTAGGAGGAGGACGGGACACAACCATCTACCTACAGCACTGAATCTAAGACTCAGAGACCTTGAAATGGTTAACATACTCCTTTCTCTTCCCTTTTTTTCTCTACAGTGAAGGTGATTGGTGGGAAGCCCGATCCTTGACAACTGGAGAGACAGGCTACATTCCCAGCAATTATGTGGCTCCAGTTGACTCCATCCAGGCAGAAGAGTATGTTTCATTTTATGATATTTCACTGAACTTGTTGCTAAAAGTTGGTTATTACCAAAAGTCCTAGTACCCCTGTTTGTTGGTTGAAGAGAAATTCACTAAGGGCTGAAAGAACTTGCTAATATGCTATTGTTTCTTAATCTTTAGGCCACAATGTTTACCATGTCTTTGTAATATTTATACTGTTACTAAATCAGTATTTCCCTTTAAGCCTGCTCACTTTTAAAAACTTCTTATTTCTTTTAAAAGGAAATTTTATATATCAGTTTCCCAAAAGGAAACCCAGTTTTACTTTCCATACATAGAAAATGATCCTAAAAATGCAGTGAAATTCTAGCTAGACCTTATTTTATTGTCAGCATAACATTCTGTTCAATCAGCAGCCTGCTCTCTCTGTTGAAAAAGAAAGAGCAGGAAATATATGTTAAAGGTCACACAGATTTTTCTCCTGCACTCAGAGGTGTTAAAGAAGTACTCTGAACACGTACCTTCCATCCCCAGGTAGCGCACATACAGTATGTGTCTCAGAACTCGGAAAATACTGTGGTGATAGAAATCAAGTGGTTCTTCATATCACTTGCACCCTCAGTTGGTTTCATGGATCATAGATAGAGAGCAGTAGTTCTCTGGCCTGAGAACTCCAAAGGTAGCAGTTTAGGGCCAAGCATATTCTAAATGAGATAACCCTTAATTCTTTAGCCTCCAGTACAGATTTAAGGGAGCTTCCAGTGTGCAGAATTACTAGAGAGACTGGTTGCAGACTCTGTCTTCTGAACTGGGGACAGGGCGGTGAGCCCTGATCTCCAGACGTGGAGGCCTAGCCTCCTGACATTGATGGGTCACGGCTCCTGCTCAGTGGTGGTGGTCTTACCTTATCCTCGCTGAAGGAAAGTCAAGACAAGTCAGGCACTGAACCCCTGCCTTCGACTTTGTTATTTCATTTTGCCCTTGATTTATTTAAGGGCTACAAGGCGGATTAGACGCCACACCCTAGCCAAATCCCCAATTGGATCGTTCTCTTGTCTTTAATTCCCTTTTATTTCTGCTAAGGATATCTATTTTCTTTCTGACGAACAAATACTCCATCCTGAGCTCATTTTTTTTCCCTTCCTAGAATACATGTTTCATCATCTGTGAATGAAGGACTTAGTATTGAATTTTATGTTAGGGTAGATTTGCATACTTTATTGTGTTCTTTCAGAATAAATGATACCACCAAAATGGAGCATCACTTCAGCTTAATAGGGGAATTATCATTTAAATATTTGTGAGGGTTAACTTTTTAAAAATTAAGCATAATTGTAAATACTAATGGTTTTTCATATGCAATTAATTACTTTTAAGATACTGCTGCTTCAGAACACTTCATTTTTCTAACAGTCGTTTTTTGCATAGCATTTTAATTAGGTTATTGATAAAGTCTCTGTAAATTATTTGTCACAAATAATGAATGTCATTCTCTTTATACCAACTACTGAACTTTATAAATATCAATGTTCTAGAGGGGCTTCAGGCCTTTTGTTCATAGGGTTGCTATGAGCCATGCTCAGACTCGAAGACAATCAACAACAACTACTAGGTTAGGGATTGTTGCGCAGTTTGGAGCCTATAAAAATCAGCGAAGAGTTAACACATAATGTGTCTCTTCTGATTTTCAGTGAAGCTCTTTCATTCACAAAAGAATCTGACAATGAATACATAATAGCTGTGTTCAAATATAACGAATCAAAAATTTATTTTAGAAGCAAGATCCTTTCACAGTTAAGTATTCTAAAAATTGTCCCTGTGCGCAGATTCCATTGGAATGCTCCAGCATTCTCCCTTGGGCCCTCAGAGCACCTGCTTCTTCATTCAGCATCTAAGTACTGAACTATTCATTAATTGTCAGGCAGTAGTGAGGGCGTGGGGGATGTGAGAGAATCAGAAATTTAAAAAAAAAAACCCACACAAATAACAGAGGTTAGACAGGGACTTGATGTGATGCCTCTTAAAGTGGTACAGGTGTATCACTTAACAGGGAGAATATTTAAACATTTACAGCACCGAGTGGTTTTTAAGAGCATGCTTGGTGATGGCGTGTAGGTATCAGAAGTGCACAATAGCCCGTTCCGCAGCTGTGCCAAAGAGAAGGCTTGCTGCGGATCACAGTCCAGAGGCTTACTAAATGCCCTTTATTTGCCCAGGCCCTCCTTCCTGCTGGATAGAAAGAGAAGAATAAAGCATGCAAGGGCAGTAGTTGTCTCAAACTAGGAGTAGTCTGTACCATTTTTACCCTGTGTTCCTCTAAGCAGAACATTACCAAAAATATCATATGTCTTTGTTCTTTGTCCATTTGAACTGGCCTTTTTTTGTTTTTGAAAGTGAGTGATTAATGATCTTTGCATGCACTGTGACTGTGTGTTGTTATTTCCCAGGGGTTGTAATTACACTCAGAAATCAAGGGTCTTGCAGATGAGCGTGGGAAGGGTCTCCTGCGGTTGCCATTTCAAAACAAGGTCTTAGGTTTCTCCTTTGTGCATGCAGGTGGCAGTTTTAACACAAACCAGCTCCTGTCATCTCTGGAGGGGAGGCAAACACCCACAGTTCAAGTCAGATTTTTTTTTTTTAAGGAGTGAAAGAGATGGATTAGGGATAGAATCAGAAATAGATTGAAAGAGAATTGGTTGAGCTAGAGGAGGAAAATGTGTGTATATAATAGGCTAAGGACAAAATTAGAGGTGAAGGGGATTAATGGACAAAAGGCTGACCCGGTTCCATTTTTTTAAATGATGGTTACAAAATCGTTCCTTTTCTTGATCTCATTTCAAGGTGGTACTTTGGAAAACTTGGCAGAAAAGATGCTGAGCGACAGCTTTTGTCCTTTGGAAACCCAAGAGGTACCTTTCTTATTCGAGAGAGTGAAACCACCAAAGGTAAGAGAATGAGCTGGAGAAGTTGGCTTGTCATTCAAATCTGTGGATTAGTCAGAGACGATGAAAAGCTTAGTGCTAATGTACAAGAATTTTTAAATGGCACACATCCTCCTGCCTACTGAGTGAAGTCCTATTTTCAGTTTTCCCTCCAGGCTTGAGAACTGCAGAGAGCTCCAACTAAACTACAGAGGCTTCAAATCAAGGCCTTCATCCCAGAACAGGGACTCGGGTAGCTTTACTCCTCCAGGCGCCCAGGATCAGAGAATTTTCAGATGTCCGTTAGAATTCTGATTTCTCTAAAACTCTTCATCCTAGGGAGTCAATCATACAGGTTGTTTTGTTTTCCTTTAAAAAAACCCAAAAAACCACATAACAATAAAACTATAACTGAGGATCTTACTACTCTTCCTCTAGTTGTTGTCACATTATTTAACAACTCATCAGAGCCCATGGAAGGGGATGACTAAAGGGAAAATAAAGGTAGAAGCCATTAACTTGACTGGCCAGACACTGGCTGGCTGCACCTTTTCAGCGTGTGGAGAAATAGAAATTCGAACCTCACTTCTTCAGAAACAGCATTTAGGTTTCTTTGTGCACACTCACTGTCCTCTCTCCTCCCGTGATGCCCGACGGGCACAGGAAGCTAGGAAACCAGCTCTGCCATGAATCTAGGCTTCTTTTGTTCTTTCCCAGTGAGGATTATATCTGCACCATGTTAGGCAACACAAGTGTGCTGAATAAAATATTTTCCGGGGAAAAAATCCTGGAAGCTTTCCGTCTCGAGGGTAAAATAATTTCATTGCTAATATCTTCTGACATTTACAGGAAAACAAGAGGTATTCTCATTCTATGTACCAAGTGGAAGACTCGTGTGTGTGTGTGTGTGTGTGTGTGTGTGTGTGTGTGTAATTATTAATCTGAATAATCAAGTTGATGAGACCTAAAAAACAAATATGAACTCAAAGTGATCATAATTACTAATGCTTAGCATATTTCCCAGGTGCCTATTCACTTTCCATCCGTGACTGGGATGATATGAAAGGAGACCACGTCAAACATTATAAAATTCGCAAACTTGACAATGGTGGGTACTATATCACCACCCGGGCCCAGTTTGAAACACTTCAGCAGCTTGTACAGCATTACTCAGGTAACCTTAATTCTAATTACTATGACCCATTTGGGTACTGGAGGGGATGTGGGCAAGCCCATGGGTGGAAAGGTAAAGTGTCCCAGCAAATACATAAGTAAAATGGTTTTCTGTGCTAAAACATGTGTCTTTGCAAAGTTAAAAAATGTCTACTCTGCCTAAAGGTGGGGCCTTTCAAAGTAGGATCTATTGCCACTATTTCTTCCTATTATGTTTGTCAGTAGATTCTATAACCTTCTAGCTCTTTAGGTAGGAAGTGCTGATTAAATTTTAAAAAGAAACAGAAATCATTTAACTGTATCTTCATCTAAAAATCCTATCAAGGCTCATTCCCAGCCCCCATGCACTTAATAACTCTGTAATATGAAGAGCCATCTCTGGAAGGACCCATCCATGGTACCACTACAGACCATGCTGCGGACCGGCTGTAACTGTGCACCCAGCAATGGCTGTGCAGGCGTTTCCTTCTCATGACTAGATGAATTTTGCAGTCCATTTATTACTGTTCTCCATCTCCACTATGTCCTGTTTCCTAAGGATGCTTGGTGGTGCAGTGCTTAGTGACTGCTAGAGTCGAGTCAGAAATACCACAGAAATCACTAGAGAAGTGAGGCTTTTCCCCCCTTGCCAAGTATAATCTGTAGCTTTATAGTATACACCAGTCTAATGTTCTGTGGAAGAATCCCGTACTAAATTTACAATTTGAAATACATACATTTTTTAGGACACTAATGAGCTAGTCTGCAGTTCAACCCCGTCCATCACTCTGCAAGAGAAAAGACATAGTTAATCAAGCCCTGTGAAGAATGTTACTTTTTCTTTTTTCTTTTATTACACTAGTTTATTTACAAAATTCTAATACATTGCTTTCCAGACCAGATTCTTCCAATTTCCCTCACTCCCACCATTAAATTGTACAACCTTATTATTAATTCCCCTCCCACACACATCCTCATCCCTCTGCTCCCACCCTTGGATCCTCTTAAGAGTGTTACTTCTTGTCATCAAGTCAATTCTAACTTATAACCTACAAAACCTTGAGGGCAGTTCTTCTCTCCTTTAGTATTACTGTGAGTCTCTGTATGCTCATTTACAGATCACAAGGACAACAACTGCCTAACTAGACTCACAGTCTTATAACCCACAGTACATCTACAGTCAAATTAAACCTTTAAAAGTAGGTGAAGGAAGCTCTGGTAGCTTAGTGGCAAGAAGCTGTGCTGCAATACCAAAGGCGTGCAGTTCAAATCCACCAGATGCTCCCTTGGAGAAGGAGGGAAATCTCCTCTTGTTCCAGTCAGATCTGATTCAATGGTACATAACAAGAAAGGGGCCGGGGCGGGGGGGAGAAAGAAATAAAAAAAATTTAATCCCTATGCACATCAAAAATATTAAAAAAATAGGTGAAACTCTGTTCAGACACCTGCATGTCATCATTATTTTCTTGTTCTTTAATTATCAGATGTTCATACATGCAATTTGTATACTAAGAATTTAGTTTTCAGAGATTCATGGTTCGAATCAACCAGACGTCTTGCTGGAGAAGAAGAGACAATCTCCTCCTGTGCCAGCTGGATCCAATTTGATAGTACACACACAAAAAATAATATTAAAGAAAAAGAATTTAGTTTGATGTGCAATTTGTTAAAACAATTGCTTTATTTCCTAGATTATTATATACCTATGTGATTATAGGTATATGGATATTGTTGTGTTATTGTTGTTGATTGCCTTTGAGTCGAGCTCAACTCATAGTGACCCTATGAACAAAAGACCTGAAGCCTTTCTATAACTATCATCGTTTTTCAAAGTTCATAGAGTTTTCAGAGGCATGTTGTTTAGGAAGTTAGGTTCATATATAAGTACAAGTAGAAATTTCCCATTAAGCCAATGGTTTCCTATATACATTTACGTATTTCTTATATTTCTACAGAACAATGACAGGCTTCCAAAATAATATGTGATATTACCTCTGCAGTTGCCACTGATTAAAAATAGATACATTTTTTAGGACACTAATGAGCAATTGAGAAAATTGGCATTGGAATATTAATTGTTTAATCAATGCTTTAATGCATTGGGTAACTTTTTCTTGATGTAGATTCTAATGAGATATTTGAAGAAAAGTGAGCAGAATATCTCTCTGAGTTTAAATGATATACTCAGAATGCCTGCATGTTGTAAGGATTTCTCAAATGCTGAAATATATTTCATTACAGCCAGACATCAGCAGGATCCCTAGGGTTTGGATCATTTGAAAATATTGTGTTGGAAAGGGCACCTTAATAACATCATAAAGCTGGGAGGAGAGAAGAGATATGAAGTGCAATAGGCATTTTTTTTAATCTCAAAAAAAATCTATCTTAAGTTAGATTTGTTTTTATATTGGCTTTTCCTCTCCCCTCTTCCTCTCATGCCATAAAATGCCTTTGAAATATTGACACATAAATAATTTCCTGCCTAAACACCTCAGAACCTGGTTCCATCAAAAAGAATAGAATAAGAGTTAAGTTTCAGCAAGATCCTCGAGAAAAGACAGCACAGCCTTTGCCTTTTCTAGATCTCCAGCGGGGGTGGAGGTAAGGCAGGGCTCTGTCCTCACAGCCCAGACTCTCTGCAGTTTTCTGCACCTCCCTCACTCCTTATTTTCTATTCCCTTTTCTCACCTGGCTGATTTCTAGGTTGGTATTCCCCCCTCTGCACCACTTAGTATTGGTAAATTCTTCAATGCATATTAAAAGAATACAATAAATATGCCTCAGAAACACTCCATCTGAGTTGATAACTGCATTTTCTCCTTCCTCTTTTCAAGGACAATAGAATTCACTCACATCCTCAAGTTTCTGCAAATTTCCGTTTCCATTCTTTTCTCCTTTCAAACCAGACTCCTAAATTATATGCCAGAGACTGTTATAAAGGGGAGGAGGGGAACGCTATCAAAGAAGCTGTGTAGGATCATCTGACTGCTAGAGTGGAGTCAGAAATAGAGAGATCGCTAGACAAGTGAGGCTTTTCCTCCCTCTGCCAGGTATAATCTGTAGCTTTATGGTATACACCAGTATAATGTTCCATGGAAGAATCTCATACTAAATTTACAATTTGAAATCTATTTGTACCAAAGAGATCCCCAGTCCCCTGGGTAACCTAGATATTAGGCTGGTGAGAAAACAGTCATGCTGATATACAGTAGTCTATGCCTGTGGAAATGGGGGAGGGGAGCGGGATTTGGAGGTTCCAGAAGGCATGTGTTAGCCCATTGGACTGAAAATGTTTTTCTTTAGTGAGTAAAGAATCCAAACTAGACTTATATCTACACATACATGCATAGACTATGTCATACAGGAGTAGATAGGATAAACCCAGATTTCAAATGTCCCCTATTCTAACCTACGTGATTATGCTTCTACTCTTTAGTATGTGGTGTCTAATCTTCCATGATGTTTATATTTCTCTGCTAATGCAGCACTGTTCTGAGTACCACTGTGTGCTGGCCAGCATGGATTTGTGTACCCGTGTTTTGTTTCACGTGTTCTGCTCTTCTCTCTCTCTCTCTCCTGCTGCTGTCTCCATCCTCGCTCCATCAGAGAGAGCCGCAGGTCTCTGCTGCCGCCTAGTAGTTCCCTGTCACAAAGGGATGCCAAGGCTTACCGATTTGTCTGTCAAAACCAAAGATGTCTGGGAAATCCCTCGAGAATCCCTGCAGTTGATCAAGAGACTGGGAAATGGGCAGTTTGGGGAAGTATGGATGGGTATGCTGAGATTCAATTACTCTATTATTAGCTTCCTCAGCTGGGGAATCCCAGACCTCAAAAGATGGAAGGTGAAAAATGATTTTGGAATGTCTGCAAAAGAAATAGGAAATTAATTGAGATTGGCTCAAATTGTACCTCACATGAGTCTCAATCCTTAAACCAGTAAATGGTACAAGGAATAAACCAGCCTGCATACAATGTCTTGCCTATCATTTCCAAATGCAAATATTTGTTGAATAAACTTAGTGTCACCCTGAAGGGCAAATCACCTTCCATCTTTTCTAGTGCATGCATAATGATGGATTATAAGGATTGTGTTTTCTTTATTAATTCCCTTTCCTGTAGAGAAAGCTGATGGTTTGTGTTTTAACTTAACTGTGATTGCATCAAGTTGTACCCCACAAACTTCTGGATTGGCTAAAGATGCTTGGGAAGTTGCACGTCAGTCGTTGTTTCTGGAGAAGAAGCTGGGTCAGGGGTGTTTCGCTGAAGTGTGGCTTGGTAAGGCAGAGGGCACATTTTGCTTTGGCTGCTTCTTAGAGCCAATTAAAAGGATGCTTTTGAACAAAAACACACAGCTCTACATGCACAGCCATTTGGACCAACGCATTTAACCTCGATATCCAGATGGGCACAGCCCATCCAGATCTAAAAAAATAGAGTGATTCCTGCCTCATGTGGTTAATTAAGACACCCACAGAACAGGAAAACAATACAGTATGAATCTGGTGCTCCTTCTTCCTAAGAGACGGGAAGGTAAGATGTTATAGGTGGACGATTATGAGGCAAGACCCTGGGCTTTCTGTTCATTGAGCCCAGGTTTGGAGATACACTATATCTGATTAACTGTGGACAAGAAGCTTGTTAGCCTCTTGAGTCTCAGTTTTCTCATCTGTAAAATTAAATGGTACCAGCTTCACAGGATTTAAGGATTACAGCATGTTTCTTTAAGGATTACAGGATGGGACAGTATGTTTAAAGTCCTTTGGAAGGGTCAGACACACTGCACTGGCCCTTCCCAAGTGCTTATCTAACAACCTTTAAGTAAATGGCACCTTTACTTAGAGTAGAAGCAGTAGAGACCAAAATCCCCTTCTGTTGAGGCAGACCTGATTCCCAGTAACCCTGTCCTGGGTTCCTGAAGCTATTATGTATGAGAATAGACCACCTAGCTTTGTTCCAAAGACTGGCTAATATATTGGAGCCAATAAAAATCATCTATCAGTAAGAAACTGATTTGACAGTGATGCTTGTAAAATCATCAGTTTGAGCCCACGTAAAGGAATAACAGGTGCTTCTTGTTATGTGTGGATGTCAGTGCTAAGGCATGATCTTGATTAAAAGAATTAATACATTTAAGGTGTTAGAACAGAACCTGGCACATGGTGATACATGGATATATAATATGTATATGTACGTACACTTTCATTCAGAGACATGCATATATAAATAAATATATGTACTAGATTTAGTAGTATTACCAATATTCTTGTATTTCAGAGTTCACACAATCATGTCCATATGTCTCTGAATTAAACTCAGATATTGTAAAATATCTAAATATGTCCAATTTGTAGTTGAAGTTCTGAGTCCTAAGAACTTGAATCACATTTTTCACATAGTCAGTACTAGATCCTAGGTGAAAATTTCTTTTCTATTTTTCTTAACTATCATCAACTTTAAATCTCCACATACACCATTAAAATTTTGTTTCCCATTGACTATAAATCACCATTTTGTTATCATCCAGAGTGCAGATGGATATTAGAGAGGACTATATCGTTGTTTAAAATTTGGACGTGCTTATATAGTAGCAAAAGTTCACTTACATATTCTCAAATTTCACATTTATGTTTAGTACTCGGATATTTGTAAGTCATTCAATGAACTTTTCTTTACTCCCTTTGTTCTTTCATAATTTTTATAGGCCTTATTTTATAATTACTTAAACTACATACTTAACAAGGCAATAAGAATTGTTCCACTTGACACAGTTTTTCAAATTCTAAAGTCAATTATGTATACAAACTAATTTAAACCAGCCTTCTTTTTCAAAGTGAAAATAATATCAGTTAAGTTAGCAAATTTTTCTTTTCCTTTTAAAAAATAGGTTTAACTCAGAGTCACACAGGACTGTTAATGAAATACGCAAAACCTAGAATTGAGGGAAGGTAAAAGGGCCTAGACTGAAAGAGAATTGAAATATAATCCAGTTTCATCCCATATTTTACAGATGAAATAACTGATGACTGTCTTCATGCAGTCCTTGCTTGATTTTAACATTCTCAGTTTTAAATGACTGTGTTCCCTCTTAACTACCATTCAGTTTTTTCAGTCTAATTGAGAAAAGTCAGTGTTATTGTGGCTGGCCATCAGTAACCCTGAGGGATTTTCCTTACCTGGTTGAAGGTTGGCAAGTAGCCTGAGGACTTCTTACCAATGCTTATCAGCGTGCTTAACTATTAAAGGACTCTGTCAAGTGTGTCAGACAATTAAAAGTCAGAAAGTAATCTCCAAACATCCTCAGATATGTTTTTAAAATGGCAATCTTCCCCAAAGCAGAATTTAAATAATCTCGTTTTTTCACATTACTCACTACCTGAGAAATGAGTTTGGAATGGCTAGGCCTGCCCTAATCCCTAGACTTCATCATCATAAGAGGGAGCAGAGCTTTGGGGTTAAATTTGTGCCCGCGTGGCTGAACAAGAAAGAGGATAATATATTTAAAATAAGGGAAAATTCAAGAATTATAGACTGTGCATAAGAAAGACACTTACTCTTTTTTAAAATACTTGATAGAGTCCTTAAAGTTGACCTGTATTTTGTTCCCAAAATTAAGCTTTCCATTAAGCTTTTTTTTTAACTTAAAATGTTTACATTATGCAAATAGCTATTGTGTTTTTTAAAAGCTTCCTTCTAACAAGAATCTTTGGCTTGACTTGATGTTATGGGATGTTTGTAGGTACCTGGAATGGAAACACAAAAGTAGCCATAAAGACTCTGAAACCAGGCACAATGTCCCCGGAATCTTTCCTCGAGGAAGCACAGATCATGAAGAAGTTGAAACATGACAAGTTGGTCCAGCTGTATGCGGTGGTGTCTGAGGAACCTATCTACATTGTCACTGAGTATATGAACAAAGGTTGGGCGATGCTTCTCCTGCCCCCCTCCCAATAGCCTAGAGGGGTTACTGCGCAAGGAAAGAAATGAATTCCCATCAAGAAGTGCTATTTGTGTGCTCTTTAATCAAACATTTCAGAAGCAGACTTTGATGCTTTTTTTCCACCCTAACACTTAAGTGAAAGACTTCACCCCACCAGTCCTACCAAAGAGTCCAGGACTCCTAAATAATTGTTACAGAAAATCTTTTTCCCTTGGTTTCAGCATACCTTTCATTACCTAGAACATAGGGTCACGACAGAAAATTCAAAGCAGAGAATAATTTGGTCATGAAATGGTTATTCTAGGGTTTGGCCCAGAGGACTGTAACTTTTTGTTATTCCCAATGCAGTAGCATATGGTAAATTTCCTGTTTGCAGAGCTGAACCATCAACAACAGACACTAGTTTGTAGGCTAAGTTGAGTCTCCATCATTATGACATCTTATTTTCTCCCCTAGCTTGTTTCTTAAGCAGTAAATGAAGAAATGGCATGCTTTTAAGGAGTACATTGTGTCTTCCTTCTTTCTCCTCCCTCCCCTCCTCTCTTTCTCCTAATCAAAGCAATATTGTTGGGGATAAGGCCCAAGATCAGTTTGTATTGGAAAACTTGATGAGTCAAGTAAAAAGCAAACAGCCTTACTAGGCAATGCACTGTGCATCTGAGGACACCACTGCACTTTTTCTTTTCCACATATTTTTAAATATATTTGGAATTTTTTTTCCCTGGCAGAGTGTTTATATTTATGTCCAAGATTATTTTGTAAATAATTTCATGATCAAAGAGGGAGGAAAAAATCCCTGGAAACCATCATGATCCTCCAGCCTCTGCAAATGATTATCCAGCCTTGGTGTTAGTCTGAGCCTCCATGAGCTGTGTTACACTAATGGCTCTGCGGCACCACCTGTTTGCATTCAGATGCCTGAGTTACAGCTTGGTTGGCTGTGGTCTAAGTAGGAGGAGCTACTCGCACCAACTGTAATTCTCAGATACTCTTTCCTTTATTTAAAAGTCTATAAATAAGTTAGGCCAATTGTTCTCTCACTCTACCATGTATCAAAATCACCAGATGTTTAAGACAACAGATTTCTGGACCTGACATCCACTGGTCCAATAGGGTCCCATCCATTTACATGTCTTGCAAGTTCCCTGGTGATGCCTTAGCTGCTGGTATGATGACTACATTATGGGAACAACTAAGTTGAGCTGTGTCTTTTCTCTCATTGCTCTTTTGTGTAGGGTTGAATCCAGATGACTCTTCCCATTCGCCACAGATCCTTTTTAAGGATATTAAGGAAGATTAAGCCTCATTTCTTCTGTTTTTATCAAATTTTTGTTGTAATCCTTAGCAATGGAGTCCGCTTTTAAAAAACCTTTTTCTTGTGATTTGAATTAAAGTTTACAGAGTAGATTGGTTTTCCATTGAACAATCCCTACACACTTGGTTTTGTGACATTGATTTGCAATCCCCTTCCCATTTTGTCCCTGTGTTTACTGGTTTCCATGTGGCCCTCTTTTCTATCCCTTTCCACTTTCTGAAGTCTTCACTCATTCATTCATTGCTGTCAAGTCAGAATAGACTCTCTGCTGACTCTCCAGAGAGTTTTCTGAGGCTGTAAACTGCACAGGAGGAAATTGCCCATCTTTCTCCCATGGAGCAGCTAATGGATTTGAACCTCCCTGCCTTTGCATTGACAACATCCTTACCTAGTAGGCCACCAGACCTCCCTTATCCCGGGCCAAATGCTGCTGCTCTGATCTCATAGTGTTGGTTGTTCATAGGAGTGTGTGTGTCGCTGCTGTTACTGTTCACCTTATGCTGTTTGTTGTTCGGTACCATTGAGTTGACTCAAACTCAGAGTAACCCTGTGCACAGCAGATTAAATCCTGCGCCACCCTCAGTCTCCTCTGTGTTCGAGCCCATTGTTGTAGTCACTGCATCACTGTCTCTCCTTTGATCCTCAGCTTCCCTATGCATGAAGTCTTTTTCCGGGATGCACTCCTCCTGATAACATGCCCAGAGTATGTGAGACAAAGTCTCACTCTCCATTTTGTAGCTGAACGTTGAGCCACGGGAATGAGCTCAGTTCCAGCCCTAGACGGTTGTCTGAGCACCATATCTTGGGGGTCCTACCAGTCTCTATCAGACCCATAAGCCTTGCCTTTTTATTATTTTGAGTTTTGGTCCACATTTTCTCCCACTCTATCTCCAGGGCCCCTCATTGTGATTCCTTTCAGAGCAGCCATAAAAGTATTGCCCTTAAATACATAAAATTTTCTCAGTCCTTTTTTGTATAAACCTGCTGATGGCATTATTCCATTAAACTACCTTATTATGTTTAGAAAGTCATTTCCTTTAGAAAGGAAAACTATTTACAGCCCTCTCTTGGGAATTTTTGTCTTTCAAAGTAAATCATAATGGTTTTATGTTTTGTTCCCAGGAAGCTTACTGGATTTCTTAAAAGATGGAGAGGGAAGAGCTCTGAAATTACCAAACCTCGTGGACATGGCAGCACAGGTATGCCCCGTAGTACCTGGGCTCGTGCCTTAACATGAGCAGTGTGTCGGGGCCTCGAGACCTGAGTGATATGTCCTGTCCTCTGGGTTTCCATAGGTTGCTGCAGGAATGGCTTACATCGAGCGCATGAATTACATACACAGAGACCTACGATCAGCAAACATCCTGGTCGGGAATGGACTAATATGCAAGATTGCTGACTTTGGATTGGCCCGGTTGATCGAAGACAATGAGTACACAGCAAGACAAGGTGGGCATTTGCATGATGAATTGTTTCTGTCTGAGCCTTCTTTCTTCCTAACTGTCTGCTTTTGAGTTGTCATTCCTCAGCGAGGCCTTTTCTCCTTGGTCTGCCAGGAACTTGAATACACTGCAGATGGAAAGCCTCTGTGGGATTCATAGATAAATGATGTGTGGCTTGTCAGTGATTAGGTGTCCACTGTGGCCTCCTGATAGGTCACCTTCCTCACAGCATCCTGGGCTGGGATACTTGGTCTTTGGAGAAAGGACAGTAGAAAGTCAAGTTATCAAGTTATAACTTATCACTCAGTCAGAGTTGCAGCAGAGAGACACACTCAAATTATAGAGTTTAGTATTGGGGTTCTTTACAAAGGTATGGCCTGCCTTTAGGAAAAGAATAGGGTATCGGATTCCAGAGCTAGTAACAGAGATGGAACCAAGTCAGAGATGAAAGGAAGGAGTGGGCACTGGAGCAGGTGGTGGCAGAAAGGGGTCCCCTTTGGTAGAGAGCGAAGGTGTGAACAGGCAAGGGGAGCCAGTACCAGATCTCACTGTTTAGCCTCCTAGATCTTGTGCAGAACCCAACCAGAGGCCAGATGCCAAAGGTCTCCAGCACTGTAGTTTCTGTGGGTTCAAGAGGAGTCCCTGTGTTGCACAAATGGTTCAATGCTTGGCTGCTAGCCAAAGGGTTGGCAGTTTGAACCCGCCTCCAGGCACCTCGTAAAATATTTAGTGGACAGCTGCTTCTACGAAAACTCTACGAAGCAGTTATCTTCACATACAGAGACACTGTGAGTCAGGATCGACTTGATGACAAAGTGGTCCTTAGCAGGGAGAAGGAGGGAGAGAACACCTAGAGGGATTGTGGAAGATAACAGCACAGCCTCGGAAAAACTCTGCTTCCCTTAATCATCTCCCTTCACTGCACTCCACACCACAGATTTTAGAAAGTAGCCTCTAGAGATACACATCCTAAACCACGAGCCACTCCAGTGAGGAAGTTTTGCAGATACCAGTAGAACACCAGGTACAAGAGAGGGAATTCCAAAAGGATTTCTCTCGGCCTTGATATTCACATTAATGGTCACCAGGTTAATGTAGAATATTTGAATCTGAGGAAACAGGAGTAACATTCACTGTTGTTTTTAACCAAAACCTATTTCTTATTCCAAGTAAGACTGAAGAGTGACTGGAATATATTATAGAGTGATGCTTTCTACTGGATTTCATAATGGCTACCTCTGGAATTTCTCTCCCTCTCTAGATTCTTTCATTTCATGCCAATTCTCCCTTCCTTTTATTTGACTCTGAGAATGGAAACATTCTCAGCAGTCAAGCAATGAGGAAAAAATGTTAATCTAAGACCCTGGCTGGTAAAGATACTGCCCAAATGTTAAATTACATGTTGGTCAGGCAGCTCAGCTGTTTGGATTTTCCCAACACATGGCAGCTCTTGTCCTGCAGCCAAATGCCCACACAGCAAGCAATTCAGACACAATACAGTTCACACACGCGTGTGTACCAGCACACATACACACGCACGCGCGCATACCCACCAGTGTGGGCCAGATGGCTGTAGCTGTAAGCTCTAAAGGCACTCTAGTGGCTGTGATTGGCACTGGAAGTCCAGAGAGAAATGAGAGTGTGATTTTTGAAACAAGGTGAGCAGAGAGGCTCTGAGGGACGACTGGGTCTGAGACCTGTCCCTAAATGAGGAACTTACCCTGAGGCAGTCCTGTCAGATCTTTGCTTCTCTCAGATCTGGAGCAAGAGTGAGTGAAGACTAGGAGACGGGAGTATCTCGCTAAGGGAAGAACCAGAATACAGGTCACGCTTCCTGCTTATCTGCACATCCTTCTTTGAATGAGTAGACTCTTCATGCCAACGGGAATGGGCCAGGACTTGTTCCACTTTTCTTGAACTGTGTACTTTGCAGAATTTGCAGTTAACTCCAGAATGCTTGATGAAGGAAAAAGTTATCAAGCCAAGAGCCAAAGTATACCAGCAAGGGTGCTGCTGCTGACAGGGCCGTGATACTTGGTTCAGACTAGGCCATGGAGTGCAGTACCTCATGATGTGGCCCTAGCTAAGTAGCATCCAAGGGAAGATGTGTGAGATGTGCCTCTTTAGCTTCCCTCACGTCATCCTTCAGCTTGTGGAGCAGGATGGAGCTGCCACCCTCAACTCTGTCCTTCACGGCCCTGTGTCCTTTCCTATTTAGTGCTCTATGACATCAGCCTCACCACCCTCACTTTCCCAGATGCTACCTGAACCCCTTTTGAGTGCCTTTAGCACTGTAATCCTTATACTTAACTTCCAAATAGAGGGCCTCACTCATTGTTCTTAAGATTTATTTCTTCTCCCAGCTGCTTCCCTTTTTCAAAAGTCTCTACTCTATGCCAATCCGTGGAAAAAAGGGTGAAGAGAAATAAATTATTTGGAGAACTAAACTAGGTGGTGAGCAGTAGGGCCTTATGATTTCAACAGAGAATAAAGGAAATATTGTCCTACGACAATAGGGAAGGCAGAGGCACTTACGTGATGTCTACCAGGAATGTCTTCTCCGTCTGATAGAGACTGAGAGGAAGTGGGGAAAGAAACAGAAAATAGGCTAAAAAGGTTAAGTAACATACCAAGTCGCACAGCTGGTAAATGGCAGAGCCAAGACTTGAATCCAGGAATAACTAACCCAGCTGCACCTACCCTCTTAAGCTAACTACCTCTTATCAAGACAGTAATTAAAATTACTAGGCTAGGCCATGATGAAATACCACTTCATGTCCTCAAAGATGAGCTATAAATAAAAAAAAAAAAAGAAGACGACGACGTGCTGGCAAGGATGCAGAGAAATTAAAATACGCATCCAGTGCTGATGGCATGTAAAATGGTGCAGCTGCTATAGAAAACAGTTTCGTTTTGTTTTCTCAGCAAGTTAAACAGAATTACCAAAGATTCTGCTCCTAGGTGTAGACTCAGAATTGAGAGGAGAAATACAGCACGGAAGTACTACTCAGAGTAGTCGAAAGGTGGAAACAGCCAAAATGTCCACCCCAGGTAAAAGGATAAATGGAGTGGGGCATACACCCGGGATGGACCGCCGCCCGGTCATAAGAAGACATGGAATTCAGATACCTCCTGAAATAGAGGAATCTGGACAACCTTAAGCTGAATCAAGTAAGTCAGACACAGAAGGACAAATATTTTATGACCTCAATTAAATAAAATATCTCGAATAGACCAATAGAGACTAAAGTTTACTAGTGTTACCAGGAAGAGGCAGGAAGGAGTGAAGAGGAGATTCATTGCTTAGGGACACTGAACTTCACTTAAGAAGTTCTGTTCAGAAAATTTGGAACAACAATGGTGATGGTGGCACTAATGAATTAATGTCTTGAATAGATGTAAAAAAAAATGTTGAAATGAGAAATGTTGTTCACTGCTGTTGAGTCAGAACCAATTCATAGCTGTCCTTCCTTTGGGGTTCTGAGGCTGTCAGCTGCACATGTGAAGATGGCCTGTCTTACTCCCTCAGAACAGCTGGTGGATTCGAACCCCTAGAGAGGAGCAGCCTTTAGGTGGCAGTGCAGCTCTCTACACACCACACTGCCCAGAGCTCCGTAGAGATAAATTAAAAAAAAAAGATTTTGTAAGTAAGTCATAAGAACTCTGGTGGCCTAGTGGGTAAGGAGTTGCACTGCCAACCCTAATCACACAATTTGAGGCCACCATTTGCTCCACAGGCTAGAGATGGGCATTCTCCTCGCATATGGTTTCTAGGTTCTGAAAATCCATTGGAGGGTCAGATATGAATCGATTCCAGAGCCACAGCAATGAGTTGAGTTGCTGAATTGACCCTTCAGCTGCTCCTCTCTGGGGGTTTAAATCCACTGGCTGTTCCAAGGGGGAAAGATAGGCAGTCTCCTCCTGTGCAATTTACAGCCTCTAAAGATCCACTGGAGGGTCAGCTAGGAGTCAGTTCTGACTTGATGGCATATAATAATAACAACAGGAAGGGGGAAATTCAAACTATTGCTTTTGAGTCAAAACCAACTGATAGCTGAGCTTCCAGTGGTGTTTCAGAGGCTGTAAATTGCACAGGAAGAGATTGCCTGAGATCTCCCAGGCAACAGCTGGTGAGTTTGAACTGATAGAGAGGTGCAGGCTTTCAGATAGCAGTACAAGTCCTTAACAGATTATGCCACTGGAACTCGCTGATTTAAAGAAAAGGAGACCTTAATCAGGATACTCAAGATTCTCTTTTTTTCTTTCTGTTTTATCTGAAAATGTTTAAGGGTTACCTTCTAATGTGCATGTATGAGGATGAAAAAGGCCTTCATTTTCAGGCTCTGGGGAAACCCAGCTTTTTATAAAATTGCTCTCAAGGCCTTGCCCTGGCCTGGCCTCTTTTCCAGGCAGAAAGGATCTGGTGTGTATCTGTGGTGTACTCTGCAGATGGCATGCGTGCTGCGTGCTGAAGTTTCTGCCGGGGATTAATCAGCTCCTGCAGACAGCTGGTCCGTGTGCCTAATAATATTTGCAAGTCGGGTTTTATGTTACCCACAGGCCACAGCCATGCTGCATCTTGATTATGGAAGTGCAGGCAGTATTCAGAATCATGTGCCAAACCCAAGATATTTTAGGATTGTGAATGACAATTGTTTTTCAACAGTCGTGTCTCCCGTCTAAGAGTACCCTGAAATGTTTGTCTCCTCCCTTGGAGGGTGGATGAGGTGACATTCCACAGAGCACTGGCAGAAGTGGAACGTGGAGCTGTGTTAAGTAATCCTTCGTGCGTTCCCTTCCTCCCACCACCCACACCCACTAGCTTCAGGCTGGGAGCAGGTTCCAGAGCCCAGAGCCTATGAGGGTAGTTTTCTGTCAGCCACATTCTAGAGGCAACCAGAACTTGTTTTGAGCTTGTTCATATTCTCTTACTACCTTTCTGTCTCAGAATTATAGTTAGCCATAGGTCTTTGCTAAATTCTTTTCAATCAAGATATCTAGCAATGCCAACATTAATTACTTGAGTGTCATGTCTGTGAAAAATAGTTGGCTTATTAATAGTAAGAAATCTGAGACTGTGCAGTGGATCAGTCAGTATAAAGAGGAAAGATAGAGGGTATTTACATCAGGAAGAGCTAGGATTGATACCCAGCTCTCCCACTTCGCAGCTCTGAAACCTAGAGCAAAATGTTTCACTCTTTCAGAGCTCAGTTTCTTCACCCATGAAGTAGAAATGCCTATTACCTGCTTTGTGCATTTCCACAAGATTCCATGGAATAATGCTTCCAAAGTGTTTAGTAGTGCATGTCCAAATGTTAGTTGTTACTATTATTATTTTCTGTCTAAGAATAATTCTTCAGTTGCATGAATTCATTTTATATGTAATAGAAAGGCCCAGACACTATCTGGGGAAAAGAAGGGAGGGATCAGAAACAACTTTCAGGTGTTTAGATGTAGATGATCATGCAGACAATGGTGCTGGCAAGAGATATGAGATATTCACAAGACCTTATTTCTAGAGGAGCAGTTTAAATTTGGTTTGGGATTGTTGCATTTGAGGTGGCTGTGGCAGTGCATCTTAGTGGAGGTTCCACTGTTGGAGAGGACAATCTCAGTTCTCTCACCTGGCCCTCCTGCCACATCTGAGTCCTCTGCCTCCCCACATCATGACCCCTCAACTTACCTGTGGTCTCTCACTCCCCATGTTCACTCACACCTTCACCAAGGTCTGATCATAGCCACATCCCTTCTCCAGCCCTGCACCCCATCCCCGAATTATTCCAGAGCCTGTCTCAACCCCACCATTACCGCAGGCATCCAAGGGTCTGCCTCTCACTGTCAGGTGACCAGCATAGGCAGTTGTCACTAGCTTTGCTTTCCAAGATTCACAGCTATCAGTGCCATCAAAGCTCACGCAAGCAGACCGGAAACAGTGGGAGAACTCTCAACAGGCTCTTGTTTTTCTTCCTAAGCTTGCGGGGAGCTCATGCCGACTAATGTTGATTTAAACCTAACATGTTCAGACAGATCTGGCTTATGTATAAGAAGGACTTCCTTTTGTGGACACATTCTCTTTTTTTTTTTAATTGAGTTATGATATACATATGGTAAATGCACAAATCTTAAATGTGCAACTCAGTCTTTACATATGTACCAGCCCAAAGGAGAAGATGTTTATGTCCAGCACCCCAGAAGACTCCCTCATGCCCCCTGCTGGCCAGCAAGCACCCGGAACAAACCACCCTTTTGCTGTCCATCATAGTTTAGTAATTGAACTTCAGAGAAATGAATGATGGTCTTACTCTGTTGTGTCTGGATAGTCTCCCTGAGACTCAGGTTTCTTGTCTGCAAAATAAAACTGATCTTGGTGGACTTTAAAATTATTTTGAAATTTCTGGGTTACATAAACAGTTAAGCACTTGACTGCTAACCCAAGATTGTCAGTTCAAACCCACCCAGAGATGCCTTGAAAGATGGCATAGAACTCTGCTTCCAAAGTCACAGCTATAAAAACTCTCTGGAGTACAGTTCTGTTCTGGCTTATATCAAGTTTCCATCAGCTGAAATTGGCTTAGGAGCAACAGGATATGGCTAAGGTGGTTATGAGGATTAGAGAAGACAATGAGTAGAAACAGATCATTTACTCTTCTTAGTTCTTCCTGCTTCTCTTGGCTGCACTTCCCTTTCTGTCATTTAGGTTGCCAAACCTCTTTCCATCTCACCAGCACACCTTTCCCCCTCCCAGAGATGGCAGAGATTGGACTGGTTAAAAGCTTGACCTATGAAATAAAATTGTCTTGGTTTGAATCCTGGCCCTGCCCCTAATTGGAAGTGAAACTTTTGACACATTAGTTAACCTCTTTGTGTTATTTTCTCTTCTGGAAATGGAGATAATAATTATATACATCCTACAATTGTTGTATGACTTCCACAAAAATCTAAAATATTTAACACAAAGCAAAAGCTAAGCTGATAGTTGGTCAGGCTAATAGTAACAATGCCATATTTTTTCCAAAAAATAATGTGCCTGTGTAAATAATGTGTACGCCTATAACATTCACAGGATACATAGGAAACTAGCATGGAAGGGGTTATGCAGTATGGCACTGCTACTGTTGTTTTGTGCCGTCGAGTCGCTTGCGACTCATAGCGACCCTATGTACAACAGCCCTAAACCCTGCTCTGTCCTGTGCCAATCGCACTGTATCCGATACACCCATCCTGATTACCCCAGTCACTGAATCAGTCCACCTCATAGAGGGTCTTCCCCTCCTACACTGTCCCTCCACCCTCCCAAGCATGATGTCCCTCTCCAAGGACTGATCCCTCCTTACTACATGTTCCAAGTACGTTAGACAAAGCCTCAGAATCCTTGGCTCCAAGGAGCAGCCTGGTTTAACCCTCTCCAGGGAATGCCAGAGGAATATCTGTCTGTGTTTCATTGATTACGCAAAGGCTTTGACTGTGTGGATCATAACAAACTGTGGCTGACTCTGAGAAGAATGGGAATCCCAGAACACTTGATTGTGCTAATGCAAAACCTACACTTGGACCAAAAGGCAGCCATCAGAACAGAGCAAAGAAACACTGCATGGTTCAGAATTGGGAAGGGCGTACCCCAGAGATGTGTCCTGTCTCTATACCTTTCCAACCTGTATGCCAAACAGATTATCTGGGCTGTATGAGGAGAAATGTGGTGTCAGGACTGGTGGACAATCTGTCAGCAATTTGTGTTATGCAGATGACACAACCCTGCTTGCTGAAACTGAGAAGGACCTGAAGCACATGCCACAGAAGGTCAAGGATTGCAGCCTTCAATATGGATTGAGGCTCAATGTCAAGAAGATAAAGCTTCTCACCATTGGACCAATTGGCAGCATCAGGATGAATGGTGAAGAGATTGAGATTGTTCACAGCTTTAGTTTGCTTGGCTCCATAGTCAACACTCTTGGCACCAGTAGCAGGAAATTGAAAGACGTATTACAATGGGAAAGTCTGCTTTTAAGGACCTCTCCAAAGTACTGAAGAGCAATGGTGTCTCTCTGGAGACTAAGGTGTGTCTGATACAGGCCATGGTCTTTGCAATCACTTATTATGTATCAGAGAGTTGGACAATGACTAAGAAGGATAGAAGGATAATTGATGTCTTTGAGCTATGGTGCTGGAGAAGTGTTTGTACCATGGACTGCTTAGAAAACAAACAGTATGGTACTATCATTATTATTATTGATACATTGGTATTAATGGTTTTGCTTGTCACCCACACTGACACCTCACCATTCTGTAGACTTGTAGGGTCCATTGGACTTTCTGACACCTTTCATCAGGTTTCCTTCCACTTGGAGGACAGCCATATACAACCTTCCTTTTGGCTGGTTTGAAAATGAGGTTGTTTCTGGTTTGAGGCTTTATGGTTTGGGGTGTTTTTTTTAAGTTCTACATTAATGAGAGGCTTATTACTGTGGAAGCAAACATCATGGCAGTTTATTTAATCTTTGGGTCTTTGAAATATGTATAGACACAGGGATGTTTGGAACTTTGCACAAGACTAAGTTTAGGTCTTTGTATTAAATAGAAGAAGAAAAACGTGCTTATTCAAATACTCCCAGTATTGAGGGTTTAAGTTGAAGAGATTATTGTCTGGAGAAAAATTCACATATAAATTAGACTAGGAAGAATTCATAATTGTTGCCGTTTTCATGTTAATTATTTCATGCTAAAAAAAATTGTTGCTGCATAAATTAACACATTCTTTCATGGAGAACATATTTTAGAAAGATTTGTTACTTTAATAACTCTTTGTGTATTAGAAATCCCAGATGCCTGTACTAATTAAATATAATCAGATTTTGGATTCAAAAAGCACAGTAGCCATTTAACACAAACAAGCAGGCAGAGAGGTTGACAAACACAACCAGGAAGAAGCCCAGCCCTCTTTCTTCCAAATTCTGAATTTCACAATCCAAAACTGAATTCAATTCCTATCCTTCTTTTGTATTAGAATGGCTGGGGATTATTGGACTCAGAATGCCAGCTTTCCAGCTCAAGGGCTCCTGCAGAATTATTAATCAGCCGCTTCTGAGGACCCTGTAATCTGGTGGCAGATCAAGGCTGAGCTCCCGGTGAGGTGCTCTCCCTCTGCCCCTGTCAGCACACGCGCCTCTTGTTCTCTGTCAGCAGCAGCTTGGCAATTCCAGCACAGAGCTCTGTGACCTGAACAGCAAATGTCAGGGGAGGGAAAAACCCTTTTTAATTGTTGAATTTAATCGAATCTTTCCCATGCTAGAGAAGTAACCCATCTTTTGATGAAAAGCATACCCATTCAGATGCAGCTATTGTTTTTAAGTAACGAGCAGGAAACGCATGTGTTCCTAACTAGAGCGCTGCCGCCATTAAATGGCCACGCCAAACCCCTGTGCCCGAGCACAGGCTTATCCTCCTGAGGGGATGTCTGGGGAGAGGCCCCAGGGTCAACTTCCCTAGAAGAACATCCTGCCCTCCGCCCTGAGAGCAGAGCTGGGGGCGGTATCTTTCCTGCTGAGCTGACGAGTTACATGCCTGAGCGGTGGCTGGTTGTAATCAAGCCCCCCAGATCCAACTTGAGTCCACTTCAGTCACTAGGCAGAAAAGCACCTTCATTTGTATTCCTACCACTTCCCGCTCCAGGCTTCCACCAGCATTTCTGTGAGGAACTGCTTTGTTTATCGGCGATGCCGACGAGGAGCTTCAGGGGCCAGATTAATAGTTAGGGCGAGGAGGTCAGATTGGCAGGGAAATGGAGATGAATTGTACGGATCACCCATTTCCCTCATAGAAAGGATGTGTTCAAAACCTAAGATTAAAATGAAAAGAAAGGGGACTCTAAATCTCTCCTGCCAGAGTCTCCCTCTTGTAAGATTAAAACTATTTGTGGGAAGGAAATAGATGAATATCATCCATTTCCCCCCACATCTGAATGTCTTCCCTTTTCCTCCACATCTATACTTTCTAAAACTACCTGGAGGAAGCAGATGGGCTTGGTCAGTGCACACTGCCTTTTCTGCATATACCTTCCTCTTTATTTACATCGAATAGTCCCATTATGTATTCAGGCGAGGTATCCCTTTCTCCTTTGTGCTGTTTTGGGCAAAGCATTTTGGCGGTTGTTTATGGTCAAGAACAAGTCCTTGGTCTGTGCATCCCACGTTTCTTAGTCATCATCAAGAAGGAAGCAGATGGCTGCACTCTGTGATTTTAAAGTGTGTAAATAGGAACTGCAGACTGCCATCAAACATCAAAAATGTCATTTGGCTTCCTTGTCTTGCTTTGCTGGCAAAAGGGACTCCTGCGTTTTCATCATCTGGATAATCAGAGAAAGTCGCTTCCTAAAAAATGGCCTTAAGTTGGGCAGCCTCCAGTCAAGAGGGCAACAAGGCAGCAGCATGCTGGTCTCCCCCACAAAGGAGTGGGCATTGTCCCCTGGGTTGAAGTTTGGGGTGGGGAGTGCATGATAAGAAAGAAACTAGATTGTTGATTGTCTCCTGTATGTCCTCTTTTCCTTCAGTTTCTTCCTGATTCCCAGACAAGCCCATCGACTGATCTCATGTACTGCCTGTCACACTGTGTGGCATGATGTCACACCAACCCGACCCACTGTCCCTCCTGGGACTGGCTGGATTCTCGGAATAATTTCTGTGCTGAATTCCAGACACCAGTTAATTACTTGGGCCTGCACTCTTCTCACAACCCCGACCAACAGCATACAGTTAGAAATCTCCACACACAGCTTTCCTGTCTTTTGTTTTAGAGTATAAATTCAAAAATCCAGCCTATTAGAGCCTCAGATCAAAATTTTTATTCCAACATTGCTTTCTTTATGACTCTTGCAAACATAGAATATTGGAATCATGTCTTAGAACAGCAAGCAGCCTTCCTTTTCTGTTCCATTCTGTTTAATCAAACCCCCGCCCCCCAGCCATCTGAATTTCAGAGAAAGTTCTCATATTTCCTTCCTAAAAGTATATTGTTCTTGCTGCTGCTGATTGGATTCCAACTTGCAACCACCACATGTGACCCAGTAGAACTGCCCTATAGGGTTTCCTAAGCTGCAATCTTTATGGAAGTTTGTTGTTGTTGTTGTTGTTGTTGTTGTTGTTGTTGTTGTTGTTAGGTACCTTGAGTTGTAGATGACTCATAGCAACCCTATGAACAAAAGACCTGAACATTTGTATAACTTTCATCACTTCTCCAAGTTCATAGGGTTTACGGAGGCAAGCCATTTCGAAAGTGGATGTCACTCCTGCTTCCAAGCTTGTTTTAATCGGGAAACTCCACCAAGCACTTTCCACCATGGGTAACCATTACCGCATTTGACAGCTCAGCGTTACAGAATTCAGTATCACTGCAACCACGAGCTACCTCTATACAGCAAATGGACAGACCAGTGCTATACCACTTAGAAGAATGTTTGACCAAAACCAATTAAAACCAGACTTCAGGGCCACAGATTAAAATCATCCACCTTTGAGTTGGTAGCATAACTTTATATCTTCTAGGCCAGCAGAGCTCTCTTGTTGTTGTTGTTGTTGTTGTTGTTGTTGTTGTTGTTGTTGTTAGGTGCTCTTGAGTCATAGATGACTCATAGAGACCCTATGAACAAAGACCTGAACACTTGTATAACGTTCATCTTTTCCACACCCAACAGAGAGTCAACATCCCACCCTAATCCTTACTAGAACCAGAAAACAAACTTCTGTAGAATCTGGCTGCTCCAGACAACTTCCAACCTGATTCCAGCCCCATACTACTGACCAGATGCATTTTTTAAAAGGAGGCCGAATACAGTCAATTCATACCCAACAGCAAGTTAACATTCCACCCTAATCCTCACTAGAACCAGAAAACTAACTTCTGTACATCGGCCGCTCCAGATCTCCTGCAGGTGTGGCTTTGAACTACCAACCTTTTGGTTAGCAACCTCTAGAATTTAACTTTTACTACCAAATCTCCTTTCTTCCTAAGAATAAAGAGACAAAGTACCCTGTTTCAGGAGATGCTCCATAATTCTAGTCTTTACTTTAATGTTGACAATGAGAATGTTTTTGGGTTGACTGACTACAAATTTCATTGGTCTCACTGTGAAGAAGGTGAAAAGAAACAAACAGCCCAGAGTTTCTTCCTATCTTATTTTCCTTCTGAGTTTTTCATAGATGTTTAAAACAAATGTCCCAGCCTGCTTTCTGCTCTCCTTCGCATAGGGAATCAAATGCTCTCCCACAATTCATCTGTCTGCTTGGCCTTCCCTGACTTCACTATCACAGCACCAACTTTGTCCTCACCATACTCCCTGGTAGCTGATTGTCCTAGGTTGAGTTTTCTATACTCATTGTTAAACCTTTAACCTCTCTTCTATCAAGTCCCCAATGTGGGCCTCCCCTTAGAAGCCCTATTATTCAGCCTGATTCTTTTTTCCATGGATTCAACCCAACTAAACTTTAATTCTGTACCAAGTTAATCAAGTCCTGTCTTTGCAGTATGTGTTGGCCCAGCTTCTTGTCCTTCTTCATGTCTTTTCCTCTAGGGCCTTTGTTCTTACTCTCTCTGCCTATTCTCATATATTTGAGGTGGAAAATAAATCCAATACATTCTACCATTAATTTTTCTTTCACAAAGGTGGTACTAAAATTTCATGAACTAAAAGTGGGAATTTCAACACAGTGTGTCACTTTGAATAACTGGAAAATATGAAGTTGTATTACTTCAGAAGCATTTGGGAAATTTGAAAGTCGTTCCTTTGGCCTAGTGTGAAAATCCTTAGTTCTGCTTTGCAAAGTTTTATTGGAGTTGAAATCATTGTTTTGTTTAAATAACCACAAAGTTCCAGGTCAGGTCAGCTTTGATTCTGCCTTTTTCACAGGATATCCTGTCCTGTACTGTGCTTGTCACCTCCCCCTCCATATAATTGACTTCCTGTTATTTGCATAGTTCATGATTTATTTTCTTTTATTCCCCAGGGTAACTTTAAAGTTGAAATACTGCGCAATGATTTAATATTGGATGCAATAATTTGCAGCGCTTGTGGCTTCATGATTAAAGAGGGTTCTAGATGGATATTTGGGGGGGTGAAGTGTCTATTGTTAAAGCTAATGCCTTTCCTCCCTGAAAATGCTTTTGGGAAACACTCTTTCTGCTTCCTTCAGTCTGCAATGGCTTCACCTCACTGCTTTGGCTCAGAGGTTTTTTTCAGCCAGAGGCACTATTTTCTGAAACAAAGCTAGGTAATTGGCCTGATCACAAGAAATAAAAGGCCTACCAGCCCAGCTTTTTACCAAGAGCCAGTGGAGCAGGCCAGGCTCCACCCAGGCTTGCCCTCGCACCCCAGGGAGAAGGCTGGATCATACTACATTACTGTGATTCCTTTTGCCCTGGCATCCCATTCCCTAATCAGATCCTCTTGTTTCCTTTCTGTCTTTAGCCTGCTTCTTCCCAAGCCACTGCCACAGTTTAGTTCTCTGTGTTTGGATACGAGTCTGTCTCTCCAGCTGCCTGAAAATTCCTGGGGACAGAGATGATGACCAGTGCTTGATTTTTCCTGTAGTGCCCAGTGCTATGCTGGGAACATAGCAGTGTTCTGCAAATTCTCAAGGGTTGGTCAAAGTTTGGAGAGTTTTGACTAACCTGATGCTATTTGCTGGTACAGCCTTATTGAAATGAGTTTAGGCTTCAGGTTAATTACACCATCCAAGTGCATTACTATCAAAATAATGTAATGACTAGCATATACTTTAGCAATTAACAGATGTCAGATACTGTACTGAACACTTTACATTTATTATCATTCTCATCACAACCTTACGAGGTTATAACATCAACACTAATTTGGAGATTTGAAACCTTAGACCAAGGGAGGTTTTAAATGGTTGCTCAGTCAATCCGCAGTTCAAACCTCGGTCTGTTCACACTGAAGATCATCTTCTTAGTGTCTGCACTCTTCTGCCTTCTGTGTGATACCCTCTCAGCCTACAGTTTGGCCTCTCAGCATTGCCACTGAAGAGCGCTAGCTCCCTGTCATTCTAGCCTACCTACTTTTGTATACTTCAAACTTTGCCTCTGGAAACCCTTTAAACTTGGAGAAAGGACAAAAGTTATACAGGTGTCCAGGACTTTTGTTCATAGGGTCACTATGAGTCACCTACAATTCGACAGCACTTAACTACAACAACAGTAGCACAGAGAGAGAGAGAACAGTTGGCCTAGTGGACAGAAAGTAATGCTCCCAAGCCAAAGTTGGGTGACTCTACTCCGTGGCCCTCAGGCTTGCCTTTAATTGTTTTTGGTGAAACATTCTTCTAGGTCCCGTAACCCTGGTATGTTGACTTGCTGTACTGAGGTAACTCGTGGTTGCTGGGAAGCTGAAAACTTTGATGCTAATGAGTCAAATGCGAGAATGGTTAGCCATGGTGGACAGTGTTTGGTGGGGCTCCCTGATTAAAACAAGCTTGGAAGCAGGAGTGGCATCCACTTCCATAATAGCTTGCCTCTGGAAACCCTATGAACTTGGAAAAAGGACAAAAGTTATGCAGGTGTCCAGGACTTTCGTTCATAGGGTCACTATGAGTCTCCTACAACTCGATAGCACTTAATAACAAGAATAACAATGCAGGAGATGGACTTTGGAGCAAATCAATCTGCAACCTTCATTTTAGTGTTTGTAATGCCACTATCATCTTAATGTATGAAGATGCATCAAATAGAAGTAACCAATTCAAGTAAGAACTGTTTCTATTTGAAGCAGAAATAGCAGATTGCCTGGCCACGAGATACAGCGGATCTTCACTAACTGCCATGCAACCTGGGGGTTAGCATAGGCCATCCTGCCTTCATGAATTTAGCCAGACATCCTGTTTTCACATAAAAACAGAACATTCACATGCAGTTTGAATCCACCAGATGCTCTGCTGGAGAAGGAGGGACAATCTCCTTCTCTACCAGTCAGATCCGATTTGCTGGTACACACACAAACAATAATAAAATTAAAAAAATTTAAAAATAACCCACAAACCCAGAACATTCATTCAAAGTATCCTAGAATATGGCCAATTCAACAACTTCACTTTTTGCTGTTGAGTTGGAACTGATTCGTAGCTGACCCTCCAGTGACTTTTCGGAGCCTGTAAACCACATGGGAGAAGACTGCTCATCTTTCTCCTTTGGAGAAAGTTGATTTGACCCACCTGCCTTTAGGTTGACAGCATAACTCATTACTCAGCATAGGCCACCAGTGCTCCCAGGGATATGGGCAGGATGATTTTATACATCTGTCATTAAGGAGTTATTGGAGTAGGCTAGGGAGTAGTTAGTCTGCTGCATTGCTGTATTATTTCACTTATTGGTTTTGGTTTGGTTTAGTCTCTGTAAAGGAAGAAGGATTACTTTTTTTTTTTTTTTTAGAAGGATTACTTTAAGAAGACATTTCCTTGGCTATCAGGGTAGTGAATAGATTGCTACCTGAGTGACCCTGTCACAGTCAACAAGCATTAATTGAGCAGTTACTATTTAATGAGCACATTGTTGTTGTTATTGTTGTATAACTGACCCATAGCTGATCCTCTGGTGGGATTTCAGAAACAGTTAAACGCATGAGAAGAGATTGCCCATCTTTCTCTCACCAAGCAGCTGGTGGATTTAAACTGTGTGCCTGTGGTATTCAGTGAAGCTCTTGCCACTAGGCCACCAGTGCTTCCAAGAACATGAGCAGGATGATATTATGTGTAAAACTTTAAGCCAGTATTAGGTGGATCTTAGCTGAAACCAAAGAGTACCAGAGAAATGTCTATCTGTATTATATTGACTGTGCAAAGGACTTTTGATTGTATGGATCACAATAAACTGTAGATAACTCTGAGAAGAATGGGAATCCCAGAACACTTTATTGTGCTTACGCAAAACCTTTACCAGGAGGCAGTCATCAGAACAGAGCAAGGAAACACTGCATGATTCAAAATTAGAAGAGGTATGTGCCAGGGATGCATCCTATCTCCATACTTCTTTAATCTGTATGCAGAACAGATCATCTGGGAGGCTGAGCTATGTGAGGAGGAATATGACATCAGGATTGGAGGAAGAAGACTCACTAACAGCCTGCATTATACAGATAACACAACCTTGTTTGCCAAAACTGAGGAGGACCTGAGGTATTTGCTGCAGAAAATCAAGGAGTACAGTCTTCAATATGAATTGAAACTCAACATCAAGAAAACAAAGATTCTCATCACTGGGTCAATTGGTAGCATCATGATAGATGGTGAAGAGATTGAGATTGTTAACAGCTTCAGCTTTCTTGACTCCACAGTCAACACTTTTAGTACTAGCAGCCAGGAAGTCAAAAGACATTGGAAAAATCTTATGTTGGGCACCTCTCTAGAGGACTGAGAAGTAACGATGTCACTCTAGAGACTAAGGTGCTTCTCATCCAGGCCACGGTCTTCACAATTACTTACAATGCTAGACAATGACTAAGGATGATAGAAGATTTGATGCCTTTGAGTTGTGGTGCTGGAGAAGAGTATTGAACATACTGTAGACTGCTATTAGAACAGACAGTTTCATCCTGGAGAAAGGCAAACCATGCTGCCCCTTGGAGCCAAGGATTTTGAAGCTCTGTCTCACATATTTTGGGCATATTGCAAGGAGGGATTAGTCTTTGGAGAGGGACGTCATACTTGGAAAGGTGGAGAGACAGTGCAAGAGAGGAAAACCCTGGATCAGATGGATTGATTTAGTGACTGGGGTAACCAGGGTAGGTGTGTCAGAGACAATGAAGTTGGCTTAAGATAGAGCAGGGTTCAGAGCTGTTGTGCACAGGGTTGCTATGAGTTGGAGTTGACTCAACAGGACATAACAATAACAGAGAATTGTTAGTTTGCTACATTGCTGTATTTTTCACTCTTTGGTTTTGGTTTGGTTAAGTCTATGTAAAGGAAGATGGGCAACTTCAAGAATAAATCTCTTGGCCATCAGATAGATTGCTACTCTGAATGACCCTGTAGCCGTCAACAAGCATTAGTTGAACAATTACTATTATATAAGCACATTAGGCAAGGTGTTGTTGTTATTGTTGTTGTTGTTGTTGTTGTTGTTGATGGCCATTGAGTCAAGCACAACTCATAGTGATCCTATGAACAAAAGGCCTGAAACCCCTCTACAACTATTGACATTTATCAAAGTTCATAGAGTTTCCAGAGGCTTGTTATTTAGGGAGTTATGCCACTCCTGCTTCCAAACCTGTCGTGGTATGCTCCTGTTGTTTTATGCCATTGAGTCGCCTGCGATATATAGTGACCCTATGTACAGCAGCTCTGAACCCTTCCCTGTCCTGAGTCAGTCTCACTAATTTCAACACACCAACTCCCATTGCCCTAGTTACTATATCAGTCCATCTCACCCAGGGCTCCCTCTTCTCATTGTCCGTCCACCCTTCTGAGCATGATGTCCTTCTCCAAGGACAGATCTCTCCTAGCCATATGCCCAAAGTAAGTGAGTTAGAGCTTCAAAATCCTAACCTCCAAGGAGAGACTTGGTTTCACCCTCTCCAAGACAGACCTATTCTTCTGTCATCCTTAGTCATTGTCCAACTCTCTGAAGCATAACAAGTAATTGAAAAAACCAAGGCCTGGATAGGTGCACCTTTGTATCTAGACTGACATCATTGCTCATCAGCACTCTGGAGAGATCCATGACAGCATATGTTCTCAATGTAATTTATCTTTTGATTTCCTGACTGCTGGTGTTCAGAGTATTGATTGTGGATCCGAGCAAGATGTAATTGCTAACAACCTCAGTCTCTTCTTCATCTAATATGGTGCTTCCAATTGGCAAGGTGTATATGTGTATGTGTGTATATGTATGTATGTGTATATATATATATATATATATATATATATATATATATATCGTATGTGTGCATGTGTATTTATATAGCGAGAAATATAGATATAGATATAGATAGATAGAGAGATAGCTATAGATATATAAAAACATGGCCTCCAACCTTGAAGGACTATCATTCTATACAAAGGCATTTTTAAAAATTGGAAATATTTTCTATAAATCTAGAACTGCTCTGGAAAATACAAAACACATTTAAATATATAAATGTACAAAAATAAATGTTGAACTATTTGGAGACATCAATGTGACAGCACCAAATAGTATTTAAGTATTTGGGCTTAGGAGCTGACTCTCTGGATTCAAATTCTAGTTCTACCGTGTACACTTATCCTTTGTGTCATCTCTTTCTGTTTTCTCATCTGTGAAACAGCACTATTACGGGTATCCACCTCATGTGTAAAGTATTTAGACACTCTGAAGAACACAGAATGTTTAGCTATTGCAGCTACTGTTATAAAACATTAGACTGTTGTTTATAGCATGGTTGTAGGTGCCATTGAGAGATCTGTGAAAGCTGGAGTGAATAAAAATGATTTCATTAAGGAGGTGGGACTTAAGCTGAGTAGACTTTAGCTAAACAGATGGGAGGAGAAAAGACATTTCAAACAAGCATGATCATGCCAGGTGCAGGGTCCTGAAACACAAATAGAGTAGATTAACTGTATGTTTGGGGAAGCAAGAGCTAAAAAGAGTAAGAGCTGAAAAATGGGGGGGGCAAGAAAGGGGGTGAATTTTAGCTTAATGCAATAATATACCCACTATAGGGTTAAGGGAGGAGGGGCATTAGAAAGTTAAAGTGATTCGATAGAAGAACCATGAGCAGAGGGCAAGACTTCTGGCAAGACGATTGAACAGAAGTAATGAGGACCCAAACCAGGTAGGAGCAATGAAAACAAATGGGAAAGGGCAAGCTTGAATGCCATGCTGTAATGAGAGGGCAAGAAGCTGTGGTGACAGGGCATGTCTGGGGGTTAAGGACAGGACACTTTAGGTGGCTTTCAAGTGTTTACCTTGGTGGAATGGAAAGGCAATTCTGAAAAACTGCATTTAAAAAACTCTGAGATTTCCATATTAGAATATTAAAGTGAGGATTAATTTTGTGAATAATTCAGTGACATTTTACCCCTACTCTGAGAATCTCAAAGTAAGATGGTCCAGTGGAAAATAGAAACTAGGACTGAAAAAAAAAATAATAATAATAATTAATTTTTTTAAAAAAAAAGAAAGAAACTTGGACTGGAAGTTGCCGCATATGAGTTAAAGGTTGACACATCCTGGAAATTTTGTCGCATAACTTTGACTGAGAGACCAAGTCTGACTATACAGCCAGGCTCATTCACATAGAGATGGCAGGGAGGGCTAGTCATCTAAGAATGGGTGTGTTCCCCAGGGGTCTCAAACACAGAGAGAGTGAAGACACTGAAACATTGAGGCTTCTAAGACACTAGTAGTTAATGCCTGGGAGGATGAGGAAGAGTCTATAGTGGAGACAAAGCAATGCTTAGGAAGAAAGAACTCAGAAAAGAGCTTTTCTTTTTCATAGAAATGTTTGAGTTTTACAAAGTGTTGAATTATGCTAAGTTCTATTCTTTTGTTCCTGTGATAATTATTATTATTCAAATGTGGGGAAAGCACTAAAATAGCCCCATGTGACCAAACCCACTAGTTAAATAAACAAGATCACAGAAGTGACAATAGAAGCATAATCTGTCCTCTTGCTAATTCCTAATAGACAGTCATCAGCCTGGAAATGTCATGATGCTATTGAAGAGTTTTGAAAAGTCAGCGTGCTTTTTCACATTGCCTCATCATCTCATCACAGATTGTTCTCCGGGTAATGAGGTGTATTATCTTCCCTGCTTTAAGGACAAGGAGAAAGAATGAGGTGGGATGTCATTCCTCTTCTGATCCCAAGCTCCAGAGGCTTCCTGTTACTCTTAGGATAGAAACTAAAGTCTCTAAAAGCTACACAAAATCAATCTTTATACTCCTTTATGTTTTTCTCCATACTCCTTGTCACTATCAGCATACATGTTATAGTAATTCATTTTCTCTTTCTCTCAAATGAAAGTAAAAGTGCCGAGAGCAAAGCAAGACTCTGAAACACTAAGGTATTACAATAAATATTTATAGGAAAAGAGAAGAGACGAAACCAGCCCAGCAGTGGTGGAGTTGTCACTGTTGTTGTTATGCGGTAAGCCTGATAGTCACATAAATCTATGACCCACTTCTTTATCTTCCTTGAAGCACAGATCATTCTTAATCTTGCTTTAAATGAGAAGAACCAGGACTTCACTACATGAGGTTGTAGTGATTGGTATCGTTTCACTTCCTTTCGCGCTAAGCTTGTTCTTGTTTTTGTTAGATGCTGCCGTGTTGGCTACAACTTTGAGTGACCCTGTGAACAACAGTTCTGCACCTTGCCCTGTCCCGCACCATCCGCACCGTCCCTTGACATGCTCGAGCCCACTGTTACAGTCACTGTGTCAGTCAATCTTGTCGAAAATCTTCCTTTCTTCTTCTCCTCTTCCAGTCATTTTACAAAGACTGGTCCTCCTGACAGCATGCCTCAAATACGTGCGATGAAGTTTCACCATCCTTACCACCCTTGCCACTACGGAGCACTCTGGTTACAATTCCTCCAAGACAGACTTCCTCTTTTGGCAGTCCATCAAATATGCAGTACTCTTCAACACCACAATTTCTTTTCTTTTTTCCTTTTGGTTTTTTTTTTTAATGTTTACATTAGTTTGCTTGTGGTTGTTAAGTGCTGTCAAGTTGCTTGTGACTCATAGTGACCCTATTTACAACATCCCTGAACCCTGCTCTATCTTGAGCCAACTTCATTGTCTCTGACACATCTACCCCGATTACCCTAGTCACTGAGTCAGTCCATCTCATCCAGGGTCTTCCTCTCTTGCACTGTCCCCACCACTTTCCAAGCATGGTGTCCCTCTACAAGGACTGATCCCTCTTTACAACATGCCCAAAATATGTCAGACAGAGCTTCAAAATCCTTGCCTAAGAAACAACGTGGTTTCACCCTCTCCTGGGCAAAGTTTATACACATTGTGTTTCACACTATCCTTCATTCACATTGTGTTTCATACAATCATTTCCATTCATTATGTTTTATAAAATTAATCGTCATTGAACTATGCCCACCACAGTTCTTTCCCATTTTTCCACCCCTCCCTCCAACCAACAAATTGTGCAACCCTGTGATTTCCCCCCTGCCCATCCTCACCCCTCTGTTCTCACCCCTCTCCTTGGATCCTGATGAACATTTTACAAGTTATCTTTCTATTTCTACAATAATAGTCTTATGCAGTATTTGTTCTTATGAGACTGAGTTAGTTCACTCAGCATAATACTCTCCAATCCCTCCCAAGTTATGTAGTATTTTTCTAAATCATTGCTCCTGAGTGCTGCATAGTATCCCATTATGTGAATGTACCACAATTTCTCCATCCATTTGATTGTAATTGCATATTTGGCCTGTTTCCATGTTCTTGTGATAGTGAATAATGCTTCTAGGAACATTGATGTACAAATCTCTGTGTCTTAGTTCTGATTTTCTCAGGGGTATATTCCTAGCAGTGGAATATACTGTTTTACTATGTTGAAGAAATTCCCTTCTAATCCTATTTTGTTGAGTATTTTATCAGGAAAGGGTGGTGTTGGATTTTGCCAAAGGCCTTTTCTGTGACAATTGATAGGATCATATGGTTCTTGTTCTTTGCTTTGTTAATGTGACGAATTACATTAATTGTTTTTCTTATTTTGAACCATCCTTGAATACCTGTTGTGAAACCAACTTGGTCATGGTGAATTTTTTTTTTTATCTATCGTTGGTGCTTCAGCTTTCTGTAGGTAGAAGTCTAGTTTTGCCAGCATCATTTGTTGAAGAGGTTGTCATTTCCTCATTTGTTAAGTTTTGGTTCATTGTTGAATATCAGTTAGCCGTAGATAGATGGATTAGCTTCTGAGTTCTCGATTCTGTCCCATTGGTCTGTGTGTCTGTCATTGTACAGAACCATGTCTTTTGGTTAGTAAAGCTGTGAAGTAGGTTTGTGATCAGGGAGTGTTCTGCCTCCCACTTTCTTATTTTACAGAAGCGCTTTGCTTATTTTAGGTCTCTTTCTCTTCAAATTAACTTGCCAGTTGCCTTTTCTATCTCTTTGAAAAATGAATTTGATACCTATTTTGGGATTGCATTAAACATGTAGTTTGCTTTTGGTAGGATTGTCATTTTCACTATACTGAGTCTTCCTAACAATGAACAAGGAACATTTTTTCCCATTTATTTACGTTTTGTATTGTTTCTTGCAGAAGTGTTTTGTAGTTTTCTTTGTAAAGGTATTTTGTGTCTCTGTTGTTGTTGATTGCTGTCAAGTCAAGTACAACTTATAGCGACCTTGTGAACAAAAGGCCTAAAGCCCATAACTGTTGTCATTTATCCAAGTTCATAGGGTTTCCAGAAGCATGTTGTTTAGGAACTGGGTGCCACACCTGCTAATTAAGTTTATTCCTAAATATCTCAATTTGTGGTCCAACAATTCTTTTTCTGTCATCCTTACTCATCTGAAACTTGGACAATGACTAAGGATGATAGAAGAATCAATGCCTAGTCTATTGAAAAAAATACTTTCCTCTTGCTATGAACGCTCCCAATACCTCTTGCCACCTTGTCCTGTTTATGAAACCCTCCCTCTGCAGTTACAGTTCCTCATGGAACAAAATTTGTAACTCTACTGAAAACCATACAGAACCCAGTGACTCCAATACATGGTGACCCTCCATGGATTATCAAGACTGCAATTCATTACAGGAGGAGACTGCCCATCTTTCTCCCATTAAGTGCCAGGTGAATTCAGACTACTGACTGGCTTTTTGTTTAGCAGCACAACACATACAGAGTATACCAACAGAGCTCCTTCTCTGTACATTAGACAGCTTTAATCAGTTCCAAAACATATTTCACTTGACACTAAAACCTCAGCTTTTATAAGTGTTTTTAAGTTTTATACTATGTGAACAGATGCTGTTTCATTAGATTTGAAGTTATTAGAATCTTAAAAGGGTATACAGACAGTGACAGTGATTGTCAAGGACAAGGCAATGTCTCATAGAGAACAGGGAGTTGATAAAAGGTGCATTAGACATCATAGTTATTCAGGCTGGAAAGGCTAATCAGCTGTCCAGTTACTCATTCATTCACTCATCACCAGTTTACCAGGCTCAGTGCTGAAAATATGATTGTTATCATGAAAGACAAATTCCTTCCTTCTAAGATAGTACTATTGATCAAGAGAAACACTTCATAGAGCTAATATCGTCACTGCACTTTAGTAACAGTGGCTTCAAAGAACAACAAGATAGTCTTGCAGCATAGAACTACAGAACCTACCACAATATTAGTACACAAGTAGAGGTTTTTCACGCAAGTAACATTTAGCCAAAGAACAAAAGAAGAGTAGGAAGTAATGACTGGGTATGGGTTATTGGGATTTTGGACAAAGGAAATAGTTTATCCTATGTTCCTAGGAGGTAGGAGCTTGGCATGTGCAAAGCAGTCAAAGCTAAAAAGAAAAGAAAGGCTCAGGGTTCCAGAAAACAAGCATCTGGAGAAATTGGGACTAGATTATATATGTAAGTGCAGTTGGCAGGCTGTTTACAGGAGTCCAGGCAGGTGACTGATTCTGTAAGTATAGGGGCAATGGAGATGGAGGATTAGGTACATTCAAGGCTGTAAAATTGGCAGGATATTATCACAGACTTGATATGGGAAATTATCAAGTAGGAGGGGCAAACGATTCATTTCATAAAGTCTTATTGAATTCCTTTTATAGTGGCAAAGATGAAAAACTAGGCAAAACATCCAAATTAGGATAATTTTCAAGATTCTGTCATTATCAACTTGTCTTTTATCAAAGTGCCAAACAATGAGAGAGTGGCAGAATTTTGGGGAAGATCAGTTGCAGATATTGTGTTCGAGTAGCCTTTCGAGAACTATCAGTAGAGTTACTGAGGAGGGAATTCAGTGCACAGGCTAGGAGCACAGGAGAGAAGTCTCATCTGGTGCTGGAAATATGGGCATCATTGATATCTAATCATTGAAGCTAAAGATGATTGTTGTTACACAAAACATTACTATCACTTATTTTACATGTCTTCTAAAAGAAATTAGAGAAACAGTTTAGATGTATATAAGGAATTTCTATTTTAAACACTGTATATTTACTCATCACAGAAAATAATTCCACTTGAGGATAACTGGGTTTATATTCTGTTTGAGATGTAAACAGGTATGGTCTTATCTCCATACCTCTTCAGTCTGCAGAAAGGTCATGCAGGAAACTGGTCTTTATGAGGAAGAATGTGGCAGAATTGAAGGAAGACTCATCAACAACGTGTATTATGCAGATGGCACAACCTTGCTTGTTTTAAACTGAGGAAAATTTGAAGCATCTACTGCAAAAAAGTAAGGACTGCAGTCTTCAATATGGATTGAAGCTCAGTATCAGGAAAACAAAGATTCTTACCACTTGGCCAATTGGCAGCACCCTGATAGATGGAGAAAAGTTTGAGATTATTAACAATTTCTGCTTGCGTTGGTCCACAGTCAACACTCTTGGCACCAGCAGTCAGGAAATCAAAAGACAAAACTGCATTAAGAAAATCTACTGTCAGGGACCTCTCCAGAGTGCTGAAGTGCAAGTATGTCAATCTAGAGACTAAGGCACGCCTGCTCCAGGCCATATTACTTGCTGTGCATCAGAGAGCTGGACAATGACTAAGGATGACAGAAGAAGAATTGATGCCTTTGAGTATAGATGGACTGCCAGGAGAACAAAAAGATCTGTCCTGGAGAGAGTTGCTCTCTGGAGACAAGGATTTTGAAGCTCCATCTCACACCCTTTGAGCATGCTCCCAGGAGGGACTAGTTCTTCAAGAAGGACTTATTGCTTGGAAGAGTCAAGGGACAATGCAGGAGAAGATGACCCTGGATGAGATGGATTGACTAGTAACTGAGGAATTAGGGGCAGATGTATCAGAGACAGTGAGATTGGCTCAGGATAGGATAGGGTTCAGAGCTATTGTGCATAGAGTCACTATAAGTCACAGGTGACTCGACAGCATATGACAAGGCTAACTGGTTTTACATGCTGTTTGAAGCATGAGCAGTCTCATCCTTTGCAATTTATTACTTCTGAAAACCCACTGGATGGTCATCTGTGAGTCAGTTCCAGTTTGATAGCATACAACACCAACAAGCCTAACTGGTGTTCTCTACTTTTCAAGGAAGTTAAAAGACTAAAATAAAAAGATTATCTTAACCTATACAGTGGTTCCAGGATATGAACCCCATTGACAACACCAAGTCAGAGTTTTAAGGATAAGTATACTCTGATAGTCTGGTAGAATTCCCATGAGCTGATTTGGCACATTGGGGTTAACCACAATAGAGATTGGGAGGATGGTGCAGGATTGGGCTTGATTTCAATCTGTCAACCAAGCAGCACCTGCCAACAAACCTGAGAAATATTTGATGTAGAAGAGACTTTATTTGATGTAGAAGAGGTACCTACATGCATATGTACTTAAGGCTTTGAAGTCCTTGAATAGTACAGTTAATACATTTAGGTGCTAACTAAAAGGTTGGAGGTTCAAGTCCACCAGGAGGCACCTTGAAAGAAAGACTTGCAGTCTACTTCTGAAAAACCAGCCATTGAAAACCCTTTGGAGTACAATCTACACTGACAAGCCATACAGTTACCATGTGTTGGAATCAGCTTCCTCACAACTAAGTTTTTTGGGCTTTTTATTTGGATTTTGGTACATTGGCTTAAAAGATTCCTAAAGTGTTAGAGTAATTTCATAAGAAATATAGTGATGATATTTTTCCCACTAGTGGCTTAGTGTTGTTATGTACTGTCAACTATGACTCATAACGTCCCTACACATAATAGCTCTGAACTCTGCTCTATCCTCATCCAATCTAACTATCTCTGACATACCTACCCTCATTACCCAGTTACTGTGTCAATCCATCTAATCCAGGATCTTCCTCTCCTGCACTGTCCCTCCACCCTTCTCAGCATGATATCCTTCTCCAAAGACTGCTCCCTCCTGGCTACATGCCCAAAGTATGTGAGATAGAGCTTCAACATCCTTGCTTCCAAGGGGCAGCTTGGTTTTACCCTTTCTAGGATAGACCTGTTATTTCTCTTGGCAGTTCATGGTATGTTCAATATTTTTTTCCGGCACCACAATTCAAAGACAGCGATTCTTCTTCTGTCATCCTTAGTCATTGTCCAGCTCTGATGCACAGCAAGTAATTGCTAAGACCATGGCCTAGACCAAGTGCACCTTAGTCTCTAGACTGACATAATTGCTCTTCAGCACTCTGGAGAGGTCCCTGACAGCAAATTTTCTTAATGCAGCCTGTCTGTTAATTTCCGGGCTGCTGGTACCAAAAGTATTGATTGTGGACCCAAGCAAGCTGAAATTGTTAACAATCTCAATCTCTTCTCCATCTATTATGATGCTGTCACTTGGCCCAGTGGTGAGAATCTTCATTTTCTTGATGTTGAGCTTCAATCTGTGTTGCAAACTACAGACCTTGACCCTCTGCAGCAAATGCTTCAGGACCTCCTCAGTTTCAGCAAGTAATCATCTGCATAACTCGGGTTGTTGATGAGTCTCCCTCCAATTCAAATGCCACATTCCTCCTCATAAAGTCCAACCCCTCAAATGATATTTGCTGCATACAGATTGAAAAGATATGGAGATGGGACACATCTTTGATGGCTTAGTGGTTAAGAATTTATTGTGCTGCCAGTTCAAAGAGACACAGTCAACTCTACCAGCTGCTCTATACAAGAAAGATGTGATTTTCTCCTCCCATGTGATTTACTGCCTTTGAAAACTCAAGGATCAGCTATAAGTTGGTTCTGACTCAACAGTACACAACAACAAAGCATTAAATATTTTCAGGTGTGATGAGTTCTCTGAACTGTTCATGATGTCAGTGGCACACATCACAATCACTCTTGTTGCGTGTTATGTTTCCTTCACTATAAATGGGGTAAAGTAGAGATTGTGTTGGCATCTGAATCCAGCTCTCATAGAAGAAAATGTTAAAGAAGAATGAATCAGCTAATTCCGTAGCAATACTAACTAATTATAAGGTAGACCTTCTAACATTTGTTTCCTTTCTCCTACAAACCCATGCTACTTAGATGGCAATTTGGGTTCTGACTTTTTATGCCCACCATGGTATCTGAAAAAAATCTGAATAGGCGGTGGTTTTGATCCCACAGTTGGTTTGAACCCAGAGAATGTGCCAGTAGACCACCCTGGAGGCCACGTGTAGCAACACGCTGTTTAATAAGCACCTACAGTGTAGGCAAACTGAGGCTAGAAATGGTATCAGTACTTTGAGGGAGGTCTGGTGGCCTAGTGGTAACAAGTTGTGCTGCAAACTTGAAGCACGTAGTTTGAATCTACCAGCTGCTCTATGGGAGAAAGATGGACAATTTCCTGCCCAGTGATTAAATGCCTTTGAAAACTCTGCTGCAGAGTCAGCTATGGGTTAGTCTGACTCAATGGTATATCACAACAACTGTGATAGGGCAGGACAGGAGTTTTTATAATCACTAGTTAGCCAGAAATGTCACTTGATTCAGTGACTACATGTTACTTAGGTCCACACTCTTCCAGCCTTAGGACCTGTGTATCTTCTGGCCAGTTCTCTTCTTTCCTCTGTTATTTGTTGGGACATGCTGCTAACTCAAGTGGTCCTGTGCCTCAGAACTGGGATTTCAGAGAGGAGGGATGATTCATTCCCCTTCTGGCTTTTAGGCCTAAGAAAAAGCTTACTGGCAGAATTTTGTTTTTGAGGGAAAGAACCAGAGACCCTTCCTCCCAAATATCTGAACTTTCCTGATTTCATCCAAAAGGGAATCTTAAGGGCAGACCCAATGTGTCGTCCCCACCCATCCCAGGTCAGGCCACCCGTGGGGTAGGCACTGGGCATCTCTGAGGCCACCAGTCTCACAGACTGTGGTTTTGCTGCATACAATGTGCACAGCCATTTGCCAAGAAAACGAAAACCAAATGCGTTGCCTTCCAGCCCAGTTCAGAGAGACCCTCCATCGGGTTATGCTAACACATGAGACTTTACACCAAGAGCCCCATCAAAAACCACCAGTTAACTCCCCCCTCCCCCCAATTTGGAGCTGCTTTTTAGGGGCAATAGCTTGATGCCTTCAGTAGGTCAGAGAATAAAATGAGAGAAAAGAGAAGTAATGAGATGAGTAGAAAAGTGAGCATAGATTCATTCTTTTCAGACAAAACCTGCTTTAATTTAACCTTTTTTCTGTCTTGAAAGAATAAGTTCAGAGAAGCTCCTTTTGTCAACAGTAGCTTCAATTTTGAGACAGAAAAAAAAAGTTAAATTGGACAAATAGCATTTTTTTTCTTCCAAATGCATTAAGTGTAAATATGTTGTTTGTTTTAGAAAGAAAAGTAAACCAAAGTAAATGTATTTAAATAAGTTCCTCCATACAAGCCAAAACACAAGCTCCCTTACAGTAGACAGGCTTTGTCTTAACCTTTCCTTTTTTTCTTTTTTACCTTTTCTTTTTAAGGTTTTCATATAACCCTTGTTGTAGATTGTAAAATAATCTAGCAGATTGATGGAACTAGCTGCACCACTCGTTTGGGTTTTGTTTCTTTTTTTTGAAAAACCTAACATAATCATTTATCCTTTGGAAAATCCAAAATTATCCAAATTTGAACTAATTTGTTTTCATCAGTGTTGAATGACTCAAGGAAGTGAAGACAAGCTCCTTTTGCTTGTCATTTTATTTCTAGATTTTTTTTTCTCCCAGCAGAGAGTTGCTTCGGAGAGCGACATGCATTTCCACGCCATTTAACTTCAGAGGTAATTTCAGTAGGAATGAGGTTAGGTGTACGCTGGACACGCCCTGATCTAAGGGAACTTGAGCTAAATTTCAGTTCAGGGTAAAGCCTGCTCTCAACACTGGAGAAAATCTACCACACTAATCCCATGGGCTCAGAGCACAGCGCTGCACCGCAGGAACACAGTGCTCAGGAAGTGTGAGAAGAATGCTTTGAAAGAAACTTTAAAAACAAAATGTTCAGCAAATACCAGGCCCGTATGTGAAATCATCCAGCACTTAAAGAAGGATGTAAATTATTATGCTTTTGGGGGGGGGGAAGGGGGCTAATTAAAACAAATCAGTGCATGAAAGGATGAAAAAAAGTATAGAGTAACTTTTCTGCTCCTTTGTTAATGTGAGAGGCCACTTTACAAAATAGTAGGATTATTTTATTATTTCATTTCACACTGGCATATAAGAGATAAAGAGGAAAACTCTATTCCAAGAAAATGCTCTGGTAGATTTGCTAAAGATGTTATCATGTACTATATTTCAAATAAAAATCTTATTACTGAGATTTATCATAGCTTTGGTTATTAAACTTTGCTAATTTAAAATTTTTTTGTTTGCCCCTTTTGAACATAATGATCTTTCAGGGAAAATTTCCAATTTTTGCGTACTTTTGTGTGTATCTTTTCTAAGCTCCTAAGTAGCATTAACATATTCTAAACATGTAACTGTGCTTATATTAGTAATAAATATTCCATGTGCTTTTCTTTTTCTTTGTTAATGAAATATCTGGAACTGCTTTATAATTGTTGAGCCTAGTGGGTGAGAGTAAAGCCAACTGCACTCTTCTACAAGAATAGTTGGAGGGAATTCTTTTAACAGCATTCGAAAGAAAGGATTCTACATACTACTTTTCCAGAATGCACTTCTTAGTCTTGAGAAACCCTAAAACAGTCATCAAAAACAGCAAATATTAACGAGTACCTTCACTGTCTAGAAGGAGAAAAGTAGGGAGGTAAGGCAATTATCTTAACAGTGCAGTAGAATAAACTATTCTAGAAGTAGAGATGGCCACTGCTGGGGCAACAGGGAGGGGAAAGAAAGAATATACAAGAAGAGAAGTCCCTTCTCTCCTGTGGGTATTGAAGGCTTTGGAGAAATGTCACCCTATTTTGGCAGAACACACGGGTTAAATGGTCTCCATCCTAGGAGAGTCATAGTACTTTGGTTTTCATTTTCATGCGCTGAAGACCAAACTTTTTTTACACGAAGGGACTTGTAAGGGTAGCCTATTGATTTAATCCTGTGTAGTTTATTAAAATACAATGTTGTTTCAAAGCAAAAAGGGAAATAGGCATACCATATTTCACATAGGGAACTCTGGTGGCCTAGGGGGAAGAAGCTGTGCTGCAATCCCAAAGTCACATGGTTTGAATCCACCAGCTGCTGCACTGGAAAAGGACGAGCAGTCTCCAACCCTGAAAACCCACTGGAGGGTCAGCTATGGGTTGGTTCTGACTCGACAGCAAAATGACAATATATTTCACAAGTAGCATACCTGCGTAAATAGTGCACCCATACACATGAAGCTAATGTGTGAAGGAATTTTGTGTTTTATAAGAACGCATGATATAGACATTATTCCTATAAAAATGTAGTATAAATCTATTTCCTAAATCAGAAGTAAGGTCCACAGTACAATCAAATTCCAACATTTGGTATCATCATAGAGCAAGTTCTTAAAGATAGGACCTTATGTAATTTTGAAGTCTAGTCCTTTGATGGGAAAATGAAAATTAAACCAGCTGGCGTCAGTTTGCAAGCAAGGGTTAGAATCCCCTTCTTCTAACCCAAATCCATTCCTCCTTTCACCCCTTTCTGGCCTTGCTAAACTTGCTCCCATGAAAGTGATTGACATCGTTTTCCCAGCGCCTCCCCAGCCATGCCCAGTGCTGGGTCCCCAGAGGTGTGGTGTTCCTGATCTGATGAATAACCAGATGTCCATCCTGCAGGTGCAAAGTTCCCCATTAAGTGGACAGCCCCTGAAGCGGCTCTCTATGGGAGGTTCACAATCAAGTCTGACGTGTGGTCTTTTGGAATCTTACTCACAGAGCTGGTCACCAAAGGAAGAGTGCCATACCCAGGTAAGTGAGGGACCTGCAGAAGCAGGCCTCTGATTGGATGCTCTTCTGCCTCTGTTTAGTGAACTCTCACTTAGCTGGCCCATCTTAAGTTTTCCATAGAGCAGGGGTGTGAAGAAAGTGAGCAGATAACTGAGCCAGAGAAAAACAGAGCTGTATGCCATCATGGTAGACAAGCAGCCACAATGAATTGTGTGCCAGGTTTAATGTAATTAGTAGGCTGGTATGGGTACTTCAGTGCCCCACCCCCAGTTGATGGAATCTCCCCTCTCTCAGTAGAAGTGTGTGTCTGTGACTCCCAGTGTGGCAATGTCACTGGCAGAACCTTTGCCCAAGTAGAGTTTGCAGACATGTCTGGGAAAGAGAAGGGACAAAGCCCCCACTGCTTTTTGATTACACTATAGCACTGACCCATGGAGTGAACCTGGCAGAAAGATGCAAAGACCTGTTCTCTCTGCAGGCCCCACTCCAGATGGCCAGAGATAGAGCAGAGGCCCATATGGAAAACACAATTTTATAGGCCATTCACTGCCTGTTTCTGAACAGCCAAAATGGTGATATACAAAAGCAGGTATAATGTAACAAAACCGGAGAGTCCTGTGTTTCACATTTTCCTGGGTGATCAGATTCATGCTCTGCAAAGAAACCACAGGTTAGGTTAGCCAGGCTTAACTTCATTAATTTAGACAGATGATGATGTACAGGACACCCATGCCATTTCACCTCCACGCTTTGGTGGTTATAACACAGGGACGGTCTGCTTTTTGAAATGTTAAGGACATATTTTTCAGTTATTGCTGAGTGAAGAAAGAACATAGCTCCCCCTCATTCCCTGCCTAAGAACAGAGCTTTAGGGGGAGAAAAACAGACCGATGGAAACGATAGTGAAGATTAATGAGGAATTTCGGTCTCTTGCAAATCCTGGGCTTGTAATAGTATCTTTGCAGTCAGAGGAGCCAGTGAGGGCAGATGTGTTTGTAATCCCTTTGTTCATTTTGTGTGTGATCGTTTCTGGTCATCTTCAGAGAACACAAAGACGTGCCCATAAAGAGGATCGCTTTTCAGTTGGTATGGCCGAGAGACTCCTAGGAGAGCCAGGTTGGCACGGAGGCAAATTGACAAATCCCCCGTCTCTGAAGTGCTCACACCAGGCGTTTAGAGATGGGAGTCTCAGTCAGTTTTATTGATGCTGCAGTGCCTTCTGCTCCCAGCATGCACAAGTGGGCAGACTCTCCGGGAGTCGCCAACCAGCGCAGAAGAAAGGGCTGCCCTGGAGGAGGCGGAGGGGGCGGGAGGCAGAGCATGGGGGGTTTTGAATTGCTTCTCCAGGGGGAAAATGTGTGGGTCTCTGGATTTTGAAGATGCAAAGGCACCTTTTTTTTGTCTGCATTCTGAACTAATTTCTTCCTGAGCCCCCCAGGTTTATAGCCACCTGGTGTGTTAAATGCAATTGGGGGGAAAAGGTTAATGTTGTTTTGCATTTCTGTGAAACCTTCCCTTCCTGTAATGCAAAGCTGCTTTTTGTTTCTTGGGGTCACACACAGAAGCTGAGACAAAGGGGTGGGGGTGGGGGCCTCCCTGAAGCAGGGAGGGAGGGTGTGTGTGTGTATATGTGTGTGTATGTGTGTGTGGGGGGGAGTCTTTTAGTCTTTTTGTCAGGTTTGGTTTTAGCATAAGAATGGAAGGCTAGCTGCATGAGTGGCCCCTTTGCCAGGTGCTGTGCTCCACCTGCAAGTGTAAGGCATTCAGACCTGTGACAGCATTGATTAGAACCTGCCATGGGTTCGGGGTTGCTTTAGGGGCTTGAGATAGAACAGTGAGCAAGTAAGTGTAAATCTCATTCCTGTACTCATAGAATTTCTAGTGAAGCAGATAAAATATGCATCGAAGTCAGGAAGAAATCATGCTATTTTGTTGTTTATTATTAGACAGAATCATCCTAAGGGAACTGGATTATTTGACTTTGCCCTCCTGAGGGCCCCAAGGCTTAATTCTGATAGTGAAGCCAGGGATACTGAGTTCAGGCATCTGCAGACAACAGACACTGGTAGCGTCTTTCCACTCAAAAACCTGTGAGGATGGTGAAAATCAGATTCTGATGCATAGCCACCTGGCTATGTTGGAGATCACAGGGGTTTTTAATCACTATTTCCTCTGAGGCACTCCGGGTGCACTCAGCTCTCTGTCCTTTCTCTTAGTAGCTTATCACGTTACCCATTTCACTGGGAGCATGGTAGCAGAATGTGTGCAGTGAGAGCTAAATCAGATTCATTGTACTTCGTTGCATGCTATGAGCCACTGCTCCCCTGCAGTGGTTGTGATAACCACCTCCAGTTTTGTAGAGGGGGCTGTACAGAGAAGACAGATAAACCAGACCTGCAAGGTGAGTTGAGTTTCTCCAGGCAAAGGGAGACCAAGGGAAGGGTGGCCTGTGGGGAGGTTGAGAGACATGCAAGGGCACTACCAATTCAAGGAGCCTCAGAAGAATGAGCTTGAGCTTTCAGAAGGGGTCACAGAGCTGAAGTGTCTGTAGAGGAGGCTGGACATGTGAGTTAGAGCACATCGTGAGGACACTGGTGTGTGTGGCCACATAGAGTCTGGAGCCAGTTGGTTGGTGGTGACCAGGGTGCCTTGTCAACAGACAAGTGACATGAGTTGCTCTTTATCTTAAGAAAATTGTTTCCAGGCCCGACACTACCTAGCCATGGGTGCTTGTTTTTGTTTTTAAACTTAACTCTAATCATGTTTAATTGGCCTTCTGTATCTGACAGTAAGCACTTCTTGAGGGAGAAGATTTTACAGAGGGATTCTAATTATAGGATTATTACCTTAATGAAGGATAACCATTCCTAAGGAACAAACAGTTTCATTAAGATTCAGCCCGACCCTGCAGGGAAGGGAAGGACTTTCCCCTTCACGTTCCCACCGTTGTTAGTGACCAGGCTCACACACACTCACTGGGACAGGAGGCTTCTCCTTGGCAATCCTAAAGTTGAGTTTCTGTGCCTGTTGGTCCCACCTCAGGTCCGACTCCAGATCCCTCTATGTTGTAACTTCCATTTCGAGTAATGTTTCCTTTTTCAAGAACAATAGGTGGCAGTACATTTTCTGAATTCTTTTGTGCCTGAGAATGGCCTTCACACATAAGACAGCTGCTTTGACCTGTAGGTAAGGTTGGAAATTAGCAAAGGTGCAGGTAACTTGTAAATAAATGAGTCCTACAGAGATTGTGCAGGCATTTTTGCTCATTAAAAAGGATGGTCCAAAGGCAAGAATCAAAGAAAGAACTTAAGAAGGAAAGAAATAAAAAATTAGATATGGCCAGAATAAAGAACAGAAGGGATAAAATACTGCTATCTGGTGCTAGTCTGTCAACTGTGACTCATAGCGACTCAGTGAGCAACAGAACTGACCATTGCAGCTCAGTGAACAACAGAACTGACCCTTGCCCTATCCTGCGCTATCCATTGAGAATCTTCTTCTCTTTTGCTGACCACCCACTTTCTCCACATGGTGTCATTTTCCAAGGACTGGCTCCTCTGGTAATATACCCAAGGTATGGCAAACGAAGTTTTCTCTTCTTTGCCTCTAAGGAGCACTCTAGTTGTCCCCCCCCCCTTTGGCCATCAGTGTTATATGTTCATTGCTTTCCCCTGACACCGCAGTTCAAAAGCATTCCTTTTTCTTTAGTGTTCCTTTTTCATTGTCTAACTTTCATATGCATAAAAAGCAATTGAAAATACCATGGCTTGAGGCAGTGTACCTTTGTCATTAAACTGCCAGCCTTGCTCCTTCGCCCTTTAAAGAAGTCCTTGACAATAGGTTTTTCCAGTGCAGCACATCTTTTGCTCTTAACTGTGTTTTCTTGATGTTGAGGTGTAGTCCATTCTTCAATAATTGCTTCAGGTTTTCTTCAAACAAAGTTCTGTCACCTGCGTGACACAGGTTGCTGATGAGCCTTCTTCCAATCCTGAAAAGGACACAATAAAAGTTTGGGTTGGCTCATTAGTTAGGCAGTTTTGTGAGAGGAATAGAAGGAGAATCTAAAATTGAATGAAAACCTTGAAACCAAAGAATTAATCTGAAATGTGGTGGGCAAGATTAATAAGGAGATAGTGGAGAGTCCACTTAATGAGAAAGGAGGTTGCTTCACAGATGTGTAGCAAAGATGGGACACAACATCAAAGATGAGATACATTTTATAAAGTTCCTAGTACAACCTGGAGAATTTTGGGTTTTTTATGCCACAGTTCAACTCCCTTCTTCTCAATATTAGGACTGATTTTCTATGAAAAGGTTGATGCAAGTGAGGGGAAGAAATGCCAAAGAAAGTGCGGTTTTCTAGGATTGAGGCATAGACTCAAGATTTTACACTTAAATATGTCGATTCAGCTTTAAAATCTCTCTCAAATCCTCCTCTTCTCTGTCTCCACTGCCACTACCATGTGTTACACCATCGTCTGCCCGTGCTGTGGTCCCCTCAGTGGGGCTTCCCAATCTCTTCTTAGACACCATGACCAAATCAAAGTGATTGTCCAGACAGCACAAGCCTGCTCTTCTATTAAAAAACACCCATAGCTTCTCTTTCTCTTCAGAATAAACTCCAGGAGCCTCAGTTTTATGTTGTTATTGTTGCGTACCATCGAATCAGAACTGACCCATAGCTGACCTTCCAGTGGATTTTCAGAGGCAGTTAATCACACGGGAGGAGATTGACCATCCTCTACAGCACCTGGTGGATTCTAAACTGCATGCCTTTGGGATTGCAGCACAGCTTTTTACCTCTAGGCCGTCAGAGTTCTGATTTAAAAAGCAAGGTTTTGGATAGTCCTTCATAAATATTTTTCTTCGATCTCTCCACAAATATTTCCTGTGCACCTGCTCCATGCTATGTAACAGATCCAATCCAAAAATACAGCTGTGAACAAATGGGGGTGGGGGGGAGAGGGGAACAAACACAGACCCTACTCTGCCTAGAACTTTCATTCTCCTTGGAGGAGGCAGACAACAAACAAAGATTGGGGGGAAATGTTAAAGGCAAGAAATATTGACTGTTGGTTGGTGGTAACTGGTAAGGAGACAAATAAACCTGGGAAGGAACCAAGAATATCAGAGGATGGCAAAAGAGGATGACATCTGAGTTAAGACTTTAAGGAAGCAAAACTCAGACCATGTGAGCCAGTAGCTGAGATAGCAGAGAAAGGAGTCTTCAGAGGGAATTGTGAATGCAAAGTACAAAGGTCTGAAGACATCAGAGAAGGCTCAAGTGTCTGGAGTAGAGAAAGTCCAAGTTATCATCCTGTACCCTCAAAAGTCACTGTTAGAACTTTTGCTTTCACTCTTAGCTGAGAAGCCTAAAAAAAATGAGCTTAAATCAGACAGTGACATGATCTAACTTAATGATTTTTCTCTTGTCACTCACCACCCTCCACTCTACTCCAGACACCAAGAGATCACTCTTGAACATACTAGTCTCTCTTCCCAGCTTTCCTTCCTGCCAAGGAAACCTTAAAACCCAGCCCCAATACCATCTTCTTCACGAAGTGTCCCCCACATCCTTTCTGCTTGTTACCATGATACCTATACCTCTCTGTTAAAGAATCTGTGTGTCTGTATCCCCCAATAGTTCTACTCTCTTTGAAGGACAGGAATTCCTTTTCTGTATTATCTGTGCTCACTAATGTCTCTGCCTATGGTAGGTATAAGAATGAAAGACAGGGGAGGGAGATGTAGACCATAAAGGTTTTGAAACACGAGTTTTACATTTGGTCCCTAGCTACAGAGCTTCTGCTCTGTCACCTTCAGTCTTCTCACACACACACGAAGCCTACGTCTTTGGGAGATTATTTTTCCTAGTCATGCGATTTTCTCCATCTTCTGAGTTGTCTTGGGTATTGACCCTGTGAACTGTTATGACACCATGTTCTAGCAGCATCGTGGGCAGAACGTCTCAGCCGTTCCGTGGGCTGGCTCTTAACTGGACATCTGCTTTGTGAATTTGGCGAGATCCAGCACAGCAAGAATATTAAGCAAATCACATTGATTCATGTATTTGAAACACTTTCAGATCTCTCCACTAGTGACAGCTGCTTGACTCCCTGGAATACATCTTGTCATTTGATGATAACTTGAATAAGGGAAATTATTGAAAATACTAGTACCTTCCTCAGAGAATTACAAGTCCCACCCCTCTCCTCACTCTAGATTTAACAGCCCCACCATCATCCTTTGTATTCTTATCTCTCTATACTAAACAAAGCAACAGGACCATATTTAGTGGGGACTAAAAGAGTTGAGGCTCTATTCTCAGCTGTCAGGAGAATGGAGAACAGCATGAAACTTCGAAATCTACCCAATGGTGACTTACCCTTTTTCCTTCCGGCCCCAGTCCACAGTCCCTGCGGCCTTTCCTTTCCACTCGGTGTTCGCATGGGAAGGGAATCCTGCCCAGAGGTCATGTTGTCACTTCCCTTACAAAGTTTACCTTGGCCAGTGTGGCCCACATAGGCTAATGAGGGGAAGGAAGGAAGGTTGGAGGACAACCTGGGTGCAGAGGGTGGTTGGGGAGGGTGGTTCTCCTCTGAGCCCTGCACTCCTGCTGTTTCATGTTCAGCCATGCATTCCGGTAGCTTGCCTAATAGGCACCCCATCTTATTTTCACATCTATTTCTGATAGCATAGTCAGTAGGGAGTTGTGTTGCTAATGCAAGAGTAGTACCTCCCAGACAGTTCCATCAACCAACCACCCTGTGAAAGAAAGTCTCCTTCCATGCACCTTGTTGTTGTTGTTGATTGCCTTGAGTCAAGCATGATTCACAGCGACCCTGCAAACAAAAGGCCTCTACAACTATCGGCATTTATCAAAGTTCATAGAGTTTCTTGAGGCAAGTTGTTTAGGAAGTGGGTGCCACTCCTGCTTCCACACACTTTACAGCTGCTGAAAATCCATTGATGGGCAACTGCGAGTCAATTCTGTCTCAACTCAGTGACAGTGACTTTGAGGGTTGTTGGTTTTCTGAGACAGACAAGCTATTTATGATGCCATATTGTTGTTACTTGCTGTCGAGCCAGAACCAGCTCATAGTTGACCCTCCAGTGGGTTTGCAGAAGCCTTGGAGGACATTGCTTGCTCATCATTTGCCCTCAGAGCACCTGGTGAATTTGAGCCAGCTGCCTCTGAGTTGGCAACACAACTCCTTATCTCTCGTTATTGTTTTTAGGTGCTATCGGGTCGACTCGGACTCATAGCGACCCTGTGTACAACAGCTCTGAACCCTGCTCTATCTTGAGCCAATTCATTGTCCCTGACACGTCTACCCCCATTGCTCTAGTCAATAAGTCATTCCTTCTCATCCAGGGTCTTTCTTTCTGGCACTGTTCTTCCACCCTTCCAAGCGTGATATCCTAAGGACTGGTCCATCCTGGCAACATGCCCAAAGTAGATGAGACAGAGCTTCAAAATCCCTGCCTCAAAGGAGCAGCCTGGTTTCACCCTCTCCAGGATGGACCTATATGTTCTCTTAGCAGTCCATGATCTATTCAGTACTCTTCTCAAGCACTACAACTCAAAGGCATTGATGGTTCTTCTGTCATCCTTATTCATTGTCCAGCTCTCTGAGGCATAGCAAGTAATTGCAAAAACCATGGCCTGGATCAGATGCACCTTATTCTCCATACTGACACCATACCATTGCTCTTCAGTACTCTGGAGAGATCCCTGATAGCAGATTTTCCCCATGCAATTCGTCTTTGATTTCCTGGCTGCTGGTACCAAGAGTGTTGATTGTGGATCCAAGCAAGTGGAAGTTGTTAACAATCTCAATCTCTTCACCGTCTATCATGAGGCTGCCAATCGGCCCAGTAGTGAGAACCTTTGTTTTCTTGGTGTTGAGTTTCAGTCCATATTGAAGGCTGTAGTCCTTGACCTTTTCCAGCAAATACCTGAGGTGCTCCTCAGTTTCAGCAAGCAAAGTTGTGTCTTCTGCAAAATACAGGTTATTGATGAGCCTTTCTCCAATCCAGATGCCACATTCCTCCTCATAGAGCCCAGCCTCCCAGTTTATCTGTTTTGTATATAGATTGAAAAGGTATGGTGAGAGGATGAGTCCCTGGCATCCACCTTTCCTAATTTTGAACCCTACCACTAGAGCAACTTAAATAAAGTTAATGTATTGTACCTAATGTAATGTACCTGAGTAGCCAACATATCTGTATTTACTAATATAGTGGGTTTAATTAAAAACAGCTGCATTGAAGTTATCTGGTAACATGAGGAAGGAGAAACTAATAATTATTGTATTGAGAACAGTCCCTTATGTTTGATCTACAGTCTTTGATCATCTCTCTGTCCAAAACCTTTTACTTCAGTCCTAGACCAAAACCTGACTTGAAGCCTCCTGAGATAACTCATAGCACTTGGTGGTCTGGCCACACTGTTGGGGCGCCCACTGTCACTGAGCATGCATCAGTGCCTTGCCCTTCCTCCCTCTCCACACTGGTGCTGCTCAACAGACAGTACACAGGAGGCGCTCTGTTTCTGTGGAGAAACAAGAGGGAGCCACTGAGGGAAGGCCTTGTGCACAACACAGTACAGTTTCCTTTGAATGGAAAGTTCCATTTGCAAAAAGGATTTGGAGGTCTGATAACCTGAACATCATTCCAACCGTTAAAGTACTTAATTATTCACATGGCATACAAAAAAAAAAAAATCAAGGTTCTTGCAACTCATCATCAAATCCAGATGCAAATGCGAACAGGTAACAGTTAAAATTCCTGATTGTGCCGCTTATGGCCCCACTGAGAGGAGCTGCACAAATGGAAAGCTATAAACACACACGCTCTGCTTTCATAGAACACACTTCTCCCAACAGCTGAGCACACAATGAATGCTGAAGTTTTGTATTGAAAAATGGGGAAACAGAGACCAGGGCAGCCAGGTCACCTGCTGAGCGATACCCCTTGAGCTGCAGAGCTAGAAATCGAGAGGTGGCATCTGGCTTCACCAAGAAAAGTGACTTCCCCCCTTAAACATCTGAAAAAGAAGAGGGAAGCCTCTGCTGGGCTAATCACTCAGAGAAAAGGAACCTAAACGTTTAAAGGAAAAAAGAAAAACACACACACACACAATATAGACATTGCTGGCAGCTGTACCAAGTAAGAGTTTGGAAGTGAGAGTTGGAAACAGGACCTTAATTTGAAAATCAAGAGGAAGCCAGCAAGATGATTTAGAAAGGATAATGGCGTTCTGATGGCCGGAAGTGAGAGCAGTTCACTTGGCTGGAGTTTCAGCAGCTGTGTCCAGGCCAACTGACTGGAAGTGCTACTGCCAGTGAGTATGTTTGAAAGCCTAACATCCACAGTGCTAGGAGGCCCCAGCAGAGGATTTGAGGAAGGAGACTCTAAAGGCAGACCCCCTCACACCAGACTGCTATGGCTTTTGTGACCCAAATACTACCAAACTGTGCCCAGGGGCTGACGTGACCTACACACTCTAGTGAGAGAATAGGGGCTCAGGCTGTCCCCATGGGCTGGGAGGACAGAGGCCAACCCTGAGTCAGAGGCCTCTGACTCAGCAGCCAGGAACCGGGGGGACCTGGGCTCCCAGTGAATGTGCTTGTGCTGTTTCCCAGTCAACACAGCCAGCTGGCAGAGACCAGCCCTCTTGTTGGAAAATTGTCTCTATTGCTACATTCACTAGGAAACCTAGAAGCCCAAACTGCCAGTGACTTGGGTTCTGAAAACACACCCATTCATCCTATCTTGTCATTTCTGTCCCTTTTCCTGATTTTCCCCCTGGCTTTTTCCTCACTAAAAAAGAAAAATAGAAAAGAAGCATGTTCCAGGCCTGCTTCACTGCCCCCTTCCTCAACTGGAAGTTCAGTAAAGAGTTCCCATATCACTGGACCCCTCAATTGTCCCTCCAGAAAAGAACTTACCCCAACAAACTTCACATTGTCACTGGCAGTTGGATATGTTGTATTATAATAATTTTTGAGGACTTACATAACAAAAACCCAGCAACTTAGAACACAAATATCTAAACCCACTGTCATTTTTTTTTTTTTGAGTCACCCACCTTTGGCTTGGTAGCATCACTTTTTTTTTTATTAAATTTTACTAGTTTTAATGAACATTTACAGAGATTTTGGGTTTTCATTCATTCATTGTTGCACTGTTTTCTCCACCCTCCTCCCCAGTTCGTTCTTCTTTCCCCTCCCCATGTCTGTTTTAATTGTCCAATTGCCACAGTGCTTGTCAAAGCCAGTTCTGATTAATCTCCTTTGTCAGTATGTCCCTTGCCATTCCCTATCACTCCTCCCTGAGAGAGACTTCACCTTGATTCATAAGGAAAAGGGGATGGCGTATTCTCTTAGCTACTTCCTGCTGAAAAGGGATGCTGTGGGTTTCAGGGTGAATGTCTTCTCTCACTACTCTAAAGGGCCCCCTTGGCAGTAGGAAACACATAGACTGTGATGGAGATTGATTTTGGAATTTAGATGCACTGTTATCAATTGTGCTTAGCCGTACATGTTCATATCCTTGAAGATGTATCATGGAAGTGTTGCAGCCTAGAAGATACAAATTTAACTAACAATTTAAAAGTGCATGAGTCAAAAATTGAAAAGCAATAATATTCTGAGTAGAGGTTCTAATAGTGGCACAAATCAAGTTACAGAGGTAAGGTGGTTCCATTGCCATCCTTACTCTAACTTAATTCTTTTTTTTAAATTTAAATTTGTTATTAATTTCAGTGAAAATTTACAGAGGCTTTGGATTTCCATTCCTGTCATTGATTAATTTCCAGTTCATGACACCCCTCCATCGGGTTTCCAAGACTGTCAACCTTTATAGAGACTGCCTCATCAGATTACTGATCTTGCCATCAGTGCTTAACTTGCTGTACCACCAGGACTTCTTAGGTGACTTATATGAACTTTTGGGATCTGGAAGTTTGAATCTGGGCCATCCACACGATCAAACTCTCTACAAAGTCTTTTGGGAAAGAACCTGTCTCACCTCCCCTATCCTATTGTATCCCCAGATGGTCTTCAACTTGTATTGACAGTGTAACTCCACCTCTGCCTCCATGTTCACATGGCTGCCTTGCCCCTGTATCTCTGCCTCTTTTCTCTTTAATAGAGACACACTCAGATTGCATCAGGACCCTGTATGCAGGATGACCTCATATTAACTGAAAATATCTTTATAGATCCTAATTCCAAACAGTCACGTTCACTAAACACAGAAGTTAGGACATTATCATGTCCTACTGAGGAGCAATTCAATCTCTAGGTGTGGTCTTACTCCCATTTTTCTGGTAAAGGTATCATTGGTGTGTTTCTCCTTAGCCCAGTGCATTAAATGTGTTACATATGTTCCCCATGCCCTGGCCTGGAAGGAAGAAGGCGTGAGAAGAAGAGCAGTGGGGGAAGGAGGTGCAGGTAGGAGACAAAGTGGAGTGAGAGCAGAGGCCCAGGCATGCCAGTATCCCGCCAGGATCTGGCTCCATCCCGTGACTGCAGCTGGCCAGGAAGCAGCTCCCTCAGGAGATGCTGGGAGATGTGATCCAAGTTGCTATATCTGCGGTTTGAAGCTTGGGAAGAGACTAGAAAAATAGGTTTGACCCAACTGGCCAATTAAACTTTTTCCATTGGTGGAGATTGAATTAAGAGTTTGGGATCTTTTGTGGTTTTTTGGTGTTTTAGGGTATTTTTGGGTTTTTTTAGTGAAATCTTTCCATTTGTGTAGTTTGGTTTTTAATGAAGTTAAATATTTACTGGCACAGACTCCAAAGAGCAAGAAGAGAATGATTAATTAAACTCTGTAGTATGGTTTTGGGGAGAGAGCCTCAGTACCAGAACAAAGCCTTAGGATGTGCTCTCTGAAGGCTGTAGGCCCAGAAGGGCCCGCCCCACCTCCTGTGGTCCAGCCTTTCCATTTGTCTTTCCTCAGATCCTAGTGAGGGCAGTGACTGCAGTGTCAGAATCATTGTGAAACAAGAATTTTACTAAAATATGTGGCAAAGTGAATGCTTTCGAGAAGCCCGATCCTTCCATGTGATTAGACTTCCTTCCCTGCCTTTCTAAGAGGGTTGGCATGTGGAGGCTACGCTCACTCATGCCAGCACTTCGCAGCCAGGACCCATGGGGCCAGATGCTCTGTAGAATCAGACTTTTTTTAAAAAAAATCTGTGTAGCATGTACACCATATGTTACAAAGCCCGCCAGGAGAGTCAGAAGCCCACTCTGTGATCAAACACATCGATCCTTCCACCATACACATCAGTAAATAAAAACAATATAAATAGCCTCCCGTCAGTTCAGGTTGTGATTTGTGATCGTGTGAGATCACGTCAGATCAGTTTGCTGGTGCATGAGCTACGTGAACTTGCACTTTCCAAGATGTTGCATTTGAGGGTGGCCAATAGGGAAATCTGGAGATGGCTCTTGCCCTGCATATTCCGAGCACAGCAGGAAAGTCTGCTTCCCCCCCCCCCCATTCTCCAGCAGCTCCAACTCCCTCCCCTGGCTCACAGCTTTCTGCTCCGATGCAGTTTTCAAGTGAGTTTTCTGTCTTTGAAGGAGGAGGATTTAAGCTAATTAGACAGTGATGGTTCTCACCTCTGACACCAGCTAATGGCAGACACCAGTAGAACTTTGCCTCGACTGAGGTTCTTTTACAGATCGCTAGTGGTGCAGTGACTAAAGTGCTCAGCTGCTACCAAAAAAATGGTGTTATGAACCTACCTGCGTCTGTGGGAGGAAGTCACAGCAGTCTGCTCCTGCTGGTTACAACCTTGAAACCCGATAGGGTGGTTCTGCTTTGTCCCATAGGGTTGCTATGAGGCACAGTTGATTCTGGCAGGGTTTTTTATCTTTATTTTTTTGTTTGGTATTAGACTATTATGTTTGGCTTTGTTTGGTGTTTTATTTTTGTTATTTGGGGATAACTAAATTACAGACCTAACAGTGTGTACAAAGTTAATGAGATGAAGCTTTGCTGTTCTTGCCTCTTAAGGAACACTCTGGCTGCACTTTTTCTAAGACATGTCTCTTTGTTCTTTTGGCAGTCCATGGAATATTCCATATTCATGTTAAGAGGGATTATTCCTTTGAAAGGGACACCATGTTTGGAAAAGTGGAGGGTCAGTAAAAGAGAGGCAGACCCCTCATTGGGATAGATTGACATGATGCCTGCAGCAGTGTGCTCGAGTGTGTTAGAGACGATGAGGATGGCACGGGATACAAGAGGGTTCAGGTCTGTTGTTCACAGGATTGCTATGATTTGTACACACCTCGATGGCACCTAACAACAGGAAGTTGAAAACCTAGTTCAACATAGTAGAAATAATAAGTAAATTTTATCTCAAGAAATTATAGTAGCAGAGAATAAGAGTTATAAAAAACGTTTGGACAGATATAATGTTTATGATTTGACAGTCAGGAGGGACCAGCTTCAAAATGAACAACATACAAGAGACAGGAGATCCACACGTCTGAGTGTTCTTGACCAGGCTCCTCTGACCATCTTTACAGAAGGTTCTAACTGGCAAGTTCCCACCTTCTTCAGTAGTAAAGGGAGTTCCAGGCAGCAGAGCCCCGGGGATGTAGGTAGTTATGTTCTGGGCTATTAACTGAAAGTTTGGCGATTTGAATCTACTGGCTACTGGGAGGGAAAAAGATGAGCAGTCTCCTTTTATAAATATTAAAGCCTCAACAATCCACTGGATAGTCACTGAGTCACAGCCAACTCTATAGAGATGCATTTGGTTTTGGTTTTTCATTACAAACAATGGTTATTCACTGGTGCGAAGACCCTGGTTCAATTCCCAAACAACATACCCCATCTACAGCCACTGCAATCTTACGCGTTGCTATGATACCAGATAAGTTTCAGCAGAGCTTCCAGACTAGGACTGACTAGATCTAAAGGCCTAGTAATCTACTTCCCAAAACCAGCCATTAAAAGCCTGTGACTTACAGTGGTACAATCCACAGTGGGTCACAAGGATGTGGCAGGTCCAGGCAGCACGTTCTTCTGCTTAGCACATGGTCTCAAATGAGCTGCCAGTTCAACAACAGCTAACAGCTACACATACATAGACTATGTTCTCCTAATGGCTTATAGACCAGAGAAATAGGAGAGGTGGCAATCCAGGCTTATAGATGGCTTCAAGTCAGGTTCTTACTTTTGTAAATGACCAGGTAAGTAGTGGAGAGGATTTCAGACCCCAGGATTAGAGCCAGTAGTGAAAACGTACAAGGACTTATGGGAGGCCTGGCAGAAAGGGATGTGGCAAAAAGGGGAAAGGCAATGAGAGACTCGGGCCTGGCAGGGTTGAGAAGGAGTCAGGGCATGTGCCTCACAGCCAGTGCAGTATTTCCTTTACTGTCAAGAAGGTTGCTCTGTGGGAGGCTGCAATCTTTAAAGGGTTAGCAGACTCCCCAAATGTCTTTTGTTCGTGCTTCCCAGCCTGATGTTTTAATTTGAGGCCACTCCTGCAGAAGATCAGGCAGGCCTCAAATGATGGATTGCCTGGTAGAGGTCATCAGTGAACAGGCGCCTGCGACAGCCTGTCTCCCCGTCAGAGTCACTGAGCCTCGGTTCACTGCAGGGTCACCGGGACAGCCTCTGCCCAGCCACGGTGCCATGATGGCAGCCCTCGGACAGTGGGGCGCCAGGAGCTTGCCCAGACATGAGAGAAACTAATTTATGAAAGTCGCAAACGGCACTTGCAGATGCTGCAAGGAGGCAGAGGAGTGCTCCTTTCATCCCGCACATTTGCGAGTGTGCAAACTGTGCTCAGCTATATTTTTATCAGCGTAATCGATGTATCGTTTACATACATTAAAACTCACTGATTTTTATTCTGTTCAAGCACTCACCAATTCAATGAGTTTTGACAAACATAAACAGTCCCAGAAGAGGGGTTGGCATACTAGAGCCTGTGGGTCACAGCCAACTCCCAGACTGTTTTTATTTCATACTTTAAAAAAAGTAAAAAAGAAAAAATATGTGGCTGAGGCTATGTGTGGTCTACAAAACCTCAAATATTTACTCTCTGGCCCTTTTCAGAGAAAGCCTGCCGACCCCTGATTTAGAATGTTTCCCTCACCCCTCTGCATTCTCTTCCCTCGCCCTTCCTAGGCCATCAGTTCCCTTCTTTGCCCCATCCCTTGGTAACCCCTGGTTTGCTTTTCTATCACTGTTGTTTCTGCTTTTTCTAGACTTTTCTGCAAATTAAAACATGCAGAATGTTGCCTTGTGTGCCTGGTTTCTTTCACTGCTAATGCTCTGAGATGCATCACTCACATTGTTCTGTGTTTATATCATTTCTGTATTTCGTTTCTGAAATGTATGGTGCCCCTTTGAAGGTAGGATTCGAGTCCTAGGTGGGGTGAGGGCCCTCGACATGTCTTAACCATCTGCAGACTCAGGTGCGAAGAATGGGGAGCTTAGGGCCAGCTGTCAGGGCCTCGGGTGGTGTCCACTCTCACGGTCCATGTTTTCACAGGCATGAACAACCGGGAGGTGCTGGAGCAGGTGGAGCGTGGCTACAGGATGCCCTGTCCACAGGACTGCCCCATCTCTCTCCACGAGCTCATGATCCACTGCTGGAAAAAGGACCCCGAAGAGCGCCCCACTTTTGAGTACTTGCAGGGCTTCCTGGAAGACTACTTTACCGCCACAGAGCCCCAGTACCAACCAGGCGAAAACCTGTGAGGCCTGGGCCTGCAGAGAGGCCTGAGCAAGAGGCTTCCCCACCCCCTCCCCATTAGCTTCCAATTCCGTAGCCAGCTGCCCTGAGGGAGCAGCCAGAACCGTCCAGGATCAGATTGCATGTGACTCTGAAGCTGACGAACTTCCACGGCCCTCATTAATGACACTTGTCCCCAAATCCGAACCTCCTCTGTGAAGCATACGAGACAGAACCTTGTTATTTCTCAGACTTTGGAAAATGCATTGTATCGATGTTATGTATAAGGCCAAACCTCTCTGTTCATTGTAAATAGTTACTCCAGTGCCAACCACCCTAGTGCTTTCCTTTTTTTAAAATGCAAATCCTATGTGATTTTAACTCTGTCTTCACCTGATTCAACTAAAAAAAAAAAAAGTATTATTTTCCAAAAGTGGCCTCTTTGTCTAAAACAATAAAATTTTTTTTCATGTTTTAACAAAAATCAATCAGGACAGGTGTTTGGTTTTTGGTTGGGTTTTTTTTCTTTTGCTTTTTTATACATATGAATCTATATATAATATATACATCCCCTGTATATACACCATGTGGGTGCTAATGTGAAGACTGTGGCCAGCCTAGGCCACCAAACTGTAGGAACCTGACTAAGGATTTCACTGCAGAATAAGCCTACACCGCGCTGGCAATTCATTCTGAAAACCAGTGGTCTCATCTTTGGCTATTGCCAAGCATGATTCTTTTTTAAAAAATTTGGACTGCACTTTTTTTGATTCATGACTGTACCCACAGACGGTCCTAACTTTGACTCTTTTCAGAATTCCCAAGCTTCATTCACAAGCTCTGACTCCCATGTCTGCCTCAGCTGTGATTTGTTCTCCAAACTTAAAAGGGAGCCTCTGTAAGCAAACGGGCAACGCTCCCCTCCCAGGGAACTGGAAGATGGCTACCACACAAGCTTCGTGTATAAAAATATGAATGCTGAAATGTTTCCAACTTTTTTTATTATTTAATAAATGTTGTAACCACATTTCAATGGTCAAAAGCCCATAGCAATGTAGTTAAGACAACCTGCTAACCTTCCTCATGCAACTAGAATTTTGGGGGAAGGTGGGGGTGGGAGGGTTGTACATTTCCCATTGTAAAATAAGTGTTTTAAATGTCCTGTACTGCTAATGAAATGACTTTCTATATGTCCAAGAGCTCTCCAGTGGAATAACTATGCACTACTTTACATTTCATTGGGATGCACAAAAAAAAAAAAGTATTACATTTTTAGTTGCTGTTTGTACCAACCTTGAATTACATGTGTTTAACAACAACGAATCAAACATCCTATTTCTATTGAGTTTTTAATACTGAGTCACAACTCTGAAGTCTTAATTCCATTTTTGTTATGATTTACATGTGAGTTTACATTTTTAAATTGTTTAACTTTCTTAATTTAGTAATTAAAAAATAGAGCATTTTACATTTGACATTTTTTGTTCATTTGTTAAATCACGGAAGTGCCCTAGTGCTTCTGTAACATGTCTGCCCCTTGCCAGATGGCAAGGAGTCACCTGGTGGATTTAGCCAGTGTGTAATGATTTCTAAATGACAGGAATACTCAGAACATCTGGAATGGCCATGGTCTTTTCCTGCTCCTCCTTCCTCCAGAAAGGTTAGATTATCTAGCTGATTCAGAGGATCGTTAAAGCAAAACTGAGCATAGCTTCAAATTTTAATTTATCAGAAACTTTAACTGGAATTTACAGTGATTCACTTGTAGAAGGAATAGACAGTTTCAAGAAACATCTCTCTTTTTTTTTTTCTTCCTAAAACCAGTATTTCTCTTTCATTAAAGCTGTGGTGGAACAGTGGTTAAGTATTCGGCTACAATCCGAAAGGTCAGCAGTTCAAACCTACCAGCAACTTCTCGGGAGAAAAGCTCTGCACCCTTGGAAATGCTATAGCACAGGTCTGCTCTGTCCTTTAGGGTTACTATGAAGAGGCCCAGTATCTCTTACAGAGATTAGGGATTGGACAAGATTTGCTGGTAGGCCTTTCCAGTGCTGAGCTGATTCTATGTTTCAAAGATCACTGGTGTTATATGTAGTTGGACAGTTTTCTTGCAGGAATAACCTTTACATGGAGAAAGGATTTCCGGGGTTTTTTATAATTGAAGTAGGGATTTTCATGTCAACTGAGTCTTTGCAATATTGCTTTTGGTGTTAATACCGTTGATATAAAATGTTAAAGATCTTAATCTGTATGATTATTGTGATACTTTTGGTCACACTGTTAACACATTCTAGATAGTTTAAAAGATAATTTTGTTTTTAGTATTTACATCCCACTAGGTTGGATAATTTGTACATATTCTCTAGAGGATTCTTGTTTATGTTTTTTACTCATTCAGACAAAAAAAAATCTGAACAAAAGGAGAGCCTGTTTTAAACATTCTTCCAGGGGGGAAAAAAAAGGTATCTCTTCCTATCCTTTAATTCAGCAATTGAATGTATTGGGAATTCTCACGGGTGAAGCAAGACTGAAATTATTTCAGTCAACCCAGGGGAAGTACAGCCCATTGGAACTGTTAGGAGATACGAAGAGCAAGGCCCTAGAATACAACTCAGAATTCTGAGAACTCAGAAATGGGGGGAGGGGGGTTCTTTCAGAAAGTGAATGTACTCATGAGGTAGAACAATATATCCCAGGTAAACAATACTACAGCCAGGCCTCTAGGGAGTATTCACATCTTCCAGGAAATCTCAGTCACTCACACATTATAGGTTTAAAGTGAGAAAATGGAATCTCCTAACTTTTCATATAGTCCTTTTGGTTTAAGGTTTTTGGGGGGGTTATCTTGAAAGATACCTTAGTGGAGAGTGACAGTGAGGTATATTATGTCTTTATGAACCCAATAGTGAACATACTGTCTGCTCATGAGTGCTGGCGTCCCGCACTGCTGTGCTTCTCAGGGAACTTTTGAAATAAACTTTTTACTTAAAGTCAAATTTGAAAAAATTGGCGAATTCAACAAAGCTCAGGCACTGACAAAATGATCCCTTTTGCCGCATTCACACTGCATTCACACCCTCCTCACTTGCTCCTCTGGTGCCTTGTTCCCTGGGCTCAGATGCCCTGGGCGGATCTGAGGGCCTTCGTGGAGCTTGGATGGAAGAGTACCAACCACCCTGCAGATTAGGGCCGGTGGCTCTGTTCTGGCCCTGGCGTAGACAGGTGTGTGGGGTGCCCGGCGTTTCCTGGTTGGAGGGTCACCATTTTGCAGACTTGTCAATGTCGAACAAAAGCCTTCCCCGCTGCCTGCAGAAGAGTGATGCTAACTTCTAATCTCAAGCTCAGTTTTTCCACGGGACAACTTAGAGGTAAGAGTGTGCAGCTCCCTCCCATACAACCCCCATTCTAAAAGTGTGTGTTTACCTGCTTTGAGGAAGACAGGAATCCTCCTGGGACTACACCTTGCCGCCAGAGCATTTTAACAAGCTTCGGAAGTACAAAATTTTATCTACCATTTCCTATGAGACCCTAAGAATTTAGACCATATTAATTGGCATGCTTCTTTCATTATTCTAGAAAGAAGGAAAGTTTTCAGAAGCATCAAAAAAATTATACGGAAGCCCACCACTGAGGAAATGTATTCCATTTGTTAGAACAAGAAAACCTCATTTGGCAAGATAGATCATTTCTAAAGAATTGAATTTAAATAAACGGTTGTTTGGTCAGTTTGTGCTTGAGAGATTTTGCTTGCTTTTGTTCATTTTCATGCCACTATATGCCAAGCTATTTGCAAGAAAAAAAAGAAAATGTAGGAATGAAAAAAGAAGAGGGAGAGGAGAAAATGTTGATTGATACGAGGTTGTGTAAATACGATATTGTGAGTAAAAACTACCCAAGCAGCTGCTGATTACATATGCTTTTTATTCTCAAAATTAGATTATAACTGAATAGACAAAAATAAAAGTAAATATCCTTAATGGTTTTGAAATATCAAACAGATCTTCATAAGTTATTATATATATCTATATGTTATTATATATCATAAGTTTTTTATACACACACACATATTTGGAGGCAGGAGTAGCATCTACTTCCAAAACAACATCCGTCTGGGAGCTCTATGAACTTTGAGAAATTACAATAGTTACAGAAAGTCTTCAGGCCTTTTGTTCATAGAGTTGTTATGAGTCATGCTCAACTCAACATCAATCAACAATGTTTTATATTTATATAAATGATAATTTATCTTGAAAACTAACATAGTTTTCACAATAAATTCCTATTCTTCGTCCTATTTCAATATGGAAAACATTTCTAATCCTTTGAGGAGGAAATAGACCTTTCTTTTTTGAAATCATTTTGAAGGCTGAAAATAAGTCGTTTTCTGTGTGGCAGTGACTTATCTAAAGAGCATGTAGCCAGTGCTCAGTGGCGGCTTCCCCAGCAGCCAGAGCACAGTGTGCTTCTCCCAGAGGTGTCTCAAACTCATCCAACACTACTGTATGTTCAGTGATACTACTCTTTTCACAGTGTGTTTTCCTTGCCAGATTGTGTGCTCATTGAGAACAGAAGCTGCCTCATGTGTCCACCATTATTTTCTCAGCCCTTAGAACAAATGATGTGCTTATGTAGAGGCTGAATGGCTACATGATGGTCCTCTCCACCCATTGGAATGAAAGATTTTAAAGACCTGAGTCTGAACACAAAGGATCTGTTCCTGTAGCATGCATCGTACCCACTCTGCATGTGTGGTCATCACACTGAGATGTATGACGTGAAAGCTGGAAGTGTGCAGCATTAGAACGCTCTTAAAAGATTAGACCTATCCCCAAAGCTCCCTAACTCTCATCTCACCACTGGAGGAGGTGTGAACTTGCACCCCTCGGGACCTGGAGGCAGCATGGAGCAAATGGCACGAAGTGGCACACAGTCATAAAGAAAATGCCTTTGAGGTCTCATTTTAACTTTCTAACTGTGTGAAAAGTTGATACTTTCCACAAATCTAGAATCCTTTTCCCAGATTCAAGTCGTGCATTGTTAACCAAGTATGGCTTCCAGTAGTATCCCCAGTCACCTCCCTCTGCATGCCTAAGTAGGCCTTGTGCTGAGTATGATCAGCAAAGCATGCTGATGTTATCTGTGGGACGTTACTGCCAATATTGTGTTTAAGAGAGATAGTACTAGGCCCCATTAATGTGTATTCATTTGTCTCATTTCCCCTTTTTTTTCCCACTCAGAAAAGAACAATTCCCTGACTGAACAGTTCCTTGACTGGACAAATATGTTTGACGGCAGTAACATAAATAAAACATCCCAAATCACCAGAAGTGAAGATCTGGTCAAGTTGGCTACATTGGCCTGTTTGTCCAAGGTGGGAAGCACATGAAAACAGAAAGGATGAGTACAGTGAACAAAGAAGAATTCAAAGCTAAAATAAAAGAAGTCCTTCGCTCTGGCTATTCAAGGTGATGGAATGAAGGTGAAGATGGCATTGGATCTGTGTAGAGAGTTAACTGTTCATTCCTAACCCAACATGTGTAGCATATTTACAGACTAGACCCCATGTTTAGCCTTAGAAATTCAAAGAGGCAATTTAGTATTCATTGTTCAAAGAGGATGGAGACCCCTAAGAGACAGATATAAGTGCACTGCTTGACGAAAAAGCAGGTGGCACCTAGCGGAGGAGCAAGGGAGGGGGGCCATTCTAGAAACTGTTTTGTCAGAACTCAGTCTTATATTCAAGGGAAGTAGATTATGTATTGCTTAATGGCAAGGGCCCAGTGTTATAAAGAAACACTAACAAAAAAAAACATTTAGTTCTTGCCATTGTTAGTGTTTCTTTATGCTTCCCAGTCCTCACTAGAGGCTCACTTATGCTTTAAATACAGAAGGTGCTGAGCAAATGTGTGCAAATAAAGAGAAAACAAAACTATTTCCCAAAAAAAAGTCAATTTCACTCTTTGCTACATCTTCTCCCTCTTCCATTTCCATATAAACACACACATAGTAAAAGGTATACTCAGTCTTTGCCACTGAATCAGAACCAACTCATGGCTGACCCTCCAGTGGGCTTTCAGAGGCTGTACATCCCTGAGAGGAGATTTTCTCACATCTTCCTTCCACAGAGCAGCTGGTGGATTTGAACTACTTGTCTTCAGGTTGGCAGAACAGCTCCATACTGACCAGGGAGCTCCCTAACAAGTCATATAGCTAAGACATATATAACTACATCATTTGTTCTGATTGGTGGACCAGCAAATGCAGGAGGTGGGAGATAATGTACAAGGAAAGAGTAAGATTTTGGGCAAGTTGTTGGTTGTAATGTCTCAGCTGACATGTAGTCAGAAAATATTTATAGAGTGTGATCATAAAAGAATTATTAGGGAAAACTTGTGATAATTCATCTCAGTGTTTTCTATTAACAAGTAGTAGGGGTATTTACTCCCATTTATGAATCTGTTTTCAGTCTTTCATCTTCCACTTATTATGTAGGCTGTTTTGTTTGAAGCACCATGCAAGCTGTAACATCATGAAGGAAAGTCTAGACTAGCTATTGCAAGGTGTTATGGTTGTTTTGTTTGGATTTTTTTACTTTGGTTAATTATCAAGTGCTTGCTATGTAATAATCAATGGGTAGCTAATTAGAAGCAAGAGAAAATGAAATGGGTATTATTCCAATAGTGTTTTTAATTAAAAGCATACATGTAACACTGTGGGGAAATACTACTAAATAGCAAGAGATTTTATCTTCTTTTCTTTTTTTTTCTGGCCCTGTGTGTTTATAAAAGGATTTATCGAAAGTCACTCGTAAACTCAATGCAGATATGTGAATCTTTTCATTTCTAGATTCTTCCCGAGGGGTGAACACTGGCTGGGCCTCCAGAGAGCACTCAGGAACTCAACTCCACCCCCATGTGGAGCGAGAGGCCTGTCAATTCTCAGAGAGCAAAGAAATGGTAAGCAAATGGCAGCAGTTGCCTGGAGAATTAGAGAATGAATAACAATGCTTTCTGGTAAATTAACCATATTACATTGTGCACAAGAAACTGATGAGGGAAAAAAAAAATTTTTTAAATCCCACCACCCTGTTAAAAATGGAATAATAATCTGCCCACATCATTTTCATGAAATGCATAATTTTCCTACTTCAGTGGACTTTAGTTTGATACAAATATGAATAGCCCCAGCACTGTTCACGAACACCTAATTTGTGAGATAATTGAGAAGGGAAAGAGGAATCAGACTGTAATCAGGGCAATCCTTCGTGAGCCACTTCACCTCCCTCCTCTCACCTGCCAGTTTCAGAAAATATTTGTTTATACATTCCTGAAGGTCTGTGAGTGAAAGTGCCAAGCATTAATCATTGTCATGGCTATCACTAAACCATGACCTCACTGTATTTGAGAGGGGGGAAGTGATGTTTCATCTGATTCAGTGTTTTCCTGCTCGGATTCAAATAAGCACTTGTTTTTTTGAATGGTGGGGGGAAATATGGAAACGTAGCAGAGCTGTACTTAAAACAGCAAGCCAAGAACAAAAACAACATGCACACACAGCCAACGGAGACCTTGGAAGATACATAGATAAAACAAAAAGCTGTGCTTGGCTGCGATTCTGTTTCAGAATCAAATGCAAAATGAGGAACATTGTTCCAACTGTAAAGGTTCTGCAATCCACAATCCATCTGAAATAAAAAGATGTCGCATAATCTGCCTTGGCAGTCAGAGTGTGCCGGATTGCTAGGAATTGGGAGATTTGTCCATGACTAATGTACATTTTTGGAACCAGAGGGGACAGAGGTGAAGTGAGTGGAATTCCATCAGTGTTCCACGTGCCCTTCAACAGTGCACGCCCATGTCAATTCCAGTGCTTTTTCCTTCCTCTCCTTTTCCCTAGCCCTCCTTATCCATCCCTGTTCCCCACCCCCATTTGAAACACATAGGGTTGTTTTTGGTTTTTTTATGATATCAGCTCATTCTCTTCATCTCCATTTTCCCACAAAGGAAATTATTTTTGCTTATTAAAATTAGCTTATAGCTTTCTACCTTCTAGGACAAATCTGATTCTGACTTATTGTCTTTGTTTAACTGATCTTGTCTTCTTCATAACACTGCTGGCCCCGTGAGCCCACATGTTCAGCCCTATAAATAAATCTCAACACATATCCTGGGTGCCCATTTTGGTTAGGCTAAGGAGCCTTTGCAAATTCTAAGACTCCTTCCCACACCCAATTTCTGTCTTGCCAACCCTTGCCACTAGTGTAAGGTTTATTAGACACTGGTTTTGTCCCTCTGCCTCCTATCAGTAACAATAAATCACCTTCATGCAAATTAGAAAAAGTCATCCTACTTCAAGACATTTTGATGCCATCTGCCAGAAAATTGTGGTAATAAATATGCAAAAGGATGATGGCTAGAATGTGAGTGGTGCCCCCTTTATAATGGTGCAGCGCACCACTGGCGCAACCATATATGAAAGCCCTGTAGTTAGAAATCTCTTCAGCAACCTTGGAACTGTACATAAATATCACAGCTACAGTGGCCCAGACTTCCCCTTTTTTGACACACTGTAGTTTCAAACTCTAAATCTTTCTAATATGATCAGAAAGAATTGAAGGGAAGTTTCTGGAAGAAATGAAGAATAGCTAGGCAGCAGAGTAAGAGAATAAAAACAGTAAAGGATTCTTCCAGTATTTGGCCCCGGCTGGCTGGGCAGATAAAATCCAGACTACACTCAGTTGATTTTCAGGAAACATCAAAGTCAATAAACTAAAAGGTCAGAATGCTGAGGGAGGAAAGAGGTGGGAGGGTACGTTTGGCTTCTATTCAGGTCAACCTTTACCCTCTCTGGCTTTGACTACTTCATTTCTTGTTGATTGCCCCACCTGTTCCTCTCTCTCCTCCACATTTAACACAACTTGTCTGTTCCAGTGATCTTGTGCCATGTAGCAAACAATCCCAAAATTTAGTGGCTGAAATAGTAAGCATCGTGTATTTTCTTCTTGATAGGCAATTTGGGCAGGCTCCTTGGAGACCATTCCTCTCTGCCCCACACAGCTTTAGCTGAGGCAACTCAGATGTAGCTGGGAGAGCTGTTTTCACAATGGTTCGCTCAAGTGGCTGGTGAATTGATGCTGGCTAGTGACCAGGACCTGAGCTAGGTCTCTGAGTAGGGGCTTGGAGTCCCCCTTCGAGATTCGATGTCACTGTGCTGAGCTCATGTTGAACCACCAAGTGAACAACTGCAGACAATTGTTAGATGAACGGAGACAAGCCACTCACCAAACTCTGTCCCCAAATGCACGTGTCTGAACAAAAGATAGGATTGTGATTTAAGCCACTAAATTTGGGTGGTTCATTTTTACAGCAATCATTCAGTACACTGTGCAGATTGTACAGAGTGGGGTGTGAATTTGTTCTCATCCCTTTCTAGAATGCTTCTAACACTGCAGTCTATTATGAAGCTAAAAGCTGTATTTCCACGTCCCCCTCACAGTTAGGATCCTGGGTGTGAACTAGGCTATACCAATTAGACATATCTGCAAAAAGTTTGGAAGGCAGGAGCAAGGCAGAAGCCAATTTCCAGCAGCTTTTGGCAGTTTGCTCCTGGAAAGCGAAGTCATGGAGCCGTGCATGGATGTCCAATCTCCGATTCTGTAGGTGACACATGGCAGTGGTGGAGGTGGCAATGCAGGGCTCCAGTCAAATGTGATGATGACTGAACGTGATACTGCGTCTCCAGTGTTCTTGAGGATAATCGTTCCAGTGACAACCTCCTGAGCCCTCTTAAATATGGCAGCTCCCTGGGGAGGCCGTTCCCACCACGTCTTGGAAATCATCCAATACAGACTGCCATCCAGTGGAGCTCAACTCATTGGACCCCTCATTGGGTTTCCAAGGTTGTAAATCTATCTTTTTAGGAAAAGACTATCCATCTTTCTTCTCTGGAGCAGTTGGTGGATTTGATCTGCCAGCTCTTTGGTTAGCAGCCTGACATGTTACACTCTACACCACTGGAGATCCTAGAAAAAGATTTCCAGGCCTTTCTTTCAGAGTACTCCCGGGCCAGTCGAAAGCCAGCCTTTAGTTTTAGTAGTGCTGCATCAACTGTTTGCACCACCCAGAGACCCAAGGGCAGCAAAGCATCCTCGTTTCCAACCCTCTCAATAAGTATCATTTCCACATTCGATCCCTTTTTTCAATTTAAAACTCCTGGTATGATGTCTATTCCTTGAGCTCAACTCAAGTGACCCCCAAGGTTTGATTTTTAAAGTTTGATCCCCAGGTGATCCCCAGGATTCTGTCCCTAAGGCTAAGGCCTTTATCTTTCTTGACTTTTTTTTTCTCATTTAATCATTCATCGAACTAATATTTCTAAAGTATCTGATATGTACTAGGGAGCTCTGGTGGCTTAGTGGCAAAGAGTTATGCACCAACTTGAAGGTTCACAGTACGAATCCACCAACTGCTTCATAAGAGAAAGATGGTCAGTCTCCTCTCGTGCAGTGTACACCTTTGAAAACCCACCAGAGGCTCAGCTATGAGTAGGTTCTGACCTGACAGTACACAACAGCATCAATAACTGTGAACCAGACACTGTTCTAGACCCTGGAGAAAACCTATAAGCAAAAGAGACATGAAGCCGTCCTCAGTGAAAGAAGCAAGGTATTATACAAGAAATCAGCAAGCTACATCCCTTAGGCCAAATCTGGCCCTCAACTTGTTTTGGTCTATAAAGCATTATTGCACTGTAGCCACAACCATTCATTGATGTTTTGCCTGTGACTGGTTTTGTCCTTGTTAGTGCCATCAAGTCACCTGCAACTCATAATGACCCAACACAACATCTCTGAAGCCTGCCCTATCCTGAGCCAGTCTCACTGGCTCTGACACATATCCCCATTGCCCCAGTTACTGTATCTATCTATCTCATATGGAGTCTTCCTCTCCTGCACGGTCCCTCCACCCTTCCAAGCATGACTTCCTTCTTCAAATACCCGTCCGTCCTGGCCATGTGCCCAAAGTTTATGAGACAGAACTTCACAATCCTTGCCTCTAAGGAGAAATTTGGTTTCACCTTCTCCAAGATAGACCTATTTGTTTTCTTGGTGATCCATCGTATGTTCAAGACTTCTCCAGCACCACAATTCAAAGACATCAATTATTCTTCTGTCACCTTTAGTCATATTCTAGCTCTCTGATGCATAGCAAGTAATTCCAAAGACTGTGATCTGGTTCAGGCTCACCTTAGTCTCTACACTGACATCATTGCTTCTCAGTACTCTGGAGAGGTCCCTGACTACAGATTTTCCTAGTACAATTTGGCTTTTGATTTTCTTACTGCTGGTGCCAAAAGTGCTGATTGTGGAGCCAAGTAAGCTGTAACTGTTAACAACCTCAATATCTTCTCCATCTATCATGGTGCTGCCATTTGGCCCAGTGGTGAGAATCTTTGTTTTCTTGATGTTGAGCTTCAATCTAAATTGAAGATTACAATCCTTGACATTCTGCAGCAAAGTTTCAGGTCCTTCAGAGTTTTCAGCAAGCAAGATTGTGTCATCCGCAATACAGTAGGTTGTTGATGAGTCTTCCTCCAGTCCTGATGTCACATTCCTCCTCATAAAGCCCAGCCTCCTGAATGATCTGTTTTGTATACAGATTGAAAAGGTCTGGAGACAAGACACATCCCTGTCACACAGTTTTCCTGATTTTGAACAATTCAGTGTTTCCTTGCTCTGTTCTGATGACTGCTTCCTGGTCTAAGTATAGGTTTTGCGTGAGCAAAATCAGGTGTTCTGGGATTCCCATTCTTCTCAAGGTTAGCCACTATTTGTTGTGACCCACACAATCAAATGACTTTGTATTGTCAATGAAACACAGATAAACATTCCTCTGGTACTCTCTGCTTTCAGCTATGATCCATCTAATATTAACAATAATGTCTCTAGTGACACAACCTGTTTTAAACCTAAGTTGTATTTCTGGTAGTTCTCTGTCAATGTGCTATTTCAGTCATTTTTGGATAATCTTCAGCAGGATTTTGCTTGTGTATGATATTAGTGATATTGTTTGAAAACTTCCACTCTCTGTCAGTCACCTTTTCTTGGAATGGGAATAAATATGGCTCTCTGCCAGTCAGTTGCCCAGGTAGTTTGTCCTCCAGATTTCTTGGCACTACCTGGTGAGTATGTACAGGGGAGCATCCATTTGTTGAAATATGTCAATTGGTGCTCCATCAATTCCTGGGACTTATTTTTTGCTAAGTCTTTCAGTGCAGCTTGCACTTCCTCTTTCATAACAATTGCCTCTTGATCATATGTTGTTTCATGAAATTCATCTGTGTCAGCCAGTTCTTTTTGGTACAGTGACCCTGTATACTCCTTTCTTCTTTTAATGCTTCCTGGATCACTCAGTAGTCTACACATGTCATCCTTAAGTATTGCAACTTGTAGCTTGAATTTGTTCTTTAGTTCCTTCAGCTTAAGAAATACCGACAGAGTTCGGCCCTTTTGATTTTCTGACTCCAGCTCTTTGCATATTTCTTTATAATACTTTTCTTTGTCTTCCGGAGCTGCCCTTTGAAATCTTTTATCCAGCTCCATAACTTCTTGCTTTCTTCCCTTTGCTTTGGTTTCTAGTTGTTATAGACATAACCACCAAGCTGAAAATACTTACCACTTGGTCCTTTGTAGAAAACTCTGCTTTGCCGGGTTTGCCGATCTCTGCTTTAGAAAACAACCAAGTCACATCTCTATTATCCCCCACAGCAATCAGTTTTCCCACTTGTCAAATCTGCATGCCCTGTGTCCAAAGCTTCAAGGTCTGTGCTAAGTGTTCCCTGGGAATCATCTCATTTTTCACAACAATCTCTGAAACCAAAGAAAAAGGAAATTGAGGCTTGGAGAGATTTGTACTTGTGTGACTTTGTAGATGGTGATACCATTAACTAAGATAAAAGAACAGAAAATATCAAAAATGTTGGGTTCAGTAGGAACTGAGATTCATAGGTGCTTGCAAACATTGTAAATGGAGTGGCCTATCTGCTCTCCTGCTTGGTGCGGAGGGAAGACTGGCCCATCAAATCGCGTTTGTTGAGTTAGAATCAAGAATCAGAAGACTGGCTGGTTGACTCAGGGCCAGAGTGTCCGCTGTGAGGGAGCAGATACCATGGGAAAGCAAAGGAAGCTCATGTGGAGAGAAGAGCAGTCGCTGGTGACTGTGGACCACCACAGACAGAGAGCAAGAGTGGTGGGAACAGCTCACACTCTGGCATCTGGGAAGCTAGCTGTACTTCCGAGTATTGTTTCTACGACAGTCCTCTGAACCCTTGTAGTGCACTTGAATATTTCAAGGGGGTTTGGGCCCTCTGCAGGCTGGCTCCACTGTTTTGTCAGCCCTTCTTTCCCTTTACCCACCGTCACTTACCCTGTATCCTGACTACTACAGTACCCATGATTCCTCAGGCATGTTCTGGCCGGTCTTTTTTCCTTTCCTGGAACATGTCTACTCTTCACTTCTTTTTTAACAAATATTTTTATTGGTTTTCCTATAATAAATATGTTATGTTTCATTCATATACATTGTGTTGTATAAAATCTTTCATTTACATTGTTTCATATATTTATTCATATACATTCTATTTTATTTTTTATTTTTACTTGGTTTGCTTACAAAGTTTATGTACATTGCATTTCACACTATTCCTCATTCACATTGTATTTAATGCAATCATTCTCATACACTAAGTTTTATAAAACCAATCACCATTGGACCTTGCCCATCATTACCCTGTCTTTTCACTTGGGTCTTTCCCCCAAGCCCTGCCGCCTCTGCCTCCACCCACCAAACTGTGCAACCCTGTGGTTTCACCCCTAGCCTTCACTTCTTGAAAGCTTCTGAGGTCCAACTCAGACTCAGACATCTCCTTCATGAAGCCCTCTCTGACCCCTCAGCCAGAAGGGATGACTCCCTTTGAAGACCTCATGCACTCTGAGCTTTCTGTCTTTGGATGGCATTTACTGCTCCCAGCTCCCTAGTACAGCTGTTAGGGCATGTCCCTGAGTTTCACTTACTGCTTTGTGTAGACAGTTAGCACACATTAGGACCCAGCAATTGTATTGAACACAATCATGGTTTGGAATCTGAGACTCCAAATAAAGAGTATTGAGCCAGTATAAGGTAATGGTCATGAAATTAGAAATACATTTAGAGAAATGCTTCAGATTAAAGAGATGAAGATCAAAGGGCACATTTTTGGCCAGGAGTTCTGAGTCTGAGAGACCTAAATAAAGTGAAGACTCTTTACTTCCCCAATTGATTAGAACCATAACACGGGATTTTGTGCTGTAATATAAAACTTTCCAAAACATTCAGCCTCTATACTCCAAGTGTTAGGATTACTTATGTCTAACATGAATGTGCCCATGTGTATTTCTGTAACTGGTATATCAGTCAAGCATATAAAACAGGAGATGTCTACTGTGGAAGGGAACCTGCAGAGCTCTGCTTCAGTTGGAGTTACAGACACCTCACTTTGGACTGTCTGGACAGGGTGCGTCTGTCTTATATGCAGAGATGTGTCTTCTCAGGTTCAAGGTTCTTGTGGACCTGCGTAGAAAAAGCAGCTTCCCATGCAGATGATGCTTGAAACATTAGTTGCATTTTGCAAACATGTAAGAATTTCACCACTAGAATCTTGACTACAGATGTGGCCTGGGACGCTCTCCCAGCCTGCTGGCTGCTCAAAGCCTTGCTGACTCCAGGAGACAAGATTGCAGTTTCTCAGTTGAGGAGTGATTCCTTGTCCCTGAGCCCAGAGTGGGGGGGAAGCTTACAACTAATAAAGTCCACTTTCTCACATTGACCTCTAACCCTTCTAGAGCTTTCAGAACAAATCCCAGCCAGTAAAACCTGAAACCTGTTCTAAAATCCCCCTGAGCATCGTCTTGTTGTTGTCTGTTGTTGTTACATGCCATCAAGTTGACTAGGACTTACAGCAATCCTATGAACAATAGACCTGAACCCTGCACTTCACTGCACCATTCTCATGATATCTGATACACTCGAGCCTGTTGTTCCAGTCACTGTGTCAGTTCACCCTGTTGAGGGTCTTTCTTTCTCTGACCCTCCAACATGATCTGTGGTTGTTGCTGTTAGGTGCCATCAAGTAGAGAATGTCTCATAGTGACCCTATGAACAGCCAACCTGAAACCTGTCCTAACCTGTGCCATGTTCACTATCTGTGAAACACTCAAGCCCATTGTTGAAGTCACCATGTCAGTCTAACTCATTGGGGGGTCTTCATTTCCTTCACTGACTCCCCATCGTTCCAAGCATGACATCCCTTTCTAAAGAATAACCTCGTCTAGCTAAATACCAAAGTATGAAAGACAAAGTTTTGCCATCTTTGCCTCCAAGGAGACATATCCATTTGTTCTCTTGACAGTCCATGGGATATTCATTACGATTCTCCAGCATCACAACTCAAAGGCATCAATTCTCCTTCTATCATCCTTACACATTGTCCATCTCTCTGATGTACAGAAGGTGATTGAGACGTAGCCTGAATTAGGTGTACCTTAGTCTTCAAACTGACATCATTGCCCTTCAACACTCTGGGAGAGGTCCCTAACAGCAGACATGCCCAGTGCAATTCCTCTCATGATTTCCCGACTGCTAGTACCAATGGTGTTGATTGTTGATCCAAGGAATCATTGACAGCTTCAGTCCTTTCTCCATCTATCATAATGTTGACTGTTGGTCCTGTGATGAGGACCTTTGATTTCTTGATGTTGAAAACCAATCCATACCAAAGGCTACGGTCCTTGATCTTCTGCAGCAAGTACCTCAAGTCCCCCGCACTTTTAGCAAGCAAGCAAGGTTGTATCATTTGCATAATGCAGGTTCTAGAAGAGTCTTAAAGTGCAGGTCCACGAGCCCATCCACTGACTTGCTGAATCAGCCTTTCTCATACAGAAAGCCCAAGAATCTGTGGTTGATCTTATTTGTCCTTCTTCTCCTCTCACCTGCCTCCTACTGGAGTCTCTGGTTGTAGAACAATTGCATGACTTACTTCATTGGGTTCTTGTGAAGTCGCACTTGCCCCTGGAGAGCTGTCCAGACATGAAAGGCTCATACATGAGCTCATACCATACTCTTGGGCCTTGGCAGCTACCAAGCTGGTTCACAATCTACATACACCTGCTAGCCCAGTGAGGGCTGGTGACCTGCCACCCATGACATGCTCTCCATTTTTGCTTTTATAAAAACTTGCCAAGACTGACCAGGAGAGCATGGGATGATTTAACTCATAGGAAGGTAAGTCTCCCATGTAACACAGATTAGATAGTGATCTGTGATCAGTATCCTGGGAGCAACTGTAAAGGAGGACCCGGGACTTGGAAAGCAAGAGGACTCCGTTCCCCATTGCACTAGGATGAGCATATGCTCAGGTAACATCTCTTCTTCTGCTTAAATTAGGACCGCAAGATAGAGTCTTAACCCCAACACTTCAAAAAGGCACCACCCTATTGGAGATGGTGAGCCTGGCCTTCAATGGAGAGCCCCAAATTACAAGCTCACAGGGTAAAATGAACTGTTTTCCAGGGCATGCCTCTCATTTCATAGCAAATACTCAATAAACAACTCATTGTGGAGTGAAAACCAACTCATATCTGGCCTTCCATCCAAGGCATAGAGGAGATTACTGACCTTTCTTCTGCAGAGCCACTGGTGAATTTGAACTGCCAGATGGGCAAGGCTCTTGGATTAGCAGAACACTCCCTCCAACCTTGGCCACCAGAGCTGCCTGAGCTGAAACTAATTGGCCTCCACCTGGTTTCCAAGTCATGTTTTGGCTTCATGGGGTTTTCAGCAGCTGATTTCTTGGAGGTAGGTCACCAGGCCTTTCATTTGAGGTGCCGCTAGGTGGATTCCAACCTCTCACCTTTCAGTTAGCAGCTGAGCACATTGATCTTTTTGTATCCACTTGTTTGGTAAATGGGATTAGTGAAAAGAAAAAGCATGCATTCCTGTCTCCTACCTTGCTCCATTTTATAATGAGAATGCCTCCGTAAGATAGTACCCCATTTTCTGTCCTGAGACATAGTTCCGTGGAGGACTGGTCATCTTCCTGAGATCCCTACCTTGCTTCTTATGCCATCTTTTCATCAATGTAACCGTGTCAAGTATCTTCATATGTTTTCTCAGAGCTGTGAGGTAGGGTCTGGTGACACAAGAAAAGTGCCATGATGTTGAGGGGGACTTTCTCCAGCTCCCCTGCCTTCTATGACTTCCTTAAACTGGAAAACCATTAATGTAAAGCTGCCCCCCTCCACCTCTGCTAATGGGGAAAACCCTGCCATTTGTCTTCTGTCCTGTGTGAACCAAGTCATCAGATCTTATTATCAACTGATGGGCTTCGTTATGAACTTGCTGCTGACTCAGGCAGCGAGAGAATGGGGATTCCAACTTCAGTTAAATGCAGATTCTTCTGGTTCTAGGGTGAGAGTCAGAGATCTATATCTTGATTTGTGAAATTCTTTATCATATAAATAATATATAATATTTCATCATCACCATTTATTAAAAAAAGTAAACATCACAGCTCTAGCAAAAGGCCTGTCCTACCTTTCCCAATACCATGCCTTTCCAGTGGTGATTACATATCAGTTTGGTGTGTAATCTTACAAGAAAATAAAATAAATCATTTACATCCACAGGTCTTTTATTCCCCATCCTCTCCCATCCCTGGGCTCTTGTTTTATGTAAATTAAATCATATCATCATACTGTTCTGGACTTTGACATTTCACCTAACAGTGTATTTCCACGTCAGCAGCACATTTTTTTTCCTCCTTCCTTTTAACAAATGGCATTTAATAGTATTCCACTGAGTGGAAATGGAATATTTTCTTTAACTGTAGCTATGTTGATGGATATTTAAGTTCTTTCCATGTTTTCAGTGCTATAGCTTTACATCCTTACAACTTTTTATTTTTTCAGATCTCTGCAGAGACTTTTGTTTGAAAAATACCTAAAAGTAGAATTTCTTTAATATTTATTTCCATGTATTCTTAATTTTAATATACACTTTTTGAACTGTGGTGCTGGAGAAGAGTATTGAGTATACCATGGACTGTTAAGAGAACATTTAAGTTCGTCCTAGAGAGGGTGAAATCAGGCTGCTCCTTGGAGGCAAGGATTCTGAAGTTTTGTCTGATATACTTTGGACATGTTGCAAGGAGGGACCAGCCCTTGGATAAGGATGTCATGCTCAGGAGGGTGGAGGGACAGTGCAGGAGAGGAGACCCTCTATGAGGTGAATTGATTCAGTGACTAGGGTAATGGGGGTAGGTGTGTTGGAAACAATGAGATTGGCACAGGGTAGAGGAGGGTTTAGGGCTGTTGTACATAGGGTCACTATGAGTCACGGGAGAATTGACAGCACATGACAACAACTGTTGAATTATCTCACCAAAGCACTAAACCACTTAATCAGTATATGCAATTGATTATCTTCTGGTACAGAATGTGTCCAAAGGGCATCCTTTTAAGACATCATGTGGTGTTCTATATTAATTAATTATTGTTGCAATAATGCTTTGTAAGCAGTTGTCCCAAAACACAGCGACTCCTCACCCTACCTCTACCCTGGCCTTTCCTCATATATAAGCTAATAGATCACAACCTGGTGCATATGGCTAGACTTAAAATTGCGCTTCATGATGCGCATTACAAGTTGACTAGACTTGACTTCAAGTCAAGTTCTGGTTGATTCCACAAATGTTTCTCTAGGGCTTAGGCTAAAGGACTCAGTGGCTTCCTGGGAATGCACATTATATTCAACCACAGGGCTCTCTGAAACAATCCAAACCACCCTTTTCAGAACCCTGCACTTTCCGTCACTGACCACAAAAGTGTCAGGGCTTAGCTCTCATCGGTGCAACAAGAATAGTTCACTGTTGCCAATGGGAAGACTCTACAGGTACTTGGCAAAGGCAGGTGAAGAGCAGGGACCTGTTCTTTGAATCTCAGCATTGTAGTAGTTAAGATCACAGGCTTTGGCATCAGAAAAACCTGACTTTGGACTCCTACTTGTGTTACTTTGTGGGGATTACCAAATATAGAATTATTACTTCCCATAGTTGCATTGAAGGAACACTGGTGACCCTGTGGTTAAATCATTTGGTTAATAACCAGCAGGTCAGTGATTTGTACCAACTAGCCACTCCACAGGAGAAAGATTAGATTATCTGCGTCTGCAAGGATTTACAGCCTTGGAAACCCAAAGGAGCTGTTCCACCATATCCTATGAATATCTTTACGTTAGAATAGCAGTGAGTTGTAGTTGTTTATAGATTATCTGCTCTAAAAATTCTTTTTTGGCCAACTTTTATCTTTGGTTTGGACAAAACAGTCATATATCTACTCACAATATCTACTTTCTTAAGTTAAAAAAAAAACAACTTTTGCAATGACCCAGTTGAACCAGTTTCCCTTTAAAACACACTTTAGTACTAGTTAGAAAATTGAATCAAGGACGCCACAGTCCCACTTAGCCTCTTGTAAGTGTTTTCATTCTCTCCTTCCTTTAATTAATCCTGACTTGGAATATATATATGCTGGAAAGATGAGTGGAACTACCGAATTCTACTACGGTGTATTTTCTGGTTTGGGGTTGAGACTAGGGTGTTGCTGCTGCTGCTGCTCACTGCAACAGGGTTTGAGCTGGTTGGATCTGGCCTTGTATTTAAAAAGGCTTTGGGGCCCAAGGGCTGCAGGGGTTTGTGGATTTTCCAAATAAAACAGGCTCGGAAGCAGGAGTGGCATCCACTTCCAAAAAAAAAAAAAGTTTGCCTCCAGAAACTCTGTGAACTTGGAGAAAAGTTGAAAGTTTTGCATTCAAGACTTTCATTCATAGAGTCACTATGGGTTGTCTACAACTCTATGGCACTTAACAAGAACTATATATAGGGACGGCGCAGGAGGGGAAGACCCTTTATGAGGTGGATTGATTCAGTGACTGGGGTAATCAGGATGGGTGTGTCGGAGGCACAGGACAGAGCAGAATTTAGGGCTGTTGTACATAGGGTTGCTATGAGTCGCAAGCGACTTGACGGCTCATAACAACAACAACAACAACAACAATAAATCTATATCTAATGTAGATAGATAGATGATAGATAGATAGATAGATAGATAGATAGATAGATAGATAATTTTTTTGAGAGGATGCAAATATTGATCTCTTCCAGTTGATTGGCCAGGTGGGTTTCAAATTTTTAGACATAGCTGAGTGAGCATGTACAGGACTGCATCAGACATTTGTTGAAACACCTCCATTAATGTTTTATCAATTCCTGGAGCCTTGTTTTGTTTTGCTTTTCACCGATGCCCTCAGTGTAGCTTGGACTTTTTCCTTCGGAACTGTTGGTTCTTTATCATATACGGCCTCCTGAAATGGTTGAGCATCAGCCAAGGTTTTTCCTTTTTTTCTGGCACAGAGACTGTGTATTCCTTCCATCTTTGTTGTATGCTTCCAACATCGCTCAGCAGGGAACTCTGGTGGCTTAATGATAAAGAGCTGCACTGCCAACCCAAAGGCACATGAATCTAACACTCTGCAAGAAAACATAAGTAATCTCCTCTCCTACAATTCACTGCCTCTGAAAATCCACTGAAGGGTCAGTTGTGAGTCAATTCCCACTTGACTACACATAACAACGTAACACATCGTTCAATATGTACTTAAGATTAATGCCCAATTGCTTATGTTAAAAGAGACTTTACAACTCAGAAAAAGAGGGAGAGACTGGTTGCATAAGTAAAAAATGTGATCAGTCACTGAACTGTCATCCAGAAATTGGTGTATATTCTCAAGAACAATAAAATAACACAACTTCTTTCAAAAAAGAGACTTATAAGAACCTATATTTACATCTACTTACTTTTGGGAGATGATATTTAACTTCCCTGAGTTTCATTTCCTCATCTGTAACTATAAATAATATCTACCTTTCCTGTATCAATTTGACAATGCAATAATATATATATAAAATACCATTGAATGTCTTTCCTCCTTAGTTTTCCTATCTGGAAAATGGGTATCAAAGTAATTGCCCCTCATGTCAGTAAAGAATTCTGAGAAAATTCACAGAAAGCACTTACTACAGTGTCTGACAAATGAAACCTTCACTAAATGTCCATGGTAGCTGTTATTGGTGCTATTTTATCATTGTGATTCTAGATTGGACTTATTTAAATACCTCTTCTAACCATGGGAAATAGAAATAAATGGAAGTGGAAAAACTGGACCATTAGCTCATGGCCCTTGTGAAGGGCTAAGATGAAAAGTCACATCTTGACTGCTTGCCTAGCATTCTTTCTCCACCCCATAGGGCCTACATACAGGGAAGGGTTAATTTTACACTCATTTTTATGAGCCTGACCCTTTCTATAAAGAACTCTGGTATAGTTTGTAATATGTTACACAACCACCCAAAAAGGCCCCACATCTCTAGCAGTTCAAATCCACCAACAGTTTCTCGGGGGAGGGGGAAGATGGGCCGCCTCCTCCCTTTAAGCTTTATATCCTCAGAAACCCAAAGGAAGGTTGCAGAGTTAGAAGAGATGTGCCAGAAGTGAGTTTGGGTTTTGTTGATGAAGCCTTTTATATAGAGTTCCAGAGTAATGTAAAAAGTTAAATTTTCTATGCCTAACCAAATAATTGACTATTTAAACCCACCCAAAGATGTCTTGGAGAAAAGTCCTGATAATCTGCTGCTAAAAGGCTTCAGCCTTTAAGTCCTATGATCACAGGTCTCTTCTCCAGCACCAAATGCCACCATAAGTCAGAATTGACTCAGAGGCCATGACAACATTCTCTTTGTCTTAACCCTTTATATCTGTGTTCAGGAAACACACAGTGGTCTCAAGCATGGGGTCAGAGGAGAAATTCCATGGCCCCTGCATCTGTCTGTGAGCTTAGACTGCTATTACTAAGATATCTGGTGTTTGGTAGATGTTGGTGTCACAACAAACATTCAGCTGCTAATCAAAGCATTGGTTGTTCAAATCCATCCAGATTATAGCCAAGTAAACCCTACAAGGCAGTTCTAGTCTATTGGATGGAGTCATTAAGAGTTGATATACGTAGTGGTGTCCAACAAAAGCAATATGCCCATTTCTTAGTCTAAAGAACTGGCATGCAAAGTGACTAAGCAGCTTTCCCAAGGTCACACAGCTAATAAGGGGAGGAAGCCAAGAACTAACCAGATTGCCCAGTACCAGATCCAAACTCCTAACCTGTGCTCTGGGCTGCTGCTTCTAATGTGATGTCAGCTTTTTCAGAAATCTGCGCTGGTCATAAATCACTCCTTGACACACTTTGTGCCCCTGTTCTCTGCCTTCTCTTTCCTGGGGTAGCCAAGTAGCATTAGTGCCGGAGGTCTTCAGCAGAGCAGAGTTCACAGCTCCATATTGCAGTGGGCTGTGGCTGCTCCCCATTGATTTCATGTCTGCAAAGCTGTCTCTTTTGTCTTTGCCTGCTGCAGTGGCTTTCTGGGATGTCCCAGTTAACTCAGCTAGATAGACACCCTTTTCCTTGAGCTACCACCCCATACCCTTAGCCTCACCTTCAGTCATGCCAAAGCTGCACTTACCTCTTCCCAGAGTGATAATTTCTAGCATCTTGGACAGACTAGCAGGTGTCACAGGCAAATCTGTCAGGGTGGAAGTGGTTTGGGGTCTGGGTACAGGGGAGCCCTCACCACTGCAGACTCCAGAGTCTTGCATTTACAAGCACGCAGACCTATTTAATCCAAGACAAAGCTGGAAATGTGGATCATGCAGGAAGTCGAATGAGGAGGCTGATGCAGATTTCTGTGTGGAAAGTCCCTGAAAATTGTTTGGTTCAGTGAGTTCCTTTGGAGACTCTTTGTCTCAGATCAGAGTTCTAAGTAGAATCACATGTCAATGGACAGAATAAAACTCCAATCTTTCTCTCTCTCTATCACACACACACACACACACACACACACACACACACACACA
>NW_006399752.1:24792030-24797587 GCF_000299155.1 Elephantulus edwardii
CTCTCTCTCTCTCTCTCTCTCTCTCTCTCTCTCTCTCTCTCTCTCTCTCTGTCTCTCTCTCTCCCGACTCTTTCAAATTCGCCATAACCTCAAAAAGAGTCTAGAGGCTATAGGATGCTGTCTCAGTGTAATAGATTTCCTATACAAAGCAAACCTCACAGGTAAAAAAAAAGCCATTTCCAAGTCTGGCTTCAGAAGGTATGTGTCAATGTCTGACCCCGCTCCCCTTGCAGACTCCTTTTTTTGTCCAGCTGTGCTACTAAGGACTTCAGCTGGTATAATTTGCAAGCCCGTAAAGGGGAGGGGTGTTTAAAGCTCACCATCTCAGCTGCCTGTCACCACAGGAAACAGTGCTCTTTGCAGTCTCAAATTTATGTCTATCCTACATAAACTTTACACTGTGCCATACTGCTGCTAAAAGTGATTTACTCACAAGCGCTGCATCACAGGATGCAGGCCTTCAGGAGGTTTGTGCTCACCCCTCTGGTGTCACATAAAGAAACCACGTGAGGGTCAGAGCACTCCTCCAGGGGGGCTGTGAATCCAGAGGTCCAGGGTCACAGCTTCTCCCTGGCTGAGGTCCCAGGAGGTGTCTCCTGGGTAATTTTAAAGCCCGACAGCCATAAAATCAGAGAGGGCTGTAGGAGCAGAAATTGCTTGTTTTTGCAGATGGAAGAAAACCCACCTATCAATAGTTTTCCTTTTTCACCCATATACACCTGGAAGGGTCTATACACATTGGAAACTTTGCCTGAAGGGGGAAAGTAAACACACACAAAACTATACATACAACTGTTACAGATTTCTGTGGGGAAAGAAAGCCTTTGAACACTATTTTACTGAGTCCCTTTGGAGACTCACTCAATAGGGAAATTTGGACTATGGATATTAATGGATTTCTCTAAATATATGTAAGAAGGATTCAAATCTGTGTTCTTCAATGTGTGATGGAAAGGAGAGTTGAGACTAGACCTTTGGATACCTCCAGTGGACGGACATACAAGATGAACCAGGAATGGAGCTATAGTTGCAGCTGAAACCACCCTCTGCCTGAGGAGGCTGTCACTTCTTTCACCTGAACAACTTCTCTTGTGCACTGCAGTTGACTGTCAGCCTCCACATCAAGCAGATCTGTACCCACAACTCCTAGAATTGAAATAAGAATATGCCTTGATGTTTGTGTTTAGTCTTTGTGATTTTTGTAACGTTTTGGGCTTCCAGAGAAAGATGAACAATTATTTTGGAACTTATATTTTAGTTCTGTACTTGGTACCAGCAGCCAGAAAATTAAGACATTAATTGCATTGGGATAGTCTGCTGTCAGAGACATCTCCAAAGTACTGAAGAGCAACGATGTCAGTCTGTGCTTGAAACAGGCCATGGTCTTTGCAATTAGAAAGCTGGACAAAGACTAAGGATAATAGAAGAATTGATGCCTTCGACCTGTGGTGCTTGAGAAGATTATTGAATATACCATGGACTGCTAGGAGAACAAACAAGATCATCCTGGAGAGGATGAAGCCAGGCTGCTTCTTGGAGGCAAGGATTCTGGGGCTTCGTCTGACATACTTTGGACATGTTGCAAGGAGGGACCAGTCCTTGGAGAGGGACATCATGCTTGGGACGGTGGAGGGACAGCACAGGAGAGGAAGACCCTCGATGAGATGGATTGATTCAGTGACTGGGGTAATGGGGGTAGGTGTGTCAGAGACAGTGAGACTGGCACAGGATAGAGCAGGGTTTAGGACTGTTGTACATAAGGTCACTATGAGCCACAGTTGACTTGATGGCACATAACAACAACAACGTTTATGAAGTATAGAACCAAAAAGGATATATGGTCAAGCCTCTTCATTTAACAAGTTTAAACACACTGAATATTGGGTTTAAGATTCAGGTTGTCCTAGAAGTCTTAGTTTGCCCTGTGTATTGGGGCAATTAACCAAAACAGCAGTAACAGAGGACAGGAAGTACCAAAGCATTAACACAAATTCTTTCTCTGTTGCGTTCTAATCCAGAATGGGTTAGCAGCTTTCCCAAATGTCTCTTCTCTGACCTGGACTTAGGACACCAGCATTTTTCTTTAGAGGTTTGGGTTGACTTCATTTTGGCATTTTTGGTTTGGACTTGTTTGGTTTTTGTTTTTTGGGATTTTTTTGGTGGGGAGCGTATTTATTGAGACTTCTCCTAGATCCCCTGTTATCAACTAATCAACAGCTGATTAGGGGCCAGATCTGGGAGATGGTTTAGTAATTGTGCTCATATCTCATTTACTATAATCTGTCACTTGGCTTCACCAACAAATGAGACTTCTGGGAAATGTTATTTCCTCATATATTTGAGCAAAGAAATGGAAGTGGTGGGAATCTAGCCATTCTCAGCCATGAGCTTGGTGTACACTCAGTCCTCACCTCGCATTATCAATACTGACTTGTATGCATGTCACCTTCGTTGTATGATTTAGGGACCATTAGAAGTGAATGTCCCGAGACAACTCCTGTAGCTTGTCTCCTCTCTACCGTTAGAGACTCATGTTGGGTTCAACCTTGCCTTGATCTTTTCTTTCTCTTTCAAAATGGTGTCAGTTATCACCTTATTTCCTCTCAGCTTCAAATTCATCGTTGGTTACCTGCTCTTAAAAACTGGATCTGTGCTCTTGATTTTTTTTTTAAGCTTTTTCACTGAAAGGTCCTGGAGAGACCTTGTAGAAGAAAGATATTTCTTGTCATGGTTGCTAAGCACAGTTCCTGTCATGGTTGTCTATGCTCCCTTAGCTCTGTCTCCTGCAGTGAACATGGTTTCTTAGCATCAGGCTCCAGGCTTCTGTTTAACAAGGGGCTTCTCCAGCGCCAGCTCCTGTACTATGTGGTGACCAGCAGCTTCTCTAGCACACCCTATTTCTCGGGTGTTTTTTGTAGTAATGTATCTAGAGCTAATGTCTTAGCTAATGTCTTAGGCTAAGTCTTCTAGAAAAGCAAAACTAATGAGACATATATATAAGAGACAAACAGACATTGATTTATATTCAGGAAATGGTTCTGTGGTTTATACCTCAGGAGACAGCCAAGTCCAAAGGTCAGTAAGAAGGGTTACAAACTGCTCACTTCTGAGGCTGACAAGTCCAAGGTCAGCAAGTAGAGCAGGCCACTGGTTCAAGTTCAGAGGTGACGGGTCAGCAAAGATGCAGGATTGAGCAAAAAGTTCACTAATTTTATCTAAGAGTCTCTATATATTTCCAGTAAAGGAATTTATACATATCTTGAGGGAAGTTCTGCATCAGATTGTATTACTAAATAACTGCCTCTGATCCTACCTAATTAACATCATAGATGTTAGGACTTAGAACACATAATATAGATATAATACATTGAGAATCATGGCCATGGTAACACACAACATCAACCATTACTTGATTGTGTTTTCTGGATGGCCTATGAGACACATTTCTACCAATGCAGCATCCTTGCGTCTCCTCTGCCATCCAGGGAGCCACAGCTATGCCCTCCAAACAAGGTCTGAATCTCAGGGCTGGAGAGTGGAGGACCAGAAATTTTCCTTGGATGATCTGTCACAGACTTAAGGTAGCGGTTGTACCTTTTATCTGCTATTCCTGTACTATTTAGCGTTCTCTTCACCTCACACTAGCCAGTTTGTTATTTCAACCTCCTATAATAGTTAATAATTCTTTATATTACACTTCTCTGCTCAAATTGCTTTGTAATTTCTTTTTCTTCATTCTACCCAGTCTAATTAAGAATACATATATATGTTGAGTGACATTCACAGTTACTGACACTTGAATGTGAGTGTTTTCTTTGATGTTTGTTGCTATCTTACTAACACCTAGAGGACACTAGGTACCTTAAGGCCAAGAGAGGGAAGAGTAAGAATAAAGGTATTATGGGAAAATCCTAAAGAAAACTCTGCCTATTTCACAGTGTTGCCATGGGCTGCCAATAGCAGTCAAGTGTTATTCTCTAGTTCAGGGCAAAATCTTTGCTTCCCCAGGGTCAGCCGAACAGCACCAAGTAGAGAATGAAAGCACTCGTTTCTCTGGTGAAGCAGCAACTATTCCACCCTGATAAGCTTTGTATATTTCCCTCTTTGTTGTTTTGCTTCTTAATGGCACATAAACGTGTGTGGTCATATAAAACATAAAGCAGACAGAAGACTGGACCTTTTCTTTCATTGGCAGAGCTGGGACTACTCCCTAGGTGTACATTAGCTCCTGCAGACAGGGCTTTATCAGCTTCAGGCTGCAAGGAAAACGTGAGTAAAAACATAAGGACTCTCAGACAATGAAGTGACTCAGTTAAAGAGAGAGTTAGGTTGCCTTTCTCTGGAGGTGGTTAAAAATACTATGGCAACTTGGCTCTTTAAGATGGCGTGGGTGTGGTCTCTTGATTAAAAGCCAGAATAGGTATAAGACAACAAATACCCCTTCCAACTTAAAAAAAAAAAATCTTTCAAAGTAATATAGACACTAATTTTTTTAAATGGTAGAGATTTGTATTTTATTTTTTGTTTTTATTTTAATTTGAGTGAAAGTTTACAAAGCAATTTAATTTTTCCATTCAACAATTCACATATATATATATTTTGAGATTAATTACAATGCACACATTATAACCATATTCTTTCTGTTTCTTTTCTGTAATTCTCCTGTACATTAATCTTTCTATCCTTACCCTCCCTGCCTTCTGAGCATTAAAACTAGGCAAATGGCTATTCATTTGATCATGTATAATTTAATGTTTTAAGGAGTGAGTACCTCCCTGGTATTATTGTTCACCTTATATCTATCTAGCATTTGGATGAAAATTGAGTCACAGAGGAAGAAGGGCTTATTTAGAAAATCAACTCTCTCCTCTCTCATCTTTATGTTGTATCTTCACTAATTCACACCCCTCAATTTTTCTTCATGCTGTAGATTTATGCTTTTAAAAAATTCTTATACTTTCTTTATAGCTCATTTATTTTAATGAGGTCCTAGTGGCACAGTGATAACTAAAAGGTTTGAAGTTTGATTTTACCAGCTGTTCTGTGGAAGAAAGATGAACCGTTTCCTCCCATAAATATTTATAGCCTCAGAAGCTTGATGGAGAGCTGTATATGTGTGTGTGTATATACATATATATATACACACACATGCATATACATATACCTATATATGTTTTGTTTCCTTCACAATTGGGTGTAAGCTGATTGGAGTTGACCTCATATTTAAAAAGGCAGTTGGGCCCTCAGGCCTGGTTTTGTTTCCAGTCAAACATTCTTCTAAATACTATAGCAATGGTCTTCTAATTTTGATGTACAAAAGTAACTCATGGTTGCTCTGATGCTAAACACTGTGACACTGATGTGTCAAATGTATTACTTATGGGAGACAATGTTTGGTAGAGCTTCCAGATTAAAACAGCTTGGAAGCCATAAAATATATTAATTTTAAACTCTTCTCTCCCTCATCAGCTTCAATGCAGTAGGGCATTGTGATTATCGTAAGAGTCCCAAATGAGGGTTGCAGAGTGGAGTATACTTGGGGTGGGGGTGGGGATGT
>NW_006399752.1:24797767-24807388 GCF_000299155.1 Elephantulus edwardii
AATAACAATTAAAAAAACAGCTTGGAAGCAGGAGTGGCATCCACTTCAAAATAGCTTGCCTCCGGAAACACTATGCACTTAGAGAAATGATAATAGTTATACAACAGAGTTCAGGTCTTTCATTCATAGTGTCACTATGAGTTGTAAATGACTCAACAGCACTTACCAACAACAACAATAACATATATATCTCAAGAGCTCTGGTGACCTAGTAAGTAAGTAGTTGTGCTTTAGTGGAGTTATAACTTTGAAAAATGGCTTTTCTAGCCATTGCGTTAGCCCCACTGAGGGCATGGTCTCCAGCTACTTCAACTTGCAAATCATCAACAGCTGTGAAACCAATATAAGAGAGCATGCTTTCCACACTGTGGCAAGACTCTGAAGAGAATATTAAGAGGTTGTGGCAAGGTGTAGCCTGACAGTACCCTGGAGATGGAGCCAAAGTTAAAGGTTTTGCTTGTGGGTGACTAAATGGAAAGTTGACTGTGACTGCTTTGAAACAAATGCTGGGTGATAGAGGAAACTAGAGGTTGCTTTGTGCTACTGAACTGAACCTAGACTTTCACTTATTGACTGAGAAGCTCTCTGAACTAATTGAAGTATTGTATCTTGATGTTAGTCTGTCTTGGGACTGCTGTTTACTAAACCTGAAACTTTCACTGTGTAATATTCTTGGTTTCCCTAACTCTCAACCTACTTATTACCCTAATAAACTCCACAACTGTGAGTAAAGTCTGTGAATCAACCTGCAATGAACATGAGACTCTATGATTCATAGAAATAGATATAGGAGCACAGAGGATAGCATATCTGACCTTGGAGATATTTGTTTGGTACTATGGATATTATTGATGGCGACATTTCCACTCTATGGAGTGGGTAGCAGTCAGACTCGTCTACCTTCACATTGCATCTGCTGTCAACCCAAAAGAAGGTGGTTCACATCCACCAGTTGCTCAGCAAGATACAATGGGGGTTCTCTTCCCCTGCAAATTATGGCCTGTGAAAACTCACTTGTGAGTCAGCTATGAATCAGATCTTGCTCAATGCCAGTGAGTTTAGAGTTTGAGTTTGACACTGTATGGTTCAAAATTCGGAAACATGCATGCCACGGATGCATTCTATCTCTATACCTAGTCAATTTATTTGCAAGCAGATCAACTGAGAGGGTGGACTCTATGAGGAGAAATGTGACACTAGGATTGGAAGACTCATCAACAACCTGTGTAATGCAGAAGGCATAACCTTGCTTGCTGAAAATGAGGAGGACCTGAGGCATTTTCTGTAGAAGATCAAGGACTACAGACTTCAATGTGGATTGAAGTACAACATCAAGAAAAAGATTCTCACCACTGGACATATTGGCAGCATCATGATAGACAGTGAAGAGATTGAGATTGTTAACAGCTTCAACTTGCTTGACTCCACAATCAACACTCTTGGTAACAGCATCCAGGAAATCAAAAGGTGAATTTCACTGGGAAAATCTACTGTTACAGACCTCTCTAGAGTACTGAGGAGCAATGATGTCAGTCAAGAGACTAAGGTGTGCCTGATACAGGCCATGGTCTGCAAAATTACTTGCTATGTATTAGAGAGCTGGGAAATGACTAAAGATGATAGAAGGAGAATTAATGCCTTTGAGTTGTGATACTGGAGAAGAGTGTTTAAAATTCTATGGATTGCTAAGAGAACAAACAGGTTCATGCTAGAGAGAGTGAAACCAGGCTGCTCCTTGAAGACAAGAATTTTGAAACTCAGTCTGACATTCTTGGGGCATTTTGCAAGGAAAGACCAGTCCTTATAGAGGAGCATCAGGCTTGGAAGGTTGGAGGGACAGGGCAGGAGAACCCTAGATGAGATTAATTGATTCAGTCACTAGGGTAATGATTGTAGGTGTGTCAGAGACAATGAAATTGCCTCAGGTTAGAGCAGGGTTCAGAGCTGTTTTGCATAGGGTCCCTATGAGTTGCAAGTGACTCAATGGCACATTAACAACATAGAAAGTTCTAATGGTCTAGTACATAGGGAATTTCACTACCAACCCAAAGAGAGGTGAGTTGGATCCACCAACTATTCCATGGGGGAAAGATGGACATTCTTTCCCAGTGTGGTTCATAGCCTTTAAAAGCTTGCTGAAAGGTCAGCTATGGGTTGATTCCTACTTGACAGCAATGAATTGAGTGAGTATGTGTATATGGATAGAGAGCCAACAAACAAACAAAAAAACCCCGAACAACCGAAACCCCTCATTGCTGTTGAATCAGAAACAACTCAGCAGGTTTTCTGAAGCTGTAAAGCTGAGCAAAGATAGGCAACTTCCTCCCTCCTGAACAGCCTTAGAAACCTAAGAGAGGGCCAGTATGAGTTGGTGTAACTCCACAGCAAAGAGTATGAGGTGTGTAAATATGTGTGAAAGTTATGTGTCAACTTGAGTGACCATGATTCTCTGACTTTGCAGTCATGATGTAGGTATCTCTTTGATGAGATCTGTTTTGAGCAGCCAATCAGTTGTAAAGTTTCCCTGATGTGTGGATTGCATTGAATATATATGGATGTCTTGCAAAGCTCTCTCACTTGGTGCTTGAGCAGCATCTCACATTTGCCTCATCATCATTTGGCCTCCAGTTCTCTGAATGTGAGCCAATGGTCTACATTGTATATATAGCCAGTAGCTATATTGTCTGTCAATTTTCAATCCATCAGCCTCTGAAATCAGAGCCCTGTCCTCTGACTTGTGATCTTGGGTTCATCAGCCCCTGCCGCTATATGAGCCAGGGGAAGTTTCTTGCCTGACATTTGTCCCATAGATATAGGATTTGCCAGTCTCCACTAGCATATGAGCCTTTTCTTTGAGACAAATCTGTATCTCTGCATGTATATATCTCTAAGTTTCACTGGTTTGCTTCTTTAGAGAACTCAGCCTAAGGAAAGCATGTATATACATGTATATGTATGCAAGCATATATATCCATATACAAAAAATATAGTAAAGTACAAAGGGATACAGATATAACAAAACATCTCATGTTTGAAGGTTTAATGAAATAGTTTTATAGGACAGCTTGGTCAATTGGCATAATACAGTTCAAAAAGTTTATGTTCTACATCCCAGTTGGTAAGTAGTGACTGGAGTCTTAAAACCACTGCAATAAACAAATTATTAACAGTGGAAAATAGTAAGATAGTGTAATGTCTACAGTCTCAAAGTTTTAAGTCCTTGGAGAGGAAACGTGACAAAACAACTAGAACCAAAGTGTTTGACAAATGATTAGTCCATCTCACTATCACTACTGACACTTAAGAGGCACTTGTTGTTGTTATATGCCATCAAGTTACCTGCAATTCAAAGCAATCCCATGTACAACAGCTCTGAAGCCTGCTCTTTCCTGAGTAAGTCTCACTGACTCCAACAAATCAACCTCCATTGCCCTAGTTACTGTATAATCCATCTCATCCAGGGTCTTCCTCTCCTGCGCTGTCCCTTCACCCTTCTGAGCATGATGTCCTCCAAGGATCAGTCTCTCCTGGCCACATACCCAAAGTATGTGAGACAGAGCTTCAAAATCCTGGCCTCCAAGGAGAAGCTTGGCTTCACCCTCTCCAAGACAGACTTATTTGTTTTCGTGGTAGTCCATGATATGTTCAAGACTCTTCTTCAGTACCATAACTCAAAGGGATCACTTTTTCTTCTGTCATCCTTAGTCACTGTTCAGCTCTGCTTCTTATTCTATGCCCACCTTTCTGAAAGAAAAATTGAGGGTTGTGTAATGGACAAAAGGAGATAAATGAAGCTTTATTCAAAACACTGCTAGCTTACTGCTTCATTCCATCTCTATGTATGCCTCTCCCCAGTGGCTTAATCACCATAAGCTAAAGCCAAAATGGAACCATTTGTCAATGAGTTGCTTCTAACTATGTTTGATAGCTTTCAAGGTTGTGATCTTTGGTAGATCAATAGGCTCATATTCCATGCCACATCTTGGTGGGTTTGAACTGCTAAACTTTAAATTAGTACTCAAGTGTCCAAAGGTTGATGCCACCCAAGGATTCCATGCTTTAATTAGTGAGTGGCACCACTTAACATCATGTAATATGACCATTAGCCTTTCAAATTTATTTATTAGCATTTGTTTAAAAGAGAACTCAGGTAAAAGATTACTAGAATATACCATTAAAGGAGCTGGCGGTGGTAAGCTATGTCATTTACTTAACACACACACACACACACACACACACACACCCAAAACTGCCATCAAAGCTCTTTAGCACATAATGCATTTCAGCAATCAGAGCCAGAATCTGAGAGCATATTAAAGAAAAGCAAGAGAAAATACTTATAATCGTCATATTTTAAATGCCTTACTTCCTGCCAATCTGATATCTGTTCCCAGAGAAGCATAAGTTGCCCATTCTGCCAGCATCTTTGTCAGCTGCCAGCTGTTACTTCCCTGGAAAAAGGGTCAGAAGGCTGCTGGTAGCTAATAGCCAGCCAGAAGCTGCGAGTGGAGCCATGCCTTATGGGGCTTAGCTGCCGGCTGATTGTCAGCTGAGCGCTACAAGTCCTGGTTTGATAAAAGCCAGCTATAGATTTCAAACCTCCTTTTTTCCTTTTTCCATTTGTGCTCCTAAATTGTCCAGCACTCCAAATGGAACTCAGCGAGCAAGCAGGCCTTTGTTCTGCCTTGTTAGACACCAGCAGCGAGAGTCCTCTCCCAACAATCACTTTGCAGGGTAGGGGAGTGAGCTGAGGTGAGGTGAGGCTGGAGGAGAGGGACTGGGGCTGGTTGGGCCACACAATGTCCAACCCTAAGTGAAGATGAAACAGGTCCCTGAGGCCCAGCAGAGAGGATTTTATGCTCGATCTGAAACATAGACTCAGATTCTTTGGTTGTTTCTGTGACAGCTGGGGGTTGAGGGTGGGATGTGCAATGAAATATGTCACCAGCATGATATGCCAGGCTTGAAACCCAATTCTTCAACTTCTTCAGCCTTCCAGCTGTTCATAGTGGCTAGCAATCTAGAATGACCTTCTCTGAGACACAGTGAGGAATTCAGAGTCTATGGATGTTAAGGGCAGGCTGCGGGGATAGCAGGCAGCAGGAACTCCACATAAGTGTGTGTCTTACATTACGATACTCAGAGGTGGTCGAGCACAATGCAGCAATGGTGAGAAATAAACACCCAGCAGAAGCAGGCTTTGAGTTAAAGGAAGTGAACAATGCATTTCAACTAGTTCAAGTCATCGCTGGCTGCTTATTGTGAATATTAATCCCAGAGAGGGAGTTGGCTTTGACCCAAATCAAAAGACTGGTGAAAGCTGAAAACAGCAAAACATTTGGGATCTTTACAGGAAGGCTCACCTGTGAGCCAAGCGTTGATGCCGAGTCTCAAAGAGAAGCCAGAGCTGAAAAACAGCCTCTCTCGCTTCCCAGACACAGCTGTCCGTAATAACCAGCCCCTCCTGCCCTTGGCCCCACCTGTCCCCTCTGGGGCTCTCCACGGCGGCGAAGGAGAACGGTTTTGCCTGAGGGTGTACAAGATAAAAGAGCCAAGATGCCTCATTTATTTTTAATATTCCTAAAGTTTCTGATGTAACAAAGGGGTAAAGGGACATCACTACAAAGAGATAAAATGATGCCCCCATCCAGCATCTTAGAGAGTAGTATTGATCCTGGTATTAGATGGCAATTTTGTTCATGGTCTTATCTTGATGTTGGTTGTCTGTGAAGGAGAGATCCCAAGCAATGGTCAGGAAGGAGACGGTTGTCAACAGAATAAGAGCCAGCTGGTTCTGCCGGATAAAGCTGCAAGAATGTTAATTGCTCCCTGGGTGCTCTGAGACTCAGGTCTAGGGCCACAAAGAGGACAAGGAGCTAGAGAAAGAGGTCTGTGGAGAGAGCAGACAATGCTCTGTAGACATAATGTGAGAGATGATCTGTAAGATATCATCCAAGGCAAAGGTGGCCAACAGGGCTTGGCATGCCTCCTGTTAGTTGTCCTGAGGTTGGCCTCAGAATCATTATGACCTCGCACAGGATGGGATCTAATCATGTAATCCATAGAGTTTTCATTAGCTCATTTTCCAGGAAAATAGATCACCAGGCCTTTCTTCCTAATTTGGCATAGTCTGTAAGCTTCATTGAAACCTATTCAACATCATAACAATACTCAAGTCAGATGGGTGGTGGCTGTGCTTCATGTGTGTTGGACAGGAATTGAACTCCAATTTCCAGCGTTCAAAGTAAGAATTCTACCATTAAATCACTATCTTCTCAAATGGCCCAGAAGCAATTGAAAATAATCTACTTGGTCTGCTCTAGACTTTTAGGACATTCATGGCTCCTGAATCTATAATTAAAATCTCTGTTATGTGCAAAATAGAGTGTGACTGTGACCTTTTGGACAAAGGGAGAAGAAAGGGTAGAGAGGTAAAGAAGGAGTAGCAAGTGAGTACTTTAACCTTGCATGCCCAGCCTGCCAGCCACTTAAAAAAAAAACACCCACCCTTGCCTTCCTGTCAGTACTGACTCCCAGCTGACCCTACATTGAGGAAATTTGTAAATTGCCCGAGAGGAGATTGTCTATCTTTTTCTTTTGGAACCATTTATGGATTTGAACTGTTGCCTTTGGATTAGTAGGGCAACTGGCAACTGGCAGCTTCATGATGGATGGAGAAGAGACTGGGGTTGTTAATAATTTCAGCTTGCTCAGCCCCACAATCAACATTCTTGGCACCAGCAGTCAGGAAATCAAAAGAAGAATTGCATTGGAGAAGTCTGCTGTCAGGGACCTTGCCATAGTATTGAGGAGCAGTGACATCAATCTAGAGACGTAGATGCACCTGATCCAGGCCATGATCTTCACAATGACATGCTATACATCAGAGAATTTGATAATGACTAAGTATGACAGAAGAAGAATTGATACCTTTGAGTTGTGGTGTTAGAGAAGAGTATAGAACATAACATGGACAACCAGGAGAACAAATAGGTCTGTCTTGGAAAGGGTAAACCAAGTTTCTCCTTGAAGCTCCATCTCACATACTTTGGGCACATGGCCAGAAGGGACCAGTCCTTGGAGAAGGACCTCATGCTTGGAAAGGTGGAGGGACACGCAAAAGAGGAAGATCCTGGATGAGATGGGTTGATGCAATAACTGGGGTGATGGGATTAGGTGCACCAGAATCAGTGAGACTGGCTCAGGCCAGGGCAGGTCTCAGAGTTGTTATACGTAGGGTCACTGTGAGTAGCAGACAATTTGACAGCACATGACAACCACAACAGTGCTAGAAGATGAACCTTCTACATTGGAAGACATTCAAAATGCACAATAACTACAACAATGAACTTGAGCACACCAAGGTGACAAGGCCCAAAACCAAGCAGCATTTTGTCCTGTTGTGTATGACAGTGCCATGACATGCAATAGAAGGCATCTCCATGGTAACTAAGAATAGCAACAAAAGTATTTTTACACAGATCATGCCATTTACTATTACTTTCGTTCTCAGTCAAGTTTCTCTTTGCCTGGTGATAACACTCGACCAATTGACTCGGGGCTCACCTGGGCTCCTCCAGCCCGCCACCTGTTCATGTCTTCTGCACCCACATTAGGGCCTTTATCAGGGTATCTCATTCTTTGCCAATTTAAAGAAAAATAAATTGATACCCAAAAAATTAACTGTTTAGGCTTGCTTCTGAATTCTAGAGGTGTAGTCTAGGTGGACAGAGGAAGCAGAAGGAAATGACTTGGTGTCATTTTTGACGTGCTGTGTTTGATGGCCTACTCTGTAGGGAGCTGTGCTGTTAACCCAAGGTGGCACCTCTCTGCTCATTCCATCCACCAGCTGCTCCAAGGAAGATATGTGGGTGATCTCTTCCCGTACAATTTACAACCTCTGAAACCCACTGGAGGGTTCGGCTATGAGTTGGTTCCAACTCCACAGCAATGAGCTTGAGGGTTGTTTTTTGGCTTTGGGTTTTGTGTGTGTTTGTTTTGTTTTGGAAAAACCTATTTGTTAATGCAAAGTGTGAGCTTGATGCTCCACCCAAAATGTCGCATGACCTGGCAAGAAGACAAGACTGATCTGTATGATGAGACGGTAGGAATGTGGGGACGTGCCCAGGCATCAAGGGAGATAGGCGTCCCATGTATTAGAATCAGGGAAAGGGGTACAGTATGGTAGAATAAAAAAAAAACATCATAAAGACTGAAGTTTAAAGGGAAGTTAACCCATGAGAAATCCCTCATGACAGGCAGAACTGATGGTCTTCAGATTAGAAGTGCCACCCTTAGGCCCTGGGCTCTAGACTCTGTGTGGTTCACACCCAAGTAGCAATATCTGCATGTGGGAGCTTGCTAGAAATGTAGATTTCCAGGCCTAACCCCAGCCTCAATAAGTCAGAATCTTTTAAAAAATATCTACTCATTTCTATGCGCTCTGGTTTTTGGTAAGAGAAGTTTCAGATACCAGCAGGTACCCAGGGTACTCTTAACTGCACATTAGAATTGCTGAGTAAACATTTAAAAATATGCTTCTATTAACTCCAGAAATTTTTATTTAGTTGGTGTGAACTACGCCTGACATTCTGCTTTTCTAAAAGTTCTCGTGTTACTGTAATCAGGGAACTGCAGCCTTCAAGGGCTACACCAATAAACTGGCTCCCCAGGAAAAGAAAATAGCAGAACTGTAGTATTTGCCAACTTCTGATATATAAACATCTGCACTATAGTTCATTTTGGGGCGCTCAGCTGGCCTAGTGGTAGAAAACAGCCCTGCAATCCAAAAGGCATGCAGTTCAAATCCACCAGCTGTTCCACAGGGCCCGTGTGATTTATTGTCTCTGAAAACCCACTGGAGGGCCAGAGATGGGTCAGTTCTGACTCGATGGTACACAACAACAACATGGTTCATTTTAGAGAGCTCTGACGAAGCTCTGACAGCCTACTGATTAGAAACTGAACTGCAATTTGAAAGGCATGCCGTTCATATCCACCAGCTGCTCCGCAGGAGAAGGATGGGCCATCTCCTCCTGTGTGATTAACTGCCTCTGAAAACCTGCCATGGGTCAGTTCCGACACAACAGTACACAACAACAACAACAACTTATGATTTAGTGGTAAGGTTGTGCTGCCAACCTGAAGCCACACAATTCTAATCCACTAACTTCTCCGCAGGAGGAAGATGGACAGTCTTTCCCTGACTTGACTTATTGCCTCTAAAAACCCACTGGAGGGCCAACTATAGGTCGGTTCCAATTGGATGGTACATAAGAATACCACAGCATTGTTGTTCTTAGGTGATGCTGGGTAAATTACAACTCATAGCAACCCTATGAGCAATAGATCTGAACCTTGCCCTGTCCTATGCCATCTTGACCATCTCTGATATTCGCAAAGCCATTGTTGCTCTCACTGTATCAACCCGTCTCGCTGTGGCTCATCCTCTCTTACTAATCCTCTACCTTCTCCAACATGATGTAAGGCCTCGCTCCTCCTGACAACATGTGTAAAGTATGTGAGACAAAGTTTCATTATCTTTATCTCTAAAGAGCATCTTGCTGGCACTTCCTCCAAAACAGACTTGTTTGTCCTTTTTGCAGTCCACACTGTTGTGTC
>NW_006399752.1:24808199-24859686 GCF_000299155.1 Elephantulus edwardii
CAACAACAACAATGGCCTGAATCAGACGCACTCTGGAATATTAAAAAGTCCTTCTCTAACACCACTGTTCGAAGACATTGATTCTTCTTCAGTCATCCTTATTCAGTGTTCAACTTTCAAATGAATAGGAAGCAATTGAAAAGGCTATGGCTTGCTTCAGGCCAGCACATACTATATTATTACGTTTAATAGCACAGTAGAGTTAGTGAGAGATGTGCAGAGTTGGAGAGTTTGTGCCAACCAGCAAACCAAACCACAGGGCCCAGGACCTGTGTCTACCCTGAACCTCTCTCAGATGGGCTCATACTACCTCAGCATACTACCAGGGCTAGTGCTGGACTGTTCCTTAAGTGGATGGTATAGAATTTAGATGGGTGGTTTAAACTGTTCAAATGCATACACTTAAGGCCCCTCATCTGTCAGGTTGACATGATGGGAAGAGAATGGATGAAACAGTCAAGACTGGTGCCTGCATCTTTATTCTTGCCCAGTCCCTATAAATGGAGGAGTGGAACTTCAGAATATGTTCCATTTTGCATTTCTAGCTTTTCTATGGGCTCTGCTGTGCTATAAAGGAGTTCCTGAGTGATGCAAATGGTTAAGTGTCCCACTACTTAACAGAAAGTCGGTGCTTCACATTTACCCAATACTACCTTGGAAGAACGCTCTGGTCATCAAAATGTTACAGCCATTGAGGACCCTATGGATCACAATTCTGTACTAATATGGGTAGACGTAGGTTTGCCATGAGTAGAAATAGATGCCATGGCAACTGGTTTGATTTTGGTGTGCTATACTACAGGAGCCCTCTATTATCACCAGAAATTCTCAGTTAGTCCTGGAGAAGAGTTTAATGCACCCTCAGGGAGCTCTAGTAGTCTAGAGGCAAGGAGTTGCACTGGCAACCCAAGGGCACTTGAAATCCACCAGCCACTTCACAGGAAAAAGATAGAAAATCTCCTTTCATGAGATTTACAGTCTCTGAAAACTCGCCAGAGGATAGGCTATGAGTTGGTTCCAACTTGACAGCAGTGAGAGAAAGGCCTTGAGTTAGGTGTTAGCATAAGAGAATTAAGACAGTTCTCCTGCCCTGGGTGAGTGGAAGGTGGACAGCCAATGCAGAAGCAAGAGAACTTGAAAGCATTAAGAATGTGAGTGGGGCAAGCAGGAGAATCGCTATTTCCCAGGAATCATTGGGAAGTTGTTGATTGTTGGACTTTCCACAGGATGTCAAGAAGAACTTAAGCCATTTTATTTGTTTGCTACAGGAAAGGCAATCCCAGAAGGCTGGCCGATTAGGGTAAGGAGCCTAAACACTGGAGTTAGCTTGCATGGGTTAAATTCTAGTTTTATCACTTACTAGCTCTGTGGCCTTGGAAAGGTTACTTAAGCTTTTGTTTCCTACTGTTTACCTTCTTTATAAACCAGCGGAATGTATCAGTGTGCAGTTCAGAGGCAGCGAAGCATCAAAGAAAACAAAAGGTTTAGAGGAGGAAAGCTAGCTGGAAGGTGGACCTCCCAGTTTTGTGGAGTACACAAAGGGAAAGACACCCAGAACCCGTGAAGGAAATTTTTTAATAAAAATAAGCCCACAGCAAACCCACCTCCTCCCAAGGAGTTACTACCATGAGCCTTCCCTCCTTTTCCAAGGAAGAAAAGGAATGTGATGTTATTGGGCCAATCCCAGTAAGACCACCAAACCAGAACATAGGACATTTGTATAATATTAAGTAGCTAAACTCTCTAGGTTCATTTACTGTAACAAAGACCCCAAACAACAAGGTAGAAATTTGTCTCACATGAACAGTCTCTGACATAATCAGAAACTCAAACGCCTTCCCTATTGTTGTTCCTGGGATACTGCTGTCAACCACTTGGGCTTCAATGGTTTACCACCACCATTATATCCATGTTCTAGCCAATGAAAAGGCAAAGAGGAAGGAAATGACCTTAGGGTTGCATCGTATCTCATTTCTCATAGCTACATAGTCTTACCCAGTTGCAAGGAAAAGTGAGTAATGTTGTCTTTATTCTGCCTGGCCTTGGGCAGCTAACAATTTTATTACCATGGTAAGAAGAGGAGAATGGGTGTTGGTGTTCAACTCTAAGTCTTTGCTACAGACATCAACATCTCAAACCAGGTTGAGCTGAGCCAAGCTTTACTAGCATGCATACCATAGCCAAACTTTCTGCCATTAACTCAATTCTGATTCTTAACAAGCCTACAGGACAGAGTAGAACTGTCCTGTGGGGTTTCCAAGGATGTAATCTTTACAGAAAGAGACTGGCACATCTTTCTCCCACAGAGCATGTGGTGGTTTCAAACTGTTGACTTTTTGGTTATAGTTACCACCTTAATTACTAAGCCACCAGCTTCCCTCTGTCCCAGATCTTGTCCTGAAGAGAAACAAGGAGAAATGCCAAAATCCCAAATAATCACCAAATAGAAATGGAGTCAAATGTGACTGAATTCTCTCTTATTGTTAAATATCAGGTCTTTTGCCCACATTTAGTGGGACGGTACCTCATGAGGAAAGATAAACTAGTAAAGGGGGGAAAGTATTTGTTGCTTAATTTAAAAGTGAATAACTGGAAATCCTAAGTCTCTGTAAACTTTCATAAAAATTAATTTAAAATAAATTAATTCATTTTTAAAAGTGAAATCAGTTCTCTCTCTCTCTCTATCTCTCTCTCTCTCACACACACACACACACCCTGCAGATCTTATAATAGGCCTGAGGAAAATTGGGGGTGGGGGAGGTGTAGTGGTCGTGGTGTGATAGTTTGAAAAACTAGTCTTTTTATCCTAGTCTTTCACCAGTTTTTCACTTCTCAAATTACCCATTTATCTCTTGGCTTAAGCATCCCTTCTAGTTCTAATTTTCCCCAGAGTCACAAATACCTTAGGCTCAAAATGTCCTCCCATCACCCAAGCTCCTGAAATCACCCCAAATATGTAAACCCTTTCAGGAAAAACAGACGCAGTAAAACTTTCTGTCCTCTTTTGTTTTTAAAACACATTTGCAAGAACATATTTCTCATCAATGTTGTTGTTAGATGCCATTGATGTAATGGAGTAAAACTGCCCCACAGGGAGCTCTGGTGGCCCCATAATGGGAAGGAGTTGAGCTGCCAACCCAAAGAGACGTGGTTCAACTCCACCAGCTGCTCCATGGCAGAAGGATGAGCAATCTCTTCCTGTGTGATTACAGCCTTTGAAAACCTGCTGCAGGGTCAAGACTTGATTTTGACTCAACGGCACCACAACAGAACTGCCCCCTGGAATTTCCTAGGCTCTGATTTGTTTGGATGCAGGTCATTTTCCCACAGAGATGCCAAGAGGGACCATCAGTCAGCAGCTGTGCACTCTTGCACACCAAGGCACCTTTTCTTATGGTTAGAACTGGTGTGTCTATTCACTCTTACTGCTATATGCACTCTGCCAACCAGGCAGGGTTGAGAGGAAGTCTTTTAAAGGAAAAGAATAAGTTGTTTTCTTCCTCCTGGTAGGAAGGTATGAGCATCAAGGCACTAAAGTCAGAGAAAGCAAAGACAGTTCTGCTCACATAGGAGCTTCCATGTGGTCCAAGGGGCAAAAGGATTCATTCATCTCCAGAACCAAGTGCAGAGCCAGGTGAACAACGGGCCTCAGGCTATATAACTCCACCATTGCTTTCTCCTCAACTAGGCTCCCGTGTACACTTGTCCTATCTGTTATGAAGCACATTGTGACATAAAATACATATTCATATTCTGTTGTTAGTACTTAAAAAATAGTTTATTCTACTAATGGAATTTTTGAGATGACAGAAACAGGAATTAGATCATAATAATGGTTACATAATATTATACTATAATGAATATATACTATGATGAATATGAAAATCACTGAATTGTTACTTTGAAAATGGCTTAGGTGGTGAATTTTGTGTTAGAGTAATTCTACTTCAAAAAGCTATTGCTACTTGTGAATGTTTTAGTATTACATATTATTTTGTTGAGTGTTGACTAATAACTATTTTTGTATGTTGATCAAGTTATGTATGTACCTGCTATTTATTGTCATAATACACTCACTGGTGTAGGGTCAGATCTGACTCCGTAACTCTCAAGGCTATAAAACTTAACAAGTTTATACATCTTTTGCTCATCTTTTCCTTCAGAGCTGCTGATGTATTTGAACCAATGACCTTTTGTTTAGCAGTGCAACATGGTATGGACTACATCACCAGAAATCCTTTTTAGTCATTGTTGTTAGATGCCACTGAGTCAAGTACAACTCATAGCGACCCTACGAAAACAGACCTGAAACCTGTCCTATTCTGTGCCATCCTCATCATCCCTATACACTTGCGCCCATTCTGTAGTCCCTGTGTCATTTCATCTGGTCGAGGATCTTCCTCTCTTTCATTGACCCTCTACCTTCCCAAGCATGATGTCCTCTTTAAAAGAATAGCATCTTCTAGCCACATGTCCAAAATATGGTATGTGAGATGAAGCTTTCTCATCTTTGCCTCCAAGGAACACTCTGGTTTCTTTTAACCTTCTCCACAACCTATCTTTCTGTTCTTTTGGCAGTCCGTGAGAGATATTCAGTACTCCAACACCACAACTCAGAGGCATCCATGCTTCTTCCGGCATTCTCCAGCTTTCATGTGCATAGCAGTGATTGAAAGGAAATATAAAGAATGTGTGCATTCTCCTTTCCAGTAGCTACTATTTACTGAGCAGAGGACCTCTGAATTTGTAGAAAGTTGCACTGTTAACCCTATGGCAGTGTTTTTCTGGTGTTTTGAATCCACCAGATGCTCTGAGGGAGAAAGGTGAACAATCTCCTCTCATGGAATTTACAACCTTGGAAATTAAATGGAGGGTCAGTTATCAGTCAGAACCAATTCAATGACTATGAGTGAGTGTGTGATTTATTGAGCACAAGCCAAGCATTGCATGTATATAAGTTATTTCATCTAATCTTCATAACAGCTCCACCAGGGGTACTGTGTATAATTGTGCAATTTGGGCTGCCTGAGGAGACATTTGCGGTCAAAATCTAGCATGGGTCCAAGTTGTCTGCTGACAGAGAGGCTAAACTGCTTCCTACCTTCCCCAGGAGAGGAGAGGTTTTCTTCATGCAAATGCCAGCGAGAACCAGTGTCTTTAGAATCTTAATTATCCATGAAATAGAAAGCTTTCTATCCCTCTGACACAGATTAAGAAATCAAAACACAGACAAGTTAAGAAATTTCTCTTTAAGAAATTTCTCTAAGGTCACTTAGTGGACAGGAATTGAAGCAGGGATTCAAACAAGGAAGCATAGTGTCTTAATCACAAACTCTTGGTATGTTTCCTACTCTCTGGAATGCTCAGTCTTCAGTTGTGAGTACCCTGAAATCGAGCACTGATGTTCACAAAGAACAGTTGAAATCTCCAGTTGCCTTAGCCTGGAAGTTCACAACACAACAGGAAGGGAAGAATGTTGACAGTTGTCAGAGAGCAAGCACCAAGGAGAATCAACACCATAGATTCCCATAGTTGGGGGAAAGTTGGGTGGTCTACTCCTGTTAAGATCGGAAGCCTTGGAAGATGTAGAGTGGCTTTGAATTGAAACCATCTCTAAGGCAATGAATTTGAGATTCCCTTTGCTGGAATGTGGGTAATTCTGTTGGCAAACAAAAGATTGACATGCAGAAACCAGAAAGGCATGCTTTCCAAAAAGAAAGATTTCAAGAAAACTATTCATCTGTCTCCCTTACACCCATACCTTACATCTTTGTGGAACCCTGAAAGATTATCCTGCTCATAATTTTATTTCCCTTTTAACGTTGTGCTTTAAATATCTACCATTGATTGCATTTGCTTAGGTTGCCCCTACCTGCCACTCCCACTCTCCAGTGTCTCTCCACCTGTTCTCTGGTGCCTGAAAACCCCTTACTATGGAACAAAGCTTTCCATTTCATACAGGGAGATGAGGCTGAAAATGCAAGCAGCCCTCAGAGGGGCAGCCCATTGATTTAAATTCACACTGTGTAACTTAGGTATGAATGAGTGATGAGGTTTTTTTCTGAAAATCAGGCTTTGATGAGGTTTCCCTCGGCAGGAGAGAGAAGGACGTTGAAAGAAAGTAGTGTTGATGGGAGGGCTGACAGAGAGGAGAGAGGACTGGAAAGGAGCAGCCAAGTCTGTTGTGGAGGATGCCTGGTGGTGCAAACCACTAATGTGCTCTGCTGCTCAGCAAAAGCTGAAAGTGCAAATCCAGCCATTAGTGCCGCAGAACATCTATTTCTGAAGAAGCAACTCTTGAAAATTTCTATGGGGCAAACAGTTCTGCTGCGGCACACAAGAGGTCACCACAAGATGGCTTCAACCTGAGGGCAACCGATTATTTTTTTTTTTTTTTTCAGTTTGATGAAGGATTCTAGTAGGGGAAGGTGATGAAGAAATTTGCTCTGAAATCAAGGAATCTCGAGGGGATGGGGTGGGGATTGAATGCTAACTCCTTCAGTTTTGAGACACTGTGTTACCAGGCCCTCTAGCCTAGATTTGGCATGGCTTGTCTGAGTTTGCTGACAGAACCCAAGAGTCACCTAGACTGATGGGGTCAGAGTTCATGGGTTTGTTGTGGGGTGGAGGTGAGTGGGTCCTGGTGATGGGTGCTGATATCTGCCTGGGTCTGGTAGACCCTGTGCACTGGATGCAATCCCTCAAAGCAGAGGAGAAACACCAACCAGTGAACTCCTTAACATTATTCAGTGACTAGTTTGGAATTTCCTGTTTACAGTTTTCACTGGTGGTTCAAACCCACCAAGGGGAATGGGCAGTCTCCTCCTGTTAAGATTTATAGTCTCAGAAACTCAATGGAGAGTCATTAAGGATAGGAATGGACTTTGTAGCAATGAGGCTTTTAGTTTGGTTGCTTATGCAAAAGACACAAAAACCACGTGGAGAATCCTGTAGCTAGCTAGCATCAAACGTGTGTCTGGAATGAGGTACACACCATAAAGACTGTGGGACTGGAGTGGACCCAGAGAACAGGGCCAGATGCCAGTAGCCTATGCACTTCTTCTCTTCCCATCTCTGTTGCTCCTCTTGTGACTGTCAACCAAGAGGAGGTGGTGAGAATTATCCGCCAGGTGTGCGTGCTCAGAACCCTCTGAACACAAGAGTCATCCTCGTAGGAGTGCAGGGCGGGAGATTCCTTCTCTTCCTCGTGTCTGTCATCATTTCACTCTGCTTTCTCAACAGTCAAATCACAGCATTTCAAAAAGAGAATGAACTTCTTCCAAGGAGTAGATCTTGTCCTTTTTTACTTTCCATCCTTTTCTTTCTATACATTTGCCTTTCCTTTTATATTAAAAAACCAAACAACCAACCATCCATCTTTCTCCCACAGAGTGACTGGTGAATTAGCAGATCAGATGGAGTGTTTCTGAGGATTACATTAAAATGGGTTTGGTTTGGTTTGGTTTTATTTTGCTTATTGAAATGAGAGACATAGACCTTCATCTGACTCTCCCTTTTGCAAAAATACTCTAAGATTTGGTAAACATATATCCTTCTCTTATAGATTTTTAACTGCAGAAGTGCCCGGCTTCTCTCCCCATTATTTAAAGGGCCACACACAGCCAGAAATTACTCCAGTGCAGAGCTTTGGTTTTCATCATTGTTGAACCTGCATGGGGGTGACTGGCACAGTCACAACACCTCCCTTTTGTTGCTTACACCTTTCTCCCTCTTCTTGAGCATTGTCAAGAGTTGTACAAAGAAAACTGGTATCTGTGCTCCACCCAAGCCTGTAGGAAGGGCAGATGACACAAGGAGGGAAAATAGCAGCCACTTCTAAGTCAGACAGAGAGCTCTGGTGGCCCAATCCATAGGGAGTTGCACTGTTACCCGAAGGCGGCACCTCTGTGGTGGTACAAATTCACAGCTCTGAGGAAGAGAGATGTACAATCTCCTCCCAAGTGATTTACAGCCCCCAAAAAGCCCACTGGAGGGTTAAGGATGAATTGGTTTCAACTTGATGGCAATGAGTTTGAGGTTCATTTTTCTAAGTTAAACAGCTCTAGGCTTGAATCTTTCTCCATTAATTTGCTGTGTGACGTTAGGGAAGCTGCTCAACTTCTGAACCTTAGGTTCTTCAAAGATAGAGTGGAAATGAGAGCAAATGCATCTCAAAACTCTTTGGAGGATTAAATATGTCAACAGGTAACATGCTGTATATGTACTTAGTGTATTTAATTCATTTATTTATTCATGTATTTAGTTCCTCTCCAGTGGTGACAACTAACAGGAATGTGTGGTTTTTGGTTTGAAAGCACAAATGGGAGCTCCTGAGGGCTTGGGGTGCTTAATCCCCTGACCCCTAATAGTCTTCTCAGAATCCATTTCACCACAATTGCCTCAGGCACATTCAGTTAGAAGTTTCTCTTGCTTAAGACATCCTCTCTGAACAGTTCACATTCTCAGGCTGCTTTTTGTTCAGTCCCAGTAGTGTTGATGCTGTTATATGCCATCAAGAAGACTATGACTCATGGTGACCCTATAACAGCAGCTCTGAGCCTTGCCCTATCCTAAGCCAACCTCACTGTCTCCAACATACCTAAATCATTTTCACAGTCACTTTGTCAGTCCATCTCGTCCACGGTCTTCCTCTCTTGTGCTAATCTACCTTTCCAAACATGATGTCCTTCTCCAAGGACTGGGCCCTCCTGGCAACATGCCCAAAGTATGTGAGACAAAGTTTCAAAATCCTTGCTTCCAAGTAGCAACCTGGTTTCACCCTCTCCAGGACAGACCTGTTTGTTCTCTTGGCAGTCTATGTTGTGTTCAATAGACTTTCTAGCACCTATCTAAGGCAGAAGCATTAACTCATCTCTCCAAGTGCCTGCCTTTCTGCTAAGGATACATTTAAACACAATGAAGGCGAGACTCACAGCAATTAAAATCTGTATTCTAGCACTTGGTACCCTTCCTATGGGGTCCTTAGACCCCACATTTAAAAAAAGTTTATAGGAGAGCTGGAAATAAATTATTCCCTTTATTCTTTTTGATGGATCCTATTCTTTGAGATTTTCTCAATCCACTTAAGGAAATGAAAGAGAAAAGAGAGATATTTTCACCCCGTCCCCTTACCTCACTCTCTGTCCTGTTCTCTCCCCTTCTTCCCAAACACATCACCAGCTTTTTGAAAGTATCCCGGTACCACTACCCCACAAAAAATGCTATTTTTCTATATCCTAACCTTCCCTACAAAAATAGAGAAATTACATCATTGTGAGGCAGAAAATTTCAGGTCATCATGAACATCATTTGAAAAGCATTATTCTTTTTAATTATTAAAGTATTACATGATTGTTACAGAAAAAAATGAAATAAAGCTGCCTATGTTATTGTGACTCTGAGCCAATGCCCGCTCATAGCAACCTTGTGTACAGCAGGATGAAGGCATGCCGAGCCTGCACCATCCTCACGAGAGCTGTTATGCTTAAACCTACTGCTGCGGTCGCTCTGACAATTCATGCCTTAGAGTCTTCCTCTTGTTCGTGGATTCTATTTTACCAAGTAGTATGTCTTTCTCAAGTTCTCTTAAAAAATGTATTTGGTTTAGAAGGGGCCGTGGTACTAGGGATATTGTAGCTGATGTTAGATGGATCTTGGCTGAAAGCAGAGAATACCAGAGGAATGTCTGTGTTTCATTGACTATGCAAAGGCATTTGACTGTGTGGATCATAACAAACTGTGGCTGACTCTGAGAAGAATGGGAATCCCAGAACACTTGATCGTGCTAATGTGAAACCTATACTTGGACCAGGAGGCAGTTGTCAGAACAGAGCAAGAGAACACTGCATGGTTCAAAATTGGGAAGGGCGTACGCCAGGGATGCATCCTATCTCCATACCTTTTCAACCTATATGCAGAACAGATTATCTGGGAGGCTGGGCTCTATGAGGAGAAATGTGGTTCAAGGTTGGTGGATGATTTATCAACAATCTGCGTTATGCAGATGACACAACCCTGCTTGCTGAAACTGAAGAGGATCTGAAGCACTTGCTGTAGAGGGTCATGGACTGCAGCCTACAATATGGATTGAGGCTCAATGTCAAGAAGACAAAGATTCTCACCGCTGGACCAACTGGCAGCATCAGGATGGATGGTGAAGAGATTGAGATTGTTCACAGCTTTAGTTTGCTTGGATCCACAGTCAACACTCTTGGCACCAGTAGCCAGGAAATTAAAAGGCGCATTGCCGTGGGAAAGTCTGCTGTTAGGAACCTCTCCAAAGTACTGAAGAGCAATGGTGTCTCTCTGGAGACTAAGGTGCGTCTGATACAGGCCATGGTCTTCACAATCACTTGTTATGCATCAGAGAGTTGGACAATGACCAAGGAGGATAGAAGGAGGATTGATGCCTTTGAGCTGTGGTGCTGGAGAAGAGTATTGAGAATACCATGGACTGCTAGGAAAACAAACAGATTTGTCCTGGAGAGGGTTAAGCCGGGTGGCTCCTTGGAGGAAAGGATTCTGAGGCTCCGTCTAACATACTTTGGACATGTTGTGAGGAGAGACCAGTCCTTGGAGAAGGACATTATGCTTGGGAAGGTGGAGGGATGGTGCAGGAGGGGAAGGCCCTCTATGAGGTGGATTGATTCAGTGACTGGGATAATCGGAATGGGAGTGTCAGAGACAGTGCGATTGGCACAGGACAGAGCAGAGTTTAGGGCTGTTGTACATAGGGTCGCTATGAGTCGCAAGCGACTCGACGGCACATAACAACAACAACATGTCTTTCTCAAGCCTGGAAGCAGGAGTGGCATCCACTTCTGAAATGGCTTGCCTCCGGAAACTCTATGAACAGTGCTCAGGCCTTTCGTTCATAGGGTCACTATGAGTGGTCTACGACTCAACGGCACGTAACAACAACAACATGTCTTTCCCAGGAACTGGCCCCTCCTGATAACATGCCCAGACTATGCAAACTGAAGGCTCAGCAGCACTTCTAAGAGCATTCTGGCTGCAATTCCTCCAAGACAGATTTGTTTGTTCTTTGAAAAGTCCAAGATATATTCAATGCTCTTTGCCAACACCACACAATTCAAAGGCATAGATTCTAATTTGGTTTTCCTTGTGTGTGTACTACAGAAGATCTCCCCATGTCACATTGCTCAATAAGCAAGCTAAGCACGGGCTTATATGTGCTCAGTCGCTAATCTGTGGTGAACAATTAATTTCACATTCCAATCAACAGTTCTGCTTCTAGCTACAACTGGCATCTGTCTCTTTCCCAACTCCACAGCATCTTCTTAGAGAATCAAAGCCTCTTTTTGAATTTAAAGTTCCTGACAGTGACAGAACACCCAGCAAGCAACCTGTAGTGGACAGTTACTAACCTGTAGTGAACAGTTTCCACATGTTTTCCACCACAACCCATGTGAAACTATTAGTAAGAAAGCACAAGAAAGCTTCTGCCTATCATGCTTATTGGGTAACCCACCCTAATTCTCATTCATTTCCCTTATATTCATTCCCTTGAAGCAATCGCTACTCAACACTTTACTGTGTACCCTTTCAGCCTTTTTTTAACTGAGTAAATTATCAGATATAAGTGTTTGTTCACTTTTGGTGCCATCGAGTCACCTGCCCTATCGTGAGCCAATTTCACTGTCTCTGACACCCCTTCCCTAATGCCCTAGTCACTATGTCTAATCCATCACATCCAATGTCTTCCTCTCCTGCGTTGTCCCTCCACCTCTCCAAGCATCATGTCCTTCTCCAAGGACTGGCCTCTCCTGGCAACATGACTAAAGTATGTGAGACAGAGCTTCAAAGTCCTTGCCTTCAAAGAGAAACTTGATTTCACCCTTTCCAAGACAGGATTGTTTGTTCTCTTGGTGGTCCATGATATGTTCAATACTATTCTCTAGCAACACAACTCAAAGGTGTAGACTTTTCATCTATCATCCTTAGTCATTGTCCAGCTCTGTGATGAACACCAAGTAACTGTGAAGATCATGGCCTGGATCAGGTGCACCTTACTCTCTAGACTGACATGGTTGCTCTTTAGCACTCTAGCGATATATTCCTGACAGCATATTTACCCAATGTCATTCATCTTTTGCTTTCCTGACTGTTGGTGCCAAGAGTGTTGATTGTAGACCTGAGCAAGCTGAAGATCTATCATGGTGCTGCCAATTGGTCCAGTGTTGAGAATCTTTGTTTTCTTGGTGTTGAGATTACAGTCCTTGACCTTCGGCAAATGTTTCAGATACTCCTCAGTTTTGGCAAACATTATTGTGTCATCTGCATGATACAGGTTGTTGAGTCTTTCTCCAGTGCTAATGCTACTTTTTTTTTTTCATATAGCCCAGCCTCCAGAATGGTCTGTTCCACAAATACATTGGAAAAGTATGAAGATACCAGGATGCATCCCTGACATATTCCTTTCCTGATTTTGAACCATGTTACATTTCCTTGTTCTGTTTTTACAACTGCCTCCTGGTCCAAATATAGGTTTCATATAAGCACGATTAAGTGTTCTGGGATTTCCATTCTTCTCAAGTTATCCACACAGTCAAATGCCTTTGCATAGTCAATGAAAACAGACATTCCTCTGGTACTCTCTACTTTCAACCAAGATCTATCTGATGACATCAGCAATGATGCCCATAGTGCCACAGCCTCTTTTAAACCCATCCTGCTTTTCTGGCAGTTCTCTGTTGATACACTGTTACAGTCCTTTTTGGATACTCTTCAGCAAGATTTTGCTTATGTGTGGTATTAGTGATATTGTTTAATAATTTTGACACTGTCAGATTACCTATTTTTGGAATGGGAATAATATGGCTCTCTTACATTCAGTTGGCCAGGTAGTTGTCTTCCAGATTTCTTGGCACAGCCTGGTGAGCATCTCCAGAGCTGCATCTGTTTGTTGAAATATGTCTCTTGCTCATACATTGTTTCATGAAATTCTTCTGTGTCACCTAATCCTTTTTGGTACAGTGACTCTGTGTACTTCTTCCATCTTCTTTCAATGCTTTCTGGATCATTCAATATTCTACCGAGACCATCCTTAAGTATTGCCACTTGGGGCTTGAATTTGTTCTTTAGTTCCTTCAGCTTGAGAAATGTCGAGTCTAGGAAAAGCGAAGAAGGAAGCCCCTGCCCCTCCCAAAACTAAAGCCAAAGCAAAGGCATTAAAGACCAAGTTTAAACAATTAAAGAAGGCAGTCCTGAAGGGCATCCACAGCCAAAAAAAAAGGAGATCCGCATGTCACCCACTTTCCGGTGGCCTAAGACACTGAGACTCCAAAGGCAGCCCAAATATCCCCAGAAGAGCACCCCCAGGAGGAACAAGCTTGACCACTATGCCATCATCAAATTTCCCCTGACCACTGAGTCAGCCATGAAGAGGATAGAAGATAACAATACACTTGTGTTCATTGTGGCTGTCAAGGCCAACAAGCACCAAATTAAAAACTGTAAAGAAGCTCTATGACATTGATGTGGCTAAGGTCAACACTTTGATTAGGCCTGATGGAGAGAAGAAGGCCTATGTTCGACTTGTTCCCGACTATGATGCTTTGGATGTTGCCAACAAAATTGGGATCATCTAAACTGAGTCCAGCTGGCTAATTCTAAATACAAGTTTTTCTCGCGGGGGAGAAAAAAAAAAAAGAAAAGAAAAAGAAATGTCAAGTCTAGCACCACTGTTATAAAACAGGACTGATATGGGGGTTTGGGAGAAAATAGGATAAGAGTGGATAGATAATGAGCACTGCATTGGAACAGATGAAGGAAATAACTGTCTAAAAGGAATATGCGATAAGGCATTATATGTATGACAACAGCCCAGAGTAAGAGGTACATTGCAAAGAGGCCTGGAGGAGAGAAAAGGGATAGAACAGAAGTAATTGTACAATGAGAAAATATTTTTAAAAAATCATAAAGTGAACTGGGAGAGGGGGAAGGGAGGGGTGAAATGTGCAACAATGAATGAATAAAAATCCAACTTTTCTGTAAACTTTCATTAAAATCACAATTGAAAGTTTAATTAAGAAAAATGCCAAGCCGTTTTGATTTTCTGACTTCAGTTCTTTGCACACTTCATTATAACACTTTGCTTTATGTTTCTGCACTGCCCTTTGAAATCTTTTGTTCAACTTCTTAACCTCCTGATGTCTTCTCTTTGATTTGGCTTCTCAGTGTTCTAGTTCAATAATCAGAGTCTCTTCTGACATTCATCTTGGGCTTTTCTACCCCTCTGTCTTTCTAATAACCTTATGCATTCTCTCGGATGATATTCTTAAAATCTTCCCACAGTTCATCTGGTCTTCATTCATTAGTGTTCAAACCCTTAAGCTTGTTCCTGAGATGATTTTTTAAGTTAAACGGGATAGACTCAAGATCAAATTTTGGTTCTTACTGAGTTGATGTCATTTTCTTTAGTTTAAGGTTTAACTTGCATATGAGTAGTTGGTGGTCTGTTCCACAGTCAGCACCTGGTCTAGTTTTCACAGCTGATACTGAACTTCTCCAACAATTATTTCCACAAATGTAATATATATGATTCCTGGAGAGGCCATCAGATGAAGTCCAGGTATATAATTGCTATTTGTATTTCACTAGATATCTAAAAAACAATTTTAGACTTCCAAAAGAATAAAGAAATTTGTCTTGGAAGACATGTAGCCATGGTGCTCCAAGTAGGCAGGGATAGCAAGATTTCATCTTACAGACTTTGGGCAAGTTAGCTTGATAGACTATTATTGTTATTTTTAGGTGCCTTCAAGTTGAGTACAGTTCATAGTGACCCTACAAACAATAGATCTGAATCCTGCCCTATTATACACCATCTTTACCATTCCCAACACACTTGAGCCCATTGCTGTAGTCATTGTATCAGTCCATCTCACTGAGGGTCTTTCTTTTGATGACCCTTCACCTTTCCAAGCATAGTGTCTTTTTTTCCAAGGAAAAGCTCCTAACAACGCATCCAAAGTATATGAGACAAAGGTTCGCCTTCCTTGCCTCCTCTGTGTACTCTGGCTGCACCTTCTCCAAGACATATCTGTTTGTTCTATGGACAATCCATGAGATTCAGTACTCTTCTCCAGCACCATATCTCAAAGACATCGATTCTTCTTCTGTCATCCTTATTCATGGTCCAACTCTCAGATGTATAGCAGGAGGTGGTTGGAAAGACTATATAGCCTGAATCAAGCACATCTTAGTATTTGAACTGACATCATTGCTCTTTAGGACTTTGGAGAAGTCTTTGGAAGCAGTCTTTCTGACTGCTGATACCAAGATTGTGTAATAATCAAATAAATAAGGTGAAATTGTTGACAATTTCAAAGACATTATGCTTGATAAAATAGAATGTCAGGGGGAAAAAAAGTAGAGGAAGCCTCAGAAAGTGAGGTTTTGATTCTGTAGGGAGGCATTAGGGGTTTGGGAGAGAGCCAAATGCCAATCGATATCCATGGCTTGACACAATAGCTCCAACAAAGGCCTCAAGCATAGCAGAGATTGTGAGAAGGGTCCAGGATTAGGCAGCATTTTGTTCCATCGTACACAGAGTCACTATGACTTGGAAGTGACTCAACAGCGCCTAATAACAACAACATAGATACTGGAGTGCAGCTGTTAGTGCTGAAAGGTTAACAGCACGGACTCATTTAGAGGCCCCTCAGAAGACAAACCTGGTAATCTGCTTCTAAAAAGTCACAGCCTTGAAAGTCCTACTGTACACCCCTGAAAACGTGTGCAGTCATTATTATGGTTCAGGATCAACTCATTGACCACAGACAGCAAGGCCGTGTAGAAGTAGATCTTATAATTTTTAACAGCTTTGTAATATTCCATTAGAGAGATATATCCAGATGCCCATAATCTGTATATGCCATTGAAAAAAATCAAACTGCATTTCCTCTGCTTGCAGCATGCACAAAGACCTACGTCATCTGCCCCAGGTGTCAGCTGGCTTTATATACACGCATTTGCTACTGAATCCCCCTTCCTCCAGAATCTCCATTCTGCAGGAAAGCCCATAAATTCCGTAGACTACTGATTTAAACAATGAGAAGGAAAGAGGAGAAAAAGAAATCTACTGTTATAAAAAACCTGTGATGCTGCCAGAGGGATGGGTGTGTGTGTGTGTGTGTGTGTGTGTGTGTGTGTGTGTGTGTGTGTGTGTGTGTGTGTGTGTGTGTGTGTGTGATCAAAAGTAACTGCTTTGTCATGCCTGACAAGGGGAAGAGGCTGCAGGAGGCAATGAACCCTTCCCCTGTGTACAGGTAGCAAATCACAATGTTTTACAACAGAGTGAAACTGCTGCCTTATACCCTATTATCTACCCCTAGTCACCCTGACTTGAAGCTGCTTGTTAATGAATAACTCAATTTTAACAGCTAAATTTAATCCCTCCCCCATGACATAGTCTCTGGTGTGTAGGGTACAGTTATGACTGAGGCCTGGGTGGAAGGGACATGCTCCCGAAGCCATCCTTGGGGTGTTGAAAACCCCCAAGTGCAGCTGAACTAGTCATTGACCATTTCTCATGAATGAAGGAGGAGGTTTTTTAAAGGAGTAGAGTGACTTCTCTCAGCTGTTGATTCACTGCCTTCAGGGAAATTTTGGAGCCTGACTAGAAATTTGCATACGGCTTTCACTTCCTGCTTCAGAGCCTGTTCTACTGCCTACCTGGGTCGGGAGAGGGCGGAGGAGGCCTGAGAGCCCCAAGGTGGACAGAAGAAGAGAGCTGGACCACCCTCTTGACCCAGTCTGTACTTCCACTGTGCTTCTAGGTAAGTTCTTCAGAGTTACCTCTCTCTCACCCAATCTAACTTCTTAACCACTGACTCATTTAACCAAAGCACTTTTGTTTTCTCCCGTGCCGAAATGATCGGTCTTTGCTTCCTTCCCTCTTTCTCTCTCCACCTTTTAATGTGTTCCGCGCGAGATGAGAAAATGACAGATTTCTGCTGTGAAAAAGTAAGTGTTGGCGGTTTAGTGTTTCAGGCAGGCAGAGATTAACTCCTTAAGGAGAGGAGGCCATACACTGGACATTTCAGAGCTGCCTGGGAACCACTTGTAAGTTTTGTTCGAGAACACAATCCTCCCTTCTCCACTAAGGGAGCCAGGGATAGCAAGGATTAAGTAACTGGCTTCAGCCCCAAACATGTCAGTGACAGAGATGGAAGGAGAACTCCCATGTTTCCTTGATCCCTGTTTCAGTCAGAGAGAGAAAATTCAACACTACAGTCTGGAGCCAGGAAGTTGTACTCAGCTCCGATCTGGCCATGGGCGCCCTGTCAGCCCTTCTTCCTCAACCTTCCATCCCTTCAAACAAATTGAGCATTATTTGTTGGCACAGGATGGAGCCTGTAGAGAAAACGAGAGGGGGCAAAAGCTATTGCTTGATCATAGAAGTTTCATGTTACTTTCATGTTCAAGATGGTCTCTTTAACCTTTTTTTAAAAAAAAAAAAGTCAAGGAGAAAAATAACAACTGAATAATAATAAAAAGACTAGAAACTTGCTTTAAAGCTCACACTTTACTTCTTGCTGGCTCTGTGACTTGGATAATTCATTCTGACTTCCTGAGCCCCAGATTTCTTCATCCATAAAAGGGAGTGAGGGAGAAGCTTAGGGAATGAACTAATATGATTATGTCTCAATTCACTTCAAATAAAGCAGGCCTGGGATAATGCAAGGGATACCCACAGGGCTCTCATCATGGGTGGTCTTAGAAGACTTGGAACTGTTCACTAATTATTCTTATCTGTTTATCTCCCCTTATGAGAGGGTTAGCCCCTAGAGGAAAGGGAGGGCATTGTTTCATGATATTGTTCTATTCCCTTAATGCCAAGTCTACTGGAAACACTTTGTGGATGTTTGGGGTCAATCCTCATAAAGTCTGATTTTTATTTCATTCATCCACTCCTAAAACAAATGGTAAAGCTGCAGGGGGCAAAGGCCTGGGAAAGGCTGGGCAGCCCCATAGCCATACAGGAAAGCTGGGTGGCGCTATTACTGGCTCTTGCTACATAGGAAAACTAGGGTATTTCTTGAGTTAGTTCATACCCCATTCGAGTTACTCAGCGAGAATCATGCTGGGCACTTGCCAGCAGTGTCCAGGCAGGCCAGAGAAACAGCAGACAAGCCTGGCTCCAGAAGCTGATGTGACTGGGTTAGCTGGAGCTGAGATCCACTCCTCTTAGAAGACCTATTCCTCAGGGGGGTGGGGGGGTATGACAGTGAAGTGAAAAGAAACTTGAGCACATGCTACTGCTGTGTAAAACAGCTACAGAAAACGTTTAAAGTCCTAAAGAGCAAGGATATCCATTTAAAAAATGAAAGGGCACCTGACCCAAGCCATTTTCAGTTGTTATGTGTGCATCTGAAACTTGGACACGAAGAAGAATCGATGCCTTTGAAATATGGTGTTGGTGAAGAGTGTTGAATATACTGTGCATTGCCAAAAGAACAAACAAATCTGTCTCGGAGGAAGTACTATAAGGGTACTTCTTAAAAGCAAGGATGGTGAAACTTCACCTCACCTGTAGCTGTTGTTGTTGTTATGTGCCGTCGAGTTGCTTGCGACTCATAGCGACCCTATGTACAACAGCCCTGAACTCTGCTCAGTCCTATACCAATCACACTGTCTCTGACACTCCCATCCCGATTATCCCAGTCACTGAATAAATCCACCTCTTAGAGGGCCTTCCCCTCCTGCACTGTCCCTCCACCCTCCCAAGCACGATGTCCTTCTCCAAGGACCAGTCTCTCCTCACAACATGTCCAAAGTATGTTAGACGGAGCCTCAGAATCCTTGCCTCCAAGGAGCCACCCGGTTTAACCCTTTCCAGGACGAATCTGTTTGTTTTCCTAGCAGTCCATGGTATTCTCAGTACTCTTCTCCAACACCACACCTACTCTGGGCTTATTGTCACAAAGACCTAATCCTAAGAAAAATCATCCTTAGAAAAGTAGAGAGTCAGTAAAAGATGACCTTAAAGGAGATGGATTGACACAATGACTATAACAATGGGCCTGGTGGAAATGATAAGGATGGCCCAGGATAGGCCAAGGTTAAGTAAGATCTGTTGCTGGTCACCGAGTTGAAGTGGATTCAATGGCACCCCAACAACAACAACTCTGAGCAAGGGCAATAGCTCTAATTAAAGCCACTATTAGATGGTAGATACACAGAATCCTTACCATTTTCCAAACCACTACTTTTAAAAATTATGATTGATTTTTTTTTAATTTTTTTTTTTTTAGTAATTACCAGGTTGTGACTGACAGGGATAGGCTGATTCAGGGCCTACAGAATTGCTAAGACATTTTTATATGATGGTAAGGCCCTAGCCTTTGTCAAAGGAGCTTTGGTGGCATAATGGTTAAGTGTTTGACTGCCAACTGAAAGGTTAGAAGTTTAAACCCACCAAGGGACTCTGTGAAAGAAAGACACAGCATACTGCATTTGCAAAAATTAAACCTAAACCCACAGCTGTCAAATTGATGACTCGACCCTGTAGAAAGGACAAAGTTGAACCACCCCAAAGGCTCATGACAAAGTAGAATTTACGGGGTAGTTATATTCTGTCACTTTGGGGTTGTAATGCCTTGAAAACTAAATTGACAATACTTAACAATAACAACATAGATTTTTCTGTCTGTTCTCCTAGGATAGACAGGCACAAAATTTCAAGTTATTTTATCTGTCATGGTTACTGATTTTATTTCCAAATTACCAGGTACCATTATCTGAAATTAGGCTAACTGATATGTGGTTGTCAGCCTACTTTTAAATACTACACCTTAGTAATTTTTAATCCCAGGTGGTCCCACAGATAGGGAGTTGGGAGGTTGGATGATGTATTCACTCAACCCTGGTCTCAGCATGGTTGGGTTTAAATAGGAGTGAAGTCTTGACAATGTACTGATATGTGGGGGGAAAAGTATCTGAATTCTGTGATGCTCATTTCTAGAGGGTCCCCAGACAAATCCCCAGCACTGTTCAGGATTAAGGAATTAGAGGCTCTCAAATGCTATGAAAATAAAAAGAGGAGAAGGAGGCACTAAGAAAGAGAGATTCCAGGGGATAGTTTTTCCAAATTAAATCTGTTTTACATAGATTGACGCATCACCGCTTGAAATCTGAAGTATTGTGAACTCAAAAATCATCTTTCTTGTGCAGGCAGTTTTAGATTAGCCTTGAAGAACATTCATGAATTGCAGGCCATGGCTGCAGGCTAAGGGGAGAAGCACAGATGAGGCACATTAAACTTTAAATTCCTCTCAGAGCCAATGAAATGACTCCTAATGTTTGATCACATTTTCTTATCAAAACAATCCTGCAGTCCTTTCGTGAGAAAGCATTTAGGGGTTGGAATCAAGACGCTTTCCCCCTGGGCCTCTCCCATTTCTTCCCAATGTATTGTCACCAAGATATTTTTAGCTCATAAAACCCAGGCTGTCCTTTTTGCCTCAGACTTTCTTCACCTCTCTTGCTCAGCAACCTCTTGCTTGCCCCATGTGTGTCCCTGCCTAACTGCTGGTTCTGTGTGTAAAAGAATGTGTGTTTGTGTGCACATACGCACACAGATGTGTATGCACACAGCAGAGACCGGAAGTTGTAAACAGGCTGAAGAAGGATGGGCTTTTCACTCTGTGGCCTTTATTTAGTTTTATGGCCCTTTGTGTGGAGTAGAACAGTGTTCCATGGGGTTTTTAAGGCCATGAACGTTCAGGAGCCAATCACCAGGTGCCTCTGAGTAGGTGCATATCGCCCAGAATTTTGGCTAATAGTTAAAGGCTTAACTGTTAACCGCAAAGGGACTTCTTGGTTCACTGATTGGGCAACTAAAATCAAGTTATCGGGATGATGGGACTGAACCCCCATTCTTGTGTCCTCCCTCACCTCCATCCCTACTCCCTCGACTCTATAGGCCCAAGCTGACTGGTCTTGGCAGCTCCTTCAGTGATGAGAGAAACCTGGCTCTTGTCCACACCGTTGTTCAGGGTTCCAATGTTATCCATCTTCCCTCCCCAGGGCCTACAAGTCTCCCTCAGTTCTGTGCTCTTGTGCTGTCTGCCCAGACTTCCTGGTGAGCCAGCCTATCCTGTGACATGCTCACCTTTCACCTATGCTATTCTTTTTTTTTTTTTTCTACCAACTGCCTCTTCTTGTACCCAGTAATACACAAAACCCACAGTTTAAATATGTCTCCTATTTTATAAGAGTCACAAACGCAGGTTATACACATGGACTTCACCTGATGGTATGCATAGGAATCAGATCGATTACATCTGTGGAAGGAACCGCTGGAGAAGCTCAATATCAGCTGTGAAAACTAGGCCGCGGGCTGATTGTGGAACAGACCACCAATTACTCATATGCAAGTTCAAGCTGAAGCTGAGGAAAATTAAACCAAATCCACAGGAGCCAAAATATGGCTTTGATTTCATACCACCTGAATTTCAGAATCATCTCAGGAACAGGTTTGAGGCCTTGAACACTAATGAGCGAAGACCAGATGAGTTGTGGGAGGATGTCAAAGGTATCATCCAGGAAGAGTGCAAACGGTCATTACAAAGACAGAAGAGGAAGAAAAGACCAAAATGGATGTCAGAAGAGACTCTGAAGATTGCACTGGAGCGTAGAGAAGCCAAAGCACAAGGAAGAATTCAAGATACTAAAGAGCTGAACAGAAGATTCCAAAAGGCAGCTCGGAATGACAAAGCAAAATACTACAATGAAATGTGCAAGGAGCTAGAGTCAGAAAATCAAAAGGGCCGAACTCGCTCAGCAGCCTTGGCAAAATTGGAAAAATATCTGCAAAAGACTCAAGCAAGACCCACACCTCACTCCATACACAAAAACCAACTCAAGGTGGATCATGGACCTAGGACTAAAACCAAGGACTATAAAATTCATTACAGAAAAGCTAGGAACAACACTAGAAGTCCTAATCCACAAATCTCTGTAAATGTTTATGAAAATTAATAAAATATAATTATAGGGAAAAAAAAATATCCCTAGTACAGCATTTCTTAAGCAAAAGGAACTGAAGAACAAATTCAAACCTAGAGTTGCTATAATCAAGGATGCTTTGGGCAGAATATTAAATGATCCAGAAAGTATTAAAAGAAGATTGAAGGAATATACTGAGTCATTGTATAGAAAGGAATTGGCAGATACAGAAGAGTTTTCTTCAAAGTTTCCCCATTTTTCTTGCTTATCCTCTTATATTCTTCTTCTTTGTCCATTTATCCTTTCCACTCCTTCTCCTTTGTACTCTCAATACGTGTGTTAGTTTCCTGCAGAAACAAACAGAATTACCACAAGTGGGTGGTTTTAAAGAATGGAAATGTGTTTTCTCACAGTTCAGGAGGTTGGAATCCCAAGTCCAGGGTACCCGCTCTAAAGGGGAAGGCTTGCTCTCTAATCTCAGTCTCTGTAAGATATGTGCTTCAGATCTTTGGTAATCTCCACACAGAGTCTGTCTTTCCTTCGCTTATACCAACTGGCCTATGTGCCTAATCAGATCTTTTTCTATCTTAAAAGTGAAAAATAATGTATACAAATTTTGTTAACTTTGTATGTAAACCAGTATAAAATGTTTTAAAAAAGTTATTAGATTTAAGACACACCATAATATATAGTGATGTGACATCACTAACACAAGTATTCCCAAAAAGGATTACTTCCACAGTTTAGGGCTAGGATTCCAACACATACTGTGAGGGCACACAATTCAACCTTTTACACGATCCCTTCCTCTATGGCTTGGACTGAATGAAAGCAAGCAAATCCATTAACTTTGAGTTCATAGCAACCCCTCCATCAGGTTTCTGAAGCTGTAAATCTAGGGGAGGAGACTGCCTATCTTCCTCTTATGGAGCAACTGGTGGATTTGAACTCCCAACCTCTTAGTTAGCAACCTGATATGTTATCAACTACACCACCAGGGCTCCTTTAAAATGCATTAGGGATCACAAATGTATGCTTAGAGAACCTTTTTTTTTTTTAAGAAAAAGAATATAGGTTAATATGAGGCTGTTCTTTAAATGTTTATTACCAATTTATAGCATGACTGAAGTTCCCATTAGTTCAGCTCATCCTCATTTAGCAACCCCCAAGCGTCTCAGCAGAACCAGTTTCAGAACCAGGTCAGGTCACACTGGGCTTCCTGCAGCCTGATGCAGGTCTTACTGTGCAGAGCCAGGCTGATGGGCAGTAAATGCTTCCTGGCCTCCAGGGTTCACCACTGTTTTAAATCCTCTGGCAGACCCAATGGAAGAACTTCTCTGTTTGGGAAATATTGCAAGGAAACTTGGACGTATTTGCTCATTGGTGTTTAAGCCAAACAGTTCACTCAAAGCCAATCTTCCACTAAACAAACAAGTGTTGTGAAAGTTTGCATGCATTTAAGCACCAAACAAAGAACTTCAATGAGTTTAAAGATTTTTTTTTTAATTCATGACTATTTAAAAAATTACTCCCTGGAGATTGAAAAAAAGATCTTGACCATCTGTAATTGAAAATATCTGATGCAAATTAGATCTGAGCATCATCTCTGCAGTAAACATTTCTATTCATATACTTATTATGTCCGCCTGACCATGCTATGTGTCTCTGGGAAACACTCTGATGGTGTAGTGTTAAAATCTCTTCACTGCAAGATCAGTGGTTCGACTCACCTCTCTGCAGGAGAGATTAGACAGTCTGCTCCCATACAGACGTATATTCTCGGAAACGCTATCGGGTTGGATTCTGTCCTATAGGATTGCTATGAGTCTAAATCAACTGGATACAGTGGTTGGTGTCTCTAGGAATCTTTAACCTTATTAATGACCAAAGGGGCGGGGGGATTCCAAGTACTTGGTGAACACCACGTCTTGATTATTTCAGAGCTGTAATGTGATTAATTAGTCAGGCTGCTCACTCTTGTTCTTCCTCTGTTTCTTGCTACACTATTTGTCTTCTTTGGAGGACATAACACCTTCATTAAATCCCATCCGTCCTTGCCTCCGAGACGTCCCCTAGAAGACATCTCCTCTCTAGATGCATCACCATTTATCATCACCCTTTGTTTGTGCTCTGTCAACCAGTTTTCAATTTATTTTGAATTCCGTTTATGATTAAAATTTAATGAGATCCAATCAAGTGCTTTTCTCAAATCAAGATGCCACTGCTGTATCGTGCACATCCTCTATTGTAATGGCTAAGAGGAAAGCTGCGGGCACAGCTTTGCAGGCTGGAGATGAAATTCTTCACAGAACACAGGGGCGGTGCCCACGGCTCCCGAGCTTCAAGGTGAACGGCTCTGAAAGATGGTTATCCCAGAAGCTTCGAGAGGTTACTTGTGCTGCCCACCCCCACTGCAGTCCCTCTAGCTCTCCCACAAATGGCTGTTAATCTCACCTGAGAGACAAGCAATTACTTGCAGGGACTCTGATGTACTATTGTTTGGGTTTAAATCCCAATTGTGCTACATCCTGGCCAAGTGAGCTTGAAAATGTTACTTAACTTCATCATGCTTCACTTTCCCTGCCTTCTAAAAACAGACTGACAATAAACCCAAAAGTAAAACCCACTGTCTTCAGGTCAGTTTCTTCTCACGATGACAACCCGGTGGGCTTCTAAAACTATAAATCTTCATGGGAGGAGACAACCTCATCTTTCTTCCTCAGAGTGAACATCTGGTGAATTTGAGCTGCTGACTTTTGTGTTAGCAACCTAATAATTAACCGACAACTCTAGCAAGCTTCCTTGAGATTGGCAATACCCAAACCCAAAGACCAAACTCACTGCAGTCAGGGTGATTCCTGCTCAGTAGTTCTCCATGTGGTTTCTGAGTTTATAAATCTTTACAGGAAGAGACTGTCTCTCTTTCTCCATCAAATAGCAGACTATGAAGGTAAAATAAGTTAATGCCTATAAAACACTTGGAATAATATTTTACACATAGTATTCAGTTGGGAGCACTGGCCTAGTGGCAAGAAGCTGTGCTACAATCCTGAAGCCACTTGGTTCGAATCCACTAGCTGCTTCCTGGGAGAAGGATGGACCATCTCCTCCCATGTGATTAACTGCCTCTGAAAACCCTCTAGAGGGTCAGCTATGGGTTGGTTCTGACTCCACAATACAAAATAAAGATATTAACAGTATTCAATGGATGTTAACAAATATGGCCAGCAAAAGGTAAAGTGTCTTCTTGTAGTGTGCCATCAAGTCAACTGCCACTCATAGCAACCCTATGATGAACAGATCTGAACCCTGCCCTGTTCTGTACCATCCTCACCATCTCTGACACACTTGAGCCTATTGCAATAGTCATGGGGTCAGTTCACCTTATCAAAGTCTTCCTCTCTTACATTAATCCTCCACCTCTCCAAGTGTGATGTCCTTCTCAAGGGACTAGCCCCTCTTTACAACATGCCCAAAGTATGTGAGAAGAGGTTTTACCCTCCTTGCTCCCAAGGATCACTCTGGTTTCACCTTCTTCAAGACCACCTTGTTTGTTTTCATAGACTATTCAATTCTCCTCTCTAGCAACACTATTCAAAGACATTGATGATTCTTCTATCATCCTTAGACAATGTCCAAATATCAGAAACATAGCAAACAATTAAGAAGATCATGGCTTGGATCAGGTGCACCTTAGTTTTTAAACTGACATTATTGCTCTTTAATACTCTGGAAAGGTCCCTGATAGCAGATTTTTCCAATGTGATTCATTTTTCGATTTCTTGACTGTTGGTACCAAGGATGGTTTTTGTGGAAACAAGCAAGATGAAATCATTAACAACTTCAATTTCTTCTCCATCTATCATGATCTTGTCTATTAGCCCAGTTTTAAGGACTTTTGTTTTCTTGACATTGAGATATAATCTAAACTAAAGGCTCTAGTCCTTGATCTTCTGTGGCAAGCACTTAGATATACTCATACATTGGATTTGTGTTATGATTTATCAGCATAATCTGGATTAGAGTGTGACAAGTAGGATCCTCAAACCAAAGGAATCCATAGCCTGCTCAGTTTTGTAGGATCTATAGGTAAAAAGTTCGTGGGTGGCATATACAGTTATGTGCTCAGGTGTTACCTCAAAGATTAACACTTTTAATCCATCCAAAAGTCAAAAGTGCCTAGGAAGAAAGGCCTGGTGAGCTACTTCCAAAGATTAGTACATTATGGAGGACAATACTACCCTGACACACCTGGGGTCATCATGAGTCAGGATTGAATCCACAGCACTAGTGTGATTAATATTCTGATGATGGCTAGTGGTAAAGAGTTGTATTGCCAACCCAAAGACAAACAATTCTAACTCACCAGCTGCATCATGGAAGAAAGATGAGCAATTTCCTCTCATGCAACTTATAGCTTCTGAAAACCCACTGGAGGGTCAGCTATGAGTCAGTTCCAACTTTACAGTAAGTAACAACAATATTAGTATTTAGGTATGCAATTAACTGCATCTGAAAACCCACTAGAGAGTAACCTATGGATTGGTTCAGACTCAATAGTTAACAGCAACAATCAGTACACCCAGTTAACTGTGTGTGTGTGTGTGTGTGTGTGATTGCCATAAAGTCATAACTTACCTTTCATGGGATTTTGGAGTCTGTAAAATTCACCCAAGGAGATTGTCCATCTTTCTCCCATGGAGCTGCTGAGAACTGTCAGATAGGCACAATCTTCGGGTTAGTTGTATAACTCCCTGAAAACTATGCCCCTACAGCAACCAGTTAACCTAGTCTGGAAAGAAAAAGTCCCACAGATAAACCTATAAACCTACTTGCTGCAGTAGAAATGGTGAATAACAAAATTGCCATGGTTTTTTGAGAGCTTGATGTGGGTCAGGCTCTGTATTCTGTACTTTATTTATATCTTTTTTTTATCGTCACAACTCTCCTACAAACAAAATATTGCTATTTCCCCCATTTTACAGATTACATTAAATCATTTTCTCAGGATCATACATCCAATCATGCAGTTAGCAGAGAAAGAATTCTCAGCCAGTGAGCTCTGACTCCAGAGTCTGTGCATTTAAGTATAGCACATTTTTCTACATCCCAGAAGAATGTGATTCAGGGTAACCCCAACTGGAAGGCAGAAGCCACAGTGGATCCCAATGTGGACATTAGGTGCATTCATGTGCACCTCAGAGAGGCTTATTTCCCACACAGGCTAGGTAGCATCTCATGGACTTGCAGAAACAGAGGCGAGAGTGATAGGAGACAAGGAATTTTTTAATTAACTATGATGAGATGGATTGATTCAGTGACTGAGGTAATGGGGGTAGGTATGTCAGAAACAATAAGATTGGCACAGGATAGAGCAGTGTTTAGGGCTATTATACATAGGGTCGCTATGAGTCACACATAGCTCAACAGAACATAACAGGTAGTGTTGTGAAAACTAATAGAATCTGTTTCTAGGAGCTAATAATTTTAGTGAAGATGTGTTGAAGAAAGAAATAGTTGCTGGGAACAGACAAGAGCAAAGCAAGAGTTAGAGGCAGCTCAGGAGATTGCCATCTGAATGCAGGGAAAAGAGAGCAAGTATGTGAATGGGATACCAAGGGAGCACTGACCCATAGGATGTTAAGGCGCTTTGACATGTGAATAAGATCTTATTGGCAAAACTAGTCCACTCTGAAGCCCAGAGGAAAGCGATGATCTGAATAATCAGAAAGGAAGCCAAAGAGAGTGACTTGGAGAGAGAGAAACTTAAAGACAGATTTGAGAAAAGGTGCTGATTAGAAGCCAAGAACTAGAATGCTAACACATAGCCCAAAAGTCAAAAAGATTCCAGAGAAGAAAATGCCTGTCATTTGTGTCAGGAAAAGACTAGAGCATGTTTTGAAAACTAAACTCATGTGAGCTACTAATTCAGTCTAATTGTGTGTGTCTGGGACTAGCCCACCATTACTAGCTTGCCCACCCTCTCCACCCCGGGCAAACATTATCATTCTCTGCTAATTGTGTATTTTAAGGGAGGTGGAGTTCACTCTCTTTAGTGGTCTTAGAAGTTCCTCATTAGTGGATGTAAAATTATCTCTCTAGACAGATGATATGATAGTATACTTAGAAAACCCTAAAGACTCAGCAAGAAAAGTACTGGACATAGTTGACCAATTCAGCAAAGTGGCAGGATACAAGATCAATATACAAATATCATTTGGATTTCTCTACAGTGACAAAGAGAAAACAGAGCTAGAGCTAAGAAAATCAGTTCCCTTTACAATACCTAATCACAAGATTAAATACTTGGTAGTAAATCTAACCAAAAGTACAAAGGATCTATTCAAAGGAAATTACAAACCATTACTACAGGAAACAAAAAGAGACCTTGAGAAGTGGAAGACTATCCCTTGCTCATGGATAGGAAGACTCAATGTTGTGATAATGACAATACTACCAAAGGTGATTTATAAATTCAATGCAATCCCAATACAAATACCAATCCCATTCTTCAATGAGATTGAAAAGGCAATCTCCAGTTTTATTTGAAAAGGAAAGAAGCCCTGAATAAGCAAAGCACTCCTTAAAAAAGAGAAACAAGGTAGGAAACATCTCACGCCTTGATTTCAAATCCTACTACACTGCTGCAGTTGTCAAGACAGCGTGGTACTGGTACAGTGATAGACATATAGATTAATGGAATAGAATCGAGAATCCAGAAATCAGCCCGTCTACCTATGGTCAACTGATTTTTGACAAGGAGATGAAATCAGTTAAGTGGGGAAATGACAGCCTTTTTAACAAATGGTGTTGGTAAAATGGAAAACTATCTGCAGAAAACTCAAGCAAGATCCACACCTCACTCCATACACAAAAACCAACTCAAAGTGGTTCATGGACTGAGGACTTAAACCAAAGACTATATACTTTGTTAAAGAAAAGCTTGGAAGAACTCTAGAAGTCCTGATCCACAACATAAATAGTCTCCCAAGTATCCTGAAAAATCTACAACCAGGAGAAGATAAAATAGATTAATGGGACCTTCTAAGAATCAAATCCCTATGCACATCCAAAAACTTCTCCAACAGGGTAAAAAGGGAAGCCACAGACTGGGAAAAAATATTTGGTAATGACATACCAGGTAACCAGATAAGAGACCTATATTTACAATTTATAAAATAATCGAGCACCAAAAGAAGATAAAGGTAAATAACCCAATTGAAAAATGGGCACAGGATATGAACAGACACTTCACCAAAGAAGACATTCAGATGGCTAACAAGCACATGAAGAAATGTTCAAAATCCCTGGCTCTAAGAGAGGTGCACATCAAAACAACTATGACATATCATCTCATCCCAGTAAGAATAGCAAAATTTAACAGAACAGCAAACAACAAATGCTGGCAAGGTGCTGGCAATGTTGTGGAGAAACTGGAACCCTTATTCACTGTTGGTGGGTATGTAAAATGGCACAACCACTATGGAAGGCAGTATGGCGCTTTCTCAAAAGGTTGCAAATAGAAATACCATTTGACCCAGCAATTCCACTATTGGGAATATACCCCAAAGAAACCATAACCACCACCCAAGCAGATATATGCACACCCATGTTTATCGTGGCTTTGTTCACAATAGCAAAGAGTTGAAAACAACTCAAGTGCCCATCAACAAATGACTGGATAGAGCAGCTGTGGTATATTCACACAATGCAATACTACACTGCATTGAAAAGCAAGGAACTCATGATATATTATACAAAATGGATGACTCTGAAGGACATTATGCTGAGTGAAATATCTCAGTCACAAAAAGACAAATACTCCATAGTACCACTGTTGTAAAATGGGACTGACATCAGGGTTAGGGAGAGACTGAGAAAGATGGGATAAATTACATATACTGCATTGAAACAGATGAAGGAGAGAATTGTTTAAAAGGGTTATATGATTAGGTATTATTGTCATGACAGGAGCCCAGAACAAAGGCTGCATAGTAGAGTGGACTTGGTCGGAGGGATTGTATAACGATGAAAGAACTTTTCTTTTTTAAAATTTTATTATTTTTGGGTGTGTACCGTCAAATCGGATCTGACTGGTACAAGAAATTGTCCCTCCTTCTTCAGCAGAGCATCTGGTGGAATTGAACCACTCACCTCTACTCTTCAAAGAGAAGAGTGAAGGGGAGTGCGGGGGTGGGGGTTGGGGAGGCTGGGCAGGGAGAAAAGTGCAACAATGAATGGATGGAAATCCAAAGTCTCTGTAAACTCTCGTTCAAATGAATTTTTTTTAAGAAAAAAAGTTCCTCATTTGTATTGGTTCTCAATCTTTGTGAACATCAGAATCCTGCTGGAATATTTCTTTTAAAAAGTATTTGCTTATTAAAAGAAATATATACATAGCACAGTATCAGTATCGCTGGTTTGCTTTTCTGCAGCGTGGTGTGACGTTTCCCTCAACTTTCTGACAGTAAAGCGCCAGCTTATCTGCCAGTCTGAATGGGTCCTGATTTCAACAGTTCGAGTCCCTTCACAGGAATGAGTTTATTTGACCTCTTCCGGAGCTTCTTTGTTATTCCTGGATTTCGGAGCCACAGAGATAACTTTTTTAGAGGGATGACTGGAGATGAAGAGGAGGAGGATGAAGGCAGGGAAGCCACATGGGGCTATCGGAGCCCAGGTTTGGGGATCCACAGCCTCTGGAGGAATTTGGATTCAGCTTCATCCCTGAAGGAGGGATGCTTTTCCACTTTAACTTCGGCTTCGATGACCTAGTGCAGGATTTCAATAGCATCTTCAGCGAAAAGGGAGCCTGGATCTTGCCTTCTCGCTCTCCTGAACTTCCAAGTCTTGAATTAGAAATACCTGGTGAGAAGCGACAGAAGGGAGAGACGTCTAGACTCAATGCTTAAGTATCCAGATAGTCAGCAGCCCAGGATATTGGGGGGGGGGGGACACGTGGTTTGGAGAGTGATCCGGGAACTGAATCCCCAAAACCAGCACCAGATTGGGGTTCCCCGAGACCTTTTCATAGGTTTGATGATATGTGGCCTGTAACTCCCCATCCTAGAGCCCGAGAGGACAATGATCTGGATTTCCAGGTGTCCCGAGAGAGTCTTGGTCCAGTACTACAGCCCCAACCTAGATCCTATTTCAAGAATGTCTCTGTGACTAAGATCGCTAAGCCATATAGGACAGTGGAGGAACACTGGACTGTGGTGGACAGTGAGGGTGGTAGAGAGACCACAGTAACCCGTCAAGAATCTGACAGCAAGCCTAGAGATGGTCAAGAATCACCAAGATCTCCTGCCTTAGATAATACTTCTTCTATCCTGGATTTATTTCTGGGACACTGGTTCCAGTAGACTTAACCCTAAGAGACCTTCAGGTAATTTTCATCTCCCACTCCTTACCCACCATCAATGGACTTAGCTTGTCATGCCACACCAGTGACTTGAGTACATGGAATGGAGAATTGGGGGTATGTCAGTATGCCACTCATCTACTCTGACCAAGAAAACCTTTATTTCTCTCTCTCTCTTCCTATCTCTCTATATATAGATATCTATGTATATCTATATCTGTATCTATATCTATATCCATATCCATATCATCTATATCTACCCATATCTATCTATCTATCTATCTATCTATCTATCCCCCTTCAAACTCATTACTGTAGAGTTCAGAACCTCCTCTTAGCTGATCTTACAAGTGGGTTTTTGAGGCTTTGACTCACACAGGAATGATTGCCCATCTTCTTTACATAGTCACTGATAGATTCAAATCACCCTGATAGTGCATTATGTGTTAGGCTTCCAACTGAAAGGTCAGAGGTTTGAATCTACCAGGTGCTCTGGGGGGAAAAAGATAGGTAGTCTCCTCCTGTAAAGATTTATAGCCTCAGTAACTCAGTGGAGGGTTGACATAGATTAGGATGGACTCAACAGCAGTGATTTTGGATTTGATATATACAGTGTAAAATCTTAAAGGTACAAAATGCTTTGAAAAGCAGGTCTTCCTCCTACCCCTGTTCCTTTCACAGAAGGAAGCACTGTCCCTGATTTATTATGAGATTACTTATGCGTATACTATCACATTAATAAAGAAGATGGCAGGCTCTCTGCATTGTTCTACTCTAATTTTTTTTAGTTAATAAATCTTGGAGCCAGTTTCAACGTTAGCCCACCAAGAACTTCCTTATTCTTTTTTAAAAGCTGTCGAGTGTTCATTATATGAACATACTATGGTTTTTTAAAAATTGAACTTTTGTTGAATATGCGGGTGGTTTGTAGTCTTTTCTATTATAAACATCACCACACTGCCTGACTTGGAAATCTTCTCACATTGCACAGTATTATATAGGGAATTCCTAAAAGTGAACTTACTTACTAGGTCAAAGAGCATAAGCTTTAAAAATTCTGATAGTTCTTGCCAAATTGTACAAAGTGTACTCTCCTTGGAAAAGTAGAAGGACATCTAATGCCACAGTGCTTTATCTATCAGCTGCTAATATAAGGTTGGTGGTTTGAACCCACCAGCTGCTCTGTGGGAGAAAGATCTAACAGCCTGCTTAATTGCAATTATGTGAGGTTATAAATGACACGGGGAGCAGAGTGCCCATCCTTCCCCTGCAGAGTCACTGGTGGATTCAGACTGCCCGAGAGGTGCGCCCTTTGGGTTAACAGCACAACTGCCTACTGTTGCTGCTATCAGAGCTCCTGTTTACAGTTTACAGCCTGGGAAACCTTATGACTCAGTTCTACTCTACCTTACAATGTGGTTATGTGTCAGAATAGACTCAGTAGCCTTGGGTTTGGTTTTGGATTTGGGCAAAGCAGAGGAGAAACTGTTTATCTATGGGAATTAAAAATAAATGCATGGAAGCCCTTACCTCACCTTCAGAATCTCTGAGGGTAGAACCTGGGCATCTGTGATTGTGTTGTTGTTAGGTGCCATTGAATCACATATGACACATACCAATCCTCTGAACTATATATCTGAACCCTGTCCTATCCTTCATCATCCTTACCATCCTTTCACACACTTGAGCTCATTGCCACTGTATTGTCTCAGAAATGGGTCATCAACCAGAGACCTTGCTGAAGAGTATAAAACAAAACCAACCAGGTGGAACAGTGCATGTACAGAAAACTTCCAGAAATTCAAGCTGGATTCAGAAGAGGCTGTGGAACAAGAGATGTTATAGTGACTGTCAAATGTATCTTGGATGAAAGTAGAGAATACTAGAAAAGTATTTATCTGTGTTTTATTAATTATGCAAAATCATTTGACTCTGTGGCTCGTAAAAATTACAGCTAACATAGAGAAGAATGGGAATTTCAGAACAATTAATTTGCTCATGTAGGACCTACACAAAGAAGCAGTTTTCTGAACAGAACAGGGAACACTGCACACTTTAAAAATCCAGAAAGGTGTACATCAGAATTGTATCCTTTCCCCATACCTATTCAATCTGTATGCTGGGCAAATAATTTGAGAATCTGGGCTGTATGAAGAAGAATGTGTCCTCAGGATTGGAAGTATTATCACCAGCCTGCATTACACAGCTGACATGATCTTGCTTACAGAAAGTAAAAAAGATGCAGAAGATCAAAGATTAGAAGCCTTCAGTATGGATTACTTCTCAACATTAAGAAAACAAAACCCTTTACCACTGGGCTGATAGGTAACACCATGATAGAAGGAGAAATGACTTCTCCAAAGAGCTAAAGAGTAAGGATGTCAATTTAAAGACTAAGATGCACCAAAGGAGTTCTGGTGGCCTAATGATTAGAAGCTGCACTGCAATCCCAAGGGCATGTAGTTTGAATCCACCAGCTGCTCCATGGAAGAAGGATGGGCTGTCTCTTCCTATGCAATTTACTGCCTCTGAAAATCTACTGGAGGGTAAGCTATGGGCTAGTTCTTACTTGAAGGCACGAAACAAGACTAAGGTGTACCTAACGCAAACCATATTTTCAAGTGCTTTGCAGACATCTGAAAGTTGAATAATGAATATGGATAACAGAAGAATCAATACCCTTGAATTTTGATGTTACAAAGAATATTGAATATCTCATGAACTACTTAAATTAACAAATCTGTCCTAGAAGAAATGAAGGCAGGGTGCTCTTTAGAGACAAGGATAGTGAAACTTTATCTCACATACTTTGGGCATGTTTTCAGGAAAAGATCCATGCTGGGAAAGGTGGAGGGCCAGAGAAAGAGACTAAGATCCTCAGCAATATAGATTAGCACAGTGATTGTAAAAATGGACTCAAGCATCAGACAGATTGTGAAGGTGGTACCGAATGGGGCAAGGTTCAAATCTGCTGTTGCTGTGATCACTGTGAGACATAGATGACTCCATGGCACCTAACAACAAAAAGCAGCAGCAGACTCTCATTTCCCGGGGATTGCTTGGTGAATAAACACCCTGTCCTCAGCTTCTTCCAAGTACCCTGAGCTGGTCATTCCTGCTGGTGCGTGGCCAGGGGCTGCAGCACTGGCTCTCAGAGTTCTAACTGGCAGGACGTCTCCATCTTCCAAGCCACGGCTAGAAATTGAGGCTTTCTCACTTTGTTCCAGGTCCTCTGTTAGAAGCAGCAGACATGGTGGGCTTACAGCTATAAGCTCAGCCCCTGGAAAATATCTGGAATAAAACAGGGGGAAATGGAAACGATTAGGATGGTAAGATGGTTGACTGATTTTTAAAATTATCATTATATTTTTACAATTTAAAAAAAAGCAGTTGTCCTCAAGATGCTCAGGTCCCTGGTGATCCCATGTGTTTTAGAGTACGGTTGTGCTGCATAACGTTTCCCCAGCTTACTTTTTGGAAATAGACCCCTAGGCCTTTCCCCACCCCCACCCCAAGGCATCTGTGAGTGGACTCAAGCCTCCAGCCTTTCAATTCGCAACTGAAGAGCATTAACCACTGCTCCACTCAAGAGCTTAAAGATTAGAAAATTTAAATGTCTCTCTGGCACAAATCCACTGTGTGTAATTGTTCTTCAGGACACCTTCTGAGGGTGGGCAGGGTTAGTGTTAGACTGCTTAGTTCAGCGGGTTTGGGGGAGTACGGGCAGAAAAGGTGTTGTCTGAGACTGTTTGGGTTACTTCAGGCATACCCACCCTCTGTATTTTGAGCAGAGCCCTGAGGATATGTGAATAACTCAGGTGCCTGCCTGTCTGGAGCAGAATAGATGCTCTCATAGGTAGGTGGTGGAATCACCTTTTTACATCTAGTGAGGAGTGTTGTGGTCAGCCCTCCCCCCTTCTTATGTGTAAGACAACTTGGCCATGGCCTAGGCATATTTCTTGAAGCTTGGTAATTAGTGGACACAATATTTGAGAGAGGAATAAAAGAAGAAGGGAGAAGAGCTATATGTAAGTATTCATGCTTAAGAACCCTGGGGATTTATCCCGCCAAGTACTCCACCCCAATGGATCCTGACATTTTCCCTGTGAGTTCAGCGGCCCCTCCAGCTACACTGATCTGCCCTCTCTCTCTAAAATAGGTATCACACATTTATACTTCAATGACATTTTGCTGAGCATCTACAATGTGCCAGGTACATTTCTTGGTGCTGAGAATATCATTTGGGACAAAACAGTGAATAAAGTTTGCCCTCCTCCTAAGTCAACAAGAGAATTACAAAAGAGCTTCACAGAATACAAATGGGCTTGCCATGTTTGTGAGGAGACTGTGTTTGACCAAGGTATTTTGTTGATGCTGTTAAGTTGTATGAAAACATAAAGTTGAGAAAAATTGCAGTAGGGCAACTTTGTTATTTGTCAACAATCCTTGTGTTTCCCTATTCAATATCCTTGTGTTAAAAGCAGGTGCTTCGGACCCACCAAAGACTCCTTGGGTGATAGATAGATAGACAATCACCTGTGCAATTTACCACTGAAAACTCACTGGAATGTCAGCTCTGAATCAGTTTCAATTTGATGGCCAGAAGTCTGTGTTTGTTTTTCAGGTTTCATTTTTGTTTAGTCATACGCAAAATGATGATAGAGAGATAGGAGTTAAAATAAATATGAATCAGTAGAACATATTCAACCTGATAAGGAACTAAATATACATGGTATATAAATGACGCAAGTAGAATGTTGTATATATAAATGACAATAATCAAAATAAAGTGATTCAATTTCCTCTTAAAAAAAAAAGTTTGCCCTCATGTTTCCATTCTCAGGTGGGAGGGAAAGAGGGGAGAGCTTAAAGAATCAAGTCATATGTTTGTTCGAGATAACTACTAGGGGAAGATGTTGCATTTCTGACGTGTATTTGTTTGCTCTCTGGAGCTGGACTGCAGCAATCGGAAGACAGGCTCACGCTTTAGAGATCATTTCAGTGACCCTTCAAAACCATCGTTTTTCACTCTGCTGTGGACCATTTTGATGAATTGTGTGTGGATTGTAGGTATTACTCATTTAAGAAAATCTTAATTGAGCCTGTGCCCTTTGTATCCCTCAGGAGGGAAGAACACAACACAGACGTGAACACATTGTGGGGTTTTTTGATGCTGTTGGGTCAATTCTGACTTATAATAGAGACCCCCATGTAACAACAAAGCTATCCCTCAGGGTTTTACAGAAGCAGAGCAGGTCAAGCCTTTCTCCTTGAGAGTTGCTGAGTGGATTTGAATCACCAGCCTTTTCATTAACGTGCTTAACCATTGCACCATTAGGCTCCGGAACATCTGGTTTTCCTTACACATAATGACTGGAGTTGAGCTTATTCTGACTCATAGTGACAGTACAGGATAGAGCACAACTTCCCCAAAAAGTTTCCAAGGTCCTAATCTTTATGGAAGCAGCCGCTGACATCTTCCTCCCATAAAGTTGTTGGTGGGTTTGAGCTACTGACCTCTCAGAAACTTAACCACTACTTAACCACTGCATCACCTCATAGTGGGGTTCAATTCTTATGTGCTGTTTTGTTTTGTTTAAGGTAAAAAGTAAAGATGTGTTTAATAGCAATTTACATCCCAAAGAGACAGACCTCCCTCCTTGAAAGGGGATATGGAGGAAAGGCCTCTTCTGTGATGTTTTTAGAAGGTTTGATAGTGACATGTTTAAAACATAAAGGTTCATTTGGGATTTTTATAAAAAATTCCTAATCCCACAGCTTCCCTGAGACAGGCTGCTTATTGCCATGCCAAGTTTCTTTATTGTTGTCTGAGAGGGTCACTTGTTCATTTTCAGACCAGATTTTTACCATCATAATTCCTGCCTTAAGGTGAACTTCAGATTTCAAGTTCTGTGAGGGGAACACTCTTTTCACTTTTTAAAGTGCTATTTATTGTTGTGTACTTTCGAGTTGGGGACAGCTCATAGCTGACCCTCCAGCAGGTTTCAGAGGCTATAAATCACAAAACATGATATTGTTATATCTTTCTCCGGAGAAGTAGCTGGTGAATTTGAACCACTAGTCTTTGGATTGGCAGTGCAGCTCCTTACCCACTAAGCCACCAGAGCTCCCTTTTATATTATTTTTGTTGTTGTTGTATACCATTGAGCCGGAACCAACTCACAATTGATCCACCAGTGGGTTTTCAGAAGCAGTAAATCCCATGAGAAGAGATTGCTTGTCTTTCTACCATGGAGAAGCTGGTGAATTTGAACAGGCTGCCTTTGGATTGGAAGCGCAGCTAATTTACCACTAGGCCACTGGAGCTCCCTTTTATAAAAGTTTCCTCTAAACCCCTGATGGCCTCTGGACTAGAAGAATAGAATTTCCAACGACTTTTTTATTTTATCATTATAGCTTAAGTGCAAGCAGTGAGAATGAATCATCATCTGAGGAGAAATCGCTGAGAGAATTCAGTCCTCATGCGAGTTAGCTGGCCTTGGGTGTCTCTGTCCTCCCACTCAGCTGGGGAGGGAGGGCATTGCCGCAGGAGATTGCACAACACTCAGCCAGCCCTTCAGAAAATACTTTGTTCTTTGACCAGCTGAAGAGCGTGTTGTACTGCATATTCAATGTCATAGCTGTAGAAAAATTGTACAAAAGGAAAACAATAGTGAGCATGTTTAAATGATAAAAAGCTGAAATATTTGTGGTTTTAGTAAGTTCTTGTTCAATTTAGGTGATGAGTGCCTTTTCTGCAGAACCACAGGGCCAGAGGCTAGACTTCCTTTACATCTTCCCCAGCAATTTAAAGACAAAGTTAGTTTTTGCTCTTGGTTTTTTATGTTAATTAACTATTCTATTTCTATTTAGACAAAGATGGTTTAAAGAAGGAGTTTTGGTGGCTTATTGCTTTATGTAGGGCTGATAACGGAAAGGTTGGCAGTTTGAATCCAGCAGCCCCATTCCACGGGGCAAAGATGGGTAGTCTCCTCCCAAAAAGATTTTCAGGCTTAGAAACCCAGTGGGGGTTCACGGTGAAGTGACTGGATGGTAGGGTTTTGATCTGGGTGGTCTGAAGGCTCTGTGGGCTAAAAGCTGCTTTGCTAGTTACACAACTATATCATAAACCATATGGTAGTGGCTACCCTAATTGCCGACATGGCGTCTAGAAAGAATGAAGTCCTCTAAAGCTAAAATTGCTAAGTGGGAAATTTTACTATGACCTTTTTTCTAATTTGTTAAAATTCTCTCCCACTTCAAACCCCGGCTTAGTTCAGTCAGAGGCAACCAATGCACCAATGCCTGTGTAATACTTCACACATATTTCATACTTACACAAGCAGACACAAACACCATTATACACATATGTTAAACATTTTTATACAGAATAGTAGCATACTATGCACACATTGTTCTATACAAACATCATTCAATTCTTTGCTTTTGGGGTTTTGGTTTTGTTTTTTTAAATCATCTAGCAATAGCTCTTAGAGTTTATTTCAAGATATCCTCTTAGTGGTACTGGGTGCTATCAAGTTGATACCACCTCATAGGGACCTTACCTGACAGCAGGGCTGTCCCACAGCGTCATTGTAGCTGTAATCTTTACCAAAGCAGAGTCACAGGGCTTTCTTCCAAAAAGCCACTGGATGTATTTAAGCCAAACTTTTTTTTTTTAGATGTACTTTTTTTTTTAAATTTTCGGTGACGGTTAAGCCAAACTTTTGTCTCTTAGCTGTTGCTGCTGTTGTTCTCTGCTGTCAGGTGGGACCTATTCATAGCTAATCCTCCCACAGGTTTTCAGAGTTTATAAACCACACAGGAGGAGACTGCCCATCTTTCTCCCTTGGAACAGCTGGCGGATTTGAACCGCCTGCCTTTGACTTGGCAAAACAGTGCGATTGGCACAGGACAGAGCGGAGTTTAGGGCTGTTGTACATAGGGTTGCTATGAGTCGCAAGCGACTCGACGGCACATAACAACAACAACAACAACAAGTGTTCCTTAACTACTTAATAAAATGTCTTTAATTGTACAAAATAGCTCACCTAACAATAATTTATTTCTCTTTCCTTAAAACTCGGTAGTTGTTTTCATATGTACTTCTCCCTGGTAGGCTAGTGACTTCTACCATAGAATGGTTCAGTCACATTCTTTAAATCACCTTTCAGATCAAATGAGAGAGATTGACACCGTGACTGTGGCAATGGAGTCAGGTGTGTCAGAGACTGTGAGGTTGGTTCAGGATAGGGCTAAGCTCAGAGCCACTGTTCATAGGGTCTACTCATTGACACACCACAACAACAGCAACAAACATTAGGAGCTCTGGTGGCCTAGTGATAAGGGGTTGAGTTGCCAGCCTGAAGGTGCATCGTTCGAATCCACCAGCTGCTCCATGGGAGAAAGATGGGCAATCTCCTCCCATGCAATTTATAGCCTTTGAAAAACCTGCTGAAGAGTCAGGTGTGAGTCAATTCTGATTCAATGGCAACAACAATCAACATTAGTGCCTTTGTCTGGAGGATAAATGAATCATTTCATGTAAGTGGAGCATCACAAGCATGTTGGTTTCACACTGTTGTTAACTTAAACTACATCCTGAAAGAGGTCCTATAAGGTTATAGAGAGTGGCGGTGCTTAAAAAACAGTCTCTCATCTAAAACTTGGGCATGCTCTCTCTTGTTTCAGAAACTAGAATGAACCGAAGCATTCCTGTGGAGGTTGATGAATCAGAACCATACCCAAGCCAGTTGCTGAAAGCTATCCCAGAATATTCCGTGGAAGAGGAATCAGAACCTCCAGCTCCAGATCTAAGGAACGCAGCGCCCGCCAGCTCATCTGCACTCCAGACCCCTCAGTGTTCCTCAGGAGACTTCACTCAGGCTCCCCCACCTCTAAGACTTGCAAATATCCAGTGGTCTGTATCCCAGCAGGCCACCCGCCTTCGCACTAAAGTCCTGGAAGAGAGTGAAGACAGCTTCTGCAGGAGACACTCAGTCCAGGGCAGCGGTGTTCCCTTGGGCTCCTCTGCAGCCAGGGAGCCTGAGTCAGAGTCTACGCCTAGAGCCCTCCTCCTAGGGAATCAGTTTTCACTTATGGGAAAACATAGTCAATGGCTGGGATCTCAGCTTTCAGCAGCTTCTCCTGACACTGGCCATGACTCAGACAAATCAGACCAAAGTTCACCTGATGCCTCAGCAAACTCCTCAGGCAACAGCCAAGAGAGAGTACAAAGGCCCCAGCACCCCAGGAACCCAGCAGCCCCAGATCTGCCAACGATAGACACTGGGTATGATTCTCAGCCCCAGGATGTCCTGGGCATCAGGCAGCTGGAACGACCTTTGCCCCTCACCTCTGTGTGTTACCCTCAGGACCTTCCCAGGCCACTCCGATCCAGGGAGTTCCATCAATTTGAACCTCAGAGGTATCCAGTGTGTGGACAGATGCTGCCCCTCAACCATTCCCCACATGCTCAGTGGAATTATCATTACCATTGTCCTGGAGGTGCTGACCACCAGGTACCATGTAAGTGATCTTTCTCCTGGACATTCAGGGTTGGGTAACTGAGCATACAGTACCCACGGATCGGGATGCATGGAGGGCATGCTGCTCGTTGTGGGCATTTTCCAAATGGGGTGGAGTCACAAAGAGTCTTGTTGTTTAGGAACCAACTCACAGTGACACCATAGGACAGAGTAGAACTGCCTCTGAGTTTTCTAGGCTGTAATGTTTGTGAGAGTCACTTGCTTTTTGTCGTGCACTGTAGAGTTGGCACAGATTCATTGCTTAACCCAGCCTCATAGCTGACCCTGCAGTGGATTTTTACCTGCTATCAATTGCTTGGGAAGAGATTACCCATCTTTCTCCTGCAGACCAGCTGATGGATTTGAACTGCATGTCTTTGGGTTGGCAGTGCAACTCCTTACTTTTAAGCCATGGACTGCTAGGTGGGTGCAAACTGCTACTCTGTAGGTCAGCAGCCAAATGGTTACTGAAACTTCACACAAAGGGTCTTAGACACTACGTCTTATCCAAAATCTGTCTCACTCAGAACTTCTTTTTTCTAGGAGTCTTTAAGGATAAAACTGAGTTTTCTGTCTGTGTCAGTGTTTCTGAAACCTGCCGTGCAGCAGCAAGTGGCCCAAGTGACCTCTAGAATATGTCTTCGTTGTTCTAATTAATGGCCTTCTCAATTCTTTTCCCCTCTGCATTCTCTTATTTTCCATCTTAAACATGACAGGAAGAAGGGTCTTCTGTCAAAAAGTCAGAAGGTTCCCAGAAAGTCACAAAGACTCTGTCTTCCTGCCATTTTGTTGCTTAAGCCCCGTTGGTGACTTGGGTCTCCTCTACTACCCTGTTCTTCATCCATCCCCCATGGCTATGCTCTCTCACACTGGCCAGCTCTTTCACATCTTGGTGCACTTGCCTGTGCTGTGTTCTCTCTCTAGGCTACTCTTTCCTCTCGTCCATTTGACCCAGTTCTATAAATGTTCATTGCTTTATTGGGTTCTAATTTGTGAAACATAATATTCACACTTTACCTGTTTTAAGTGCATAATTCAATGCAGTGTAGGATATTACAGAATTGTACAACCATCGCCATGTACATCTTTGAAAACTTAGCTCAAATATCCCTTTGGAAATCTCCTCACAATTCTCTGTCACCCTAGTGCCATCTTTATCTCAGCCCCTAGCATAGCCAGCATTTGTTTATGGACTTGTTGTTTTTCAAAGTAATATTTTTGTTTGTTTGTTTAAGTTTTTACTCCTATTTCTGGCATTTGCCAACTTCAGTGTACTGTTTATGTTGTTAGGGAGCTCTCGTGGTGCCTAGTAGGTAAGGAGTTATGCTGCCAACCCAAAGTCAGGCAGTTCAAATCCACCAGCTGCTTTGTGGGAGAAAGGATGGGCATTCTCATGCTATGCCCTTTTCAATCTCTGAAAACCTGCTGGAGGTTCAGCTATGAGTTGGTTCTGATGGGATGCCAATGTGTTAGCTTAGTTATTTAACTGTTGTTAGGGACCTGTTGTTATTTATTGTTGTTAATGGAGTATCATGTCCACTGATAGCGACTCCATGTGGCAAGACTAAAATGCCCAGTGGTACCTTTCTAATCAATGATTTACCAGCACTTAGGACAGGGCTAACATGATTCTAGCCTTAAAATATTATTTATGAATGAATATGTATCAGTGCAGTCAGAATCTCTGGAACTGGTTAGTCTTACAGAGATAAAGGATCCATTATGGCTATTAATGCTAAATTTCTGCTAAGGGTAATGGAAATAACTGGGGTTTTCAGATATAACACAGGCATGTGAGATGTGATATTTTTCTTAGCAAGTAAATATTACACAAAAAGCAGTTCGAGTGGTCTAAGAATCTGACCAGAGGCCTAGGGCTGAGCCTTTAAAATAAATTATAGAGTTGATCACAAAGGCTGTAATCAACTACACTTTATGTATTTGCACATAAATGGCTGAGTAGAAAGCTTTTAAGGAGCCCTAGTGGCACAGTGGTTAAGTGCTTGCCTGCTAACAGAAAGATTGACAGTTTCGGCCAAAGATCAAGGGATCTGCTTTCTAAAGTCTGCAGCCAAGAAAATGAAGTCTGTTCAGCTTGGTTACATGGGGTTAATAGGATTTAAAAGTTGACTTGCTAGCACCTAACAATAGCACACATAAAGCTTCCTAAATTGAATAGAGAAATTAATAACTTTTTTTAAAGTGGAGTAGATGCTGGAAGACAAGTAGAAAAATTTTATTTATAAAAAAACCCAGAACTGTCACCCAAGCAGATATAGGTACACCTATGTTTATTGCGGCTTTGATTATAATAGCAAAGAGTTGGAAACAACCTAAGTGTCCATCAACAAACAAATGGATAGAGAAGCTGTGGTATATTCACACAATGGAATACTATGCTGCATTGAAAAACAAGGAACTCATGAAATATTATACAAAATGGGTGACCCTGGAGGACATTATGCTAAGTGAAATATTTCAGTTACAAAAGGATAAATACTACATAGTGCTACTGTTGTAAAGCAGGATTGTCATCAGAGTTGGGGGGAATCTAAGAGGGGATAAACAATATATACTGCATAGAAACAGAGGAGGGAGAGAACTGTTTAGGAGGAATATATGATTAGGTATTATTGTCATGACAAGAGTCCAGAATGAAACCTGCATAGTGGAGTGGACTGGGGGTGGGTGGGGAGATTGTATAACAATGAAAGAATTTTTGTTTTACTTTTCAAAAAGAAAAATGAACTGGGGGTGGGGAGGGGTGGAGAGGGAGGAAAGTGTGCAACAATGAATGAATGGAAATCCAAAATAAAATCTAAAAAAAGTTCTAGGAGGAAACAGAAGGAAAACTGAGTCCAAAGCTGAGGAAGTTGGAGAGCTTGGGGAGAGAAGCCCTGGGAGGGAGCGGGAAAGCCCTTGAGGCCTAACACCATACCTAGTAGGCATGAGATGTTGGGAAATCTTCTGGATGGGATGAAGAGACCATCTGCTGTTCAAGGACCCAGTAATGGGAAGAGTGGTCTGGTAAGGTTTCTGATATGCTGTCAAGTCAGCTCCAACTCGTATCAATTCCATGAAACCGTTTAATCCTGCACCTTTCTCATTTAAGCCCATTATTGTAGTTATTGTGTGAATCTTCTCACAGACAGTCTTCCTTTCCTTCAGTGAGCCTCTGCTTTTCCAGGCATGATAACCTTCTCCAGGGAATGGGCCTTCCTGATAACACGTCCCAAGTATGTGAGAAGAGATCTTTACTTCATTTTGCTTTCCTTTTTCTTTGAATAATTTTTGCTTTTAAGGAGCACTCTGGCTACACTTCATCCAAGACAGATTTGTTTGTTCTCTTGGCAATCTGTGGGATATTCAACATTCTTCAACATGACAATTCAATGGCATCAATTCTTTGGTCTTCCTAACTTTCACATGCATACGAAGCAATTGAAAATACCATCTTGAATCACTAAGAACTGAACAAAGGCAAGTCCAGGACTGTCTTTATTTCTCAATAATTTCCAGGTTGAAAGGAATAATTCTCTAAGAACAATACCATGAATTATTTTCCAGTATTCTATTACCATTTTATAATACCATTCTATAACATTTTTCTGATTATAAAAGTAACACTTATTTACCTCCAACATTTAAATAAACAGGCAAAAAGTTTTGAAAAAATGGAAAAAGTTTTGAAAAGGGGGGGTAGGAAGTGTTCATATTCCTAATACCCAATTGTAATATCTTACTAGTATTTTATATATCATAGTGGGATTTTTTTTCTCTGCATTTATATGTATATAGAAAAGACCAAAGTGCATGTCAGAAGAGACTGTAAATTGCACTACAGCATCAAGAAGCCAAAACAAAGGGAGAGATGCTGAAATAAAAGAAATGTACAGAACGTTTCAAAGGGCAGCTTGAGAAGACAAGGCGAAGTATAATAACAGAGCAAAGAGCTGGAATTGGGGGAATAAAAAGGTGAGAACTCACTTGGCATTTCTCAAGCTGAAAGAACTGAAAAACAAATTTCAGCCTTGAGTTGGAATACTGAGAGAAGATATGGGCAACACCTTGACTGATCTAGGAAGCATCGAAAGAAGATGGAGCAAATATACAGAATCACTGTATGAAAAATAGTTGGTCAACAAGGAAACATTTTAGGAAGTACCATATGAAAAAGAACTAGTGGTTGGTATGAAGGAAAAATTTCAAGTTATATTGAAGGCATTGGCAAAAAAATAAGGAATTGATGAGATACCAATTGGCATGTTTCAGCTAACAGATACAGCCCTGAACATGGTCACCAGCCTGTGCTAGAAAATTTGGAAGATAGCTACCTGGCCAATTGACGAGAAAAGATCCATATTTGCTACCTTCCCAAAAAGGTGATCCCAATGAATGTGGAAATTATTACGAAAAATATCATAAATTTCAGAAGTGAGCAAAATATTGCTGAAGAACATTCAAAAAAGGTTGAATTAGTACATTGACAGGTAACTGCCAAAAGTTGAAGCTGGATTTAGAAGAAGCTATGGCACCAGAGATATCCTTTCTGGTGTCAAATAGATCTTAGCAGAAAGCAGAGAATACCAGAAGAACATCTATTTGTGTTTCATTGACTATATAAAGACATTTATTTGGCTATATGGATCATAAAACTATCACTAAGAAAAATAGGAATTCCAGAACATTTAATTATGATTATACAAAACCTAGACCTACACCAAGAAGCTGTTGTCTAAACAGAGCAAGGGAATACTGTATGGTTTAAAATCAAGAAAGGTATGCATCAGGGCTGTCGCTGTCTCCTTTCTCCATAACTATTCAGTCAGAATGCTCAGAAAATCACTTGAAAAGCTAGACTTTATGAAGAAGAGTGTGACATCACAATTGAATGGACTGAGAAATTGTAATACATTCACCTGATGGAATACCATGCAGCACTCCGGAGCAACAATTTTGAAAATTACTACATAACTTGCAAGGGACTGGAGAACATTATACTGAGTGAACTAACTCAGTCTCACAAGGATAAATACTGCATAAGACCATTAATTTTTTAAAATAATTTTAATGAACATTTACAGAGAATTTGGATTTCCATTCATTCATTGCTGCACTTCTCTACCCACCCAGCCCTCTCCCCCCGCTCTCCCAGTTCGCTCCTCTCTTTCATAAGTAAAAGAAAGACTCCCTCCCTGGTACACAATCCCCCTGCACCCCTCCCGCCGCCCCAAGTACATTCCACTATGCAACTTTAATTGTGGACTCTTGTGATAACCATAATGCCCTATCATACATCGCTTTTAAATTATTCAGTCCCTCGTCTGTTTCAGTGCAGTATACACAATTTATCCAGTTTTTCTCAGTCTTACCTCCACCCTGATATCAGTCCCATTTTACAGCAGTGGCATCATGCAATATTTGTCCTTTTGCAACTGAGATATTTCACTCAGCATAATGTCCTCCAGGCTCACCCATTTTGAATAATATTGAATGAGTTCCTTGTTTTTCAATGCAGCATAGTATTCCATTGTGTGAATATACCACAGCTTTTCTATCCATTTGTTTGTTGGTGGGCACCTGGGTTATTTCCAACTCCTTGCTATTGTGAACAGAGCTGCGATAAACATGGGTGTGCATATATCTGCTTGGATATCAGTTATGGTCTCGTTGGGATATATTCCCAGTAGTGGAATTGCTGGGTCAAATGGTATCTCTATTTGCAACTTTTTGAGAAAGCGCCATACCGCCTTCCACAGTGGTTGCACCATTTTACATTCCCACTAACAGTGAATAAGGGTTCCAGTTTCTCCACAACCTCGCCAGCATTTGTTGCTTGCTGTTCTGTTAAATTTTGCTGTTCTGACTGGAGTGAGATGATATCTCACAGTTATTTTTATTTGGATCTCTCTTAGAGCTAGGGATTTTGAACATTTCTTCATGTGCTTGTTGGCCATCTGAATGTCTTCTTTGGTGAAGTGTCTATTCATATCCTGTGCCCATTTTTCTATTGGATTATTTACCTTTATCTTGTTGTCATGCTCAAGTATTTTATAAATTCTAGATATAAGTCCCTTATCTGACATGTCATTACCAAACACTTTTTCCCAGTCTGTGGCTTCCCTTTTGACCCTGTTGGAGAAGTTTTTGGATGTGCATAAGGATTTGATTCTTAGAAGGTCCCATTCATCTATTTTATCTTCTCCTGGATGTAGATTTTTCAGGATACTTGGGAGACTGTTTATGTTCTGGACTAGGACTACTAGAATTCTTCCAAGCTTTTCTTTAATGAAGTTTATAGTCCTTGGTTTTAGTCCTAGATCCATGATCCACCTTGAGTTGGTTTTTGTATATGGAGTGAGGTGTGGATCTTGCTTGAGTCTTCTGCAGATATTTTTCCAGCACCATTTGTTAAAAAGGCTGTCGTTTCCCCACTTAACTGATTTCATTTCCTTGTCAAAAATCAGTTGACCATATGTAGATGGGCTGATTTCTGGGCTCTCAATTCTATTCCATTGATCTATGTGTCTGTCATTGTACCAGTACCATGCTGATAAGACCATTATTGTAAAAATAAAAGGATATAAGGATCCAAGGGGGGAAGGGATGGGTGTAGTGGGGGTGAGGATGAGTAGGGAGGAAATCATAGTGTTGCCCAGTTTATTAGGTGGAGGAATGGAGGCAAAAGGAAATGGGAAAGATCTGGAGGGGGTCTGAAAAGACAGGGTAATGGTGGGCATAGTTCAATGGTTATTAATGTATTAAAACATAATGATTGGGAATGATTGTATGAAACACAATTGTGAATGAAGGATAGCATGAAACACAATGTATACAAGCCTGGTAAGCAAACCAATATAAAATAGTATTTTTAAAAGTTATTACATGCCAAAAAAAAAGATTTGAGGAAGATTCATCAACAACCTGCTTTATGTATAAGACACAACCTTGCTGGCTTAAAGTGAGGAGGATTTGAAACACTTGCTATAAAAATCTAAGGCTAGCTATGAAAATGGCACTGAAAGCAAAAAAGGAAGCCCCTGCCCCTCCCAAAACTGAAGCCAAAGCAAAGACATTAAAGGCCAAGAAGGCAGCCCTGAACAGCATACACAGCCACAAAAAAAAAGGTCCGCACGTCACCCACCTTCCGGTGGCCTAAGACGCTGAGACTCCGAATGCAGCCCAAATACCCCTGGAAGAGCGGTCCCAGGAGAAACAAGCTTGACCACTATGCCATCATCAGATTTCCCCTGACCACTGAGTCAGCCATGAAGAGGATAGAAGATAACAATACACTTGTGTTCATTGTGGATGTCAAGGCCAACAAGCACCAAATTAAGCTGTAAAGAAGCTCTATGATATTGATGTGGCTAAGGTTAACACTGTGATTAGGCCTGATGGAGAGAAGAAGGCCTATGTTTGACTTGCTCCTGATTATGATGCTTTGGATGTTGCCAACAAAATTGGGATCATCTAAACTGAGTCCAGCTGGCTAATTCTAAATATAAATTTTTCTCACACACACACACAAAAAATCCAAGGCTATAGTCTTCAATATGGATTACATCTCAACACCAAGAAAATACCCTCACCACTGGGCCAATAGGCATCATCATGATACATGGAGAAAAGATTGAAGTTATCAATGATTTAATCTTGGATCCACCAGCAGTAAGTCTGGACAGTGAATATGGAGTGCAGAAGAATAATTGATGTCTTTGAGTTGTGCTAGAAAAGAATATCTAATGACTAATGGACTGAAAAAAACAAAACAAACCCCAAAGGGACATGTCTTGGAGAAAGTGCAGTCAGAGTGCTCCTTAGAGGTAAGGATAATAAAGCTTCATCTCATATACTTTGGGCATGTTGTTTGGAGAGACTATTCCTTGGGAAGGGACATCATGGTAGAGGCTCAGTGAAAGAGAGGAAACCTCCAACCAGATGCATTTACATAGTGACTGCAGCAATGGGTTTAAGTATGTCAAAGTTGATGATGAGGATAGTGCAGGATAGGACAGGGTTTAGATCTCCTGTTCAGAAGGTTACTATGAGTCATACTCAACAGCATCTAACAGCAACAACAATACATACATAAGATTAAAAGAATTCCTAATGTTAATCCATACACTTTTTACAGCACCATTTTAAATTACTTTATAAGCTGTTCCTTGGAGGCAAGGATTCTGAAGTCATCTGACATACTTTGGACATGTTGCCAGGAGGGACCAGTCCTTGGAGAGGGCCATCATGCTTGAGAGGGTGGAGGGACAGTGCAGGAGAGGAAGGCCCTCGATGAGATAGATTGAATCAGTGACTGGGGTCATGGCAGTAGAGGTGTCAGAGACAATAAGTTGACTCAGGATAGGCGCTGTTGTACGTAGGGTCGCTATGAGTCACAAACAACTCGAAGGTATGTAACAACAACACTATTTTATCAGAAAGATCTACCAAATCACTTGTAACCTATTTTCTACTATCAGACATTTCAAATAGTTTCCTTAGTTAGAAATGCTATAATACCATGCTTATAAATTTTTTCTGCATTTCTGATTAAGTCTTTGAACTACTGTGACTAAAGTTTTATGACACCAAGCTGAGGTTGTTGACCCTACTAACAGGAAAGAGCCTGATATATAGACATAGAAAGCATTGGCTCACTATCATAATCTGAGAGTCCCCAGGAAGATCTCGCTACTTCACACTACTTTCCAGAAGGAGGCCTAAAATGATACCATTAGCAATTCCTTTTTAGAGGTAAGCACTGCCCCTCTAGGCAAGCACATTCAATTGAAGACACTTCCCTTGAATGTCTCATGACCAGCTTTCCTTCTTCACATGGCTTTCCGTTGCTGTATTTGTTATTTCATTCTATTCATGGGTATTCCTGGTAGTATAGCAGGTTAAGTGTTTGGCTGCTAACTGAATGGTCACTTGCTTGAACCCAGCAGCTCCTTTTTGGGAGAAAGATGTGGCAGTCTGTGTAAAGATCAAAGATACGATGGACCTATGAAGCAGTTCTGCTCTGTCCAACAGGGTTGCTGTGAATATGAGTTGACTTGACAACAAAGGACTTGATTTTTTTTGTTATTGATGGAGATTGGGAAGCAGGAGGGAGGGAAAGTTCTAGAACCCTGGGAGTGGAGAGGATGAAAGGCAGTTAGTGAAGAGAGGATTTGAACAGGAAAGGGAACTAATTAACAAAAACAGCCAGTGCTATATGAAATCAAGCTTCATTAAATCGAAGAAATACAAAATTTTTAAAGATAGGTTTTTCTTTTCCTTATTGCTGCTGCATGTTGTGGAGTTGATTCGTATGCATCAAAACCCCATGTGACATAGAATTGTCCCATCAAGTGTTCTTGGCAGTGTGCTTTACAGAAGCAGATTTCTAAGCCCTTTTCCAGTGAAGCTGATTAATGGTTTCAAAGTGCCAACCTTTTCATTATCTACCACACACTTAACCCTTGAACCACAAGGCTTCCTTTTGTTAATTAGCAGATTCCATCCAATCAGTTCTGACTCATAGCAATACTTTGTACAAAAGAATGAAACATTGACCGGTCTTTACTCAAAATTGTTGCTATGTTTGAATCCATTGCTGCAAGCTTCATGTCAATCCATCACATTGAAGGTCTTCCTCTTCTTCACTGACCTTCACTTTACCAACCATGACGTCCTTCTGTAGGGACTGGCCCTCCTGAGGACATGTGTGAAGCTTATAAGATGAAATCTCCACATCCTCCCGTCTAAGGAATGTCCCATTCCCAAGACAGATCTGTTAATTTCCCGCAGTCCATGTGATATTCAATATTCTTCCTCAACAACATAATTCAAAGGCATCAATTCTTCTTTGGTCTTCTTTATTCATTTTCAAGCTTTCACATACATATGAGGTATTGAAAATACCTTGGCTTGGGTCAGGGCATCTCAGTCTTCAAAGTGACTTTTTTGCTTTTTAACACTTTAAAGAGGTTCTTTGCAACACTTAAAAAAAATACAAAATACTTGAAAGAGGCCTTTTGGGGTTGTTTAGGCATACAAAAATCAAACTCTCAGATAACATCCACTATTAGTATAGCTACGAGGAAGTGAAGCACTCCCCAGTATTCTTGGTAGAGGTGTAAACTGGGACAATTTCTAGAAGGTGGTTTCACAATTGAAATTTTAAAGGTGGTGCATCCTCTTTGGCCTAGCACTTTCTTGTAGGAATCTATCGAATAGAAACATTAAATGAATTAATTAATTTCTTACCAGCTTGTTCATATAAAAATATATGAACAAGCATGTTATTAAAGCACTGTTGTATTCAAGTAAAAAATGGAAATAAGTCAACTACCTGTCAGGAAGAGGATGTTGTTGTTGTTATTGTTATGTGCTGACACGTCGCCTGCGACTCTAGCAACCCTATGGACAATAACAGCTCTGAAACCTGCCCTGTCCTGAGCCAGTCTCACTGATTCAAACACACCTATTCCCATGGCCCTAGTTACTGTATCAATCCACTTCTTCCAGAGTCTTCCTCTCATGCACTGTCTCTTCATCTTTCCAAGCATGATGTCCTTCTCCAATTCCAATTATTGGAATCAAGAAGAGGGTTGTTGTTGTTGTTGTTATGTGCCATCAT
>NW_006399752.1:24862241-24868848 GCF_000299155.1 Elephantulus edwardii
ACAGTGTCATTGATTTCACATGCAAGCAAGAAGAGGGTAGATAAGTAAATTGTGATTGATTTATACAGTGGGCTACTAAGCTGTCATTATGTAAAGGACACATTCTGACACAAAAGGATTAAGATGAAAAGCAAAATGTACTGTTAATCTTATAAGTTTATTTTTTTCAAAATGACTATGTTTGAATATAATAATAAAATCTAGAAGGATTACCCCTACTGTTAACAGTAATCATCGTGGGAGGGAGAGAGGAATGAGGAGATTTCCTTTCTAACGTGACATATTTTTTAAAGTATGTATTTGTTCTAGCAAATGTACTACTTTAATAGCTTTAAAAAAAATAGTTAAGCGGGAGAGAGCATGGAGGTAAGGCCAGCTCACCCTGATTCACTGTGTGTGTGCCTTGGCCCTGGCTCTCCAGGCATCATGCAAAAGGGTTGGGATTTTGTCAGGGAAGCTGGATGTTTCTGGCTTTTCTGTTGGGCACTGCACCCTCAGAATATTTATGAGGCCTCCAGCAACCATGCCTCCATGAAGGTTGCTATAAGGATTAAATGAGATGCTGTATTAAAGTTGCTAGGGAAGTAGCCGTCTTGTAGAAAACCCTCAATGACTAGCAGCTGTTAGTATACTGTTATGATTTAAATTGAACCTGCGGCCCAGCCATGCAGAGTGCCTTTCTGTTTCCACAGCTCTCTCACTGGCACAGATTTTAAGCATTCAGGGCAGGTGTAGAAATGCTTAGTTTCATGTCAGAGCTATAACTGCACTTAATTGCCAACAAAACCTCTTCAAAAGGGCTGTTCACCTACGGGATGCTTGTGTAGCTGGAAACCATGGCTACGTGATTCTGCTCAGCTTTAGAAAAGCATTACTTTCTTAACCACTAATGAAAATATAAATAAATTATGACTGCCATGCAAATGACATAGCTTAAGCTTTTTGTGAGATAAAGCAAAAATGGTTACTGGTCACCTCCTTTCATATATTAAAAGAAAAAAATTCAAAGCAGGTGCAGAAATGAGAAACTGAACAAGCCTATGTTCCTTCCTCCCCTGGGAAAGGCTGCTTCATGTAGCTTCAGAATCAAGGGTCCTGCTGAAAGCCACTGAATAGAGATGGTGACTGTGACTCAAGGAAGATTCATGATGCAAATGTATTAGAGAAAACAAGGGAATGAAATCTGTTGTCAGTATGTGCCCTCAAGTTGGGACCAACTCATATTGACTGTGACTCAGCAGTGGAGTTGCTGAGGCTTTAGGCCACATGAGAGGAGATTGCCCATATTTCTCTTGTGGAGCAGCTTCTGGATCCAAACCTTGTGCCTTTGGGTTGGCAGACGGCCCCTTACCACTTTTCTCTACCAAGAAGATGAATAAAACTGTGGCTGTAAGCCTATAGTTGCTTAAGGGGACCTCCTCTAGCCTCAGAAATATGATTGTGTGCTAAACTATGCCTGCGTGGTTAAAAGTACAGAAAAAACCTTAAACCAGATGGAAGAAATGATAAAGAAGGGAGTTGTCATTCAGGAACCACAGCTGTTTACAGCTGTGGAGCTTCCTCTAACAGTTTTTAAGCTGGCTATTTTGTTTCCTGGTGAAACTCATTATACTAGATCATGATGGGTTTTGACAACTTGAAAATCAGAGTAGGTTTTTTTCTTATATTCTTACAATGATTTTACTACCATTCTTAATAAGGAAGAAAAATATTGAGCATTGTGAGTGATAAACAGAAAACCTCGTTTAGAATTTCATTTACAAAATCCAAGTAGGAAAAAGCCCAGTAACATGAAGACGATGTGAGCCCAGGCCAGGAGGATCACAAGATTGACTGAATTACACAGGGCTGGGTGTCCATTTACAATTGTGCAAGGTTTGCATTTTTGTCTGTGATTAACAATGCCTCAGAAAGTACCATGCTAACAATTCAGTTGTCTATCACATCACCCACCTTCCAGTCGACATCTCTTACAGAAGAAAATCCTTTGATGGAATTTTAAGCACTGGGGACAAGCCAGTGGGAGAAGATATTTTTACCAAGAGATTCTTAAGTCTACCACGTAGGTGGCTGCCGACTTGTATGCCTCCCCTTCTCACACTAACTAGTGTGGGTTTGTGTTTAAAAAACAGACACCCACAGACACAGATTTTCCCCTTTTCTCTCTTTCTCCATTTATTTTGAGCTGCTTGAGGGAACTGTATCCTAGGTATCTTTGTTCACTAAGTGCCTAACTGTAGAGGTTCAATAAATATTTGTTGGAGGAATTGAAGGGGGGGGGAGCGAAAAAGAAAGTAAGAACTTTGTTCTCTTCCTCTTGGGGAAAGAAGTGATCCTTAACCATGTAGAATCTTTACAGTGTCAAGGCCTAGAAATGCAATGGCTTAGCAGTAAAGACTTGCACTGCGTACTCAAAGGCACACAGTTCAAATCCACCAGCTGCTCCTCAGAAGAAAGATGGGCAGTCTCCCTTCTTATGATTTACAGCCTCTGTAAACCCCAGGGAGGGTCAGCTATGAGTAGGTTCTATGTCAATGGCACATAACCACAACAGTTGTCTTAGGGGGAGCTCAAATAGTCCAGTGTTTAAGCACATGGCTCTTCACAGCAGGAGAAAGGTGTTGTGGTCTACTTCCATAAAGGTTACAGTCCAGAAATCTCTATTGGGAAATTCTACTCTATCACATGGGGTCATTATGAGTCAAAGATACCTAACTATTGTCTTAAAAGTAAAGGGAAGGGAAGAAGGAGGTCAATGGAATTTGGAAGTAGAACCTGTTCATTCATTTATTAATTTACTCAGCAATTTTCCAAGCCCAGAGCTCTGGTGGCAGAGTCTATAGGGTGGAACATACTAATTTGAACCCACCAGTGGCTTCAAGGGAGAAAAACAAGACATCTCCCGTGTGGTTTACAACCTCCAAAAATACACTAGAGGGTCAGCTTTGAGTCAATTGCAGCTTGAAGGCAATGAGGATTTTGTTTTTTTAAGACACTAAGTGTACAGAGGTAAATACAACCCATATGGTCCTCGTTTTTTTTTTTTTGTGGCGTTCATAGGTATGAAGGAGACAAGTCAAATAAGGAGTTAAAAGGATAAATCGTAAGTGCTGTAAAGGCAATAACTAGGTATTGAAATGGACATTAATAGAATATTAATCTTTGAGAGGAAATAATTTGGGCTGAAACCTAAAGGATGAAAAAAGGAGTGAGCTATGTGACAAACAGCTGCTGAACATCTAGAGTCACTGCAGAACAGATCAGAAAGTCAAGGAAGTAGCTATGGGGATGCAGAGGTGCAACTGAGATACCACAAAGCAAGCCCTTGGGAGAAGATGAGGGTGAGCGGGAAGAGAGGGATAGATTATAAAAACAAAGGATATGATCGCTATGGAAGGACATTTTTTTTATTCTTACCAGCAAAGTTCAACTTTATTGTGGCAGTGATTTTTAGCTCCTACCAAGTTAGTGCTCAAATCACGGCACCTTGTAGATCAGACCCTTGTGATCCATGGAGTGTCTATTGGTTAATTATTAGACAGAGAGCATCAGATCTTTGTTCTTAGTCTATCCTAGTTTGGAATCTTCACGGAAACTTGTTCGACATCATAGCATTATGTATGCTGCTCCTGAGGTGCACTATCCAGGATTCAACCCAGGTCTTCACATGGAAAGCAAATAACTCCACCACTGAACCATCGGCACTAAACTTTGTTTTAACCCGTTCTCATTGCCATCTAATTGATAACTATTCATGTCAATCCTTTGGGTTTCTAAGGCTGTAAATCTTAAGAAGAGCAGGCTTCCTCATCTTTATTGTATTTTGAAATTTCTGTTTCAGTTAGTGCACCATCATTAGGGCTAGAAACTTAGTGACTGGAGTGTAGCAAGTGCTCAATAAGTGTTTGGCCTTTCATGTATATGTATATGTATATGTATATGTATATGTATATGTATATGTATATGTATATGTATATGTTGTTTTTAAGTCCTGTTGAGTCCATCACAACCTATAGCAAACTCAAAAATAGCAGATTTGCACCCTGTCCTGAACCTGCGCCATCCTCATCTGCATAATGCAGGTGGTTCATGAGTCTTCCTTCATTCTGATGCCACATTCTTCATAAGGTTCAGCTCCCAAATGATTTGAACCATGTAGTGTTTCCTTGTTTTGTTCAAAGAACAGCCTCTTGTTCTAGGTATAAGTTTCATATGAGCACAATTCAATGTTTTGAGATTCTAATTTGTTGTTGTTGTTGTTGTTGTTGTTATGTGCTGTTGAGTCACTTGCAAATCATAGTGACCCTATCTATGTACAACAGCCATGCTCTATCTTGAGCCAATTTAATTGTCTCTAGCAAACTTATCCCCATTACACCAGAGTCACTGGGTCTTCCTTTCTTGTGCTGCCGCTCCACACTTCCAAGCATGATGTTCCTCTCCAAGAACTGGTCCCTCCTTGCAACATGCCCAAAGTATGTCAGACAGAGCTTGAAACCCTTGACTCCAAGGAGCAGCGTGATTTCACCCTCTCTAGGATGAACCTGTTTGTCCTCAGCAGTCCATGTATATTCAATAATCTTCAGCACCACAATTTAAAGGCATCTGTTCTTTTTCTGTAATCCTTAGTCATTGTCTAGCTCTATGATGCATAGTAAGTAATCGCAAAGACCATGGACTGGATCAGGCACACCTGAGTCTCCAGACTGACATCATTGCTCTCCAGCACTCTGGAGATGTCGTTCCCATTCCAAAAAAAAGGTGACCCAACAGAGTGTAGAAACTATCAAACAATATCATCCTTGGAGGCAAGGATTCTAACATACTTTGGGCATGTGGCAAGGGGGGACCAGTCCATGGAGAGGGACAACATGTTTGGGAGTGTGGAAAGACAGCACAAGAGAAGAAGACCATCTATGAGATGGATTGATTAAGTGCATGGGGTAATAGGAGTAGGTGTGTCAGGGACAGTGAGTTTGGCACAGGACAGAGCAGGGTTTAGGGCTCTTGTACATAGGGTTGTTATGAGTTGCAAGTGACTCAATGGCACATAACAACAACAACATTAATATCACGTGCAAGCAAAATCTGTGAAAATTATGAAAGAAAAAATTAGAATAACATATTAACAGAGAACTGACAGATGTGCAGTCTGGCTTTAGAAGAAGCCATGACACTAGGGATATTATAGCCCGTGTTAGATATATCTTAGATGAAAGAAGAGAGCACCAGAAAAATGTCTATCTGTGTTTCATTGACTGTGCAAAGGTATTTAGCAGAGGAATGTCTATCTGTGTTTCATTGACTATGCAAAGGTATTTAGCAGTGTGGATCACAACAAACTGTGGCTAACTCTGAGAAGAATAGTAATCTCAGAATCCTAGAACACGATTGTACTATGTGAAACTTATATTTGGTCCAGGAGGCAGTTGTCAGAACAGAGCAAGGAAACACTGCATGTTTCAAAATCAGGAAAGATGTATGCCAGGGATGCATCCTGTTGCCATACATTTTCAATCTATATGTGGAACAGAGCATCCGGGAGGCTGGGCTGTATGCGGAGGCATGCAGTATCAGGATTGAAGGAAGATTCATCAACCTGTGTTGTGCAGATGACCCAACCTTGCTTGCTGAAACTACTGAGGGGGACCTGAGGCATTTGCTCTAGAAGGCCAAGGACTGTAGCCTTAAATATGGATTGAGGCACAACATCAAGAAAACAAAAATTCTCATCACTGGCTCAATTGGCAGCATCATGATAGACAGTGAAGTGATTGGGATTAACAGCTTCAGCTTGCTTGGCTCTACAATCAACACTCTTAATACCGGTACACAGGAAAACAAAAGATGAATTGCACTGGGAAAATCTGCTGTTAGGGACATGCATGGATATGTGTACAATATATTTTTGTTTTTCTGAGGTGCCATCAAGTTGAGTACGACTCATAGTGATCCTATGAGCAGTCACCCTGAAACATGCCCTATTCTATACCATCCTCACAATAGCCATGTCCTGAAGTCACAGTGTCAATCCTTCTCATTCAGGATCTTCCTTTCCTACACTGACACAGTGCCAATGCTTCTCATTGAGGGTCTTCCCCTCGTGCCCTCCATCTTTGCAAGCATGATGTCCCTTTCCAAGGAATAGTCTCATCTGGCTGTTGTTGTTCTGTGTTGTCGAGTTGTTTGCGTCTCATAGCGACCCTATGCACAACAGCCCTAAACCCTGCTCTATCCTGCGCCAACTGCACTGCCTCTGACATACCCATCCCGATTACCCCAGTCACCGAGTCTATCCATCTCATAGAGGGTCTTCCCCTTCTGCGCCGTCCCTCCACCCTCCCAAGGATGATGTCCCTCCAGGCAACATGTCCAAAGTATGTCAGACGAAGCCCCAGAATCCTTGCCTCCAAGGAGTGGCTTGGTTTAATCCTCTCCAAGATGAAACTGTTTGTTTTCCTGGCAGTCCATGTTCAGTACTCTTCTCCAGCACCACAGCTCAAAGGCATCAACTCTCCTTCTGTCCTCCCTAGTCATTGTTCAACTCTCTGATGCATAACAAGCGATTGCAAAGACCATGGCCTGTATCAGGCACACTTTAGTCTCC
>NW_006399752.1:24872573-24928116 GCF_000299155.1 Elephantulus edwardii
AAAGATAAATCTCTCATTTTGGAGTTGACCATTAGTTACAGTGTAGTCCCTGCCCTTAGCCCAGTGCCTTGACCCACTTATTTCCCAGCTCCACCCTCCAGCAGGATACCACTTCACTTCTACCAAATGCCTTCAGAATTAATGTCCCATTGTCTGACCCATGACTTGACAGCTTGTCAGAGAGATTTTTTTCCCCTGTGTCCAGTGTCTCTTAAGTTTACTTTTACTGTCTCCGAAGGGAAGGTGATGTGTCCTGTAGAACTCCTGTATAGATTGTGTTTTTCTTCTTGGCCCAAGGGCCCAACCGGTTTAGGCTCCATCTTGGGGCTTGTTACCTGGAGGCGTGTCAGAAGCTATTGTGGAGGTCCTCTGTGGTGCCTGGCCTCAGCTGCTTCCCTCTGTCTCTTGATTTGTTCCTCCCCAACCAGTTTAGGGATCTCTGGTGGCCTACTAGCAAGAAGCTGCCTTGAAATCCCAAAGGCATGCGGTTCAAGACCACCAGCTGCTCCATGGGAAAAGGGTGAGCAATCACTCCTCTGGAGTGATTACTTGCCTCTGAAAACCTGCCCAAAGGTTAGCTATGAGTACAGTCATCTGGCTACATGTCTAAAATATGAAAGATGAAGCTTCATCATCCTTCCTTGCAAGAAGCACCGTGGCCACACTCTTGCCAAGACATATCTATTTTTCTTTTGGCAGTCCATGGGATATAGAACAATGAATAAGGAAGACTGAAGAAAAACTGATACCTTTGAACTGTCATGTTGGAGAAGACTACTGAATACCCATCCCATGGACTGCCAAAAAAACAGATAAATCTCTCTTGAAGAAAGTGCAATCAGACTGCTTCTGAGAGGCAAGATTGGTGAAACCTTGTTTTTTACCCATATTTTTGGGAGGGAATACTCCTTGGAAAGAGGCGTCATTTTGGGAAAGGTAGAGGGCTGCAAAAAGAGGAAGACCATCAGTGAGGTGGATTGACATAACGACTACTCCAGTATGCTGGAGTGTGACAGAGGTCATGAGGATGCGGCAGAAGAGGGCACGGTTCAGATCTGTGGTTCTTAGGGTGCCTGTGAATTGTAGTTGATTCGACATCATCTGCCAGCAACAGCAACATATATCCTAGTAAGTAAAGAGTTGTGCTGACAACTCAAAGGCACATGGTTTGAATCCACCAGCAGCTTTGAAGGCCAAAGATGGGCAGTCTCCACCCATACAATTTATAACCTCTGAAAATCTGCTGGAGGGTTGTTGTTAGGTGCTATTGAGCTGCCAAAGATAGTGGAAAGGAATAATTAAAACCTGAGCATTGAAAAGATTTTTTATTTACCTAATTAACATTCATTTATCAACTTTTCCTTATAACCAGTCAAATTTTCCTAACAAAAAGGAAAGCATCTTTTGATTCAGCCTCTGATAGCTAATACTTTCTTTGTTTTAAACAATCAAAGGACAACATAGAAGACTATATGATCAGCACTCTAATTTTAAAAATAATTTTCATTTGCTTACATAAACCAGTGTGTAACTTTTCAACCACAGGTGGCCATTTCAGAAACGAAAGTTGCAGCTAATCAAACACTTAGCCACATGCCTTAGTGATTTTAATGATATGATTTGTTGCTATGAGACAAAAACATGTTGTGCGAGAAATAATCTGTTAAAAATTATATGACCTTGATTCAAAGGCTTTTGATTAACAGCACTAACATCCGCTTTCTGGAAAAGAAACAAACTCTATGATTAGAGCTTGGTAGTCCTTTTAAAGCAAATAAAGCATTATTAGTAGTCATTAATGGATATAGTAAGCAAAAATGGCTCTAGGCATTAAAAGCTTCATGTAGTTTACTTTCAGCCCTTTCCTTCCAAAAGTAATTCAAGGTTCCTGGCTAAGTTTCTCCTCACTGACCTTGTCTTTCTCTTTTCTTCCTTCTGGAGGGAAATGCTGATAAAAATCCAGCAAAATGGACAACAGATGAGAAGTAGACAATTTAGAAGACCCAAGCTATAGCCATCAGACCATGCAATTCTAAATGGCTTCTCTTGTTTATGTGTGTTCAGTTGGCTTTGTGTCATTCAGCTTTTATTCTTCACAAAACACTTGTTGGGCATCTACTGTGCTCCAGTCCATTGTTGGAGGCATGGTAGCAATTAGACAAGATCCTGCTTTCATGGGTCTTGTATTCTAACAGAGGAGACAGACAGTAAGTTGACAGGTAAATGACACAACTACTTAGACCAAGGCTTGTACGTGTCATGAAGGAAGAAAAGTAGGGGGAGATAAGTTATCTGGGTAACAGAATGGACCTCTTTGTAGAGGTAGTATTTGAATTGAGACCTGAAAGACAGGAAGTTGGTATGTAAAGGTCAAGGTCAAAACTTTTGGCAGAAAGGATGGGAAATTCAGTGTTCCTAATGTGTGGACATGTTGAAGTATTGAAGATAAAGAAAATGGCCTGAGTTGATAGCTGAGGGTAGTGGGCTAGTGAGAGCATAAACAGAGATGAGATCAGAAAGAGTAAGGGACAAAAACTATGCCCTAAAGTCATGTTTGAACCAAGAAAATAATTTCTCTAAATTAATAAACTATGTCTGCATTGTGTATTTATTCTTTTAAAGAAATACCTACATGAGATCAAATTGTTATGTGCCGTCAAGTTGGAATCAACTCATAGCTGACCCTCCAGTGGGTTTTCAGAGGCAATAAGGCACAGGGAAGGAGACTGCCCATCTTTCTTCCACAGAAGAGCTGGTGGATTCGAACCGTGTGCCTTTGGGTTGGCAGTGCAGCTCTCTATTACTAGGTCACCAGAGCTCCCTAGGGATCAATTGGACAGTAGCAATCTGAAAGGTTAGCTGAGAAGCTTAGGGAATAATGAGTTTAAGTCAAAAGTGGTAGAACAATTTGGAAAAAGATGGTGAGAATTCTCAAGATGAAGCAAGCAATCAATGTCACCAAGCTGCACATATAGAAATCGTTGAAATGGTCTATTACTGCATTTTCACCAAATTTTTTTAAAAAAACCAACAAGGCAAAGGTTATGTAGCCTTGCAGAGTAGATTTGAACTGCAGGGGGAGATGTCTGGAGGGTATTATCTAGGGTTTGGAAATCTTGCATTCTTAGAAAACTCATCTAAATGCAGGGCTAGTCTGGTGGCATCTGGGGGAAAGGAGCACCAGTGCTGACCCACTCTGTTGCCCTAAGATTCTTTTTTTAAAATTTTTTTTAAAATTTTTTTATTATTATTTTATTATTTTTGTGTGAGTGTACCGTCAAATCAGATCTGACTGGTACAGGAGGAGATTGTCCCTCCTTCCCCGGCAGAGCATCTGGTGGATTCGAACCGGGTGCCTCTGGGATTGTAGTTGCAGCTCCTTGCCACTAGGCCACCAGAGCTCCCCTCTAAGATTCTAATTGGTAATCTGGATCCCCTGGATATCAGCCTAAAACGGTTGTAAAAGAAACACTGATGTTGTGTATTCTGTCCTCCACCTTCAGAGACCTTTGGCCGTGCTGCTCTGAGCTGCCTGAGAGCTACGCTCTCATCAGCCAGATGCTGGGATGGGCCCAGGCAGATCCCTTTCTCTTCTCCTCTTCCTTATGTCCCTAATATCCATCAGGATCAGGCCTGAGTAACAGCAGGGCAAAGGTCCTAGTGAGAGCCAGGCAACAACCTAGGTTGGAGAAACATGGTCACTTTGACTAGTGGAAGTGTGAAAAGGAAGTCTTAGCTGGTGTCAGAGGTCAGAGCAGACAACAGACCAAATCTGGGAATCAGCCTTGGGAGATAGGAACGGGCACATTTCCAAGACCACCCAGCCAATTGTCCTGAGGGACCGGGAGGGAGCCCCACTAATAAATCTGTTCATTAGTTGTCTTCTGTTCTGTTCCTGAGGCCATCGTTTATTTCCCTCTTCTCCAATCCTTCACTGGCTCATGTTTGCTTACCAAATTAGGAATAAAATCCTTGTCCAGCATCCTCAACCTCCCCATTCTGGTCCCAACCTGCCTTAGCTGTTGCCTGCTTGCTTGCTAGTTTTTGTTTGTTTCTCACCCCATTCTTGCATGTGCTCTGTTACACAATGACCAAACTTGATTATAAATAAAGAACACTGCATTGGAACAGATGAGGGAAAGAATTGTTGAAAAGGAATATATGATTAAGCAGCATTTGCATGACAACTATCCAGAATAAGAGGTACATAGCAGAGTGGACCGGGGTGGAGGGGGGAAGAGAGGAAATTGTACAACAATGAATGAATTTTTTTTTTTTAAGAGAAAAACGAACAGGGGGCGGGAGGATGTGCAACAATGCATGAACGGGAATCCAACTTTTCTGTAAATTTATATTAAAGTCACAATAAAAATTATAAAAAAAACAAACATTTTTTTGGAGGAACAAAAACAAAGGTAATGACTCCTTCCTGCCTCAATTTTCTGTGCTGCCTGGATCATCTGACTTCTTACCTGAGCAGAGGTAGCAAGGTTTGAACTGCCAGGAGATAACAATGGTTCACTTTGGAGGAGAATGGTTACCTCCTGGCTCTTTCCACTTGTCTTACTACAGGGCCCACCCTTTAGTGGGATCCTCACCCCTATCTCTCACAACACTTTAGCCTTTTCAGGCATGAGCAGCTCTTTCAAGAGAAGAGTTACTGAACGGATTCTTAAGTTCATTGAACTGTTAAAAGAACAAATAGGCCTTGGAGAAAGTGAAACCAGTTTGCTTCTTGGAGGCCAGGGCAGTAAAATTCATCATCTGATATACTTTGGGCATGTTGTTAAGAAGAGTCATGAGGAGATAGAAAAAGACATCATGCTTGGAAAAGTGTAGGATTAGCACATGAGAGGAAAACTCTCAACAAAATAGATTGATACAGTGACTATAACAGTGGGCTCAAGTATGTCAAGTATGATGAGGATGGCATAGAATAAGGCAGAGTTCAGATTATAGTCAACTCAATGGTATTTAACACCAAAATACCTCAGAGTCTAAGTGGAACTACGTGCATCCCAGGTTATGCATTCTCACAAATCACCACTAATTCTGGTTTTAATCCAACCTCAGCCCTTTTCTAACAGAACTGACCTCATTAAAACAACTATGAGATATCATCTCACCCCAGTAAGAATAGCAAAATTTAAAAGAACAGCAAACATCAAATGCTGGTGAGGTTGCAGAAAAACTGGAACCCTTATTCACTGTTGGTGGGAGTGTAAAATGATGCAACCACTGTGGAAGGCAGTGTGGCGCTTTCTCAAAAAAGGTGCAAATAGTAATACCATTTGACCCAGCAATTCTACTACTGGGAATTTACCCTAAAGAAACCAGAACTTCCACCCAAGCAGATATATTCACACCCATGTTTATTGTGGCTTTGTTCACAATAGCAAAGAGTTGGAAACAACCTACATGCCCATCAACAAATGGATGGATAGAGAAGCTCTGGTGTATTCACATAATAGAATACTATGCTGCACTGAAAAACAAGGAACTGATGAAATATTATACAAAATGGGTGATCCTGGAGGACATTATGCTGAGTAAAATATCTCAGTCACAAAAGGACAAATATTGCATGTGCCACTGTTGTAAAATGGGGCTGACTGTAGGGTTGAGGGGAGACTGAGAAAGATGGGATAAATAATGTATACTGCATTGAAACAGATGAGGAAGTAAACTGTTGAAAAGGGATATGTGATTAGGTATTACTGTCATGACAGGAGACCAGAATGAAGGCTGCATAGTGGAGTGGACTTGGGGAGAGGGGTTGTATAACAATGAAAGAATTTTTCTTTTATTTTTCAAAGAGAGTGAATTGGGGGGGGGGCAGGGAGAAGAGTGAAACAATGAATGGAGACCCTAAGTCTCTGTAAATTTTCATTAAAATGAATAAATAAAAAAAGGAAAAACAAACAAAAAACCCAGAACTGGCCTAAAGTTCATATAGCCTTTAGTAGGAGAGGGCCAAGGAAATTGGTGTTATAGTTGGTTTATTAGCACTAGTTGGCTACTTCCCAAAGAGTTGAACCAAGTTTTCATTTACTTATGTCTTAAGAAGTAGTGTCTATGTGAATATATACCCACTTGAGGAAAGAAACTGTAGTAAGTTTTATGCAATTTCTCCTAGCTTTGATTTCTAAAATCTTGGAGAATTATGGTAAATGGTGATTTGACCTTTCTGTTTCAATGATCCTAAGTAGTATTCTAAAGTAAGTGGGCTGTATGAAGTTATAAAGGGAGGCCGAGAAGGTTAGGAAGTTGGTGGTTCGCATCCATCAGCTACTTCTAAGGAATAAAATAGGCAATCTCCTCTTGTGTGATTCACAGCCTCTGGAAACCTGCTGGAGGGTAAGTTATGAGTCCGTTCCAATGCAGTGGCAATTAGTTTAGTTAGTGTGACATTAGACTTGGGCTTTCCAGTTCCAAGCCCATGATTTCACATTTGTCTTCATGAAAAAATAAGGAGAAACACCCTAATGAAAGTTACCAAGTAAATGGAGGCCATTGGTAGCACAAACTGTTAATGTGCTTAGATGTTAACTGTAAGTTTAGAAGCTCATGCGAACTTCAAAGGAAAGGCTTTGCAATCTACTCTGGAAAAAGTCAGTCACTGCAAAACCCTATGGGGCAATTTTATTCTAACACATATTTTGGTGGTGGTGGTTTTATGTGCTATTTAGTTGGAACCAAATCAAAGCTGATCCTTCAGTGGGTTTTCAGAGGCAGTAAATTACGCAGGAGGAGATTGCCCATTTTTCCTCCATGGAATAGCTGGTGGGTTCAAACCAGCTGCCCTTGGGCTGGCAGTGCAAATTCTTACCACTAGACCACCAGAGCTGAGGTTGTCATGAATCAGAGTTGACTTGACAGCAACTGGAACTGGAAAATCATGTAAATATAGTATAGAAAGATGATAAACACAAAGGTGGTTCTGACATCTGGAATCATCAGTTGATAATAAAACAAAAATTCACATTGAGCTTACCTCCCCTTTCACACAAGACAGCTATGGTTGATCATCCCTGTTTTCTTTGTTGTCTTAATCTACAGATGGCCATGACTACCCTCGAGCAGCCTACCAGCAAGTGATTCAGCCAGCTTTACCTGGACCGCCCCTACCTGCAGGCAGCACGAGAGGCCCTCAGCCAGTGCAGAGGGTCATGCTGAACTATCCCCGCCCTGAGGACCAAGACAGGGGGCGGATCCAGAGAGAGTACTCCACCCCAGGACCCCCAAGGCATCAGTGAGTATGGCAGGACCAAATTCAAGTTATTTTTAGACACTTGTAGCATGAAAAAGTATGACATTACAACCAAGATGTATCAAAATTCTGTAGAGTTGCACCCCCAAGTGAATGGAACAAGACACACAGTGGGATGCCCAATAAAGGAGGACATGGAGACTAGTTGACAAAAACCTCTCTAGCTGTGTGTGTGTGTGTGTGTGTGTGTGTGTGTGTGTGTGTGTGTAGATATACAGAGATAGAGATATAGGAGATAGATATATATCATGGCTTAGTGGTAAGGAACTGTGCTGCCAAATCAAAGGTATGCAGTTCAAATCCAACAGGAGAAAGAGGGCAATCAACTCCAGAGGCTCACCTGTGAGTTGATTCTGACTCGATGGTACATAACAACAAATATAGGTATATGTGTAATATTTCTAGCAAATGTATATGTATAGGTATATGCATATGTATATGTAGTTTCCTTGGAGTCAAAACTGACTGACTTTTACTTACAGACCCTCCAGTGGGTCTTCAGAGGCTGTAAATCACACAGGAGGAGATTGCTCATTTTCCAGCTGATGGATTTAAACCACTCACCTTCAGGTTGGCAGCAAAAATCCCAACCACTAGGTCACCAGGGCTTCAGAGCTTTGATAGATGATAGACACATAGATAGACAGATATATAGGAAGGATATGGTTCAGACCCGTTTTCTTAGAGTCACTTTGACTTGTACTCAATCTGATAGCACCTAACAACAAGAGCAACTGTGAAACAATTGTTTATATCTCAATTTTCCATAGCTGTTTAAACTTATTTCTTACTTTAATTCAGTTACTTCTCAATGGAAATTAAAAGTAATCTTTGGGGGGGGGGGCGTATAAAAACATTCAGCCATGTTGGGCATCATTATTAAGTCATTCATCTATGCCTTTACCAGGAAAGCAATTCTGGTTTTTCATGACTTCAGTTTTCCAACTTATTTCTTTTTTCCCCTCTTCATTGTTCTCTTTTGTTTCAAGCTTTCCTTTTCTCTTAAAGGCATCTAAAAGGACCCCCCTAAGTTATGACAGACTGGAAAGAGAATACAAATATCTCCCACTTTCTGAAAGTTTGCTTTATACTACTTACTTTTATTACACTGTTGTTGTTGTTAAATGCTGATGTTAGGAGTGGAGTATGAATCCTATGACCCTATAAACAACAGATCGGAACCTTGTCTTATCCTGTGCCATCCCCATAATTTCTGACATGCTCAAGACCATTGTAGCAGTCACTATGTCAGTTCAGCTGGCTGAGGGTCTTCCTCTCTTTCGCTGACCTTCCACCTTTCCAATAGTGATATCGCTCTCTAAGGCATCGGTTCACCTAACAACATGCTCAAGTGTGTGAGATGAAGCTTTGTCATCTTTTTACATTAGTACATGTTTTCACTAATGGAAAGAAAGTCAAAGAGGATTTTCTATTTTACATAAAAGGTTAAAAGGGAAACTAACATACAGCATTTGTTCTGCAGTGAGCTGTTAAGGAGGCAGCCAGCGTGTACCCTGGAGAGCAGGAGCAGCTTTGGCAAGCTCCTCACCCAGGAACTACACTTGGCACTTCAAAGTCAAGCTGTCTCAGCTTTGAATGTGCCTGAATGCATGTGCCTGTGAAGACTTTTCTAAGCTTTCTGTGTTTTATTTGGAGCTCTGATGACCTAGTGGTAAGGAACTCCACTGCCATATACCAAAGGCATGTGGTTTGGATCCACTAGCTCACCATGAGAGAAGGATGGGCAGTCTCCTCCTGTGCTATTTGCTGCCTGAAAACCCACACTGGAGGATCAGCTGTGAGTTGGTTCCAACTCGACAGTATACAACAACAATAACATGCTATTTGGTATGATCTGACAGATGGGTTTTTTGAGCCTGGGAATGCTCAATTTTTTTTCCCATATAAATTAATGGTAATTGTTTCTTTGCTTTATGCTGTTTTGACATATGGAAGGTTTCATAGGAACAGTCTACTTGTAGGTAGCTGGGGAAACCTGCAGTTGAAATATTTGCTTTTTGCTTAAAAGCAAGCTTTATGTTCCACTCACATTAAAATTATGTTGTTCTAAAACAACAACAACAATCCACAATCCCTATGTTGTTCTTTTATAAAGGCATGAGAGATGAAGACCTTCAAAAACACAGAATCTGGTGACTAGGCAACAATGGTGAAAAAAGGATCAGTAGCAGATAAAGCATATAGCACCCTTCTCCTCCACTCAAAAGATCACAGGTATCATCCAAATCTTCTTTCCCAGATAGATCCTTTATCTTTCAGATCTTAAAAAAACCCCACAATCCTCTAAAATGAAATTCAACAAAAGGGATTTTATAGCATGATAAACACTGTTGAAATAAAAATGTAAAAAATTCTAACAAACAAAATTTCAGGAAATCTTTGTAAAATAAGTTTTGATATTGTATAGGAGAGGCAATAGTAATATTTTTTAAAAGTAAACTTCAGTTGGAAATTATTTTAGATCTGTAGAATAGGTGCAAATGGTACAAAGCAATTCATTTTGTGACATCAAGTTAAACCTGTTAGGTTCTTCTTGGGCTGATTTAATCATTTTAGAATAATGAAGAATAAGTTCCAGGGATGAAGTAAACTTCCCTCTTCCTGATTATTTGAAAGAAAAACTGAATCTAGAAAGTTTCTTTCTTTTTTTAACTACAAGATTGTTTTTATGTGGAAATTTCTTACTATCATCGGGGCTTTAACATTTCTTTGCAAAATAAATAATAATTTATATAATAACTAAGAAAATTTGGATATAAAGGGATTTAATGAGAAGAGTAAAGGGAACCAGATCATTAGTAGGTGAAGGCAGGTTTTGAAAGAGGGTGGTTTTTTGCCCTGTGACTCAATCACCCACTCTAAAGAAAGATGATCAAGCAGAGTGCGGAAATTATTGAACAATATCATTAATATCACATGCGAGCAAGATTCTGCTGAAACTTATCCAAAATGACTGGAGCAATACATCAACAGTGAACTGCCAGATGTGCAGACTGGGTTTAGAAGAGGCTGTGGTGCTAGGGATATTATAGTTAATGTCAGATGGATCTTGGTTGAAACCAGAGAGTACCAACAGAATGTCTATCTGTGTTTCATTGACTATGCAAAGGCATTTGACTGTGTGGATCACAACAAACTGTGGCTGACTCTGAGAAGAATGGGAATCCCAGAACACTTGATCGTGCTAATGCAAAACCTATACTTGGACCAGAGGCAGTGGTCAGAACAGAGCAAGGAAACACTGCATCATTCAAAATCAGGAAAGGTGTACATGAGGGATCCTGTCTCAATACCTTTTCAATCTATCTGCAGAACAGATCATCCAGGAGGCTGGCTGTATGAGGAAGAATGTGGCATGAGGATTGGAGGAAGACTCATCAACAACCTGCATTATGCAGATGACATAACTCTGCTTGTTGGAACTGAGGAGGACCTGAAGCGCTTGCTGCAGAAGGTCAAGGACTATAGCCTTCAATATAGATTGAAACTCAACATCAAGAAAACAAAGATTCTCACTACTGGGCTGATTGGCAGCATCATGATAGATAGTGAAGAAACTGAGATTGTTAACAGCTTTAGTTTTTTAGTTTTCTTGGCTCCACAATCAACACTCTTGGTACCAGCAGCCAGGAAATCAAAAGAAGAATTGCATTGGGAAAATCAGCTGTCAGGGACCTCTCCAAAGTACTGAAGAGCAATGACGTCAGTATGGAGTCTAAGGTGCACCTGATCAAGGCCATAGTCTTTGTGATTACTTGCTATGCATCAGAGAGCTGGACAATGAATAGGGATGATAGGAGAATTGAAGCCCTTGAGCTGTGGTGCTGGAGAAGAGTATTGAATATACCATGGACTGTCAAGAGAACAAACAGATTCGTCCTGGAGAGGGTGAAGCCAGGCTGCTACTTGGAGGCAAGGATTCTGAGGCTTCATCTGACATACTTTGAGAATGTTGCAAGGAGGGACCAGTCCTTGGACAGGGACATCATGCTTGGAAGGGTGGAGGGACAAGAAAGAGAGGAAGACCATCAATGAGATGGATTGATTCAGTGACTGGGATAATGCAGGTCGGCATGTCAGAGACAGTAAAGTTGATGCAGGATAGAGCAGGTTTCAGGGCTGTTGTACATGGGGTCCCTGTGAGTCACATAACAATGGCACATAACAACAACAACAATCTACATAGGGAGCTGTGGTGGTCTAGCGGCAAGAAGGTGCACTCCAATCCAAATGGCACACAATTCAAAGCCACTAGCTGCTCCGCGGGAGAAGGATGAGTAATCTCCTCCCATTTTACTAACGGCCTCTGAAAACCTACTGGAGGGTCACCTATAGGTCAGTTCTGACTTGACGGTACATAACAATAAAGAGTCTATATACTGAACAGGTCATTTTGGAGGTTGGACTTTAAGAGGAAGAATGCAGAGTCAGAATTGGAGGAAAGTCAGCAACAACCTGTGTTATACAGATGACACAACCTTGCTGGCCAAAACTGAGGAGGACCTGAAGCATTAGCTGCAGAAGATCAAGGACTGTAGTCTACAATATGGATTGAAACTCCACATCAAGAAAACAAGAATTCACCTAAGTGCCCATCAACAAATGAATGGCTAGAGAAGCTGCGGTATATTCACACAATGGAATACTACACTGCATTGAAAACAAGGAACGCATGAAATATTATTCAAATAGGTGACCCTGGAGGACATTATGCTGAGTGAAGTATCACAGTCACAAAATGACAAATACTGCATAGTGCCACTGTTGTAAAATGGGACTGATATTTGGGTTGGGGGGAGACTGAGAAAGATGGGATAAATTATGTATACTGAATTGAAACAGGTGAGGGAGAGAATTGTTTAAAAGGGATATGTGATTAGGTATTATTGTCATGACAGGAGTCCAGAACAAAGGCTGCATAATGGAGTGGACTTGAGGGTAAGGATTGTATAACAGTGAAAGAATTTTTCTATTACTTTTCAAAGAGAAGAGCGAACTGGGGTAGGGATGGGTGGGCAGGGAGAAAAGTACAACAATGAATGAATGAATGGAAAGTCTCTGTAAATTTTCATTAATAATAATAATGAAAAGAATTCTCATCACTGGGCCAACTGGCAACACCATGATAGATGGAGAAGAGATTGAGGTTGTTAACAGCTTCAGCTTGCTCAGGTCCACAATCAACACTCTTGGAGCCAGTAGTCAGGAAACCAAAAGACAATTGCATTGGGCAAATCTGCTGTCAGGGATCTCTCCAAAGTGCTAAAGAGCAACATAATCAGTCTAGAGACTAAGGTGTGCTGATCGAGGCCATGGTCTTCACAATTATTTGCTGTGTGCCAAAGAGCTGAGCAATGACTAAGGATGACAGAAGAAGAATTGATACCTTTGAGTTTGGTGCTGGAGAAGAGTGTTGAACATACTATGGACTGCCAAGAGAATAATCAGGTCTGTCCTGGAGAGGGTTAAAACAAGCTTCTCCTTGGAGGCAAGGATTTCTAAGCTCCATCTCACATACTTCGGGCATGTTACAAGGAGGACCAGTTCTTGGAAAAGGACATCAGGCTTGAAATAGTTGAAGGACAGTGCAGGAGAAAAAGATGCTGGATGAGATGGATTGACACAGTAACTGGGATAATGGGGGTAGGTGTGTCGGAGACAGTGAGACTGGTTCAGGGTAGGCGAGGTTCAGAGCTGTTATGCTTGGAGACACTCAGTTGCAGGTGACTTGATGGCACATAATAACAACATGACTCATAGAGACCCTATGAACAAAACATCTGAACCTTCCTCCTGTCCTGCACCACTCTCACAATCTCTGAGATGCTCGAGCCCATTGTTCCAGTCACTGTATCATTCTGTCTTATTGAGCATCTTCCTCTCTTTCTCTGACCTTTCACTTTTTGTGGCATAATGTCTTTTTCCAAGAACTGGCCCCTCCTGACAACATTCCCAAAATATCTTAGAAGAAGTTGCACTATCCTTGCCTCTAGGGAATCACCTTGGTTTCATTTCTACTAAGACAGACTGTACTTTCCCTATTCAGATTCAATACTAGAAAACAATTATAGAACTCTCCTACTCAATATCAAAGCTTATTTCATTAATATTTCATTGAATTTTGTTTGTTTTCTTCTCATTTTAGCTATTTTCTCTCCAGAGTATTTATAATGCTATAAAATCTATTTTAAGTAGAATGGGATTTAAAATAAGAAATTGAATATTTACAATGCTATTGGAGGTTGGTAGGGCGAGCTTTGGGCTGGGCTTCTAAGAATGATCCCAAAGCAACATCATAAAACGAGATAATCAAAGATGATGTCTCCCTTGACCCAGTCAGGAAGCTCAAGAATTAGAAAGCTACCACAGGAACTCTTGTCATAGGCCATGCTGCCACAGAGCAATCTGGAATCTAGAAGTTGCCATCAGAGCAACCTTTGGATCCAGAACCTCTCTGAGTTTGCTAGATATATATTGGTTAAAAAAGCCTGGCCAGTGTCCTGCCTTTGATACCCATGAAGCTCACAGAGGACAGTTGAAATGCTTTCTGAGGAACACTCAGCACCTTAGGACTGTTCAGGACAATTCTGCAGAAGCAGCAGAAGCATTTCCCTTTTGCCTTCCAAATCTCACACAAGTGATCTGATTGGCCAACTTGGTAGAGTGTTCCCAAGATACTGGCTACCAAAATAAAAATGAAGACATCATACAACAAAGTAGTTGAATCCATTTTAAAGGATCTTGAAAATCATGGTATTTATTCATATATTAACAACATATTTTAAACTTCCATGGCTTTTTTTTTTCTCCTTTTGATACATAACTGTTATCTACCTTGTCTGAATGCCTACAACACCAACCTTCAGTATCACTCATTATACTACTTTGTCTTGTTGGTGACCTTGTCCACTCTGTATATGAGATTTATTTTCCCAATCACACAGTCCTTGAATAGCTAAATCAAATCCTGTTTCCCTCTCCTGACCTCTAGCACAGGCCCTTGCATATGGCAGCCAGCTGACCTGCAGATGGAATGAAATTCTGTGGCACTCCACTTATCCTTTTTATTCACAGCTAGCTCATATTAAGACTTCATTAAAATATTTGGTTGGGGGTTTTTTTTTTGTCCTTTCTAAAAAACAGAAAAAGTGATTGTGAATGTGTTCCTTTCCAGGAATCAGCTATATAACCAGACTCCTAATAGAGCCAGCACTCTTGAAGAGTCCTCAGAGTGGCCTGCAGACGTGAGACCTCAGGGTCCCCTGGCTCCGCCCCAAGATGCTATCCCGAGACCCCCTAGTAACCCTCCAGCCAAAGGAACTCTGAAAACAAGTAATTTACCAGAAGAACTGCGTAAGTTATTGGCAATGTTGTTTTCTTCTTCTCATCATGCTTTACACTTTGAGAGTACATGAGTATCATTCATTCATAATTTCACTTATTTCTTACATATTCTGTGAAGCAAAATTTACTTTCTTGTTTTTTTGCTAGCCAAGTTGTTGTTAGGCACTGCTGAGTCACGCACTACACATAGCAACCCTATGAACAATAGATCTGAAAGTAGCCATCATTTTTAATGGAAATGTCATTAGAGATTCCGAAACTACCAGTAATATCCCCAATGTGCTTACCACTAGACTTTTCTTAGACACATACACCAACAACAAACAACCTCATTGCTTTTCCCCTCCTCTAAATGATGCTCTTGAATGGACTTGTCCCTGGATAAATTGATTGGATGGCCATATAGTATTAGCCAAAGACCTAGCATCTCAACATAAATTAGCTGCAGCCATCAGGAACAAGGTCATTTCCTGGAGGAGGGAGCAATCTTGTTTGGAAAAAAATGCCTTCACATTCTCCATATTGCTTCACACCAAGTGCAAACTAAGCCTTTTATTTAAAGAAACATTCAACTAAGTGTCAGGTGATGATTCTTTTTCTACATTTTGCAGCCAAAACCAGAAACGTTGAAATATCACCAGACTGTTCTCATATGAAGGTCAGTCAGAATAGTGAGTTCCTGAAACCTTTAGACAACAGCCACTACTTGTGAAATCATTATGTTTTGTTCTGCTTGCTAGAAAAGCTCAGATAATTCTATTATTCTTTTAAAAATTTGAGCATTTCTGTGAACAAGCCTTGCCTTCACTAATTCCTGTTAGATGATCCGTGTTCTAGTCATTTATCATTGTGAAAGATTTCCATGACAACTACCCACTGTTGCTCTTCATTTAAATTTTTTTTAAAAGCTGTTAAAAATACTGCATGTTTTAATTATGGGCATTTCTGTAGAACTGATACTGTCAAGCATGGGATGTAGTCCTGATGTCTGTATATGTTGTTGTAGTGTGCTGTCGAGTTGGAACCGACCTATTGCTTAACCTCGAGCAGGTTACTACAGGTTGTAAAGTGTATGGGAAGAGACTGCCCATCTTTTTCCCAAGGAACAGCTGGTGAAATCTCACCACCAGGTGAATAGGCAGCATCATGATGAATGGAGAAATGATTGAAGTTGTCAACAATTTCATGTTACTTGGATCTACAATCAACACCCTTCGTATTGTTGTTGTTGTTGTTGTATGAGTTAGAACTGACTCATAGCTGACCCTCCAGCAGGTTTTCAGAGGCAGTAAATCACCTGGGAGTTGCTTCCTCATCTTTCTTCTTTAGAGTAGCAGGTAGATTTGAACCACACACCTTTGCATTGACAGCACAATTCCTTACCATTAAGCCACTAGAGATCCCTTAGCACTAGCAGTCAAGAAACCAAAAGATATGTTGCATTGGGGAAATCTGATGTCAAGAACTTCTCTGAAATACTAAAGAGCATTGATGTCAATTTTAAGATTGAGATCTGCCTGATTCAGGCATGGTCTTTGCAATCAACTGCTGTGCATTTGAGAGCTGGACAACGAATAAGGATGACAGGAAAATAAATGCATTCAAATTATGGTGTTAGAGAACAGTCCTGAATATCCATGGATTGCCAAAAGAACAAACAGATATGTCTTAGAGAAAGTGCAGCCAGAGTGCTCCTTGGAGGCAAGGATGGTGAAGCTTCATCTCACATTATTTAAGAATGGTGTAAGGGGGGCTTACTTCCAGGAAAGAAACATCATACTTGGAAAGGCAGAGGGTCAGTGAAAGAGAGAAAACCCTCAACAAGATGGATTGACAGAGCAATGTCAGAGATGAAGAGGATAGCACAGAATAGGACAGCATTCAGAGCTGTTGGTTATGGCGTTACTGTGAGTTGTAGTCCACTCCATAGCACCTAACAAGTGCTCTAGGGGAAAAGTCAGTAATAGCTTGTCGGAGGTGGAGTCTTCCCCAAGGAATGTTCTTACTAACATTTCTGAGCTACATTTTAGTCTAGCACCAACTGCCTAGTTTTTTTCTCTACAAGAGAGTGGAGTTGAGGGAGGGGGAGATGAAGAGAGGGGAAACACTTTGCCCCACTCCACTCACTTGCTCTACTCAAGCAAAAGTTCCTACACAGCAGAGAGCAAAGGAGATCAAAAGAGGACACTGCTGGGTGGCCCTGTAGGTCTCTTTCGATGCATCTTTGGCACGCTGTAAGAGTATTCTTTGGGCATGGTGCCAGGTGTCTCTAGGAAACCAGATGGTGGCCTGATCTTAAAGATTCACAAGTTCTGGGTGGTAGATTTTTGTTAAAGCATCATGTGGTTTTTTTCAGAAGATCTCTTCAGCTTGTCTCCCGGCCTGCCAGTGCTCCCAAATGTTCTCTTGTTTCCATTTCCCAGTGTGCACTCATTTGGACTCTTACTCCTTCGAGTTCAGGAAGCTATGCTCTGAGGTCACCGGTCCAATCATCTGCTCTATACCCCTGCAGACCCAGCTCTTCCTCACTGCCCTTTGTCCCCAGGTTTCTCCTTGTTATCCTCAGAAAACAAAAGACATTGCACACATCTCAGAAGCATTGTTCAGACTGTTGTTGTTGTATGTCATCAGTTCTGAAACAACTCATTGCTGACCTCCAGCAGGTTTTCAGAGGCAGTAAATTGCACAGGAGGAGACTGCCTGTCCTTCTCCTGAGGAGCAGCTGGTGAATTTAAACCATGTGCTTTTGGGATTGCAGCATAGCTTCTTACCACTAGGCCACCAGAATTCCCTTTAGAAGTGACTGTTGTCGTTGTCGTGTGCTGCTGAGTCAGAACCGACCCATAGGTGACAGTCCAGTGGGATTTCAGAAGCAGTAATGGGAGGAGAGTCGCCCACCCTTCTTCCATGGAGTGGCTGGTATAGATTTGAACCCTGTGCCTTTGGGATTGCAGTACAGCTTCTCACTATTAGGCCACTAGTTTATAATAAATGTGACTATCTCTCTTTCAGGGAAAGTCTTTATTACATATTCTATGGACTCAGCCATGGAGGTGGTGAAATTTGTGAACTTTCTGTTGGTAAACGGCTTTCAAACTGCAGTAAGTACCTAATCCAAGGAACAAATGGAACTGTTGTTATGTGACTACAGTAAAAACCTAGTCAACAGACAAAAGGAGGGGAAAGTACAAGTAGCTGTTGTTACTTTAAACTGCATCATTTGCTTTGTATGATTTTTAACTCAATGGTAATGAAGTTAGGAAATTATTTTTCGGTTTTTTAACTATTCTAAGTCCCCAGAAGTTTGTGTGAGCGTCCAGAGGTGCCTCTGAGCATCAAGACCAGTGCTAACAGACTGCACACACACACGGAAGGAACTTTGACTCTTGCTGCACTTTGTACCTTTGTCCTTTTTCACCACTCTTAGCGGTTGTGTCAGCTCCACCAAGGGCACCTACATATTTCACAAGACCCTTTTGTTCTGCAAGAGGGCTCTGGTGGCCTAGTGGGTTAGGAGTTGTGCTGCCAACCCCAAAGCACTCTGTTGAAATCCCCAGCTCCTTCTCAGGGAAAAAGATAGGCAGTCTCCTGCCACATGATTTAAAATCTTTGAAAACCCACTGGAGAGTCAGCTCTGAGTCGGTTCTGATTTGACAGAACACAGCAACAACAGCTTTTGTTCTTCACGGGGCTTTGAGATTTTGTCCCTTAGGTATCAACTTGCAATAATCTGAGGTTAGCAAAATTCAACCCCCAGCAGCCTGGTTCCCCCATCACAGAGCTGCCATTCCACACCCTGGTGCCATAGCAATGCTTCTGGACAGGAATATGTGGCCAGGGCCTTAGCCGATTTGCTATGTTTCTAGAAGAGATTGATTAAATCAGCCTGATTGGCTTACTGTAATCTTGGGCCAAAAATCTCAGAATGCAAACTCCTCTCATCCCCTTACAATCCCCTGAAATAGCACAGCCTACAGCCATGTGACTATATCTTTAGGATAACAAAACAACACAAGAGGCTGTTTAGAGGTACTGGCTGTCCTCAAACACTGAGACCACTTCTTCTTCACAAAAGACTTCTCTGGGTCTTTGGTGACAGTGAATTCTAGCGAGTGGTGAAAACTGAGAGGAAATATCTATGACTAAGGGAGCTCTGGTGGCCTAGTAATAAGAAGCTTCATTGTCAACCCAAAGGCATATGGTTCGACTCCATGATCACTCTGCAGAAGAAAGATGCGCAATCTCCTCCTGTGTGATTTACTGCCTCTAAAAACCTGCTGAAAGTCAGCTGTGAGTCGATTCTGACTCGACAGTGCATTACAACAACAACATATATGAATAGAAATTTAAGGATAAAGGAGAGACACTTGTAATTAAATTCTGTTATGTGTTAATTGTATAATATTGTTGTTATGTGTTATCACCTGTGACTCATAGCAACTCTATGTATAATAGCTCTAAACTTTGTCCTATCCTGAGCCAGTCTCACTAACTTCGATACACCTACCCACATTGCCCCAGTCACTGTATCAATCCATCTCATCCAGGGTCTTCCTCTCCTACACTGTTCCTTCAACCTCCCGAGCATGATGTCCTTCTCCAAGGACCAGTCCCTCCTGGCCATGTGCCCAAAGTATGTGAAACAGAGCTTCAAAATCCTAGCCTCCAAGGAGAAACTTAGTTTCACCTTCTCCAAGACAGACCTATTTGCTTTTTTGGCACTGTCTCCTTTCAGACATTTTCTTCCTGGTGTAATAGAATAAGATTACTAGCATAGTCACAGAGAACTACAAAGTTGTATCTACACAACGTCATGTAGCCATTGGCTATTGTGCTTTATAAAACAAGAGTCGTCTAAACATAGGAAGGCATTCCATTTCTATATGCCATTAATAAAGAAGCATATTTTGAAGTTGTATTTTATGTCCTATGTGTTTAGCAGTTTAAGAGAACACATGGCATGCTCATATTCTATAAGAAGCTTAGAATCAGGTTGAAGAACCAAGGTAGACATAAATGAAACATGCTCTTTTTGCAGTGGTGAGAAAGCACGTGTGTCCAAAAAGGAAGAAAGTTATAATAATATACTCGTTGTCTAGTACTCAGTATGCAGTAGTGGACACAATAGGGTAGAATTAATGAGTTAAAGAGGAGGAGGTCACACAGTACTGAGAGAGGGAGCAGAAGCCCAGTGGGAATTGAGGGTGGCAGCCTCATCTTAAGTTGAAAGGGCATATGGGGGAAAGAGAGGTAAGGTAAGGCTGGAACACATCTGACGTGGAAACTTGCGGAGTGACTAGTTCTTGCATCTCAGTTCCTAACAATTCATCTGAGAGAAATCTGGCCAAATAATCAGCTAACTTCTTAAGCATGGAGAACCCACATTTTCTCTGAGTCACCCATATAATCTCTTTTCTAGTCAAGAAGGGAGCTCTGGTGGCTTAGTCTAAAGGAGTTGCACTGACAACCCAAAGGGAAGTGGTTTGACTCCAAGGCTGGGTGAAAGATGGACAATCTCCTCTCATACATTTTACAGCCTCTGAAAACCTGCTAGACGGTCAGCTATGAGTTGATTCCAACTAGATGGTACATAACGATCAGTCAAGAGCACTTTTCCACACTCACTCTGGCTGCAGTATGAATCGAGCCCAAGAATGGCCTCTTATTTGAACTTCTATAGAATAGAAAATGGATTTTTTTTCCTCTTTATTGATTTGAAGCCTGGTATTAAATATCAGTTTTTTTCAAGTCCTCAAAATTCTACTTCTTGACCTGTGACTGTTTCTTGGATCTGCTCCAGATTTCATAGACTTCTTTTAAAATGTCTACTGGACACAATGCTGAAATGATGGCCTGACTAATGCAAATAAAGCACTACAACTGTATTTCAATGCTTGCACACTGCACATCCATTAAACTGTCCCAGAATTAATTTGCCTTTCCAAATACACATATGCGTGTGTGTAACTTTTTTTCTTCTGTCTTACACCCAATCTGATGGTCCACTGTATCTCTTAGATGTTTAAAAACATATCACTGTATTCTATTTTTATGCGTACTATTCTGAACTAGGGAACATTCTAAGAAAATTGCATTTTGTACAGATATGTGCTTCCCCACTCCCCACAAGTGGGGAAGAATGAAGGGGTTGAGGGCAAGGGGCAGTAGTAATTATCTATGTAATCTAGTGCTGCCATAACAGAAAGGCTAGGGGCTGAAAGTCCTAATTCAGAGGACAGGCTTGAGAGGCAGAAAGGCCTCTCTCTCTCTCTCTCTTTCTTCTCTCCCCCCCCTTTGTTGTTTCTGGAGGAAAATCCTTGTCTCTTCAACTTCTTCTTCCTGGTTCCTTGGAGAGCTCCATGTGTCTTGGCATCTATCTTTCTCCATCTCTCCTCTGCTCATTTGCTTAACTCCTTGGGACTGGAGAGCATTATGCTAAGTGAACTCAGTCTCATAAAGACAAATACTGTATAGGACCATTACTATAGAAGGACTATGAGGATCCAAGGTGAGGACGTGTGCTTAAACTTAGGGATGCGCAATTTGATGGGTGGAAGGAGAGATTGGTAAAGGACAATGTATATGAACTTTGTGACCTTTGTATGTAAATCAGTATAAAATAAATTTTTTTTAAAAGAAAAAGATTGACTCAAGATATGTCCTACACTTATATGGTGATGAAGGAAGAAATTCAAGCTGCCCTGAAAGAACTGGCAAAAAACAAGACCCCCAGGAATTGTTGGAATACCAACTGACATATTTCAATAAACAGACACTGCCATGGATGTGCTCACCAAGTTGTGTCAAGAAATCTGGAGGACAATCACCTGGCCAACTGACTGGAAGAGATCTGTATTTGCTCCCATTCAAAAGGAAGGTGATCCAAAAGAATGTGGAAACTATCAAACAATATCACTGATATCACATGCAAACTAGATTCTGCTGATGATTATCAAAAAATGACTGGAACAACACATCAGCAGAGAACTGCCAGAAGTCCAGGATGGGCTTAGAAGAGGCCATGGTACTAGGGATATTATAGCTAATGTCAGATGGATCTTAGCTGAAAGCAGAGAGTACCACAGGAATGTCTATCTGTGTTTCATTGACTATGCAAAGGCATTTGACTGTGTGGGTCACAACAAACTGTGACTGACTCTGAGAAGAATGGGAATTCCAGAACACTTGATCGTGCTAATGAGAAACCTATACTTGGACCAGAAGGCAGTTGTCGGAACAGAGCAAGAAAACACTGCATGGTTCAAAATTGGGAAGGGTGTGCGCCAAGGATATATCCTAGCTCCATATCTTTTAAATCTATATGCAGAACAGATTATCCAGGAGGCTGGGCTCTATGAGGAGAAATGTGGCATCAGCATTGGAGGAAGACTCATCAACAATCTGCGTTATGCAGAGGACACAACCCTGCTTGCTAAAACTGAGGAGGACCTGAAGCACTTGCTGCAGAAGGCCAAGGACTGTACTACCTTCAATATAGATTGAAGCTCAACATCAAGAAAACAAAGATTCTCACCACTGGGCTGACTGCCAACATCAGATAGATGATAAAGAAATTGAGATTGTTAACAGCTTCAGTTTGCTTGACTCTACAATTCAACACTGTTGGTACCAGCAGCCTGGAAATTAAAAGACGAGTTGCATTGGGACAATCTGCTATCAGAGACCTCTCCAAAGTACTGAAGAGCAACGATGTCAGTATGGAAACTAAGGTTCACCCGATACAGGCCATGGTCTTTGCAATTACTTGCTATGCATCAGAAAACTGGACAATGACTAGGGATTATAGAAGGAGCTTTGGTGCTGGAGAAGAGTATTGAATATACTATGAACTACTAAAATAAATTCATCCCAGAGAGGGTAAAGCCGGGCTGCTCCTTGGAGGCAAGGATTCTGAAGCTCCGTCTGACATAATTTGGACATGTTGCAAGAGGGACCAGTCCTTGGAGAGGGATGCCATGCTTGGGAGGGTGGAGGGAAAGTGCAGGAGAGGAAGACCCTCAATGAGGTGGATTGATTCAGTGACTGGGGTAATGGGGGTAGGTGTGTCAGAGACAATAAGATTGGCACAGGATAGAGCAGGGTTTAGGGCTGTTGTACATAGGGTTGCTATGAGTCACAGGCAACTCAATGGCACATAACAATAATCCTGAATCTTTAATATAATGAAGACAACTAATTCTTAAGTAGGATTCTTACCAAAGGCATTGAAGCTAAGATTTACAACACATATTTTGAGGGGACATAATTCAATCCATAGGGAGCTCCGGTGGCTAGTGGCAAGAAGCTGCACTGCAGTCTCGAAGGCAAGCAGTTAGAGGCTACCGGCTGCTCAGTCTCCACCGGTGTGATTAACTGCCTCTGAAAACCCACCAGAGGGTCAGCTAGGGGTGGTTCTGACTCTAGGTACACAACAATAACAACAACAATTCAATCCATAACAGTAACTTTTGGGGGATTAAATGTATATAGTCTCTTTTGTCTTCACTTGCTTTGAATTTAATGAAAGCTCCTTTTGAAACTCACACATGTCTTTTCTTCCAGATTGACATATTTGAGGATAGAATCCGTGGTATAGATATCATTAAATGGATGGAACGCTACCTTAGGGACGTAAGTATATTGTGAAATTCTGAGACTGTCTTTTGGTGAGAACAACAATTAACTTATGTAGTTTATTTAAGGAGTCCGGGCATCCCACCCATGTCCAAAGCTAAACAAAGGTTCCTTTGTTGGAAGCTCTGCAAAGGAAGGATGGGGGTCGCCCTCCTGGACATGCACAAGCAGGAAATAATGGTCAAACCAGACACAGGTGGTTGATAACAATCAGTGCTTTTTTGTTGTTGTTGACCAGACTAGGAAAGGAGGAAATGAAGGTCGAGTGTCTAGAGGGGGAGGCAAAATTCAATTTAAACGAGGGCCAGTCTAACCCAAGTACTTTGGAGAATCCGGCTAGTTACACACCACCCCTTAGGCGCGCACTGGCAGTCTGCTGATTTGTTTTCCTCTGACAAAACCTATACTGACCACTGGGACACCTTTGTGCTTTAACAAGATCAAATTTGATTACTGCCCACGTGGCGGTGTCTGCTGCTGCTTTGGGAAGGAGCCGGAGTGGGACAGGAGTGGCTCCGGCTGGGGTTTTGCTGTTTTTCCTTTTGTCTGCAGCTGTTGTTTGTGCTGAAGGCTCTGTTCCTCCTATTGACTGTGTTAAGGCGCGCACAGCAAACCCAGGGCAGCCAGGAGCGCTGCATCTGACAGCTTAGAGCCTGCTGCGGCAGCAGAAGAGGCGATTCTCCTCGGTGCAGAGCCTCTCCTGTGATGATGCAGACTCATTTAGTGATTCAGGCTTTCATTAGCCATTTATTAGTGATGGCTGCGGAAAATGGTGGGCGAAAGCGGAGCTATTTAGGAGAGCTCCGTTCTGAGCCATTTGCTCTATGCATGTGATAGGGCAGGGGGCTGGCAAGGGAGGGGGGGAGGGGAAACAAGCCTCTTGCCTGTGTGTGTGGGTCGCTGCCTTTCACTTTCCGCAGAATGAGCCAGGCCCTCGGTCCAGGGCTTGTCAGGGAATGCTTACAGCCGTGTGCTGGCAACTTTCCAGCCTGCCTTCACCAAATGGACCACACTTTACACTTCCATAAACATGCTTTTCTGTCTCCCATTAACAGAAGACCGTGATGATAATCATAGCAATCAGCCCCAAATACAAACAGGATGTGGAAGGCGCTGAGTCACAGCTGGACGACGATGAGCATGGCTTACATACTAAGTACATCCATCGAATGGTGAGTGAGGAGGGAGTCACAGCCCCTCGCGCCCCTCAGAGATGAGTGGGCACCTTCCCCAGGGAAGGCTCATTCCCTGCTAGAAACCAAACAAAGACTGCAGGGTGAGGCTGAGGGAGCCAAGGGCACCCAAACCAAGAGAGGGGGCAGTGGGCCTGGCTCTCCCTCAGAGACTCTAAGCAACTCACTACACCTTTGGGACTCGGGGTTGCCGACAGTAACAAGGGGGCATTAATCTGTGATCTCTAAGAGCCAAGATTCTGGAAAGCTGTGCTATGCTCTGCTGGTGTGGTTGTTCACAGTACACGTGAAATCCAAGTAGGGGTGACAGATATTGTTTTCTGTGGTAGTAATGGTGGCAGGGTAGGAGGCTTCTAGATCTGTATTATGTTCTCTCCACTGCCTTTTCAGTAGTGGCTTTGTTGTTGTTAGGTGCCATAGAATCAAGTACGTCTCAGCAAGCCTGTGAACAACAGATCTGAACCCCATTCTATCCCGTGCCATCACTTCCTGACACACTAGAGCCACTAGATGTGGCAGTCACTCTGTCAGTCCACCTGGTTGGGGTCCTCCTCTCCTTCACCGACCCTGCACCCTTTCAAGCATCATGTTCCTCTTGAAAGAATAGCCTCTCCTAGCAACATACTTGAAGTATCTGAGGCAGTCTCATCATGTTTGCCTCCAAAGAGCACTCCAGTTGCACCTTCTCCAAAGACATTTGTTTGCTCCTTTGGCCGTCCATGGGATGTTCAGTACTGTTCTCCAACACCCACAGCTCAAAGGCATCAATTCTTCTGACATCCCTATTCATGTCCAACTCTCAGATGCATAGCAAGTGATCTCTTGTGGCTTAGTAGTAAGGAATTGCATTGCCAACCTGAAGGTACATAGCTGAAGTCCAACAGTTGCTAAGGCGGAGAAATATGGGTAGTCTCCTTCCTTGTGATTTAAGGCCTGTGACAACGTGCTGGAGGGTTAGCTGTGAGTTGGTTCAGACTTGATGGTACACAACAGCAGCAACCTTTTCAAAAAGGAGATCAGGTGGCATAGTCTATAGAGAGTTTCACTACTAACCTAAAGGTGACTGGTTCAAATCCACCAGCAACTCCAAGAGAGAAATGCAGTCTCTTCCTATTTAATTAATAGCCTCTGAAATACCTGCAAGAGGGTCAGCTATGACAAGCTCTGGCTGGATAGCAGTGGGGAAGAAATACCTCTTCAAAGGCGAGCTCACAGTTGTGGTACCACGGATGAGGTTTATTAGGGAAATAAATTGGAGAGTGGTAGAGGCAAAGAATATCTCACAATACAAGTCCAAGTTTGGTCCAGAAGTCCCAAGCCAGATTAACAGCAAAACAGAATTCCTTAATTAATAAAAGTCCTGGTTTCAGTTCAGCCACATAAATTCAAGAAGCCTCTGGGTTCCTTAATCATCCAGCAAGGTTTGCTTCAGAGCAGTTATAAGTTAGCTTCTCCTTTAAGCATCCAGCAAGAATAACAAAACCTTTAACTGTGGCCTTTATCTCAGGACTCCAACTCCCTATACCCTACCTCACCTCAGCTTCCTAACCACAGACATAGACATTAAGATTGATGGCACATTTTGGGGGTACACAGTTCAATCCATAACACTATGGTCCAGTTGCTTGAATTTCTTTTTCCTTGGTGTCCCTACTAATCAAATGAGTTACTGATACTTACATAGCAATATTGCAAAAATTAAATAAGATATACTTGAAAAATATCTGGCACAAATCAATAATCAATCAAGGGAAGAGACTGTTATTAGTTAAGGATGTATAAAAACATTTCACTACCACACCTGAACTAGAGGACCTGGTTGGATGAAAACCAGTGAGAAGATTTTGCAGTAAATTTGATTTGCTCAGCATCTCGGTAAAGGATTTTGACCAAAAATAACACTTGGATACTGGTTGATGAACTAGCTTTCCTCATGCTCTCCATGACTGCAGTGATGATGTGGAGATGGTACCACTTGCCTAGGATGCTAGACAAGATTGTTCTGTGATCTCCTTACTGGGATCTCACATGCACTGGGGTAGAAGAGGCTCTGGAGCTCTCAGACCTACCTAGAGCAGGTCAGTGGTTCTCGACCTTGTTTGTCAATGATTCTGAGGTTTTAAAAGGCTTGTAAAATCACTGGACTAGAACTGTACACTCGCTTTCAGCTCTAATATTCCACAAGGGCAGGGAAGGCACCCAGAAAGGCCACTGTAGACAGAGATAGGGCAGGGAGCACATATGGCCCAAAGGAAATTTGTGAGCGGCACCAAGCAGGCTTATCTTAGGTGGAATCTTAATTTGCCAGCCTGTCCTGTGCAACAAAAGCATCAGAAAAGGGTGGGTAAGTGTTTCACATGTGGGCCTCCAGTTTACCATCACCTCTTCTACCAAGTGCTGCTCACAATTTTCCCTCAGAACCAAACCAAAGTAAAAGGAGAGACAAGGTGGTGAAGACAGTGTAAGGCCTAGGAATCAGAAGAAGCTGGTATGTCTCTTTAATTCCAGGCTTACCCTAGACAGTCAGCATTTTGAAGAAGTACCATTTCTGCACAGAAACTTCCCTAACAGCTCAGAAAACTGGAGTGGTCCTTGGAGGCAAAGATGGTGAAGCTTTGTCTCTTATAATTTGGGCATGTTGCCAGGAGAGGCTGCTTTTTTGGAATAGGAGTACATCATGCTTGGAAAGGCAACTGATGACCCTCAGTGAAATAGATTGACATAAATAGTGACTACAGCACTGGGCTCAAGTGTGTCAGAGATGATGAGGATGGCCCAGGATAGGACAGAGTTCTGATCTATTGTTAGTAGGGTTGCTATGAGCCATACTCAACATAATGACATTTAACAACAGCAACAACAAAAGTTTAGAGCTGCCTCTGGGTGCTTTCACCATTGACTGTCTACTGCATGTCCACGTAGCCTCACATCACCCAAAGTTCTGGCTACATCCTTAGGAACTTGGCAGCCCCATAAGTGGACAGCTGTGGAAAGGACTCCAAGTCTTTGTCAGATCGTGAAGAAATGTGTCTGGCTCTGCTGATGTGTGGCAAAGCTGGGCAGTAATACACAGCACAACCTCATAGTTTGGCTCACTATGCTGAGCTGTGCACCACATTATCACTAAGCTTTTTTTTTTTTCAAGGGTTACTATATCTGGGCTCTAAAACTTTCAGGTTGAGGATATATACTGAAGCCCCTTCTTTCACGTCTGGCTAAACTTCTATCCCTGAACCTCAACCATGACTAACATAAAACCCCAAAGTAGGAAGAACTTGATTTTGACAGGGAATGAAGAGGTACCCCTAAGTGCATCAGATTCAACATTTGGGGATATAAGAGTTCAGGGGGAAAAAACACAACACAACACAACACAACACTGTGACTGACTGGCACTGCAACAGATTGGGTAGCCTAGTGGTCAATCCAGATTTTAGAGTATCCATTGTTCTGAAAGTCGGAAACTAAACCTAGTTCTCTCCTTTTCAATTAATGATTCCATGGGCTTCCTTTCATGTGTTTGTACTGGTGTTGGTTATTAAAAATCCCTGGTGGTTCAATGGTTCAAACTTTCCACTGCCAACCAAAAGGTTAGTAGTTCAAACCCACCAGTAACTTTGCAAGGAGAAAGCCAAGACAGGTGCTTCCACAAAGCTGTTACAGCCTTGGGAACCTTATGAGGCTATTCTCTGTTCTATATGCTTGCTACTGTGAGTTGACATAGATAGACTTGGTTTTTGTGTGTGATTATTGCTTTTAGTTGGTCATTTTACAATTTGCTTTTTGTGTCAATATTTAAAAGAAAGTTCTGAGAAAACATCCTGTTGGAATTTGGTAGTGGTTGTACGTATGAGTATGAGGGCTTCTATAGTGATTTCAATAGCCAGTCATCACTGTCATTTTCTTCTTTGTTCTATTTCTGTGCCCATCTATGATGAAGACTTCTCAGTTACAAAAATCAATTGAAACATGAAATAGTTGGGAACACATAATCCGTCATCCCCTTGTCATAAGAAGACTGAAAGCTTTGTGCTGGTCACAGGATTTGGAAGATTCTAGCTCTCCTCATAGTGAAAATTCGGGTTTGATTGGGTTCTTGGCAGCTAAATCTCACTGGGTCATCACTGGATCAGAGAAAATTGAAACGGTTGTGGGGAATCTAAAGCCTGGCAGATATCCCTTCACAAATGACTTTTCAGCTTCATCTCTCTCCCAAGCCCATCGCAGGTTACAGTCTTGGTGGATTATTAGCTGGATACAACTACACTACACTACACACATTCACATCTCTAGACATTTGCTGATACGGTCTCCTTTACTGAGAAAGTCCTTCCCTTTACCTCCACCTTTCCTGCCTAGCCAAATTCTTTTTCAGTATCTAAGTAACAGCCTCCCGGGGACTATTTGCCATAGCTTCCATGTAGAATGGACAACTCCCACTTGAACTGCCATAGTATTTCCTACATACTTGCCACATCGCAAAGAGCTGATGTAGTCTATCGAGAGTTGCACTGCTAATGCAAAGGCTGCACCTCTCTGGAGATTCAAATCCACCAGTGGCTTCACATGAGAAAAAGGGGCAATCTCTTCCTGTACAGTTTAAAGCCTCTGAAAACCTCTGGGAGGTCAGCTATAAGTCAGTTCTAACACTCAACAGTAATGTTTTTCCACGCCACATTGTGATTGCTGATTTACCTTTCTGCCTGCTCACTAAACTGTCAGCTCTGTAGGGATAAGGATTCTATCACTGGTGTTCTTGTAATCAAGAAAAAAACAGAATGACGACTCTTGATTTGTAGCATTTGCCAGTTTCCATGGTTCACTCAAAACTCAACTGCCATGGAGTGAATTCTAACTCACAGGGACTGAGACTGTAAACTGCACAGAAGGAGGCTGCCCATCTTTCTCCCTTAGTGCGTTCAAACCACGAGAGACACACAGCCTTTGGGTTAGCAGTGCAACTCACTGCGGACATCACCACCAAAACACCCATGGTATATTCTCAGCGTGGCCAATTTTAAGGTACCAACATGAAGGTACTAACCACAGAATTAAGTCGAAAATTCCACAACTGACTCATGTGAGCTGACTCCAGCACCGGGAAAGATATCCTAAATTGGAAAACTCAAAGTCTAACACAGAGTGTGATTTATTTATTTTATTTTTTTTAAATAGGTCTTTAATAAACTGTGAGTGAGTGAGTGAGCGAGCGAAGGAACTAGATGTGTAATGGGAAGGACTTAAAATCACAAGTTCTTGGAACCCGTGTAAAGAAACTAGAATAAAAGTACTGTGTGGGCTTATGTGTTCATGTTGTTGCTGTTAGGTCCCATCAAGCCTCTCCCTATACCATCCCCACAATCATTACTATATTTGAGCCCATTATTGGTAGCTACAGGATCAATCTCATTTTGTTGAGGGTCTCCCTGTTTTGTTTTTTTTTTTTTACCTTTTGCTTTACTAATTATGATATCCTTGTCCAGGGACTGGTTCCTCCCAATAACATGTAAAAGTGTGTTAGATGACATTTGGCCATCTTCACATCTCAGGAATATTCTGTCATACTTTTTGCAAGACACATTGGTTTGTTGTTCTGGCAGTCGTGGGACAGTCAATAATCTCCATAAACAACATGATTCAAATACATCCTCAGTTCTTCTTTGGTCTTATTCATTCGTGGTTCAGCTGTTGCATGCATATGAGGTGATTGAAAATGCCACATCTTGAGTCAGGTGCACCTCTGTCCTCAAAGTGTTTCAAGCTGCTTTATAACATGTTACAGAGGTCTTTTGTGGCAGGTTTTGCATGATTATGGTCACCATTAAGTCCTTATTCTCATTCTCGAAATTTATATTTATTTGGTTCCAGATGCAGATTGAGTTCATAAAACAAGGCAGCATGAATTTCCGATTCATTCCTGTGCTCTTCCCAAATGCCAAGAAGGTAAGCAAACAAAAAACCCTTATAGTTGAGAGTCTAGTTTATTCTGGCACATGGGAATTTAGGCAGAAATCCTTGTCATACACTTTATTGATCCTCATAAATTACCATATTGCTGGAAAAACCAACAAGTTGTACCACCCACTTCAGCAGTGGGAGTCAGGAAGGGTTTAATGTTATGTAATGGGAGCATCACTGCCCTAATAGTTCCAACAGTTATAGCACACAAAGAGGTAGTTTATGTTTCAACTGATGAGAGGAAAAAGACTCCAGTGGTTTGAGTCCATAAGCAGCTGCTTGCGAGAAAGATAGACATTTTCCTCCCTTGAGCTTCACAGCATTGGAAACATACTGGAGGGTCAGCTATGAGTCAATTCCAACTCCATAGCAATGCCTGCAATCTGATATTCCTTATCTTTTGTTTGTAAAGTCAAGATGTCTATGTTTTATGCTGGCTGTTCCACAGAAGTATCTTGTTGCACATAGCTCAGTTGCCAAGCTTTAGAATAACAGGAATTCAATATACACAGTTCCCAAAGTGAACTCTACTGTGGTTCCTAAATGGGTTCTTTGCACTAGAAAGGCCAGCAGGCTTGAGAAATGGAGGACAAAATTATCTAAGGCCATGTGCTAGGGTTGGCAAAGGGATGGTGGTGGTAAATTAAAGATCTGGAGACTTAGATCACAATACCCTGAGCCCAGGTCTGATCTTACCCTAAAGGATGCTGGATGTCAGAGCTGCACTGGAGCCTTTTCCCTTGTTGGAGATGATCCAGTTCACCCAACTAGGACACCTAGGGTGGCATTGTATACACTCTGTACAACAAACAGTATGCCTTTCCGTCCCCACTGCCCCTCCCCCCAGAACCGTGCAGAACACTCCTTATGGGCCTCCCTGCCTCGACTTGGATTCCGAATTAGCCATTTCTCTGCTTCATCACGCAAGCAGAACATTCAAAATGTAGATCTCTCTCCAGCTTAAGCTTATTTTGAAGATACCCCACTGATCATGTTCACCTTTCATAGGGTGATACTTGAGGTCTGTCAGAAGAGGGCTGTGCCTACTTCTTAGACCACTCTTCTCACAGTGCCCTGTGCTCTGATCACCCTTGACCATTTTAGCAGGTTCTTATGCTGGCCACTGGCCGTGATCTTTTGTGTATCTGTACTTTCTGTTCCCTTTGTATGCAAGGCCTTTCCCCGAGCTTGTCTGCCTCTGAACTCTTGCTTATCACCTAATCTCTTAGCCTTCCTGACCTCTCCTTCCCCAGGTGGTTTTATCTAATTGTCCCTCTCTTGAGGGCTCTTAATTACAGTAGCTGGAGTCAATGGCATGCAGTTGGGAGTTGAGGCATGGAAGCAATTGTTTAGAATCACTAGAGCACGGTGATATACAAAGCAGACCAATTCTTACTCCATTTTATTATTGTTTTTAAATTACACAGCAGACAATCCCTTGTTGCCTGCCCTTGTGGCAGAAGGTTCTCCTTCCTGCCTCTGGTATATAATTGTGAATAGATTGCTTTATCTTCTGCCTCTATTCTTAGATTTATTTTTTTTTTAATTCCTCAAAGCAGTAACTGTGTCAGTTTTTATTTGGGTAATTTCAATAGCTGTGCTCAGGTCTTTCGTTTTTTATTTGGGTATTTTCAATAGCTGTACTCAGGTCTTTAGTTCATAGGGTCACTATGAGTCGTCTGCCACTCCACGGCATTTAACAACAACAATTTTCAATAGCTAGTATAATTACTGCCATATGGTTGTTGTTGTTCTATGTGCCATTGAGTCTCCTATGACTTATATGTACAATAGCCCTGAACCCTACCTTATCCTGAACCAGTCTCACTGACTCCCACACCTGATCCAGTTACTCCAATCATTGCATCAATCCATCTCATCCTGGGTCTTCCTCTCCTGCACTGTCCCTGCACATGTCCCTCCTGGCCATGTGTCCAAAGTATGTGAGACGGAACTTCAAAAGCCTTGCTTCCAAGGAGAAACTTGGTTGTTCTCTTGGCAATCCATGATATGTTCAATACTTTTCTTCAGCACCATAACTCAAAGGCATCGAGTCTTCTGTCATTCTTAGTGCTTAGAAAATGTTTCTTGATTATATGGTGGTTTTAGGCCTATCTTCCAGTAATCAAAGGAGTCTCATCTGATCAGAGTGAAAACCAAAGGCTTCTCAGTGACCTTGAAGACACTATCTGATTTGGCCCTCTCCACTTGCAGACTCCCTGTTCCCTCTCAGCCGCTCTACACAAGCTTCACTGGCCTTGCTGCTCCTTGCACAGGCCAGCTATGTTCCTACCAATCCCTTCGCTTTGGCTCTTCTGTCAGCCTGAACAAGGGCATCCACAGAGCGCAGACCCTGCAGCCTCTGTAGAGCTTTGCTTATTTTCTCAGACATTTTACTTATTCTGAGTCTCCTACCACCAGAATATCAGTTCCATGAGGACAATCTGAAGTTGCATGGCCAGGGCCCTAGCTCATAGTTTCTGCCTTTGTTTAGTAACTAAGATCTAGTGAGTTTCTTCTCCTGCAGGCCAGACCTGAGACTGAAGTGGAAAGATAATGAATTTGATTAAGCCCCTAATTTTGGCACACTTATTCCCCAGCCACAGGGGAATTCCCATCACTCTCTGTGACCTCTGTCCCACCCCTTTTATGTGAGGGTGGTGAAAAGCACATTGATATGCAAAGGGCAGGTAGCTTGGGAGACTGACTGAAAATGCAATGCACATGTGGTTTCCATAAAGAGATCCACAGCTTGCACTCAAAGCCAAGAGTATTTCACATGCGAACCCCTTCCAAAAGCAAAACAGCACAACTCCCTGGGTAGTTTGCTAGGAAACGCCCATGAAGGGAAAGCCATAGAAGTTTGGGAACCGAGGCAAGGATCTGGTGTCCAGGTTTTTCCTCTAGTGACCTTTGCTCCTGGCATTCTTTCTCCCAAAGGAACACGTGCCCACCTGGCTTCAGAACACTCACATCTACAGCTGGCCCAAGAATAAGAATAACATCCTGCTGCGGCTGCTGAGAGAAGAAGAGTATGTGGCTCCTCCGCCGGGGCCTCTGCCCACCCTGCAGGTGGTCCCCTTATGATACCCCCATCCTCGGATCTCTGCCACCCTGCCATTCTTGGGACCCTGGTCTGACAAGCGTTCTCACTGTGGCTGGTTGGCAGCACTTATGGCTGTTGGTTTTTAATCCCTCTGTGAGGGGGCTCCAACCACTGAAAATCTGTTGTGCAAAGAACTCTTTTTTCCAGAGACTTCTAAAATTCACATCTTTAATATGGAAGCTGTGACTGCCTAGCACTCCTTGCTGCTTTAAACCCACTGCAGGGCCCGATGCCCAGTGTCCTAACAGTCTTAGGTTATATAAGTGATGTTGCAACAACTGTAAATGACCACGAACACTCTCCTAACACGTAAGGCCACTTGTGTGAGTTAGCCATATATTTCTGTGTCCTCAGACCAAACAGGTTTGTGTACAAATGTTTACTTTTTTTTGTAAGACTGTGTTTCACTTACCTCAAAGGAGATAGATATTAATTTATGATATTATGAGAAGTTACTTCCAGAGACATTAACAAAGCTGCTTGCATGTAATATAATCGCTATAGTATTTGAGACCTGGTGGAATTCATTTTCTTGTTGAAATGCCTAGGGGGACAAAATCTAAACACAAAGCTCAAGTCTTTACTTTCTTTTTTATTATTCTTTTAGATCTGAAACGATGCCACCATTAAGGATTCAATGCACCGTTGTAAATAAAATTTCCATCAGTAGTTGCTATTTTAAAATGTTTCTGCCTTGCAAAGGTTTAATAACGTAATGTTATCACACATACACCCTCTTCAGAAACCTGTCCTGAATCCTCAAACACTCGTTATTTTCACTGTTGGTACCCCAGGTGAATGATGAGGAAGGTCCCCCGTGCTCCACAACAGCCATTAAAGTTTTACAGCTGGTGGTATTGACAGAAAAAACAACACACATACACACCTGGCCAAGTGATGAAAGTTTGGCTCCTGAAGTTTCTATGAAATCGGATGACGAAAAATATCAAAGGAGTTTTAGCAACTGTTTTTGCATGGTGACAGTAAGATTAACATTTTATATAGATGGTTTATATAAATATTTGCCTGGCCCTCAAGAATTTATCTAGGGTACCATCTATACATAGATAGTTTATCTATAAACCATCTATGTCTTCATAAATTCTGTAGATGTTTCTGGGATACAAGTGGCATTAAGACTGACTTAGTAAAAATAACATCTTAAGACTTTAGCTAGACCCTAGCTGAGGGAGGGAAGGAAATACAGAATATAAGATTAGTTTCTTACTAAAAGCTTTTAGTATACTTTTAATATTTGTGGCTAATTACAAGAATGCTTGCATTAACTTCATTTAATTTGTGTGTCTTTCAGTGACATTTCAGTATATATCAAAATATTAGACTAGTCCTCAGCTCAGCACTCAGGATTTTTTTTTTAAAATTCCTTCTTTTCCCCTATTAAATCAACCACTTCTAAGATTGAGTTTTTAGAGTTATCTCAGCAAGGAATGCAAGCTCTCCATTATGAATATTTTAGATCTTATTTCAGGATATTTGGCCAACAGCATTTTCCTTAACTCCAGCAATTTCGTCAGCTACCTCTTCTCCTCTGCCAAACACCTCATTGTCACCATCACCTTTGCCAAGTGGATGGCAAGGTCCCATGATCATTGGGAAATGATCCAGAACGAGTCTCTAAAAAACACAGGATCTTTCTGTTTCTTCTCAATGAACCAAGAAGAATCAGTGAGACCCACCTCTCAGTGACAAATGAAAAGACAATGAAGGTTAGATTGTGGGAAAATGCAACTAAGAAGAAACGTGTACTGTTTTTCAAGATAAATGGCTCACTATGAGCCAACCAGCCATATAAACAGAACAAAGGAAAGTCAAAAAGGGGGAGGGAAAATGCACCCAAATAAATTTAACTCTTTGATCATATATTTCCATCATGGAATTGTCAGTCTGGAAGGGACTCTAGATACCATTTTTCTCTTCCGCCTTGATTTCTAAACAAGAACCCCAAGAAACTGGCTTGTTGAAGTCCACCCTCTGGGTGGAACGTAGGTGCCCTGGTTCTGCAGATATTGGTAAAAAGCTCTCTGCTTTTTAAGGTAGATTTGTTCAACAAATGACCTAGAATCTCCCTGAGGTAAATTTCATCTCATGAACATGGGAGGCCTGAGGGAAGATGCACCTTGTCCTCTGGTGGCTGGAGGATTAAATGATCGTGTTGCAACATGTTCTGTGGAAGTTCTTTGGGGAATTAATTATTGCTCTGATTATCTGTAGTGTGACTTTTTTTTTAAGTGGGGTGGGATGTTTATCTTATACTGGTATTTTAAACTGAGCCAGAATTTAAAAATGTCTTGACACCAGAAGCTTACAGACAAAAATCTGCTATTAGTCAGATCAACTTCTTTCGATTTTATTTGGCCAGTCTCCAAAACAACAATGATGAAAAGCTGGTTTTTATTTTTAAATACTGTGAGATTCATCTTTTCCTCACACTTCTGACTCAAAGAATGGCACTTGTTGGAATAATATGGAACTGTGTGGATCTTCTGCACCACCTTTCAGGAAGAAATGTGGTCTACCTGGGGGAGAATGGGCTTTGGGAAGGGACACACATTCTGGGAAGTAACCTCAGCACAAGGGAACCTGGCTCAGTGAATGCATCTAACATCCTGGGAAGCCTTGTACCCAGGCGAGATAGCACGTTCTTAACTTCATACTGATTTGTTCCCTTTTCTACTGTGAAAAGATTTTCAAAAAAATTACAAGCTACTTGGTAAGGAGGTGGGTGGCTGTTGCAGGCAGGGCAGTCATGTGCTGCCAGCTCACCCGTGTGTCGTAGCTTCTCCATCTGTGACTGCATTTGCTCCCAAATTCTTAGCCTCAACCCAAGTCAGTGGGCCTGTTAAGAAGGGCACTGAGGGCAGTTCGGTTATCTCCTTACCATCTCAAGGAGCATGAGTTGGGGTCAGGTCACACCAGGGTGTTTAGGAAGTGCTATATGAGCCTTTGCAAAATAATGGAAGTCATAGACTAAATGACCTTGGCCAAAGGGGGCCCGACTTCTAGGCTGACCTGCTCTTTTCTAGAACCTCTAGTTGTGTGTGAAAGGAATAAACGAAGCCCCCAAATCTCTCAGGTCTGGTAAACTCGAGCCACGAGGACACACGGTGCTTGTCCCTTGCCTGACCTCCCTTTGCTCCCTTCACCAGGAAGGCGCTGATGGTAGATGGCAGCTGGGGAGAGAGGGGGAAGGAGGGGGAGCGAGGGAGAACTCATGCCTGATGGATCCCATTAGGCTTAGTGTGCAAAGCAAGTTGAGATGAAGTAGCTGCTCTGGTATGCGTCCAAAACTGCTGTGCTATATTTAGTCGTCGTTCCCCCCCCCCCTTGCGCTTAGCCCCACGTTGTATACCCAGGCACCTGGATCGGCAGCAAAACATGGAACTGAGCCACACGTTTGTAAAACTGGAAGGAAGACCATTGATGCAGGGCTTGTTTATCGCTGACAGGGAAGGGGGACCTGGAATGTTAATGAGGCTGGCCCTCTGAAGCAAGCCTTCACAGTTAGCACAGAGTTCAAAGAAGAAGGCAGACTCAGTCATACTCCAAACAAATAGGAAGCGTTGATAGAGGGAAGGAGAAATCAATTATGCTGTCGCTGGCTTCCATGTCATTGTGTTGGAGTTGTTAGAAAAGGTAGGACAAGGACCAGATCTCCAAAGGCAACAAAGCCACATGGCCTTGAAGCCTAACGAGTTTGCCATGGCAACTGATGGAAATGAGCCTGCCGGGCACCAAGCAGGTGTGTTATCTTACAGAATAAACATACTACTCTGCACTCCCTGGTTTTTATAATAAAACCTGTGTTTGGATTACTTTTCCCCCCTCCTCTTTGTTACCAGGAGAAGTTGGCTGTTGCTCAATCAGCCCAGGGCTCTAGTGAGGGAAATGTAATCAGTGTTATCAAAAGGGCTGCTTTGGAAAATGCTGGCGCTTGGCTTGGCAGCCAGCCCCATGGAGTGGCAGCTGGGCCACAGGTACCTGTCTGGCCTTTGCCACCTTCACTGCGATGCCCTGCACAGAAAGCTGCTTGTTCACGCACTCATCCAGGCGGAACGGCTCACGCTGGCAGTTGAAGGCTGCATTCTTCAGAGGAGAGAAGGAACGTGGTGGGTAGGTGAGCCTGGGACCTGACCAATTTTCAGCATCGGAGTTATCTGGGAGATGGGCCAAGTTCTTTGAGTTCAGGGATTAATAGATTCTATCTTCCAATCTTCTTACTTGAAAATTTAGAGAGCTGCTATTTCCCTGAACTTTAAATCCCTCTCAAATGGGCTCTGGGGTGGTAGATTCTTGTGCCTGGAATGTACACAAAATGTAGAGATTTTATGAAATCCTCCCAAGATTAAAAAAAGAATAATAAAAGCAGATTTTGTATGGTTATGAGTAATGACAAAGTAGAAGAGTCATCTTTTTATTGTTCTCACATGTGATTAAAAGAAAACTCCATTCTAGCTTAAAATTGATTTCCAAAACAAGGTGATCATTCATAGTGGGTTCCTAGAACATAGGCAGTTTCTAAATGAGATTTGTGGTAAAACAACTGAACTGAGGAGGACTTGTGAAGCCAGGCCAGTTACACTTAAAATTTCTAAACAGCAGTTTATATTCAGTGGCACTGAAACCTCTCACATGTTTCTGTTTCCTCTTTTCTCTCTCTCAAGTACCTAACAAGATACCCAGCACCACCACTCCTGTGCTTCGTTAAGCCCTACCCTCTGAACAATGCTCTCACAGCACCTTCACCAATCATTTACCTTGTACCAACCTCTGAAGAGAGAATGGCTCTCTGAAGAACTCACTCAAGTGGCTGGTTCAACTAATGCGGCAGTGGAAAGGGTTTACTGTGCTAAACCTCCCTCACCAAGTTCACTAACCCTCCCTCCTTTGATTTCTAGTATCACCATGTGTTCCTCACTCAGATTGCGCTGACTCCTCATACCCACTTGTCAGGAGTGTAACCTGTTTTCCCAGCCCTCCATGGGTTCTCATTTCCAAAACCAAGTCCATTGCTATTGAGTTGATTAGGACTCAGAGCAACCCTCCAGCAGGTTTCTAAGACTGTAAATCTTTCTGGAAGAAGGCTGCCCATCTTTCTACTTCAGAACACCTGATGGATCTGAATAACTGGTTTTCGATTAGCAGTACAACACGTAAAACACTGTCACCTGTGCTCTTCTCTGTAGGTTCAAACTCATTGCTGAGGAGATGGAGCCAACTCATACCTGACCGTCCAGTGGGTTTTCTGAGGCTGTAAATCACACAAAGGAAATGACCCATCTTTCTCCCGTGGAGCCTCTGGTGGGCTTGAACCAGCAGAGAGGTGTTGCCTTCGAGTTAGCAGGGAGACTCCTTATGAACCAGGCCGCTAGAGCTGCTTTCTCAATAGGTTAAAAGTTGATAGTTTAGAAGGAGAGCAGGGTGTTGGCATATTGATGGAAATCACAGCTGACATTTTAACAGGATGATTTTTTTTTCATGAAAATATTACTGCGAGGGGGACCTGAATAACAAACCATTAGCATTTGGCCTTAAAAAAAATTACCACGAAATATTTGTAAAAGCAACATTATATTTCATTTTCACCCAGGCCAAATCAAAACAGCTAGATCACAATGTCCAACCTCAGTAAATTAGATTCATGTGCTACAGTAAGGAGCACCCTCAAATATTTCCTGAAAACATTACAACTCTAACAATTAGCAACTGGCATTAAAAAAGAATGCCCTTTATCATCTGGAAAAGGTTAAATCATGTTCCTCTGCCCTGTTCAAGAAGGCAGTTTGCATGTATTTTGGTTGCTGAAAGTGAAGATGACTTGAAGCACTTCCTGAAAAAGATCAAAGGCTACAGGCTTTACTGTGGATTAAACCTCCCATCTCCCTACCCAAGGTGGGGCTTGGCTCAGCCTGCCCTGCATGGGCCAAATGAGGGCCTCAGGATAAAGGACAGGCCTGACAGATGTAAAGATAGAAGTCCTCTGGGCAAAGACAGAGCCAGTGACGTGATTAGTTGGGGTATTCCATATTGTGTCTAATAAATGGGTCCATCTTACATACTTTGGGCATGTTTTTAGGAGGGGCCTGTCCTTGAGACGGACATCATTCTTTTGAAAGGTTAAGGGTCAACATTAGAGAGGAAGACCTTCAACAAGATGCATCGACTGTAATAATGAGCTCAAGTGTGTCAGAGACGGTGAGGATTGTATGGGATAGGGCAGATCCATTTTCCATAAGAGCTCTGTGAGTGTTCATTGACTTGACTGCACATCACAAAAACAACAATGCACATCTAATTAGAGCTGGCATCTGGATGCCAGAGAAGGTGCTATGAGGTGAGCTCAGGTGGTTTAAAGTGGAGTAAGAGGGTATTTGCATATTCAGGCTTTGAAAATTCAAGATTGTTAGGTACTCCAAAAGGAAAAAAAAACCCATTTGCCATTGACTTGACTCAACTCATACCACCCAGTGTGTGCCAGACTAAAACTGTGCTCCAAAGAGTTTTTAGCAATTGGTTATGGGAGTCTTTTCTTTCAAGATATTTTTGTTGTTTTTAGGGGCTGGTGAGTTGAGCATGACTTGTAGTGACCCTATGAACAACAGATCTGAATCTTGTTCTATCCTGTGCCAACCTCACAATCTCTGATACACACTCAAACCCACTGCTGTAGTCACGCTAAGTTCATCTACCTGGTTGAGGATCTTCCTCTCCTTCACCCTCCACCTTTCCAAGATTGATGTCCTGCTCGCAGGAACAGTCTCTCCTAGCAATATAGCCAAAGTATGTGAGACGAAGCTTCACCATTCTTGCCTCCAAGGAGCACTCTGGCTGCACCTTTTCCAAGACCTGTTTGTTCTTTTGGAAGTCCATAGGATATTCAATACTCTCCTCCAAACCCACAACTTAATGGCATACATTTTTCTTCTGACATTCTTATTCATTTTCCAGCTCTAAGATTGAAGAGACCATGGTCTGAATCAGGCACACCTTAGTCTTTAAACTAACATCATTGCTCCTCAGTAATTTGGAGAGGTCCCTGAGTCTCCAAGCACCTTTGGGTTAAATGAAATGCCCAGTCTTTTAGTTAGCAGCTGTCAGTGTGATTTTCTTTGAAAAAAACCCACACAAAACACATTTAGTTATAAGAGGCTAAGCACTAAATTGTTAGTCTTACCATGCTAACATTTCTAAGCAAACTGCCACTCAAAAGCTAAACCCAGGAATATTAGGAGTGAGAGTTAAGCAACACTCAAAGCAGCTCACAGATCAGCAACCAATCTCCAATTGGTTATTGACTTAAGGCTTAAGATCAGGAAGGGTGTGTGTCAGGATTGTACCCTTTCCCCATATTTATTCAATCTGTATGGTGTGCAAATAACTAGCAGAAGCCAGGCGCTATGAAGAGGAGTGTGACATCAGAATTAGGGAAAGACTCATCAACAACCTGTGTTATACTAATGACATGACTTTGCTTGCTAAAGTGAGGGGAATATAAACACTTGCTGCAGAAGATTGAAGACTACAGCCTTCAGTATGGATTACATCTCAACATCAAGTGGGCAATGATCTGCATCACAGAACCAACAGTCAACATTTTGATAGATGGAGAAAATATTTGAACCACCAATAATTTCATCTTGCTTAGATCAGCAATCAAAACCCGTGATACCAGCAGTCAGAAAATCAGGAGGCATATAGCATTGGACAAGTGTGCTGTCAGGGACCTCTCCAAATTACTGAAGAGCAATGATGTCAGTTTGAAGACTAAGGAGCACTTGATTCAGGCCATCAAGTGGTGCTGGAGAAGAGTACTGAATATCCCATGGACAACAAAAGAACAAACAGATACATCCTGGAAAGGGTACAGCTGTAGTGTTCCTTGGAGGCAAGAATGATGAAGCTTTGTCTTTCATACTTTCGACATGTAGCTAAGCAAGGCTATTCCTTGGAAAGGGACATTATGGTTGGATAAATGGAGAGTTAGCAAAGGAGAGGAAGACCCCCACTGAGACTTCAGCAATGGATTCTAGCGTTTCACAGATGGTGAGGATGGCACAGGATAGGCTGGCTGGTTTTAGGGTTGCTGTGAGCCATACTCAACTCCATGGCACCTAACAGCAGCAGTAACAACAATGTGCAGGCATTTGATTGTGTGTATCATAACAAATTATAGCAAACATTGAGAAGATTGGGAATGCCAGAACACTTGACTGTACTTATGTGAAACCTTAGACCTAAACCTACACCTATACCGTAACAAGAGGCTGTTGTGTGAACAAGCAAGGGAACACTGCTTTGTTTAAAATCATGAAAAGTGTGCGTCAGGGTTGTATCTATTCTCCATACCCATTTAATCTATATATGCTGAGCATATGCTTTTCGAGAAGGTAGACTCTGAAGAAAAGTGTGGCATCAGGATTGGAGGAAGACTCATTAATAACCTTTTTTATGCAGCTGATACACGTTTGCTGAAAGTAAGGAGGATTTGGAGCACTTGCTACTGAAGGCTGCAACCTTCAATGCAGGTTGCATCTCAACATCAAGAAAAAAAAATCCTTGCCACTGTGATGACAGGCAATATCATAATAGACATGAGAAGAAAAGGTCTGAGACTGTCAATGACTTCATCTCACTTGGATTCACAGTCATTATACTTGGTACCAGTAGTCAGGAGATCAGAAGATGTATTGTGCAGGGAAAGTCTTCAGTCAGTGATCTCTTCAAACTATTACAGTAATGATGACAGTTTGAGAACAAAGGTGAGCGTGATTCAGACCATGGTCTTTTCAGTCACTTGCTATGCATCTGAGAGCTAGACAATGACTAAGGATAACAGTAGAAGATGTCTTTGAGCTGTGGTGTGGGAGAGGAGTGCTGAAGATTCCATGGACTGCCCAAAGAACAAATATATATGTCTTGGAAAAGGTGCAGCCAGAGAGCTTCTTGGAGTCAAAGATGATGAAATTTCATCTCACATAATTTGGGCGTAAAGGTAGGAGAGGCTATTCCTTGAGAAGGGCATCATGCTTGGGGACCTGGAAGGACAGTAAATGAGAGGAAGACTCTCAACCATGTGGGTTGACACGGTGACTCCAGCAATGGTCTTGAGGATGTTAGAGATTGTGAGGATGATACGGAATAGGACTTATCAGTTGTTTATAGGGTTGCTATGAGTCATTACTTAATTTGACAGCATGTAACAACAAAATCAATGTGCAAGGCAAGAGTTTTACTTGTTATTATTGGGGATAATAATAAATCATTGATAACATTGAAAAGAATGGCAATTCTAGAACATTTAATCGTGCTCATATGGAAACTGTACACAGATCAAGAAGTGGTCCTTCCAGCAGAAGCTAGGGATACTACGTGTTTTTTTAAAATCAGGGAAAATGTGTATCCTGGTTGTAGCCTTTAATCCTGTTCAAGAGGATTTTTGGGATGATATCAAGTTATGATCCATGAAGAGAGCAAAAGTTCATTACAAAGAGGAGAAAGAAAAACCCAAAATGGAGGTCAGGCTATGAAATTTGCATTTGTGCATTGAGAAGCAAAAACAAAGAGAAGAGATATTGAAGTAAAAGAGCTAAACATAAGATTTCAAAGAGCAGCTCAAGAAGACAAAACAAAGTATTATAAAAGAATGTGCAAAGAGTTGGAGAATAAAAAAGGAAGAATTCACTCTGCATTTCTCAAGCTGAAAGAACTGAAAAACAAATTCAAGCCTCAAGTTATAATACTAAGAGATGCTATAGACAATACCTTGAATTATCCAGGGTGCATAAAAGGAGTTTAAAGGAATACAAAGTCATTGTACTAAAAAGAAGTGGTTGACAACGAAAAATTTCGGGAAGTACCATATGAACAAAGGCCAGTGGTAATAAAAGAAGATGTTTAAGCTGCACTGGCATTGGCAAAAAATGTAAGGCTCCAGAGGAATCAACGAGACACCAATTGATATGTTTCCGCTAACAGATGCAGCCCTGGATATGCTCACCAATCTATGCCAGGAAATTTAGAGGACAGCTCCCTGCCTGACTGGAGAAGATACTTACTTGTTCCCATTCCTGAGAAAAGGACCAAATAAGGTGTGGAAATTATTAAACAATATAATTAATACTACATGCAAACAAAATATTGCTGAAGAACATCCCCAAGCGGCTACATCCAAAAAATGGTACATTTATAGAGAATTGTTGGAAGTTTGAACTAGGTTTAGGAGAAGCTGTGCCACCAGGGATATCATTGTTAATGTCAGATGGATCATGGCTGAAAGAAGAGAATTCCAGAAGAATGACTGTTTGTGTTTTATTGACTATGAAAAAGCATTTGACTATGTAGACCATTTGGAAGGAGGAGTGGCATCCACTTCTGTAACAGCTTGCCTCCAGAAACCCTATGAACCTGGAGAGAGGATGAAAGACACCCAAGTGTTGAGGACTCTCCTTCATAGGGTCGCTATGAGTTGCCTGCGACTTGATGGCACTTAACAACATGTAGACCATAACAAATTATGGCTAACACTAAGAAGAATGGGAAAGCCAGAGCACTCAATTGTGCTCATATGAAACCTAGACCTAGACCAAGACGCTGTGGTACAAAAGGAGCAAGGGAACATTGGTTTAAAATCAGGAAAGGTGTGTGCTTTCTCCATCCCTATTCAATCTGTACTGAGCAAATCATTTGAGAAGCTGCAGTTGAAGAAGAATATGGTAACAGGGTTGGAGGAAGACTCGGCAACAACCTACATCATACAGATGCTACAACTCTGCTTGCTGAGAGCAGGCTTGGAGGACTTGAAGTGCTTGCTGCAGAAGATCAAGGACTATAGACTTCAATATGGAATTAACCTCAACATCAAGAAGATAAAAACCCCTACCACTGCACCTTTAAGTAACATCATGATAAATGGAGAAAAGATTGAAACTGTTAACAATATCTTCTTACTTGAATTCACAATCAATAGCCTTGGCACCAACAGTCAAGAGAACAGAATAAATTTTGCACTGGGCAAGTTAGCTGTCAGGAACATCTTCAAATTACTGAAGAGCAATGATGCCAGTTTAAGGGTGAAGGTACTCCTGATCCAGGCCAGGGTCTTTCAATTACTTGCTTTGCATCTGAGATCTGGACAATAAATAAGGATGACAGAATTGAATTGTGTTGGAGAAGAGTAATGAATATCCCATGAACTGCCAAAAGAACAAACAGATATGTTTTGGAAAAAGTGCAAAGAGCGCTCCTTAGAGGCAAACATGGTGAAACTTCATTATGTTTGGAAAGGTGGAGAGTCAGCTAAAGAGAAGTCCCCCAACAATATGGAGTGACACTGTGACTGCAGCAGTGGGCTCTAGTATAATAGAGATGATAAAGATGGCAATTGATAGGATCATCTTTAGATTTCTTGTTCATAAGGTTACTATGAGTCATACTGGACTCAACAGACCCTAACAACAAAGTTCAATCTGTATGGTGAGTAAGTAATCCAAGAAACTGGCTATATGAAAAATTTGGCATTAAGATTGGAGGAAGATACATTAATAACCTGTGATAGTAGGTGACAACACTTTGCTTGATGAACATGTAGAAGCTTTCTAACACTGAAGAAAATAAGACTTTCTAGCCTTCAGTGTGGATTAAAACTCCTCACAACAAGACCAATAAACATCGAGGAAAATTTGAAGTTGCCTAGAATTTCCTTTCATTTGACTCTAATCAACATTCCTGGAATCAGCAATCAGTAAAGCAAATGACATTTTGCACTGGGCAAACTGGCTGTCAAGGACCTCTTTGAAGTGCTAAAACGTGAAGATTTAACTTTAAAGATTAAGGTATGCCTGGCCCAAGCCATGATATTCATATGCATCTAAAAGTCAGACAATGACAAAAAAGACCAAAGAACTGATTGATGCCTTTGAATAGCGATATTGGCAAAGAGTGAATATAGCCATGGATTACCAAAAGAACAAACAAATCTGTCTTGGAAAAAGTGTGGCCAGATTGCTCCTTAGAAGCAAAGATGGTACACTTTGCTTACATATTTTAAGCATGTTATCAAGAGGATCCAGTCCCTGGAGGAAGACATTATGCTTAGAAAAGCAGAATGTTAGTGGAATGGGAAGAAAACCCCAAGAAAATACATTACCACAGCAACAATGGACTTAAGCACACCGGAGATTGTAAGGATGGAACAGAGCTTTATTCTTTTGTACATGGGATCACTATGCGTCTAAGCCAATTTGACAGTGTTTAAAATAACAGTAGTGTATGTAAGACAAGTAGCCCTGGTGGTAAAATGTAGGATTGTTAACGGAAAAGTTGGCAGTTTGAACTGACCAGCTATATTGTTTGGGAAAGAAATGGACTGTCTCCTTCCATAAATATTTACAGTCCCAGAAAACGATGGAGGAGTACTATGCATTGGAATGAATTCAAAAGTGGTATAAATATATTGTTGTTATATGCAAACAAATATGCTTCAAAGGATTTGTAGCTGAAGAGCAAGGATGTCACTTTGAGGATAAATGTGGAACCTGACCCAAACTGTGTTGTTCTCAATGGTCTCATAATCATGTGAAAGTTGGATAATGAATAAGGAAGACCAAAAAAATAACTGATGCCTTTGAATTTTAGTGTTGACAAAGAATACTGACTATACATGGACTCCAAAAGAATAAGCAAATCATCACGTATGTTTTGGGCATGTTTTAAGGAAGGACCAGTCCCTGGAAGAGAACATCATTCTTGATAAAGTAGAGGGTCAGAGAAAAAGAGAGACTGACAAAATGACTGCAACAAACATGTTGTTGTTGTTGTTTAATGCCGTCGAGTCGTAGACGACTCATAGCGACCCTATGAACGAACAGCCTGAGCACTGTTTGTACATAGAGTTTCTGGAGGCAAGCCATTTTGGAAGTGGATGCCGCTCCTGCAACAAACAGCAGAGATTATAAAGACACGTTCTGTTGAATTGTAAGCAACTCAACAATACTTAACAACAACTTGTGCAAGGCTCAATGTTTGGCTTAGAGACTGATATAGAGCCTCCTGCTTTTCAATTATTTAAAATCTAGCTAGGAAGCTATGGCATAAACATGTGAAAAGATCATTAACCACTCAAAGCAGCATATGGCAAATGCTAAGGAAGTGAGCCTTTTTATTTTTTTTGTCTTTTTTTTTTTTTAATCCCTGACCCTCACATGATTCCAGGCTGAGCTTCCTACATTTACAGTCTCAAGGTCAGATCTTAAAAAAAACAGGTGACTGGAGATTTTTCCTAATAAACAGAAAACCTGCTCACCATTCAGCCTCACATGTACATTTAGATTGTAATGTCCAAAGCGCCTATAAATCACCTTATAAATGAGATCCGAGATTAGAAGACAGAATTCAGAAAATGGGCGAAGAATGTAAAAACCCCACAAATGAGCATATTAAGCCAGTAAATGACAATTCAGCCCACAGGCCACACACCAGCCTCTCTAGAAAGCATCCCAGATCCACAACACAAGAAAAACGAGACAGACAGTGATAAGGTGGTGTTCACATTACAACCTTTATGTGTGAAAGGCAAAAACATAGCTAGTGCTAGGATCAGCTAGGAGAGAATCTTCTGTATTGCTAAGTGGAGTCTGAAAAATATTTGAAGTTGAGCCTGTGGCTAAATATATGATTAACCGAGCAAAAAAGCAGAAAATGTTGGTACACTGGAATAAGCAAAGAAACTCTCTCTGTGAATTAATTGTGCCATCTCCTGAGTTGTCGTTGTTTTTTTTTTAAAATGTAGCAGAAAATACTGACCAAGTTGAAGTGTGTGATATGTTTTAACATGTTTTTTCATGCACATGACTTTTGTAGTGAGAAATACCTAAGTTTTCTTTTCAGTTTAAGTTAAGTGATCTTAAGCAAATTACTCCAATAGTCTCAGCTATAAAATTAGGGCAACAGAGCCAACTTGCAGGGAGGTTGTCAGAAAGAGGGAAAGTAAGTGGTATAACGCTTTGAGAATAATGTAGTGGTGTTAAGTGCCATCAAGATTAGTATAACTCAAAAACTCTATGAACAACAGTTCTGAACTTTTTTTCTGTTGCATCATCCTTGACGCATTTGAATCTGTTGCCACAGACACTGTATCAATCCATCTGGTTGAGGGTCTTCCTTTCTTTAGCTGACCTTGCTCCACCTTTCGTGATGTCACTTTCCAAGGAATAGCCTCTCCTCTGGTGGTCTAGTGTCAATAAGTGGTACTTCAACCCCAAAGGCAACTCCAACCAGCTGCTTCATGGGAAAAGGATGGACAATCTCCTTATGTGTGTTAATTGCCTCTGAAAACCGGCTGGAGGGTCAGCTAAGGGTCAGTTCTGACAACATTTCCAAAATATGTGAGACAAATCTTCACCAACTTTGCCTTCAGGGAACACTATAGTTACACTTTTTCCAAGAGATATCTGGTTGTTTTTTTTGTTGTTGGCAGTCCATGGGATATTCAACACTTATCCAAAAGGACAACTTAAATGCATGATTCTTCCCCTGTCATGTTTATTCAGAATGGCATATAATACAGAGTAAGTACTCACATGTTCTTGCTTTTCTTGTTTTCTATCTCATAATTAATGGTTGCTTATGGGAATTTTAAGTATTACCTTATTTTTTAAAAGTCAAATTGAAAATCCTAAAAAAAAAAAAATAAAGATACAAAAGCTTTTCATTTTTAAAATGAAGCCTTAGGCGAGGTCATCGTGAGGTCTTTTACACTTATGATTTCCATCTGGTTTTTCAAAGGAGCTAATCACCATAGTAAGTTTTCTCATTAAGGCCTGAAAGAGACAACAGCAGACACCTGAAACAATCACAGCATCTGGAGAGACCTCTCTTTTTTCTAATATCTTGCTAAGAAGGAGAGCTACCAGAAGCACAACTAGAAAGATTATACCAAAAACTTGGAAAAAGTTTGAAATTTAGTTTGGAGAGTCACAATAAATCTTCAAAAATATGATAATTTATTGGGAAGTATTTTAAAACTCATTTAAGAGGAAGTACACCCACTGCTCATTTACTGACATGTCTAGGTTCCAAAGAACAAATCGTTAAGCAAAAATCAGCATTATGCAGAAGTGAAGGAAGAGTATGTCAACTCACAAATGAAAGATGACTACATCATTACATAACTGCCAAACCACAGCATTATATAACTGCCAAACGATATCATTCCTTAACTGTCAAAACACTGCCAAACTGACACATAGGCTCACCCATCATAATCAGCGTTCCTCTCTTCTTGCACCTCAGTCAGTATTAATTACTACCAGATGCAAATCATCAATGTGCAACATAACTGGGTAATATAGATTGCATATTATTGTAAAAAATGTGAAATGTTGGACAATGAGGTACTCATAAGTGAGGAGTATAATGTTCATATCGTATCTATTATTTAAAAAGATATTTCGATTGGGACAACTGCTCTGCTTTTCTCTGGCCTCTGCTTCTTCAAGAAGTGAGGTATCAGTGTCCTCTGCCTTTGAATTACCTGGCCAGTATGGAAGAGGAGGATAGGGTTGGTTAAGCAAACATTTAAGCTGAAAGAGAGTAGGACTACCCTACAGAGTTTCCAAGGTTGTATATCTTTACGAAAGCAGCCAGCCACATTTGTTTTCCTCCTACGGAGTGGCTGGTAGGTCTGAACCACCAACATTTCTGTTAGCAACCAAGCTCCTGAGAGTTGCCATACTAGTTACTATTTATCACACTTCATGTTTTGTTTGTTTAAAGAAAAAAGTTATCTTGAAGCCCTCATATTGACTTAAGTTTTATTTATGTTATTCTTTAAATATATGCATACATATGATTGAATATACATTTTTATATTAATTTGTTGTAGTTATGAGTTGTCAAGTTGGCTACACCTCATAAAAACCCTATGAGTAACAGACAGATAGGAATATTGCCCTATCCTGTGTCATTATCACACTCTCCATTTTATTCCAGCTGTAAGTATAAAACAAATATGTTGTTCTTGTTGTTATGTGCCATTGAGTCACATGTGACTCATAGTTACTCATCTGCACAATAGCTCTGAACTGTGCCCTATCCCAAGCCGATCTCACTGTCTCTGAAATACCTAATACCGAGTTCTGGTGTCCCAGTGGCAAGAAGCTGCGCTGCAATCCCAAAGGCACACGGTTCAAGGCCACCACCAGCTGCTCCGCGGGAGAAGGATGGGCAATCTCCTCCTGTGCAATTAACAGCCTCTGTTGGTTCTGACTCGACAGTAAACAATAACATTGAAATACCTAATACCAATATCCCAGTAACTGTGTCAATCCATCTCATCCAGGGTCTTCTCCTATGTTGTCCCTCCACCCTTCCAAGCATGATGTTCTTATTCAAAGACTAGTCTCTCCTGGCAACATGCCCAAAGTATGTGAGATGTTTTTGTGTTGTGAAGTGCTATAGAGTCGCAGAAGACTCATAGCAACCCTATGAACGAAAGTCCTGGACACCTCCTGTATAACTTTCATCCTTTCTTCAGGTTCACAAGGTTTCTAGAGGCAAGCTATTGTGGAAGTGGATGCCACTCCTGCTTCCAAGCTTGTTTTAATCGCAGAGCTTCACCAAACACTGTCCATCATGGGTAACCATTCTCGCATTTGACTCATCAGTGTCACAAAATATGTGAGATAGAGCTTCAAAACCCTTACTTCCAAAGAACAACTTGGTCTCACCCTCTCCAGGACAGATTTGGAAGTCCATAGTATGTTCAGTACTCTTCTCCAGCACCACAACTCAAAGGCATTAATTCTTCTGTCATCCTTAGTTATTGTCCAGATCTCTGATGCATAGCAAGTAATTGCGAAGACCATGGCCTTCAGGCTCACTTAGCTTTAGACTGACATCATTGTTGTTCAGCAATTTGGAGAGGTCTCTTACAGCAGATTTTCCTAATGTGATTCATCTTTTGATTTCCTGATTACTGGTGCCAAAAGTGTTGATTGTGGAGCTGAGCAAACTGAAATTGTTAACAATCTCAATCTCTTCTTCATCTATCATGGTGCTGCCAATTGGCCTGGTGGTGAGACTCTATGTTTTCTTGATGTTGAGCTTCAGTCCATATTAAAAGCTGTAGTCCTTGACTTTCTGGAGCAAATGCTTCAGGTCCTCCTCAGTTTTGGCCAGCAAGTTTATGTCATCTGCACAACGCAGGTGGTTGATGAGTCTTCCTTCAATTCTAATGTCACATTCCTCATAAAGTCTAGACTCTGAATGATTGGTCCTGCATATAGATTGAAAAGACATGGAGAGAGGATGCAACCCTGATGTACTCCTTTCTTGATTTTGAACCATGCAGTGTTTCCCTGCCCTATTCTGACAACTGCTTCCTGTACAAGTATAGGTTTTTCATTAGTACTATTAAGTGTTCTGGGATTCCCATTCTTCTCAAGGTTAGATACAATTTGTTGTGATCCAACAACCAAATGCCTTTGCATATCCAGAATAAGAGCTGCATAGTAAAGTAGAATGGAAGGGGGCTGGGGAACTGTATAACAATGAAAGAATTTTTTTTTTCCAAAGAGAAAAGCGAACTGGGGTTGGGGGGGATAGGGAGCAGGGAGGAAAATGTGAAACAACGAATGAATGAAATTCCACATTCTCTATAAACTTTCATTAATATCGCAATTTAAAAAATGCCTTTGCATAGTCAATGAATAACAGGCAATCTTCTGATACTCTCTACTTTCAACCAAGATTCATCTGACATTGGCCATGATGTCCTTATAGCCATGGCTTCTTCTAAACCCAGCTTGTACTCTGGCAGTTCTTTGCTGATGTACTGTTCCAGCTGTTTTTGGACACTCTTCAATGAATGGTACTGGCAAAACTGGGCTGCTAAATGCAGAAGCTAAAACAGGATCCACATCTCTCACAATACACAAAAATCAACTCAAGGTGGATCAAAGACCATGGGGTAAGCCCCAAATCATAAAGTTCATCAGAGATAAACTGGGAACAAGCTTAGAAGGCCTAGTCTAGTCTTTGGCATAAAGAGACTGCCAAATATAGCCAGAAATGCACAATCTGGAGAGGATGAAATTGATGAATGAGACTTTGTAAAGATGAAATCCCTGTGTGCGTCAAAAACTTTTTCCAATAGAGTGAAAGGAAAACCTACTGACTGGGGGGAAAAAATTGGCAATACTATCTCAGACAAGGGTCTTATATCAAAAGTTTACAAAATCCTACAGGGCCTCCACCATAAAAGACTGATAGCCCAATTACAAAATGGGCAAAAGATATGAAAATAATTTTCACAGAGGAAGATATTGAGGTGGTTAATAGACACATGAAGAAATGCTCCAAATCATTGGCAATAAGAGAGATGCAAATCAAAACCACAATGAGGTACCATCTCACTCCAGCAGCAGTGGCAATATTTAACAAGACAGTAAGTAATGAATGTTGGAAAGGATGTGGCGAGATAGTGACTCTTATACATTGTTGGTGGGATTGTAAAATGGTACAACCATTCTGGAAGGCAGTTTGATGCTTCCTCAAAAAGCTGAACACAGATATTCTATATGGCCCAAGTATTCCACTGTCTGAAATATACCCAGAGAAAACGAGAACTGACGCAAAGAGACTTGTACACCAATGTTCATAGCAGTGTTTTTCACCATCACAAGAATGTGGAAAGTATAATATTTTTGATATCTTCCCACGGCTCATCTGGTCTTCATTCATTAGTGTTCAAGCCCTCAAATCTGAGATGGTTTTTTAATTCGGTGGGATAGACTCAAGGTCAAATTTTGGTTCTTGTGGATTTGATTTAATTTTCTTTAACTTCAGTTTGAACTTGCTTACTCGTAGTAGGTGGTTTGTTCCACAATTAGCACTTGGCCTACTTTTCACAGCTGATATTGAGTGTCTCCAATGATTCCTTCCTCAGATGTAATCAATCTGATTCTTGTGTAGACCATCAGAAGTCCATGTGTATACTTGCCATTTGTGTTTCTTATAAAAGGTATTTGCAATGAATAAATCATTGTACAAAATTCTATCATTCTATCTCCCAATTCTGTCACCAAGTCCACATTTTCTGACTATTGGTCCTTATTCCTTATTCCCAACTTTTGCATTCCAGTCACTAATTATTAGTAATACATCTTGACTACATGTTTGATCTACTTCCAATTTCAAAAATTCAAAGAAATCATCTCTTTCCTCTTCTTTTGCTCTGGTTGCTGATGCATATATTTGAATGACACTAGCATTAGCAGGTCTTCAATTTTTGTGTATGGGTATTATCCTGTCGCTCACAACATCGTATTTCAAGATAACTCTAGAAATGGTCTTTTTAACTAGGAATGTGACCTCATTTTCCCTCGCCATTTCATATCCAGTGTAATAGATCATATGATAGTCTGATTCAAAAGGTTCCATGCTAATCCATCTCATTTCACCATTGCCTAGAATGTCAATATTTATGTGTGCCATTTCTTCCTTGACAATGTCCAGTTTTCCTTGTAATAATGTTTTGTCATTTTCTTTGAATAGATGCTTTGTGCTCTGGTTAGGTTTATTCCTAAGTATTTAATCTCACGATTAACTATTGTGAAGGGTATATTTTTTCTTCCCCAGCACCAGTTCTGTATTCTCTTTGTCACTGTAGAGAAATCCAATTGATTTTTGTATGTTGATCTTGTATGCTGCCACTTCGCTGAATTGGCCAACTATGTCCAGTAGTTTCCTTGCTGAGTCTTTAGGGTTTTCAAAGTAAACTATCATATCATCTACACAGAGAGATAATTTTCCTCCTCTTTTCCAATTTGGATACTTCTTATTTCCTTCTCTTGCCTTATTGCTATTGCTAAGACTTCCAATACAATATTGAATGTTGTTGTTGTTGTTGTTGTTAAATGCTGTCGAGTCTCAGGCGACTCATAGCGACCCAATGAAGGAGAGTCCTCAATGCTACAATATTGAATAGGAGAGGTAATAGTGGGCATCCTTGTCTAGTTCCTGTTCTCAAGGGGAATGCTTTTAATCTGTCTCCATTGAGAACAATGTTGGCTCTCGGGTTTGTGTATATACAATTTATTATGTAGAAGAAATTCCCCTCTAATCCTATTTTTTGAGTGTTTTAATCAGGAAAGGCTATTGCATTTTGCTTTGTTATGTGATGCATTACATTGATTGTTTTTCTTATGTTGAACCATCCTTGAATACCTGTTATGAATCCCACTTGGTCATCGTGAATTACTTTTTTTATGCATCATTGGATTCTATGGGCCCGGATTTTATTCAGGATTTTTGCATCTATGTTCATGAGAGATATTGGTCTATAGTTTTCTATTTTGGTGGTGTCTTTACTTGGCTTTCGTATCAAGGATATATTTGTTTCATAGAATGAGTCTGGGATAATTTAATCTTTTTCTATTTTCTGAAATAGTTTATGTAGGATTGGTGACAGTTCCTCTGTGAATGTTTGATAAAATTCACTTGTAAAGCCATCTGGTCCAGGGCTTTTTTTTAGCTGGAAGCTGTTTTATTACCTTTTCAATTTCTTCTTTTGTAATTTGTCTGTTCAGGTGTTCAATTTCAGTTGGTGTCAGCTTAGGTAGGTTGTGAATTTCTAAGTATTTGTCCATTTCCTCTAGGTTTTCATAGTTGTTTGAGTATAATATTTCATAATATTCCAATGTTAGCCTTTTTATTTTCGTTGGTTCTGTTGTGATGTTGCCCATTTTATCTCTTATTCAGATTATTTGTGTCTTTTCTTTTTTTCCTTTTGTTACTTTTGTTAGTAGTTTGTCAATTTTTCAAAGAACCAACTCCTTGTTTTGTTGATGGTTTCAATTGTTTTTAAGTTTTTTATTTCATTTATTTCTGCTCTAACTTTTATAATTTCAGGTTTTCAGAGGGTGTTGTGTTTTCTTGCTGTTTTTTCAATTTGTTGGAGATGCTGGGTTAGCGAGTCAATAGTCATTTTTCCCTGCTGTTTCATATGTTTGCTTATTGCTATAAATTGACCTCTTATTACTGTTTTGGCTGTTTCCCAGAGGTTTTGGTAAGTGGTCTTTTCAGACAATGTCCAATTTTCTTACATTCATACTTCTCACATTTCATGTTACAATCACTAGTGTCTATTTGCAACTACTGCTTCTCCTTTGTGATTCCCAATATGACAGCTCAGCCTCTAGTGCCATGTCTACTAATAAATTCTAAATATTCTCTGTTCTACAGAGTTTTTGAAGGCCAGAAATTTTGGAAGTGATGGCCAGTCCTTCCTAGTCTGTCTTAATTTGAGTGCTCATCTTTAGAGCAGTATCTGGCAGATGCATATCTTTCCCATTACACAGCAAACCAATTTGATGTTGATCTTGCCCCCCTCTTCAGTGCTGGTGTACTGTTCCTGTCTTCTGCCCCATCCCATCAGCATCCCACTCCATTCCCTCTACTTGCCCTTCCAGCGTCTCTGTCCACCCGTCCCCTAGCCAATCATGGTATGATGGCTAAGGCCTATAGCCACCTCTGTATGCCCATTTCCTCTCCATTTCCCTGTAATGTTGGACCTCTGAGCAAATCCTGACACACACAATGTAAAATGACACATGTGATCTGGGGCTGTGCAGACAAGCTCAGTCTACGTTACCATATGTTGTTGTTGTTGTTGTTATGTGCCGTCGAGTCGTTTGCGACTCATAGCGACCCTATGTACAACAGACCTAAACCCTGCTCTATCCTGTGCCAATTGCACTGCCTCCAACACACCCATCCCGATTACTCCAGTCACTGAATCAATCCATCTCATAGAGGGTCTTCCCCTCTTGCACCGTCCCTCCACCCTCGCAAGCATGATGTCCTCTCCAAGGACCTGTCCCTCCTTGCAACATGCCTAACGTATGTCAGACAAAGCCCCAGAATCCTTGCCTCCAAGGAGTTGCTTGGTTTAATCCTCTCCAGGATGAATCTGTTTGTTTTCTTGGCAGTGCATGATACATT
>NW_006399752.1:24929156-24942148 GCF_000299155.1 Elephantulus edwardii
TCCAGATTTCTTGGCACAACTTGGTGAGCACATTCAGGGCAGCATCTGTTAGCTGAAATACCATCTATTCCTGGGGCCTTATTTTTTGCCATTTCCTTCAAAGCAGCTTGAACTTCTTCCTTCATCACCATAGGCCTTATAATAATCCAGTTTTCTCAATTTGAATTACTGAAAGACTGCATGTATAATGGGTACTTTGAATTATTTGGCCTTAATTTTGCATGAACACATCATTTGTGTATTAAGCTGACCCTTTTCTTTCTTCATTAGCTTGTGACAGTTAAAGTTTCATGGTCATTTTTTTGATGGCTAATCACAATCAATTTATTAATCAAATAGAGAGACTAAATCAAATTGCACTTCTTAAAAAGAATTAAGGTTGTATAGCGGAGTGCATTCAGGGTGGGGGGATTGTATACCAATGAAGAAGTTTATCTTTTGCTTTTCAAAGATAAAAGCTAACTGGGGGTGGGGGGTAGGGTAGAGAAAAAGTACAACAATGAATGAATGGAAATCCAAAATCTCTGTAAATGTTCATTAAAACTACTAAAATCCAAAATCTCTGTAGATGTTCATTGAAATTAGTAATAAAAAAAGAAAGAGCACTTTAAGTTTTCTAGCTAGGAAAGAGGGAATATATGAAGGAGGAAGACCTAGTCCAGGAGTAGGGGCCAGAATGAAAGAGGAGGCCCTGCAGAGGGTTGACTTGGTACAGTGTCAGAATCAAAAGAGATGAGAGGAGTGTCTGCCTAGAAGAAAGACTCAGTGTTATGTGTTGGAACCTGAGTAGTGTAAAAATGGAAGGGCATCACACCACCAGAACTCAGAGCCTACATTGAATAAGAGAAGATTTCCCAAGAATTACTGCCTTTGTAATTCTTACAAAGAGAAAACCTAATGTAGCCTATTAAAGTTCAAGAAGACTAAAGATGGTATCTCCACAGAGTGTTGAGTTGAAGTGAGGTGTCAGAGTCCAAGCAATGCAAGAAAGCTGTCAAAATAAAAAAATTAAAAATTATAAAAAGAAAAGAAAGAAAGCGGTCTACCTAGAGCCAACTGGGTGTGTGGTTTCAGAGCCAAGATGGGATGAAAAGATGTCTTCTTAGGAAGAAGGCCCAACAGAGTTTATAGAGCCAAGATCAGCATGCCACTTAAGAGATACAAGAAAATAGAATCACCTCTGTGATTATTCCTGACAAAGACAACTTAATCCTAAGTAAGCAAGCAAGCAAACAAATAAACAAACAGAAATTAAAGGGAATTCTACAAAATCACTTGCATATATTCTTCAAAATTATCAAAGATATGCTGTTAGGGACCTTTCCAAAGTTCTGAAGGGCAATGGTGTCTCTCTGGAGACTAGGGTGCATTTGATACAGGCCATGGTCTTGGCAATCACTTGTTATGCATCAGAGAGTTGGACAATGACTAGGGAGGATAGAAGGAGAATTGATGCCTTTGAGCTGTGGTGCTGGAGAAGAATATTGAGGGTACCATGGACTGCTAGGAATACAAACAGATTCATCCTGGAAAGGGTTAAACCGGGAGGCTCCATGGAGGCAAGGATTCTGAGGCTTCGTCTAACATACTTTGGACCGGTCCTTGGAGAAGGACATCATGCTTGGGAGGGTGGAGGAACAGCGCAGGAGAGGAAGGCCCTTTATGAGGTGGATTGATTCAGTGACTGGGGTAATTGGGATGGGTGTGTCGGAGACAGTGCGATTGGCACAGGACAGAGCAGAGTTTAGGGCTGTTGTACATAGGGTCGCTATGTCACAAGCAACTCAACAGCACATAACAACAACAACAACAACATGAAAACCAAGGGAAAGTGAGAAACTCTTCCAGACTGACGGGGATTAGAGAGACATGACAAATAATTGTTGTGTGTAGTTTGGTGTTTTAAAAATATTTCCACTGTCTTTCTGTGGCGCTCTCTCCATTTACTCTCTTTCTACCTTCTGAATTTTATCCTTGCACAAATCCAGCCCTTGTGATCTTGTGTGGTTGAATGTTCTAAGGGCTGAATATTTCCCTGGTGTTATTGTTCACCACATGTTGTTATGCTCTGTTGCACTGACTACAACTCATAGAGACTCTACAAACAGCAGATCAGTACTGTGCCCTGTTTTTCACTGTGATGATCTCATTACTCAAGTCCATTGTTGCAGTCACTATGTCAATGTTTCTTGTTCAGGTTCTTCTATCTGACCCTCTATCTTTCCCAGAATAAGGCCTTTCTCCAAGGACTAGTTCCTCTAAACACATCCAAAGTAAGTGAGATGACATTTCAGCATCCTTTCATCCTCTTTGTATTTCTTCTAAGATATTCATTTGTTCTTTTGGCAGTTCACCTTATAGGTCTGTGTATCTGACTGAATGTTGAACAGCAGGGATAATAAGGTCAGTTCCATGGTCAAAGAGTGGGTAAGAACATAGACTCATGAGTTGTACCGGATCAGTTGTCAATCAGATCCATAAACCCCATTGCTATTGTGAATTTTTATTTTTACCCTACATTTAACTCTCCTTGTATTCAGGAGCTTCTATTTCAATTCCTTTCAGAGTGCCTAGCAGTGGTATCCATGTGTCACCTAGTTCTTCTGGTTGTGGAAGTTGAAATTTGCAATGTCATTAGAGCTACGGACTAATGGTTTTCTTCACTCTTCTTTGTTCCACACAGAGAGAAAAGCTTTAATGCTTGTGAGGGAACTCACAGCTTTTATGTCCTTAGTCATTACTCACCAACATAGAGCCCATGCCAGTTATCCTGGATGTCCTCAGAGACTATGGCCCTGAGGCCCATCACCTGTGAGCCCCAGACCCTCACTCACAGTGTTTGATTAAGATATTTATGTAATATTGCCTCCTGTTTGTTCCACTACCTACGTGGATACATTTGCAACACATACTCATATAGAACTATCTATCATCAGGCAAACCAAGAATATAGTCCCTTTTACCTGCCCATATATGTTCATCTTGTCTCTGCCGGTGTATCCACTTGTAGATTAACTTTTATTACTGATAATGTAGGATTCTGTCTGTAATGGTCTATTGATGTCTATAACTGTTGAAAAACTCTGTCTACCTTTTCTTTGGTGGTATTATCCTAATAACCTCTTATTTTACATATCACTGTGCTGCTCTTAGTCAGAATCCTTTTACTATAAAATATTTTGACCCATGAAGAACCTTGATGGCACATAAGAATTAAGATTCCAGGGTATCAGTTTTCCAGTTTTGCTCTTTGTAATACAATTATATAGGGTCACTATGAGTCACAGGTGACTCAACAGCACATAACAAGAACTACAGTTTACAGTTTATTTGAACCTCAAAGCTTTTGTGTTCCAGCCTCACTTTATAGCTTAGAGGTGAATATATTTTTCTACTCACTTTAAAGAAACTTACATTCAAAGGATGAACACTTGCTAAGTCGGCTGTGGAGCAGAGGAAACATGAGGAGTAAATCTGACTTAGGTAATCTACTAACATTATCAGTGGGGCTCTGGTGGCATAGTGGTAAGAAGCTGCGCCGTAATCCTAAAGGCAAGCAGTTCAAATCCACCAGCTGTTCCCAGGGAGAGGGATGGGAAATCTCCTCCCATGTGATTACTGCCTCTGAAAACCACCAGAAGGTCACCTGTAGGTCGATTCCAATTTGACAGTATACAACAATATGTCGGACACAGGACTAAGCACTTACCATAGTTCATTTAAACTTCACACCAAACTTCTTGTTGTTGTTAGGTGCCATCAAGTCAAGTACAATTTACAGCGACCCCATGAACAAAAGATCTGAACCCTATCTAACCTGTACCACCCTCACACTTTCTGACACACAAGAGCACATTGCAGCAGTCACTGTGTCAGTCTACCTAGTTGAAAGCTTTCCTCTCCATCGCCAACCCTCCACCCTTCCCAGCATCAAGTCTTCTCCAAGAAATAGCCCCTCCTAGAAACATGCCCAAAGTACGTGAGGCAAAGCCTCATCATTCTTGTCTCCAAAGAGCACTCTGGTTGAACCCTCTCCAAGACATATCTATTTGTTCTCTTGGCCACCCATGGAATGTTCAGTACTCTTCTCCAACACCACAGCTTAAAGACATCAATTCTTTTTCTGTCATCGTAATTAATTGTCCAGCTCTCAGATGCATAGATGCACCTTAGTTCTCAAACTGACATCATTACTCCTCAGTAATTTGAAGAGGTCCCTAACTGCATATTTTCCCAATGTAATGTGTCTCCTTATTGCCTGACTACTGGTAACAATGTTAATTGAGGATCCAAGCAAGATGAAGACGTTAACAGTTTCAATCTCTCTGGATCCATCATGACAGCTGCCTCTTGGTTCTGTGGTAAGAATCTTTGTTTTCTTAACATTGAGATGTAAGCAACACTGAAGGCTGCATTCCTTGAGCTTTTGCAACAAGTACTGTAAGTCCTCCTCACTTTCAGCAAGCAAGGTCCAACCTTACTATTTGGGTATTACCACTTTCATTCTGTAGATCAGGCTCAGAGAAGCTAAGTGCATGCTCAGGTTCTCAATTACCCACTGAACTACTTAGAAAAAAATAAAACAACTGGGGAAAACTGCCTAAAATGTCAACAAGCAGTAGTTTCTAAATTATGAGGCTTTGAATTTTAGTTTTTAATTTGAAATGTTCAGTACTTTACAAAACATATAGCAACAGGACATTACTTTTGCAATTAGCAAGGAGTGAAAGTCATCATGTTAAAATGAAGTAATTAGTGAGGGGCAATGTTCTTAAAATAAGAGGGGATTAAAAAATAATGTATTGAAACAGATGAGTTAGAGAACTGTTTAAAAGGGATATATGATTAGATATTATTGTCATGACAGGAATCCAGAATGAAGGCTGCATAGTGGAGTGGACTTGGGAAGAGGGGTTGTATAGCAACATAAGTCGTTTTCTTTTACTTTTTCAAAGAGAAGAGCAAATTGGCGGGGGGCAGGGAGAAAAGTGCAACAATGAATGAATGGAAACCCTAAGTCTCTATAAACTTTTATCAGAATTAGTAAAACTAAAAAATAAAATATGCTGATTATTTATATTGAATAACTCAAACTTTTAACCGTGACATTTCCTATTAGTGAGACTTTTTAAACCAAAATCAAACCCACTGCCATCCAGTGAACTCTGACTCATAATGACCCTCCATTAGGTCTCTGCAATGAAATCTTTACAGGATAAGTGGCCATCTTTCTCCAGTGGAGCAACTGGTAGATTTGAAACGCTTACCTTTTGGTTGGCAGTACAACACATAATATATCACATCACCAGAACTCCTTAGTGAGATTAGTAGTAACTTTCATTTTTAAAGTACTGCTTCTCTACAGTTTAACTTTCTATAATTAGTTCTTTCTTTTATTCAGCAGATATTGAGCATCTGCTGTGTACCATTTTTATAAAAAGGAATGGTTTAAAAGCACCGTGAAGGCCTTAAGTTGTAAATCTCATTCAGAAGAGCAGTGAGGAAGGCTATATAAACTTAGCAAGAGATGGGGCAGCAGAATGTTATTTCAGTGACTTTTCAGTGATGAGTTAGTGCAAGTTTTAATTTCTTTTTTACTTTTGTGTACTGTCCTAGCTTTCAAGAAGATGTGTTATGTATACATTCTATTCATAGTTGTGTCTCTAGTGCTGTAAAGCACAGAGTAGAAGCTCAAAATGTTTGCTGAGTCCATTAATACTTTTGAGTGTAAAGTCCCCTAAAATCTAGTCCTTACAAATAGCATTGATTTTTACTTATTCATTCTCATTATAGCTGGCATTCAAACCATGCCCTTTTCTGTTGGGGAAGACATAAGAGAAAGCTTAAGTGTAGGAGGTTTCATTGACCATTTACTGGATGATAGTAATAAGAAATGGTGGTAGTGACTAAGGATGATAGAAGAATTGATGTCTATGAGTTGTGGTGCTGGATAAGAGTATTGAACATACCATGGACTACCAAGAGAACAAACAGGTCTGTTCTGAAGAGGGCGAAACCGAGTTGCTCCTTGGAGGCAAAGATTTTTAAACTCTGTCTTACCATACCTTGGGCATGTTGCCAGGAGGGCCCAGACTTTGGAGAAGGACATTATGCTTGGAAGCGTTGAGGGCCAGTGCAGGAGAGGAAGACCCTAGATGAGATGGATTGATCTAGTAACTGAGGCAATTGGAGTAGGTGTGTTGAAGACAGTGAGATTAGCTCAGAATAGGGCAGAATTCAGAGCTATTGTACATAGAGTCGGTATGAGTCACAGATGACTCAAAGGCATATAACAACAACAACAACAGTGATGAGGAGTAGGAGAAAGATGCCACACTTGGCTTCCATAGAGATTATAGCCTTTGAAACTCTATGAGCCAGTTGTACTCTTTTTCGTTAGGATGACTATGAATCAGAATAAAAGACAGAAATAAGTCATGGGTTTGGGTAGTGGGGAGAGTGGCTCCAGGAAAACAGAGCGAACAGAGAGAGATATAGCATATTATCCAGAGTAGCATCATAATGTTATTTTCTTGTATTAATTAATTAATTTATTAATTTCTAGTTTATTTCTTTTTAAAAGAACTTGAGATGACAAAACACTATACTAGGATCCAGTGATATTTTTGGTGTAATCATTGGCTTTAGCAGTGATATTTGAGGCCCATAGGGGAATGAAAATGTGGGGTAAGTTTGAGATGGCTAATCATAAGCTTCTATATTAATAAAGCTTAGTTTTGTGGTTTTTAAATTAACTTGGATCATAAATTTGGAAGGAGACCAGATATGAGGCCAACAGTGAGAAGGAGTCCTTAAGCAGGTGCATTACTCAAGCTCCGAGCCCCACTTACACATCTCTGGACTAGATTTCAACTCTCTATTAATTTCAGAGAAAGGTTATGTGCTATAGATATATCACAGAGCTTGAGGTTCCTCATATATCCTGGAGCTAATGGACTACTAGAAGTACCTTTGTTTTCTCTTACATTCTATCATCTAATCCATTAGTAAATTCTATCCCCTCAATGCCTGACTTGTATATATAATCTGACTACTACCCACCTCTTACCTCACTTTCATTGTTGGAAAAGTTTCTTAACCATTTTACAACCCTTGACCTCTTGGTATGTCTTCCACATAACAATTAGCAAGAATCTTTTTAACCTAAGATGGATTATATTTTATTAAAAAGCCTACAATAGGCATCTCTCTGACCTAATTTTCCACTCTTTGCCCTTGCTCTCTCACCCTACTCAAGAGTTCCTCTTTGCTATTTCTCAAACACGTTAGGAATATTTGTGTTTCCTCATTTATGCCCCTGCTGTTTTCTCTGCTTCTAGCCAAATGGCCCTCTTTCCTCAACTGCCACTTTATCAGAGACGTGATCCCTGAGCATCCTCTCCAGAACCCTCTCCTTCACCATGCTTGTTTCTTCATAGCAATTATGAGGTCAGTATGCCCACAAGGTGTATCTAATCTTCCTAACTCCATAGAACAATTACACTTTGAAACCCTTTCACGTTAAGGATGGTCAAGTGACTTGCTTTAGCCAGTGCAATGTGAGGTGTGCCATGTCCCACTATCGGGTGGAAGTTTTCAAAAATACAGTGTGCAGTTCACCACCATATCATCTCCCTCTTTCACTGAGATGAACCACACTCCAAATAGTGGTTTTCCAGGTAATTTGTGTTAGCGTGGAGACAGCACAGACCATAACCCCTACCTGAACTTCAGGGAACATGCAAATGAGAAAGAAACCCACTGATACGTTAAATTGTTCATTGCCATGAAATAAGCTAGCTTATTCTGACTTGAAAGGTCTTGGGGGCACTGTGGTTAAAGATTAAAGCATCAAGTGGCTAATCAAAAAGTCAGAAGTTCAAACTCACCAAACACTCTGCAAAAGAAAGATGAGGCTGTCTGTATCAATAAAGATTTACAGCTTGTAAATTCTCTGGTCTGTTCTAGTCTGCCCTACAAGGCACTATAAATCAGAATCAACCGGATGGTGCAGACTTTTGGCTTAATCCAAACATGACTTGCTCTTGGACATACCACTATTTTTTTTTAATTGTCTCTTCCCTGCCCACCTCCTACTGGAATGCAATCTCTTGAGGGTAGGACTTTGTTGTCAGTTCATTGCTAGGTCTCTAGTGCCTGGCACGTAGGTACCCACTGACCCACTGCTGGAGTTGGCATGCAGGCAAGTAGGTGTCAAGAAATATTTGTGGCTTGAAGAAATGAATGAGAAAACTGATAACACCACCTGAAAATAAGACTTAGCAACATCAACCTCATCTAATCTTGGACACATCTACAAACAAGTTCATGTTATTTGACTAGAAAATGAACAAAGCAGTTCCTGATTCAAAATCAGAAGTGTGGTTCTGAAACCACAAGTGGCCTGTGGCTACATCACTCAAGTAGTCACGAAAATACATAAAGTGGCTAAAGTTACACCACCAATGGAGAGCTGGCACACTGCTGAGGGAACTTGGTGACGACAATAAATTACGAACATGAGCAGTGTTTGTGTGGATGCTGAATGCTGATGTGGTTTTCTTTCCCTGTGTGGACATTAGCATCTGTAATGAACGCAGCTTCAGGGGCCTGGGGTTTTATTTGCCGTTGTCATAAATTGGCGCATAAGCCCCTCTAAGGACTTTTGCAAAAGCTGTGTGTGCTTTTGTGTGCTGCTTTCTTTTCCCGAGCTTCCTCCTGGTATGCCTGCATTTGGATGGGGATAATGCATTTCCTGTATCATGTGGCACAGCACAAGGAAACTCTTTGTATGCCTACAGAGGAAGAGTACATCTGTAAGTAGTTTTTAAAAGTGGACTGAAGGATCCTGTTAGAGTGACTTATTCTCCCAGCTCCATTTGGTTGATGAAGTGGGTCACGTGACAGATGTGCATAATGAACTGCTTCAGTTGCTGCCAGTGGGAAGCTCAACCTATAAACTGTGAAATCGCATGGAATCATTGAGGGCATAGCAAGCTGATCACATAAGAGAGAACTTTGCCTTATTTTGAGTTGTCATTTTTTTTTTTACTGCTGCATACAATGTACCAGTGTTACAAGGCTTTTGCTTTTACTTTCCCCCAAAGCAAATGTCTTTCCAGTTTGCTCTTAATTCATTGGAAAAGCAGTTATTTTTGCATACAATTTCCCTAAAGAGCAAACGTTACTAAGATATGCAAATAATCACCCATAAATGCACCAGCAAGAGTCTTTATATTTTGTCATTTAAAAAATGAAACACATATTTATATCAGCAGCAGCACTGCTGGGTTTTTGCTTCCTCTCCATCTCTCTCATCCCACCCTTTTCAACATTCCTTTTCTTTCTCTGTTCAGTTAGCTTAGTTTCCTCTCTCTGCAGCGATGGGCTCAGGTATATCAGAGAGAGTGAGCATGGCATAGAATAGGATGGGATTCAGAGTCATAGGTTTGCTATGAGTAATACTCAATTCAATGGCACCTAACAACAACAATACTCATTGGTAATTCCCTCATGGCTACAATCATAAGGTGTTCAATTTATCTCCCAATTTCCAGGGTGGAACAGAACAGTGATATAGAAGGCCAAAACACAAATGACAAAGCGATCCCAAGAATTGTACAACTTGCCAGTTATTCTAGGTGCTTCTGGGTCACTAAGAAATAGTAAATGAAGAAATAAAAGAAACGTAAATGTGAATCCTTTCTATAATGAATGCAAAAGGGACGTTCTATCACAGAGTTTCCATTACCTACTCAGCACTATGTTAGAGACTGTGGGGAGAGCTGAAGGGACCCTTGACAGGGACCACATGACCCTTAACAGGAAAAAACAGTAAAAATAAACAATGACATGTGCTTATATAGCCAAACACCATAATGGCTGCACAGATAATAGGGCTTTCTTTGGTTCCATAGCTAAAATCTCAGTGACAAAGCCAGGAAAGGCTTTAGGCAGGAGGTAAGAACTGAGCTAGACTTTAAGGGACAGGTCAAACAAAAACCACTCACTGCTGTTGTGTCAGAACTGATTCATAGCCGACCCTCCAGAGGCTTTTTGTGGGGATGTTGAATACATGGACAGAGATGGCCCATCTTCCTCCTGAGGAAGCACTACTGGAGCTGAACCACCAGCAAGGCCCCATTTTGAGGTGGGCAGCATAACTCCTTACCCACAAGGCCACCAAAAGCTCCCTAAAGGATGGGCAGATGTTGCTAAAGAGCAAAATAAATCAAGAATGTATTAGATATTGATCCAATTCAGTAGTTTGGGATCACTCACTTCATAGTTCCAGGTTCCCCACTAATGACACATGTCAATAATACAGGTCATCAAAGGACATCGTAAAGAAACTTTAATCAGATATTCCTATAAAGCGATTAATCACAGTATAAAGCACTTCAGTGTCACAACTGTATACTTTAAATGGATATGAAAATAGAAGACGCTACTTGTATACCTATGAGTATCATGGATCAAAAGTGTTGGTGAATTTAAGAAATTTTTTTTAAAAACACAAAAGCAGGAAAATCATTTAGTAACCAAACAGCTTAAGAGACTTCTTTTGGAGAGTGAAATCTGACAGATGTAACTATTGGAATAGAGTGAACTGAGAAACTTTGACGAACGAAAGCTGGGATTGAGGCATTACAGAAAGTGCCCTAGTACCTTGGCTACTCCTCCTGACTCAGATGTTGGCCAGCAGCCTTTGGTGAAAAGCCTCTGGCACTCCTCTGTGTAGGAATTGGAGGTCTGGCAGCCACTGTGGGGTTCACACAGAGGAGAGTGACTCAGGGTCAGTGGGGGGAAGGTGAGAGGCAGCTCAAAGCCAAGGGTTTGACTTCTAGTCCCTTCCAGAAAAATATAGCACTCTCTAATTTATTTCTAATTGAAACACTTTACTGTGGTTTTCCTGGCCACAAAATGTGCCCTTTTAACCACTTCCTCTCAAAAGACTTCTGTTAGATATGATTTAACTGTTTCCATAACAAAGCTACTACCTAAAACTTCTAAGGAAAATGTCATTGTATTTCTAGCTCATAAGCATCAATCAATAACATGGTTTCTGAGGTCTTGGGCCTGGCACTATTAGTCCTTTTGTTTGTAAGCGGTTGGAAGGAAAAGTTAAATGAAGTTTATTGGGGAAGGAAGAACTGCTTATGACCATCTCCCTAGTCCTAAAAGCCACAGATCCTTAAATATGGGCACATGCACGTGTGTTTGTGTGCGCGTGCACATGGACACTCACACTCTCGTACATAGGATGTATGTCCACGGAGAGTAGGTTTTGACAGACAATATGATTTTTCTTTAAGACTAGTTGGTAGTCAGTCCCTCAACACCAGACACCTGTGGGGCTCATGTTTGCAGTTAGTTGAAGGGACAGTATTTGCCCGAACCATTCAGTCAAATCCAGCTAATGGTTCTACTAGATATTTTCCCTTTCGCATTTTCATTCTCAAGCTCTGTTTGTTACCTCTACCTCCTCCAGCGACTAAAGTCACGGTAGATATGATTCAAAAGTTAGAACCATTTCCTTTACCCACCCTTCCCTCCCTCCATCAAATTTTGCCACCCTATGATTTCCTCCCTGCCCATCCTCACCCCTCTGCTCCTTCCCTCCCCTTGGATCGTCATACACATTTTACCTGTTATCTTTCTATTTCTACAATAACAGTCTCTACAGTATTGTTTTTATGAGACTGGGTTCACTTAGCATAATGATCTCCAGTCCTTCCCAGGTTATGTAGTAATTTCCAAATATTTTGTCTATGTAACTTGAAATGGTTAACTTTGATTTTGGACATTTTCATAAAGTAGAAGAATAAACCTATGTGAGTAAGAGTGGAGTAATAAGACAATTAGCAAGTCCAAAATGGCACTGCTGACTATCAAGGAAGGAAATGATAAAAGGAACAATTTTGTATTCTTGAGGAAATTTGGATTCAGAGACCATAAGAAATCAACATGTGTATTGATGAAATATTTATATAATATTGTGAAAGTATAATCTTTCTGCCCCTACCAAGAAAAAGTCAGATCCCTTCAAGGTCTCTGGAAAATCAGCAAGCAAAAAAGCAGTTGACCTCAGAAACCAAGGACTACTTAGCTACAATGGTAGAATGTTAAAGCACAGAACGTTGAAAGGGAATCTGGGTGCTTGACATTTCAAAGTGTCTCTTGTTATAAATCACAGAGAAACAACTCAAGATTTTACTTTTAGAATCTTCATATAAATATGGTAATTCTGTTGCTTTTCTTTAAAAGATTATGACAATGAGGTGCTGAAATTTAGATGCCTTCAGAAAAGGACTTGGAGCTATTGGATCTGTGAAAGTGGACAACCTCGGTACTGGAAGGTATATGAATCAACTTTTAATATCCTTGACTATTCTTTGAAATTATTTCTCTAGAACTTTGGAAGTTTGACTTGTGTTTACCTTGTTATGGATTGTGCTTAAGGGCATTTTATTTAGTCACAGAGGGGAAAGATAAATAATATATTCTAAATCAAATAATAGTGAATTAGGTAGCACTAGGGTAAGGTTATAAGCAATAAAAGAAAAATTTTTCCCAATCAACTTCTACATTAACCACAAAAAAAAAGGAAATTGCTGTCTGCATAATTAAAAAGAGACACTTCAGAATGCTGGTTAGTATGCTAATCTAAGAGCTTTAGAAAAAAAAATTGAAATCAAAGTGAAATATTGGGAATATTTATCAGTTTGAGTGAAGAAGTTTTGTATTTATGAATGAACATGAAGTAATTTTATTATAAATGTGTTCCAAAAAGAAAGGTATCAAGAAAAATGAGGGGTAGTCACAAACGACTCGATGGCACATAACAACAACAACAACAAACACAAAAATTTCTCACATAGGCATTGGGGAATTTGAGTAGGTTTGAATTTTCACCAACTCCCCATTAGCTGTGTGACCTCAGGCAAGTTACTTAAAAATTTCTGGCCTTTCACAAGATTAAATATTTGGGA
>NW_006399752.1:24944222-24976822 GCF_000299155.1 Elephantulus edwardii
CCCCCACAATTCGCTCTTCTCTTTGAAGAGTAAAACTTACATTGTGTTACAATCCCTCCCCACAAGTCTACTCCACTATGCTGCCTTCATTGTGGACTCCTATCATGACAATATACCCAATTATATATATATCCCTTTTAAACATTCTTGAGTACAAAACTCTCTGGTTTCCTGTATTCTCAAACTGAGTACAGCCCAAGTCATTACCATGTTTAGTAAGTTCTTACAAACCAGCCGTTTCTTCTCCGACTACTTTCTCTCTTTCCCTCAGTTCTGGTCACACCTTCAAATCTCAGAACCTTTCTAGTTCTTTTCCTTCTGCCTTGTATGTTCTTCTATCAGGCATTTCCACAGCAAGTCCCATCATTTCAAAAGCACCTTCTCAATAAGACATTCATTCCCTGGATATCACATCTAAAATGTCAACATCTCACCCATTACTGACATTCTGTTTTCCTCTTAGAACAAATTACATCCTAACATATTATTGTTGGAGCTCTGGGGACCTATATATTTCACTAATTCACCTTGATTTTTACACCTCCTACTGAAATATCAATTCCAAGAAGCAAGCAATTTTTTTTCAACACTGATGTATCTTCAGTAGAGTCCACTCTACTGTACCATTCAGAAGAGTGGTACAAACTGTTAAGTGCTTGGCTACTTCCCAGAAAGTTTGGCATTTGAACCTACCTGTGGATATGCAAAAGAAGGCCTAGTGATCCTCTTTGGAAAGGTTACAGCTATTGAAAAGATCTCGATCTCTCTCATACACATACATACACAAGGTGGCCAAGAGCTGGGATCAATTTGACAGCAACTGGCTTGGTATGCTTTCTGCAATCCTAGTACCTAGAATTAGGGAGCTCTGGTAGCTTAATGGTAAGGTGTTGTGCTAGCAACACAAAGGTACACTGTTTTTAAACTGTTCTCTTGCTCATATGTTTAAATGAAGTATACATAATTTATCCAATTTTTCTCAGTCTCACTCCAACCCTGATGCCAGTCCTGTTCTACAACAGTGGCACTATGCAGTATTTGTCCTTTTGTGACTGAGATATTTCACTCAGCATAATGTCCTCCAGGGTCACCTATTTTGAATAATATTGCATTAGTCCCTTGTTTTTCAATGCAGCATAGTATTCCATTGTGTGAATATACCATAGCTTCTCTGTCCATTCATTTGTTGATGGGCATTATGGGTATTATGGTTATGACAAGAGTCTAGAATGAAGGTTGCATAGTGGAGTGTACTCAGATGGGGGAGTAGGATTGTATAACAGTGAAAGAATTTTTCTTTTATTTTTCAAAGAAAAGAGTGAACTGGGGGGAGGGCTGGGCAGGAAGAAAAAAGCAACAATGAATGAATGGAAATGCAAAATTTCTGTAAATGTTCATTAAAATTAATTAAAAATAAAAGGTACACTGTTGGAATCCATCAGCTGCTCTGAGGGAGAATGGTGGGCAATCTCTCATTTGTGATTTACTGCCTCTGAAAATCCACTGGAGGGAGAACTATGGGTCAGTTCTGACTCTCCAGAATTGGGTTTGTCAAAGTGGTAGCTGTCAATAAAGAAATGATGACAGTGTCTTTAATTTCTAGACCTCTGGTTCCTATTGGAAAGACACTGAGCCAAAGGTAGGTGGCTCGAATTCACCAGTTGTTCTACTGGAAAAAGATGTACAGTCTCCTCCCTTGCGACTTACTGCCTCTGAAAAGTCTCTGGAGAGTCAGCTGTGGGTCAGTCCTGATTCTATGGCACACAACAACAACAACAATAGTTCTATCCTACATACGTATTTTCTTGTTCCAAAACAAAAAAGGGTGTTTTTTTTCTCCCCTCATAAATAAATGTATCTTCGTCTTTGCAATTACTTGCTATGCGTCAAAAAGCTGGACAATGGCAGGCATGATAGAAAGAGAATTGATGCCTCAGAGCTGTGGCACTGGAGAAGAATATTGAATATACCATGGACTGCTAGGAGAACGAACAGGTTCATCTGAGAGAGGGTGAAACCAGGTTGCTCCTTGGAGGCAACGATTCTGAGGCTTCATCTGACATACTCTGGGCATGTTGCAAGGAGGAACCAGTCCTTGGAGAGGGCCATCATGCTTGGAAGGGTAGAGACAGTGCAAGAGAAGAAGACCCTCGATGAGATGGATTGATTTAGTGACTGGGGTAATGAAAGCAGATGTGTCAGATACAGTAAGGTTGGCTCAGGAGAGAGCAGGTTTTAGGGCTATTGTACACAGGGTCACTATGCGTCTCAAGCAATTCGAAGGCACATAACAACAACAACAACAACAACAACAGACTCTATGATGATTATCAGCCACAGGAATAGCAATAGCCACTCCTTCAGGGCCTGGCAATTATTTGCTATAAATGAAAAGACAAGGTTAGGGCAGCCTGACCATGTTACAGCTGCTCCTCAGCCTTAAGCAGTTTCTTTAGAGGAAGTAAACAAGACTGCTTGGAAAACTCTGCAAGTTCCTTCTTTATTCATGGAAAAAATGGACAACTTCTGATATGACCTTTCCATCTTGTTCTTTTAATAGCTACGAAGTGGTGGCAAAGCTTCTGAAGTTAGCGTGGGACATGCTGTCCAGAATCTGAACATAAGGACAGAGTACTTAAAATCCTTCAAGTTCCCACTGTGTAAGTCTCCCTTTCCTCCCACCCCCTTTCTTTCCTGAGGGAGGAGAAGGAGTTAAAAAGTGTATTTCTAAACATAGACGTGCTTACTGGGGCAGGAGGTGAGATGGAGATAAAATATCCTGAATGTCTACTGTGTTCCAGGCATTACACCAGGGGCTTTGCGTACTCCATCTAATTTATTCCTCACACAATCCTGCAGGCCAGATATTATTATAACTCCAATCTCTAGATGAGGAACTGAGTTGAAGCCAAGGCTCAGAAAGGATAAGTGACCTGCCCAAGGCCACCCAACTAATAAGTGGCAGAGCAAGACTTGGAGAAATAACCAGCATTTATCAGGAGCATGACAACCACTTTCATTTTCTTTCTTTCCCTTTGCCCCGTAAGCAATTTCCCAAGCATTAGACCAATTTGTGTGTCTTGAGCCAACAACTTCTGAGTTAGAGTGTTCATGTTCGTGATGGATTTCTGCAACCCCAAACAGGCTTCAAGCAATTGAGATCTCAGCAGCAGCCCCTCCTCTCTCATATGTGAGGTGAAGCCCTGCGTGTTAGGAACAGGTTGACATTAGAGAACAGCAGTTTCCATGCCACATCCATAGCCCATTAGCAACTTACATACCTCTTCCTTTTCTAATGTCCATAGATGCTCCTTTTATGCACAAACACTGTTATACTTTGTTTGACAAAAATCTATGTATTCATCTTTTCCTCTCTGATATATTCTAAACCTCTTAAAAGAAAAACCGCTTCTCCTACCTAATTCTACTGACAGAAGAAGACAGTCTCTGCATCTTAACTACCAGAACATATGAGAGCTAGAGGAAATAATCCACTTCAACAATCTGACCTCATTGATGGGGAAACTGAGGCCTCATTCACTCACTTATTGTTTTCAAATCTGAACCAATTCAAAGCCAACCTTCTAGTGGGTTTTCAGTAGCTGTATTTCATGGGAGGAGATGAGCTGTCATGGAGCAACTGGTGGATTCAAACCACATGCGATTGGGTTGGCAGCACAATTCTCTACCATTATGTTGCCTGAACTCCCTGACTGAGGTCTAGGAGGAATATATAACTAGTTCAAAGTCACAAAATTGGTACCAAATCTGTTTTTTTAAAAAAATTCTTTGTTTTTCATTATACCACACAACTTTGTTGTCTTTGAGCAGATGTATGATGTGTATAGACTGTGCTCTAAGGGGGTGGAGGCAAGGCAGTTTGAGAAAGTAGTATAGGAGACACAGGAGTGGGCAAAGACTACTTTTGTCGGGTGCTGACGAGGAACTTGCCTGTAATTGTGAGCAAGTTTCAAAGTCTCTTCTGACATCCATTTTTAGCTTTTTTCCTGTTTTGTTTTGTTTTTTTAAATGAACTTTTGCTTTCTTCACGTATGATGTCCTCTCACAACTTGTTTATTGTTAGTGTTCAATGAATCAAATCTATTTTTGAGAATAGTCAAGTGGGAGATTGTCAAGGTTCTAGCACCACTCTTGGAGATGTTTTAACATGCTCTTGTATTTCAACTCAAACTTGCACATGAGCAAATGATGGTTTATTCCACAGTGAGCCCCTTGGCCTGTTCTGATTGGTGGGAGATATGCTGTGTCACTCAATTGTTTTATCTTGACACAGATGCAGCCAATTTGATGGCTGTGTATTTCATTTGGTGATGTCCCATGTGTAGTTGCTTTTGATGCTGTTGGGAAAAGTGATTTTCAATGAATAAGCAGTCATTGATCTTCCAAAATTCTACTCTGTGGTGTCTGGCATAATTTCACTAAGGCCATGTTTTCCAATTACAGATCCATCTTCTTCTTTTCCAACTTTTGCATTTCAATCACCAATAATTATCAATGTATCTTGATTGCATGTTTGATAAATGTCATACTGTAGAAGTTCATACAAATCTTCAATTTCTTCATATTTTGCAAATCTATACATCAATGACACATCAATTTGAACAATAGCCCTGTTCTCTTGTACTTCTTGTGAGTGTATGAATATTACACTATCATCAATAGTGTTGTGCTTCAGGATAGATCTTGAAGTATTCTTTTGACAATGAATGTGATGTCATTTCTCTTCAGTTTATCATTCCTGGTATAGTATGACCATATGACTGATTCAAAATGGTCAGTAACAGTACATCTCATCTCCCTTGGATACCTAGGATATCATATTTATCTTCAAATATTCCATTGCTTTTCTGACAATTTTCAATTTTTCTAGATTTATACTTCTACATCTCATGTTCTAATTATTAATGGATGTTTGCAGCTATTCTTCCATATTATGAATTGTGCGACATCAGCAAATGAGAGCCATTAACAGTTTAATCCATCCATCTCATTAAGGTTGATTGCAATTTGAGGTGGTAGCTCTTTCCCGGTCACATTTTCCATGTCTTCCATGAAGGCTTCATCTTATGGGACTATATCAGACAATGTTCCACCTCTATTCATAAGGTATAATAGTATCCACTATATGATAGTTTAGAAGTCAACAAATATTAAGAATTATTATGCCCAGGTTTTGATACTGGGTAATTCAGATATTGTGAAGTTGGAAGGATAAAATGACGTTCTTCTTGTTATGTGCCTTGCGACTCATAGCTACTCATAGTACAACAGCTCTGAAACCTGCTCTATCTTGTGCCAACATTATTGTCTCAGACACACTTACCCTCATTATCCCAGTCACTGAATCAATCCATCTCATCAAGCATCTTCCTCTCTTTTGCTTTCCCTCTACCCTTCCAAGCATAATATCCCTCTCCAAGGACTGGTTCCTCTTTGCAACATGTGCAAAGTATGTCAGATGTAGCTTCAGAATCCTTGCCTCCAAGGAGCAACCTAGTTTCATTCTCTCCAGGACGAACCTGTTTGTTCCCCTAGCTGTTGATGGTATATTTAATACTCTTCTCCAGAACCACAGCTCAAAGGCATTCTTTCTTCTGTGATCCTTAGTCATTGTCCAGCTGCTGATGCAAAGCAAGCAACTGAGAAAACAACATCATGGATCAGGCATACCTTAGTCTCTAGACTGACGTCATTGCTCTTCAGTACTCTGGAGAAGTCCCTGTCAGCAGACTTGAGGCAAGACTTAATTGTGAGCACTCTGTGCTATTACTCTTTTATCACCTGAAGTCTCTAATAACATGTGACCTAAAGTTTTAACTGAGAACTCTGCTTACATAATGCATAGTGTGTTGGGCTGCTAACTAAAAGGTCAGCAATTCAAAATTCACCAGCTATTTCTTGATATATAGATGGGGAGTCTCCTCCCATTAAGGTGTACAGCCTCAGAAACCCAAAGGAATCAGAATTGATGCCATGGCTATGGGATTTGTTGAGATTTCAGGCCATTTGTTTACCTTGGGGAATGGTGGTCTGTATTTGTCAATTTAGACTGATGCCTTTTAAAGAAATTAAGGCTGCAACCAAATATCCTGGATTATTGAGTTGAAGGACAGTCATTGTGTTCTACTAGATCTGAGCTCTGTCTCAATATGCAAGAGCTGTGGTGTTTTGTGGTTGATTGGCAAGAAAAATGAATACCCAATAATTATTTGAAATGAAGTATGAAACTGTCTTGTTGAAGTTTACGACTGCAAAAATGGGCTTAAGACACAGTTGCTTAGAACTGGAGGCTGAGAAGAGAGTAATGAACAGAAAACACTCATTTTTTGATAGCAGTACCTGGGTTACTGAAGAGAAATTTTTATGGGTGCAGATGGGGAGCCATCTAAACAGTCCAGCAACACCTAGATTTTTGAAGAGCTGTTTTGGTGGCTTAGTTTGTATGTAGTTGTGCTGCTAACCTCAAGATTAATCTTTTCTGGTGGTTCAGATCCATCAGCTTCTCCTTGAGAGGGAAATGGACAATCTTCTCCCGTGTGACTGATGGTAATGAGTTGGGAACATTCCTATAGCTATCATATCATTTCTCCATACCTATTCAATCCATATGCTAAGCAAATAATTTGTGAAGCTAGACTCAATAACGAGAAATGGGGCATCAGGATCTGAAGAAGTCTCATGAAGGACCTATGTTATGCAGTAGACAAGTTTGCTTGCTAAAAGTAAGGAGGATATTAAATGCTTGCTGCAGAATATCAAGGACAACAGCCTTTGGTATGGATTACAACTCAACATCAAGAAAACAAAGGTGCTTACCCAGGACCAATATTCAACAATATGACAGATGGAGAAAGGACTGAAGCTGTCAATTATTTCATCTTGCTTGGATCAACAATCAACACATTTGGTACCAGCAGTTAGGAAATCAGGAGATATATAGCATTGGACAAGTCTGCTATCAGGGACCTTTCGAAAATGCTGAAGAGCAATGTCAGTTTGAAAACAAAGGTGAACCTGATTCAGGCCATGGTCTCTTTAATCACCTATTATGCATCAGAAGGCTGTCCAATGAATAAGGATAATAAAAGAAGGATTGGTATCTTTGAGTAGTGGTGCTGGAGAAGAGTATGGAGTATTCCACGGACTATCAAAAGAACAAATAGATATGTCTTGGGAAAGTGCAGCCAGACTGCTCCTTGGAGGAAAAGATTCCAAGGCTTTGTCTTTTTTTAAAATTTGGATTCATTTTTTTCTTTGTTTTAATTATGTTAGCTTATTTCTAAAATTCAAATACAGTGAGTGTTTTCCACACCAGATCCTTCCCATTTCCCTAACCCTCACCCATCAGATTGTACAACCCCATGATTAATCCCCCCACCCCGTGCCCCAGCACATCCTCAACTGCTTCCACCCTCCCCCCCACCCCGCCCCATGGATACTTATACTTATTCTACAATCATATTTTTTACTTTGGAAATGTAGCTAGGAGAGGCTATTCCTTGGAAAGGAACACCATGCTTGGAAGGTGGAGGGTCATTGAAGGAAAAGGTCTTCAATGGGATGGATTGACACAGTGACTTTACCAAGGGACTCTAGAAATGATGAGGATGGCACAGGACAGGACAAGGTTCAAGTTGGCTGTTCATAGGGCCACTATGAGTCATACTCAACTTGACAGCATCTAATAACAACAACAACATAGCCATCATTGCCTGAAAAGACATTACTGTTGTTATGTGCCTTTGAGTTGCCTGCAACTCATAGCAATCCTATGTACAACAGCCCTAAACCCTGCTCTATCCTTTGCTAATCTCACTGTCTCTGATACACCTACCCTCATACCCCAGTCACTAAATCAATCCATCTCATCAAGGGTCTTCCTCTTCTGTGATGTCCCTACACCCTCCCAAGCATGACATCCCTCTACAAGGACTGGTCCCTCCTTGCAACATGCCCAAAGTATGTCGGATGAAACTTTAGAATCCTTGCCTCCAAGGAGCAGCATGGTTTCATTCTCTCCAGGATGAACCTGTTTGTTCTCTTAGCATTCAATACTCTAAAACCATAGTTCAAAGGCATTAATTCTCCTATCATGCCTAGCACTTGTCCCTCTCTCTGATGCATAGTAAGTAATAATGAAGGCCATGGCCTGGATCAGGCACACTTTAGTCTCCAGACTAACATCATTTGCTCTCCTGTACTTTGGAGAGGTCTCTGACAGCAGACTTTCCCAATGCCATGTTGTTGTTGTTGTTGTTTAATGCCGTCGAGTCATAGACGACTCATAGCGACCCTATGAACAAACAGCCTGAGCACTGTTTGTACATAGAGTTTCTGGAGGCAAGCCATTTCGGAAGTGGATGCCGCTCCTGCTGCCATACATTGTTTAATTTCCTGGCTGTTGGTGTCAAGAATGTTGATTGTGGAGTCAAGCAAGCTAAAGCTGTGAACAGTCCCAATTTCTTTACCATCTATCATGATGCTGTCAATTGGCTCAGTGGTGAGAATCTTCATTTTATTGATATTGAGCTTAAATCCATATTGAAGGCTGTAGTCCTTGACCTTCAGCAGCAAGAGCTTCAGGTCCTCCTCAGTTTCAGCAAGCAGAGTTGTGTCATCTGCATAATGCAGACTGTTGATGAGTCTTCCTCCAATTCTGATGCCACATTTCTCTTCATAGAGCCCAGCCTCCCAGATAATCTGTTTTTCATATAGATAGAAAAGGTATGGAGATAGAACAAATCCCTGGTGTACATTCTTCTCGATTTTGAACCATGCAGTGTCTCCTTGCCCTGGTCCAAGTATTGGTTTCACATAAGCATGATCAAGTGTTCTGGGATTCCCATTCTTCTCAGAGTTAGCCACAGTTTGTTGTGATCCACACAGTCAAATGCCTTTGCATAGTCAACGAAACGCAGAGAGACGTTCTACTGGTACTCCCTGCTTGCAACCAAGATCCATTTAACATAAGCTACAATATCCCTAGTACCATGACCTCTTATAAACCCAGCCTGCACTTCTGATGGCTCTCTGTTGATGTACTGTTGTAGTCATTTTTGGATAATCATCAGCAGAATCTTGCCTGCTTGTGATATTAATGATACTGTTTGATAATTTCCACACTCTGTCAGATCACCTTTCTTTGGAATAGGAACAAATATAGATCTCCTCCAGTTAATTGGCCAGGTAGTTGTCCTCCAGATTTCTTGGCACAATTTGGTGAACACATCTATGGCAGCTTTGTTGGTTGAAATATATCAATTGGTATACCATCAATTCCTGGGGTCTTGTTTTCTGTCAATTCTTTCAGAGAAGCTTGAACTTCTTCCTTCCTCGCCACAGGCCCTTGCTCATGTGTTGTTTTATGAAATTCTTTTGTGTCTGCCAATTCCTTTTGGTATAATTAGAAATGCAGATTTTTAGGCTCTACCAAGATCTACTTCCAGATTCTTTAGATGTGGGACCCATTAATCTGTATTTGCACAAACATGCAGATAGTTCTCTGATAGTTACTAACATTTGAAAACTGTTTAAGATAGATTGCTGAAGTAAGGAATACTTCCAGCATCCACTGCCCACTCCTGCCTAAGAACAAACAGGCAAGCAGGCACTTTCTATTTATGTATTTTTCTAGTTGTTTTTTTTTTCTCCCTGACAGAGCTTTATGAGGTAGAGAGTCCCTGAGTGGTATACATGGCTTACACTACAGCTACTAAATGACAAGTTGTGAAGGTTTGAGTCCACCTACAGGCATTTTTGGTGGCCTTGTGGGTAAAGTTGAAATTAATCGTGAACAGTATCATGTTACTTAGATCCACAATCAATAATAACCTTGGTACTAGAACTCAGGAGATCAAGAGATGTATTGCATATTCTGCAGTTAGGGACCTGTCCAAAGTCCTAAAGAGCAACAATGTCAATTTTAAGATGAAGGTTCATCTGATTCAGGTCAAGAGCTTTTCGATCACTTGGTTATGCATTTCAGAGCTGGACAATGAATAAGGTTAAGAGAAGGAGAATTGATGCCTTTGAGTGTGGTGTTGGAGGAGAGTACGTGGACTCTCAATAGAACAAACAGATATGTATGTCCTAGAGAAAGTGTAGCCAGAGTATTCCTTAGAACAAGGATGGCAAAACTTGGTCTTACATACTTTGGGCATGTAGTTAGGAAGGCCCATTATTTTGAAGGGGACATCATGCTTGGAAAGGTTGAAGGTCAGCACAAGAGAGGAAGACCCTCAACGAAATGGATTGACACAGTTACTGCAGCAATGGGATCAAGTATGTCAGAGATCATGAGGATGGCATAGAATAGGACAGGGGTCAGATCTGTTGTTCACAGGGTCACTTTGAGATGTACTCGACTTTACAGCACCTATGGTTTTTACAATCACTTGTTATGCATCAGAGAGTTGGACAGTGACTAGGGAGGATAGAAGGAGAATTGACACCTTTGAGCTGTGGTACTGGAGAAGTTATTGAATGTACCATGGACTCCCAAGAAAACAAACAGATTCATCCTAGAGAGGGTTAAACCAGGCTGTTCCTTGGAGGCAAGGATTCTGGGGCTTCGCCTAACATACTTTGGACATGTTGTAAGGAGAGACAGGTCTTTAGAGAGGGACATCATGCTGGGCAGAGTGGAGGGACAACACAGGAGGGGAAGGCCCTCTATGAGGTGGATTGATTCAGTGACTGGGGTAATCGGGATGGGTGTGTCAGAGGCAATGAGATTGGCACAGGATAGAGCACGGTTTAGGGCTGTTGTACATAGGGTCGCTATGAGTCACAAACGACTCGAAGGCACATAACAACAACAACAATAACAACAAAGTGGCTAAGGACTCATTTGGCAAACCAAAGGCTTTTTGTTCAAATCCACTAGCTGCTGCACAGGAGAAGGATGAGCTATCTCTTCTCGTGTGGTTTACAGGCTTTGAAATCCTACAGAAAGGCCAACCAACTATCAGTCAATTTCCATTTGACAGAAATCAGAGAGAGCTATGGAGGCATGGATAGTTTTAAAAGCGTCCCGGTGATTCTACTGCAGCCAGGTTGAGGATCACACCATTCCACAATGTCATCTCCATGTACATTGTGTTAAATGACACAGCTGGGTTTTGAATTAAAATCTAAGTTGAATCATTATCTCACCCTGACCACGATTTCCTACTTCAAAGACACCTTACATCTGAGTAATCTTTACAATTTACAAAGCATGTTCAATGTCATAGAAAAAGAAAGGTTCTTCAGGCAGCCTTTGCCATGTACAATGTTGCTTTCAAGAAATGTTTTTATGACTTCTTACATCATGTAATGTCCTCCTTTTTTTCTTTGTGTTTAATATTTGGGTTCCGGAAAGTGTTAAAAAAAATAATGGCAAGGCTGGCTTTAACTCAGTGGTTCCTTTGACACGGTGGCATATTGACATAAACTGCCTTAGGGTGGTTTCCTTTAAAAAAAAAGAAAGAAACAAAATAATGGCAAAGTATTATTTACATAGAATTTTATAAACTGAAGTGGTTCTTCCTCCCTTGCATCCATTTTACTGTGACTTAGGTGTAAGTTTACATAATAAGTTCATTGTCTGGTCGATAGATTATACAAAGATTGCTCCGTGACACTGGATGCAAGCCCTGACATGTGGCAATACAGCCCTTCTCTTCCCATTTCTTCCCTAGGATTCCCATTTCCATTCCTCTGTTTTCCCCTCATACCTACCTGTCTTCTCATCTTTGGTTGAGGGAAAATATTACCCTTTAGGTCTCAGTTGACAAAAATGAAGTGGTTTTTTAGAGAAAATAACAACAACAACAACAAAAGATATTTTCATGTAAAATTTTAATTGAAACCAATTTCAGTGCCCTGGGAATTAGTTCCAGCCTTCAGCTTAGATTTCCTGGCAGTGAGCACTGAGCTCTGGCCAGCGGCCTGCACCGGGTCACCTTACAGCTGCACTTCAGGGCTGCTTGCCAAGAGGCTGGTCTTATGGAAGCAGCACTCTATGGCTTAGCACCAAGACACAGAGCCTTAAAACCCAACTTGGCTGACAGCAATTCACATGACAGCAACTGCATGTAGCAAACAACTTCCAGGAGTCATCGCTTGCAGCCCTGCAGTTCCCTCTGACAGTTCTGGGAGAAAACAGGACTCATTTTCACGAGTTGGTTGTGTGTGTGTGTGTGTGTGTGTGTGTGTGTGTGTGTGTGTGTGAGAGAGAGTTTCTCCTAGGAATGAAGATAGATATTTCTCAGAGTTTAATTTACAGCAAAATAAGTTGTCAATTAATAAAACCATTGCTTAAGAGGGGGAAAAGTCAGAGGAGCTCTGGTGGCCTAGTGGCAAGGAACTGCAACTACAATCCCAGAGGCGCATGGTTCGAATCCACCAGATGCTATGCTGGGGAAGGAGGGACAATCTCCTCCTGTACCAGTCAGATCTGATTTGACGGTACACTCACACAAAAATAATAAAATAAAATAGAATAAAAAACATACATTTTTTTTAAAAAAAAAAGGGGGGGGAAAGTCAATAACTTCCATTTCTAGCTATTTGCAGTTGTTGTTGCAAGGTGCCGTTGAGTCGAATATGACCCATAGTGACCTTATGAACAACAGATCTGAACCCTGTCCTACCCACTGACACCCTTGCAATCTTTGACCCACTTGAGCTAACTGCCACAGTCACTCCTGGCTGAGGGTCTTCCTCTCTTTAGCTACAGTAGTTTCTCTTTTTAAAAGCAAGAAAGCTAGAAACCAACTATACTGGTTCAAGGCCAACACCACCCATCAAGCTTTGCGATCTGGTCTTCCTACTAACCAGGAAAGGGAATTTGGGCCCCTAATTTCATCTCCTTATGCCCTAGTTTCCTCACATGTAAGATCAGGACTGACCTAGGTAAATTAACTCTAATTCTCAGGCCTAAAATTTTATTGCAATATTGGTTTTTTTGGTTGGTTTTTTTATTTTATTTTGGTGCAACCATTTGAAACCCAGCCTTTTGCCAGAGAATATCTAAGGTTGAACTTGACTTCCTTCCATAGTGGTTGTACCATTTTGCACTCCCACCAGCAGTGAATGAGTGTTCCCATCTCTCCACATCCTCTCAGGCACTTGTTGTTTGCTGTCCTCTTGACCTTTGCTATTATTGCTGGGGTGAGAGGACATCACATTGTTTTCATTTTCATCTCTCTAATAGGTAGGGATTTTGAATTATTTCTTCATGTGTTTGTTGACCCTCAGACTTTCTTCCTTTTTTTGAGCTTTCTCAAAAATAACATCTGACCCAGCAATCCCACCACTGGACATATACCTTAAAGAAACCAGAGCTGTGACACTAATGGATGCTTGCACACCCATGTTTATTGCAGCATTATTCATAAGTGAAGAGACTGAATCAACTCAGATGCCCATCCATAAACAAATGGATAGGAAACTGTGGACATTCACACAATAGAATATTATGCAGCACTGAAACACAAGTAACTTGTAAAACACTACACAACATAGGTGGATAAATCTAAAAGACATCCTGCTAAGTTAACTATCTCAGCCACAAAAATTTTTTACTGAAAGAATCTATATATTTTAATTCAGCTTATCATTTTATCTTCTTCCTGCTTCCTCTTACCAACAAATATTTTCTTCTCTTCGTTTTTGAACAAACATTTATTGAGTTTCTGTCTTGTAGCAAGCATTGAGCTAAATGCTGGGAATAAATATTGGATCCGTAGCCTTTAAAGAACATCCAGTACATCAGAGCCAGACAAATAAATGGATAGTTAAAATACAATGAGGTAAAGCTACAATAGGAGTGAGCAAGCAGTGGAACACAGAGGCACATCTTAGGGTAGAACTGGGATTGGTGTCAGGAAAGGAAATGACATTTAATCTGGCCTCTTAGAGAACTCTGGTGACTTAGTGCTAAGGAGCTGTGCTGTCAACCCAAAGGCATGCAGTTAGAATCCACCAGTTTCTTTATGGGAGAAACATGGGCAATCTCCTCCTGTGCGATTTACTGTGTTTGAAAACCAACTCTGAGTGGGTTCTGACTCAACAGTACACAACAACAATAAGGAAAGAGGGATGAGGATGCCCTGTCAGGCAGAGAAGCACCATGTATCTTTGTATATCATAGAAAAAAAATCAGAATTATGAGAAAGACTGTCCAAGACATACAACTGCCCCCACCGCAGCAGAGCTTATGTAAAGCTTGAGCTGAAGACTCAGACTCCGTGATTATAAATTCAGATGAATGTCAGTGGTATGTATGCTTAAGTTTTACTTTTTGTTTTCTGAAACATCATAGTCCTTGCATTTACCTCCACCAACTTAATTAAGATTCAGAACTCTTTCCTGGACTCTAGGCTTAAAAACCATCTCTCCCTGGCTGTAGGATGTCAGCTGTAATCTATCAGCACAGCACAGGCTCAGGCTTGTCATTTGAGAAGCATCACCACTACTACTTTGAGATGAGACTCTTTAAGTTTCTGAGTGGCATTAATGGACAAAGATCCTAGCATGACTGGTGGAGGAGTTAAGTCTGGGTTAGTGATCACTCAGAAGGCATAGTGATTGGTTTCAAGTATTTGAAGAGGTTTAGGAAAGATTGGATTTATTCCATCTGGGCTGAAGGGGAAGAAGAGTAAGAGTCAAATAAATATGATACAAAACTCACTGCTGTGAACTAGAACTGACTCAGAGCTGACCCTCTAGTGGGCTTTCAGAAGTTTTCTACAGCAGGAGAGGAGATTGCCCAGCTTCCTCTCATAGAGCAGCTAGTGGATTTGAACCACCTGTCTTTGGATTGGCAACACAACTCCTCCATTAGGCACCAGTGCTCCTATATGTGTTATAGTTAAGTATATTTTTCCCTGAGTAAGAACTTGAGGCTAGTCGTGTTGATAAGGGGTAAGAACAGAATGACCATTTTCCTAAGATGGAACTAAGTGGATTTACGCCTCCAATAACATGGATTATCAAGGCCTAATCAAAATCCTCTAGCTGAGACCTTCTGAGATGTTCTATTTTTACAGTTGGCTCAGGACTAGCTAGTTGGTTTGGTTTGGTTTTTTTTTTTTAAGTTTTACTGTGGTTTAGGTGAAAGTTTACAAACCAAATTTATATACAGATAGTTCCTCAGTTAGCATGGTCAATCTTATTTTTGCATTTCTGAAACAAAGATAGATTTTTCTGTGTATTATAATATTGTAAAAGGCAACTTAATGACCCTCCCCCGCACCCCACTACAATGCACTGATATATTTATTGCCAGGTCTTGCAACTGTTGTACTTATTTGAGAAAATGGGCTCAAACACACCACAGCCACCCATTCATCACCTCATTTTAGGTCTGCTTCTGTGTGGGCTCATCTTACGGATTGTTGATGCAAGGATCTCTCACACACTCAAATTAAATGTAATAAATCCTTTCTTTTACCTTTGTTTTTTTATTGTGGATACAGTGCTGCTGAAATACCTATTCTATTAGTCTAAGGATATGGAGGGAGAGAGGGAAGGAAGGGGGGAGGAGAGATCACAGTTGGCAAAAACTGAGGATAGTACTGGCAGTGCTGGCAACCACAACTTTGGTTTTGTAACTCCCAAATTATTTTCTAAGACCGGCGCTGAGAGACGATTTATACTATTTTTTTAAGGCAGATGACTCTGCTGCCAATGCAGTAAAATAAAACATCATTTGTTTTCTTCTGCTTCTTATGCATGTGCCATGATATGTTATAAATCAAACATATTAAGTAATAACTTGTTTTAAATTAGTAGCTGGATAATATATATTACTTGAAGCCTGAAATGCATACATTTTAAAGAAACTAATAGGTTTTTTTTAAAAAAAAAAAAAGGAAAAAAAGGCAAGCTCATTTTCTACATGTGTAAAACTAGACACTAAAAGGGATAATGAAAATGAGGGGGGCTTCCCTAAAAGCTGTGGAATATACCTTTTTTAGGAAACTGTGCAAAGAAACTTGTCTTGTACCACATCTCATATTCTACCTTACAGAGCTTATGCTCAGCTATACATTTTTATTTTTTTTTTTAAAAAGTAGTTCTCTACAGCTGCTGATAATGCTGGCTGTAACACTTCACTATGCTCTGAGGGGACTGTTAGGCGTGGCAGTCATAAGCACTCTGTGGGAAGGTGCAGGAACTACCTCAGGGAAGGCTGTTGACGGAGTATTGGAGGAATACATAATTTCTCTCAAGACAATTTTACGGAGGGTTTTTCCTCATAATTGTCTAGCCTCTGCATGTAAAATTACAGTTTTATGTTGTACTGGTACTGTACACTCTCAAAGGCCACCGACAAAATCGACAAGCCGAACTTGTGGAGGCATGAGCAAGCAGTGACATATTAGCTGGTAATTCTCTCCCCCACCCCATTTTTTTAATGACTTAAAATATAATATTCATTTTTGTGATAAGGACTGAGAAAAGCAAGGGGACACTCAGCAAAGTCCTCTGAACCAGTGGTAGGGAGAGCGAGAGCTGGAACCAAGATGGGGCAGTGGGCCTCTGTGAAAAAGACAAGTGGGATGGGACGAAGTCTGTAAAGCAGGGAGCAGGTGACACGGGAGGATGCGACAGCTGCTTGCTGCAGCTGCTCTCAGTCGCCTCTGCTTCAGAGTAAGGGCAAATGTGCTTAGAAAAGAAAGGCGAGGAAGGAAGGAAAAATCTTCCATGCCTACCGAGCAGCAATGCAATCTTCACAAAGCTCATCCAGTTCCCATAAGATGGCTATTTTTAGGATTCAAATGTAGGCAAAATACTAACCAGCAAACTCTATGCGCTTGTCAGCTGCAGCACAATTGAGTACTCCCAAATTACTGAGAACGCACTGACATTTCTAAGGCCGCTTCTAAGGACACACTTGTAGCTGGAGCCTTGACCATCAGAAATGATAGCAGGTCAGTAATAATCTCTCACACTTGTATAGTTGTTTCTGAACTCACAAAATGCTTTGTCACATGTAACCTTAATTTTTAAGTGCTATCGCTTCAGGCCATTATGTCTGGTTTTGAGTTAATACAAATAAGCTTCTCCCTCCACTATGAGATGATTTCCAAGAACTCTGAGCCCTGCTGAACACTGACTACTTTAATCATTGTTTCTGGCTGATTTGAAACCTTAGCTCAAGGAAATGAGTATGTTCCAGGAGGGGAGGGCAGGGACAGGCCAGCTCCATCTATACCCTCATGCTCTCCTCAGGGTCCACAGGCAACTTGAACGACAGAATTGATGGCATCACCTCCCTCCCTGATGACAGAAAGTATTTATCATCAGAAAAATATTCTCTTAAAAAATGTCAGGAACTGAGAGAAGCTGCAGAAGGGAAGGAAGAAATTAATAGTTACTGCGCAGTTACTGGCTTCTTTGTTGTTGTTATGTGCCACTGAGTTGTTTGTGAGTCATAGCGACCCTATGTACAATAGCTCTGAACCCTATTCTATCCTGTGCCAACCTTATTTTCTTTGACACACCTACCGTCATTACCCTAATCACTGAATCAATCCATCTTTTCAGGGGTTTTCCTCTCCTGTGCTGTCCCTCCACCCTGCCAAGCTTGATGTTCCTCTCCAAGGACTGGTCCTTCCTCGCAACATGCCCAAAGTATGTCAGATGGAGGCCTGGTTTCACCCTCTCTAGGATGTATTTATTTGTTCTTTCTTGTTTTACAAATTGGGAGGAGGGGAATGGGACTATAAAGATTTAGTAATTTGCTTAAACTCAAGTTGCACAACCCACCTAAAACCCACTGCTTTTGGGTCAGACTCCCTGCGTCCCTGTCAGAAACAGCAGCATTGCTCATGGATTTTCCAAGATTGTAAATCTTTATGGAAGCTGACTGCCACACCTTCTTCCTATGGAGCACCCGGTGGATTCAATCCAACAACTGAGCTGTTTAATCATGGAGTCACGAGCACTTCTTTAAAATCAAGCAGAAGAGTCAGAATTGAAATATAGGTCTATAAGATGTCAAAGCAAGATGGATGCTTTGTATGAGTGTTAAATGATTGAAGAAGCATTAAAAGAAGATGGAAGGAGTACACAGAGTCACTATACCAGAAGAATTGGCTGACACAGAAGAATCATGAAATAATGTATGAGCAATAGCCTATGGTGACGAAGGTGGAACTTGAAGTTGCTCTGAAAGAATTGGCAAAAAACAAGGCTCCAGGAGTTGACGGCATACCAATCGACATATTTCAATAAAGAGACACTGCCCTGGATATGTTAAGTTGTGCCAAGAAATATGGAGGACAGCTAGCTGGCCAACTGATGGGAAGAGATTGATATTTGTTCCCATTCCAAAGAAAGGTGACCCGACAGGATGTGAAAATTGTTGAACAATATCATTGATATCACATGCAAGCAATATTCTGCTGAAAATTATCCAAAAACTATTTGAGCAATATGTCAACAGAGAACTGCCAGATGTATGGGCTGGATTTAGAAGAGGTCATGGTACTAGAGATATCATAGATAATGTTAGATGGATCTTGGCAGAAAGCAGAGAGCATCAGAGGAATGTTTATCTGTGCTTCATTGACTATGCAAAGGCTTTTGACTGTGTGGATCACAACAAGCTATGGTTGACTCTGACTGAGAAGGGGAATCCCAGAACATTTGATTGTGCTTATGCGAAACCTGTATCTGGACCAAGAGGCAGTTGTCAGAACAGAGAAAGGAGACACTAAATGGTTCAAAATTGGGAACGGGGTCTTCCAGGGATGTATTCTGTCTCCTTATTTTTTCAATCTGTATGCATAACAGATCATCCAGTCCACTGGGCTGTATGAGGAGGATTGGTGGAAGATTCCTCAACAAGCTGCATTATGCAGATGACACAACCCTGCTTGATGAAACTGAGGAGGACCTGATGCGCTTGCTGCAGAAGGTCAAGCACTGCGCAGCTTTCAATGCAGATTGAAGCTCAACATCAAGAAAACAAAGATTCTCACCACTGGGCCAATTGGCAGCATCAGTATGGATGCTGAAGAGATTGAGGTAGTTAACAGTTTTAGTTTGCTTGGCTCTACAGTCAACACTCTTGGTACCAGCAGCCAGGAAATCAAGAGACAAATTGCATTGGAAAAGTCAGCTGTCAGAGATCTCTCCAGAATACTGAAGAGCAACAATGTCAGGCTGGAGACTAAGGTGCACCTGATCCGGGCTATAGTATTTGCAATTGCGTGTTTTGCATCAGAGAACTGGACCGTGAGTTTGGATGACAGAAAGAGAATTGATGCTTTTGAGCTGTGGTGCTGGAGAAGAATGTAGAATATACCACGGACTACTAGGAGAACAAACAGTTGTCCTGGAGAAGATGAAGCTGGGATTCCGATGCTTCATCTGATATACTTTGGGCTTGTTGCAAGGAGGGACTAGTCCTTGAAGAGGGACATCATGTTTGGGAGGGTGGAGGGACAGCGCAGGAGAGGAAGACCCTCGATGAGATGGCTCGATTCAGTGATTGGGGTGGTGGGAGTAGGTGTGTCGGAGACTAAAGCTGGCATAGGATAGAGCAGGACTTAAGGCTCTTGTGCATAGTCAGCACATAACAACAAGAAGAAGATGTCAAACCTCTTTCTGGTACCACAGGATAGCATGGGTCAAGGGTCACAGAAACCTATAGAGCTCTTCTTTCTGAAAGTTTATAAAATGTAGACAGAGAATAACTATTTTCACCTATTCAAGAAAGTTAAACTAACTTTCCTTCTGTCACTAACCTTCCTCTGTTGTCAGGTACTTTAGTCATTCACTACCATCAATTTGGTGGTGACTCATAACTGGCCCTCCTGTGGGTTTCTGAAGCTATAAACTGCACCAGAGGAGACTGTCCATCCTTCTCCTATGGAGCCTGTGGTGGACTCAGAGATTCAGAGAGGCCCAGCCTTTGTGTCATCAGCACAACTCTCTACAGACTATACAACAGGAGCTTTCCTGGTCAGGTACTCAGAGTTACTTAAATTTGTTCCGAGGCTGATTATCAAGCTTGAGTCATCAGAAGAGGCATAGGGTCACAACAGACTGGAAGAGATCTATATATCTGTAATTGTATATTGCTGCATTTTCTTTTAAAATCTAGAAAATATTGATTAGAATTTCTTTTCTTTTAAGATCAGTGACAATATAGAAATAGACTTTTGTATAATCTTCAAAATACAAACTCATTGCCTTTGAGTCAGAATCAACTCTAGCTGACAGTCCATTGGGTTTCTGGATTATAAATTGCACAGGAGGAGATTGCTCATCTTTGTCCCACAAAATAGGTGGTGGGTTATAACCACCAAAGAGGTGTGGTGTGGTCTTTGGATTAGCAGCCTGACTCCTACCCCACCAGGACTCCCTTTATATAACCTTACATTTTATTTGGATGACTATTCTCTTCTTCTTTTTTTTTTTAATTTTATTAGTTTTAATGAACACAGAGATTTTGGGTTTTCATTAATTCATTGTTGCATGGATGACTATTCTCTTGAAGGCAGAGTTCAATGTGTCAGTGACACTGTGACTGCAACAATAGGCTCAAATATGTCAGCGACTGTGAGGATGGCATGGGATAGGATAGGGTCAGATATGTTGTTTTCAGGGTCACTAAGAGTTAGTTGTACTCAACTTGATGGCACCTAACAACAACAACAACAACAACATTCTCTTAAACCTTCACATAGAACGTCATAAAATCAGGGCTTTTTTCTGACAGAAGGTATTCATTATAGCTGTCTCCTAAAACTAAGCATTATTAAGAATCCATATAACAATTAAGAATTGATCCACCTGTGGAAGCGGAGGCATTTCTTAACAAATGAAGATTCATCCTCATCTCAGAATGTTTAAATCACAAGTTGGAAGCAGAAGTGGCATTCACTTCCTAAATAACATGCCTCTGGAAACTCTATGAGGTCAATATTTGTAGAGGGGCTTCAGGCCTTTTATTCATAGGGTTGCTATGAGTCATGCTCGACTTGAAGACAATCAAAAACAACAACAAATCACAAGAGCTCAAGAATATTTGTTAACATTTTTTTCTTATAATTTTGAAAGATTTTGATAGTCATATAAAAAGAACATATTAACAAATAGAAAACATACCTCTTAAAAATTATTCAAAGACATAAGTAACACATGGTAATCAGAAACACTGACTGGCAGTTATTTAAGTCTGTGGTTAGGTTTAAAGATGGAAAAATCCTTAGAGTAAATTCTACTCATGCCTCATTTCTAGCTTTTCTCCTAAGAGCGGATTATCCTGTGTCATCTAACTACCATTCTACTGAACCATGTAAATCATATGTCCTAGGTCTTTAATTATCAGTACCCCATCCTTTGGTACTACTTGCTTTTGAAACTTTAAAAAATATTTATGTACGAGTTAATGCTTTATGTCATAGAATTATTGTTGGGTGCCAAGTCAATTCTGATTCACAGCAACTCTTCTGGATAAGAAGAGTTTCACATACAGTAGAACTGCCCCATGGGGTTTGATAAACGATGATATTTATTGAAGCATTATCGCCAGGTCTTTCTCACACAGAATCACTCACTGGGTGCGTTTAATTCACCATTCTCTCAGTTACTTTCATGGTGCTTAACCATTTAGCCATGAGCACCACCCAGACTCCTTATTTCAGAGCTGTCACGTTCCCTTGAATCAGAATTGACTCTGATGATTCTCCAGCAGGTTTTCAGAGGCAGTAAATGGCACAGGCGATTACTCACCTTTCTCCTGTGGAGCAGCTGGTAGATATGAACAGCATGCCTTTGAGTTGGTAACACAGCTCCTTACCCACTAGGTCAATAGAGCTCCCTATTATAATGTAGAATGTTAGAAATTAGTTTGGCCTTTTCTTTGCTATTTTCTAAGTAACTCTGCAGTGCTGTGAATTTTTAATGTGGCAATTCTAAATCATAGTCTCTTTAAGTCATACCACATTCATATGCAAATATGAAATGTTTATACCTACCAAGGAGACTGGGTTGTTGTGTCAGAACAGAAGCCAACTAATAGCTGATCCTCCAGTGGGTTTTCAGAGGCAGTTAATCACACAGGAGACTATCCATTTTTCTTTTGCAGGGTACTAGGTAGTTCTCTAATAATGTAAAAAGGTAAATGGCACCTTATATATAAAACCATGTAAATAAGGTGGGTAGAATGCTAATAAGCTAATTGCTTAATTTTTACCATCTACCATGCTTAAATTGAGCTGTCTCAGAGGGGGAAAGGAGGTGCCTCACTAACATCAAGAAATAAGATCCAGAGTCAGGACATCTTTTTGGACCTGAGATCCCTGTGCTGACAGGAGATGCAGAGCTATAATACTTGCATGGTATCAACCAGGAAAAACAGTGCCAGTAGCAGTAGAGGCTGCAAAACCAGAAGACCAGCATAAGACAGGGCTGGAGTTTCTCAGCCTATGGATCCCGCTGAGCGACCTTGGGTCAGGAGGCCTGTTAGTGGAGTGGGTACCTTCAGGCATTTGTTGGGCGAGCTTCATTTGCTGACATATATGGAGCTAGAGCTAAGCACTTTCAAGCCTAGGCTACTGGTGCAGTGAGATCCTACTGACACTTGAATAGATAAAGGCAAAACAGCACTGTAATATCTGCCTGCTCAGGGCAGAGGCCAAGGCCAAGAGGTCACAGGTCAGACATAGGACTGACTGCCTTTCAGTATAGCTAAAACGAGGCTTTCCAGATTGATGAACTTTGTCCTAAGTTGTTCACCAAGCTGAATTATAACTTGTTACTTCCTTTAAGAACAAAAACAAAGCCAGAATTGTGGGTATTGCCTGTAAATTCTGTGTGGTCACTGCAACAGAGAACCTGTGAAAACCATAGGAAGGATGGTTGGTATCAGAATAGATAAGTGGTTTGGAGTGGAAGGATAGATGTGAAAGGATGCAGTAAAGGGCATGTCTAGCCTCACTAAGTTGATTTTGGACTCCTATTGTTGGGTTGAAGGGGATTTTTGCCCTTGTGAAGTTGGTGGAGCTCAGACACTGTTGTGCCCATGCTTTGCTGTTTGTTTGCAACTCTGATGAAATATTTATGTCATAATAAAAGAGTAAAAGCTGCTTCTTCATTTTTAATATTGTTGTTCTTGTTATGTGCTGTTGAGTCAATTGAGACTCATAGTGACCCTATGAACAATACCTCTCAACTTGCTGTATCCTGAGCCAACTTCACTGTCTGACACACCTGCTCCCCTTGCAACAGTCACTGTGAAAATTCTTATTGTCTGGATCTTCCTTTTCTGTGCTGACCCTCTACCCTCCCAAGCTTGATATCCTTCTCCAAGCACTGTTCCCTCCTGGCCACATGCCCAAAGGTATGTGAGATGGAGCATCAAAATCCTTGCCTCCAAGGAGCAAAATGACCTCACACTGTCCAGGACAGACCTGCTTCTTCTCCTGGCAGTCCATGGTATAGTCAGTATTCTTCTCCAGCACCACAACTCAAAGGCATCAATTATTCTTCTGTCATCTTTATTCATTGTCCAGCTCTCAGATGCATTACAAGCAATTGAGAAGACCACGGCCTGGATCAGGTGCACCTTAGTCTCTAGACTGATGTCATTTCTATTCACCACTCTAGAGAGGTCCCTGACAGCAGACTTTCCTAAAACAACTCTTCTTTTGATTTCCTGACTGCTGGTTCCAAAAGCATTGATTGTGGATCTGATTAGATGAAATTGATAACAACAGCAATCTTTTCTTTGTTTTCTTGATGTTCAGATGTAATCCATATTAAAGACTGCAGTCCTTGACCTTCTGTAGCAAACACTTCAACTCCTCCTCAGTTTCAGTGATCAAGGTTATGTCATCTGCATAATACAAGTTGTGGATGAGCCTTTCTCAAATCCTTATACTACATTCTTCTTCATAAAGTCTAGCTTCTGAATGATCTATTCTGCACATAGATTGAAAAGGTATGAAGAAAGGATACATCCCTGATGCACTCCTGTCTTGGTTTTGAACTATGCAGTGTTCCCTTGCTCCATCTGTACAACAGCTTCCTGTTCTAGGTATAGGTTTTGTGTGAGCATAATCAATTGTTCTAAGATTTCAATTCTTCTGAATGTTAGCTACAATTTGTAGTGATCTATATATAGTAGCCTAATAATTGTAAGTTAAACATAAATAGACTTAAAATTTCTTGTAATTTTACTTCAAATAGATATGTTTTCTGTTTCTTTGGTTCAAACAGGACACTTTTTCTTTTCAAGAGGGGTAATATCACATAATAGATAAGAGGGCAGAGTCAAGCCTAGAGGATTCAAAACCCATCTGATCACTTACCAGTTATCTGATGATACTATCAACAGTCTCATAGGCTTGTGAAAGTTGGAGAATGAGGGAAATCTGGTTGTGTAGCCTGTGGTGGGTTGCACAGCTAATGCAAAGGCTGTGTGGGTGCTTCGAACCCACCAGTGACTCTGAGGGAGAAAGTTGTGTGATTTACAGCTTCCAAAACATGGTGGAGGATTGCAATGGGGCAGAACTGACTCTACAGCAATGAGTTGTTGATGTGAAATTGATGCCTTTGAATTGTGATGTTTGTGAAGAGAATTGAATATATCACAACCTGGCAAAAGAACAAATTTGTCTGTCTTGAAGGAAGTGCAAACAGGGTGTTCCTTGTTTTACTCTGGGGTTGCTATGAATTAGAGTTCATTTAATGGATTTTAACAACAACAACAACAACAACAAATATTTTATGGGTGAGGGGGTCATTGGAGCATGGACATTAGGAATGAAATATTTTCAAAAGATCTTCCCATTTCTGAAAGGAAGGTAAATGAATAAAAATTATAGTAGTAAAACAAAACTCTAGCTTTATGAAGAAGTAATTCTAGATTTAATAGCTCTTTAGTTTTGTAATGGAGACAGCCATGGACTGTCCTCAGGACTCCTCAGAACATGACATAAGTGATTTATGTTCTCACATTGCAGTGTCCTGATTTGAACTAACTGACTACAATTTCTACAGGATTATAGCTTGTGTTGCTTTTGGACTAGCCCCAAGCTCTAAATTTAGCCTAAAACTTGCTCCTGCTGTATTTAATCCTAGTTAAATAAGCAAAGTATGTTCTCCATTGCTAAATGATAGCTCTCCATTTCATTTTGTAGCTTTCCATATCCCAAGTCAGGAATCAAAGAATAGCTACCTTCAGAGTTATTTTAAGGTATTCCAAGAAGGCATTTCTCACCTAGGTTTTTTCTCAAAATAACCAACCAACCAACCCACCCACCCAGCTTCCCCAATATTTAATTCCTTTATAAGCAGCCAATTAACATTTTTTTTTCTGCTGAAAACAGAGTGATTCTTAAAGGGGACCATATCACACATTACCACAGCTTTCAAATGCCTCAGTTAGCAAGGCCTTGTACATATTTCCAGTACTTCAATTGAAAACAGAAGATCAAAGCTGAGTAAAGGGAAAATTTTTCTAAGTAGAGCTAAGATGGCTAATGTGAACTGCTTTGTTCTCTAAAGTACTTCTGCTACTTCACCTTTGTGACAGAAGTTTGGTGTGCATGATATTTAGATCCAGTAAAACCCACAAAACTTGAAACCCATGTAAATCAGAAATCTCTCAGAGAAAGAAAATTCAATTATTTCCCACTAAACCCAGTAACAAAAAAATGTAAGACAGCACCCTATCAAAGGTAGAAAGCATTTAAAACCTAGAAGAATAAGGTCATCCTGCCCAATAGCAACTATTATATTATTTATTGTATGTAATTTTGAGAACCTATATACGCTCAAAAACTCTGTAATAGTTATTAAAGATGTTTACTGGAAATCACAAGACTATAAAACAAGGGAGTGAATTGTTATTATTAACAGCCCAAGCTTGAAAATTGTTAAAAACATTCTCATGCCTGAAAGAATATAAAGAGAATATAGTTTGAAACAAAGAAACATGGAAGTTGAAGAGACTTCCTCTATCCTTTTAAAGGAATAGATCCTCCTGGCTATATTCCTAAAGTATGTGAGGCAAAGTTTCACTATCCTTGCCTTTAAAGAGCACCTAGGTTGCATTTCTTAAAGACATCATTCTGGGAATGGTGGAGGGTCACAGAATGAGAGGACAACCTTTAATAAGTTGGACTGACACAGTGACTGTAAAAATGAACTCAAGCATTATCAGAGATTGTGAGGATGGCACGAAACAGGCCAATGTTAAGATGTGTTCACAGGGCCGCTACATGTCATAGTCTATTTGATGGCATCTAGTGACAACAGCAACCGCTAGCCAAGTTCAGGAATAACAATTCCTTGGGAAGTGTTTGAAAATCCATTTGTTCACCAAGAACAAACCAAGGCTGTATTTAAAAAGCCCTCATCCACAAAGAATTTGGAAACCACTGGACCTGCCCTTTTTAATTACCCCCCTCTTTGAGATGGAGAAATAGGGAAAATAGAGTCATTGGATGCAGGAGTGAGGGAGGATGAGAAAATGTTCATCAATGAGAGGGAGATAGAGCGAAAACTTTGTTTTAGTGGAAACTATTTCAATTACAGTTCTTTCAGCTAAGGAATGGCAGCTACTATGTGGAAAAGTGCATTTGATTTTTTGTGATTTAGGCTTCCTCAAAATAACTGAGAGGGTTGGGTTGGGAAAATCATTTTTATAAAGCAGGCTATTTATTACATTATTTCCTAAACCAGGACAATATCAAATGATGGTCACACATACACAGAAAACCAGTCGAATTTCCATTCAAGGTGGCACAGTTAAACACATACTTCAACTCATTCTACCTGCACAACCAGGGGGCCGTTACTGGGCTCAAAAACAAGATAAACATTTCTGAGGAAGAGAAACAAAGCAGACATGCAAAGCGGTGAATTGGGCAAAAAGCCATGGCCTGATACGGTCTGAGCCTTGAAGTAGCTAGTGGCAATGAGAGACTCAGCTTTTGTGGAATACTGGGTTTAAAAATGCTCTATCCAGGATGGTGAGCAAACTTGATCTCACCACTGGAAGCCAGGAAGCTAAGATGACCAGACATCCTGGTTTATTAGGGGCTCTCAGTTTTAGCAGTGAAAATCTGTGATCCTGGAAAACCCCTGAGTCCCAGGAAAACAGTGATGTTTAGTCACCCGAATATTCCCAGCCCCATAAAGAAGACTGAATAACACTGCTGTGATATACTGCCTGGGGCTGTGGATTTATGGGAAGCTGTGAGCCCAGGAAGGCAAATGGACAAAAGAAAAACATCACTACAGCAACTGAGCTAAAATACCAGCTGGCTCAGTTATTGGGTTGGCCACATTCCCAATATCATTGTGGTGTAGCAGTCTTTTAAAACCATTTTACGACCTGGTTCTAGAACTGGGTATAGAATGGAGGGCAGGGGATATGGGCAAATGGACATTTCTAGCAACCTTGGATATGGGGTTTACCAAAAAATAATAACGAAATGTTCCTTACTCAAAAGAAAGTGCAAGTCAAAATTCCAAAATACATTAATGTAAAAATAAAAAAAAATAGTTAACCACAAGAGTGTAACTGGTATTCGAATAAATCTGGTGCTATTAAAAAAAAAAGTAAAACTACCAACAAGAGTAAAAAATATAGAAAACAATAATTTTCAGATTTTGGGCCAGAACAGCACAATACTGTGATTCTTGGGGAATAGAAAATTAATAAGGGAAGCAGCAAAATTGCTCCAGCTCTTTGTGCAACAAAGTTGTCCGTGAACTTGATACCAACTAACTACCAACATCTTGGGCATGTTATCAGGAGGGGCCAACCCCTGGAGAAGGATACTTGGAAAAGTAGAGGGTCAGCAAAAGAGAGGAAAACCCTCAACGAGATAGATTGACACCATAACTGCAACAACCGAGCTTGTGAGTGAGCATGGTGCAGGACTGGGTGGGGTTTTATTTTGTTGTACAAAGGATCACTGAGTCACAGCCAATTTGACAGCACCTACCAACTGGTCATCTTGGTGCTGGAGAAGAATACTGAACAGTCCATGTGCTGCCAAATGAACAAATAGGTTTGTCCTAGAGAGGGTTGCCCAAGTTGCTCCTTGGAGGCAAGCATTTTGAAGCTTCATCTGACGTACTTTGGCCTTGTTGTCAGGAGGGAACAGTCCTTGGAGGGACATCATGTTTTAAGAGTGGGAATAGCTCATGAGAGAAAGAGCCTGGAGGAGATAGATTGACACAGTAACTGGAGTAATGGAGTAGGTGTGTCAGAGACAATGATACTGGCTCAAGATAGAGCAGGGTTCACAGATTCATCTAATGAGCATAGGGTCACTATGAGTCACAGGTGACTCAACAGCACATAACAACCACCAAAAGAACAAATTCTGCCCTTTTAGGGTGGAGAGAGCTTTGGTGGCATAGTCTGTAGGAAAGTGCTCTGCTAACACAAAGGCTATGCACTCTGGTGGTTTGAATACACCAGTGCTGCAGGTGAAAGGTGGGCAATCTCTTCCTGTGTGATTTACAGCCTCAGAAATCCAGTGGAAGGTCAACTATGAGTCAGTCCTGACTCAATGGCTAAGAGAGAACTAAGGGAGTAATGGTAGAGTGTTTTGGTAGTTTAGTCTGTAGTGAGTTGCCCTGCTAACCCAAAGAACATGCCTTTGGTTCAAATTCACCATTGACTCCGTGGGAGAAAGATGGGAAAGGTCTTGTGTAATTTATCTCCTCAAAAACTCGACGGAAGGTCAGCTGTGAGTAGGGCAGACAGAGCCCAGGTGGGGCAATGGGCAAGTGTTCAGCTGCTAAGGGGGTAGTTTAGAGTTCAAATCCAATAGAGGCTTCAAGGGCAAAATGACAATCTATATATACATAGATTGCATCAAGGAAACCCTGTAAAAAAATTACCATGAAATCAATTCAGACTCAAGGTTTTTATCCTTTCCATTAAAAGATTGTCCATCTTTCTCCTGAGGAGAGGCTGGTGGATTCAGATCATTGACCTTTGGGTAAGCTGCCCACATGTTAAACGTTCTGCCATGAGAGCTCCTTAGGAAACCCTATAGAGCAGTTCTTTTCAGACATATTGATGTTATGAGATGCTATGAGATGAAATTGAATTAATGGCACAAAATTGGTGGACAACAGTTAAGTACTCAGAAGCTAATCAAAAGATTAGTGGTTCAAACCCACCTAGAGATTCTGAGGGAGAAAGACCTGAAAGTCTATTCCCATAATAATTACAGCATAGAAAACCCCATAGAATTCTACTCCGCCTTATAGGCCACAGAGAGTTAGTACTGATACACCACCGCTTAACTAAAACTGTAAGGGTGAATGTGTTTCAGAAATACATACCTGAATGTGAAGAGAATATCAGCAGATTTGTAGCTTTCTTGTACTTCCATACAAACAAGAATGAAGTTCTCTGTTTTTAATTCCTTCTTTATTACAAGACTACATTCAAAATGGAATCAATGCATTATAAATTTAAATGCACTTCCTGTAAGTAATTCCCATTTGCCCTAAGATTACAGCCTAAAGTGAAAAGACTTCAAAGAAATTAATGTCATAGAGAGAAGAATGCTTATTGTATGACACCAGAGTGTTAGAAATGTTTTAAGAAATGGGATGAAGCTTTTAAATGACCACCCCACAAGGAAAACTTTAAAAAGACAAGTGATTGCTTTTTCACAGCCTGTAGATTATCATTTAATAAGATAACCTTGAATAGTGCAGGGTACTAAATTGTGTTACAAATATACTACAGATCAAAATTATAATCTATAAAATCTCTGATAGGGTGACAATGAGATTTATTATCATTTTATCTTTTTTTCTATGGCTATAACTCAGGAAAACAGAAAAACAGCCAAGGCATTTTATCAGACATGAGCAGTGTGTTGATTTTTCTTAAAACGTCTTAATCTCTGAGAATTATGTGTTTGAGAGAAAAATTCCTGTCTAAACTACATTGGACTATATCTTTTAAAATAGATTTTTTTTCAGGGTCTAAACTTTCTTATACATGTCTGTTTATACCAAGTGTCCCTATTTTGCATAGGTATTTGAAGACAGGTATCTCTTGTACCTGTCAACATGCTGATCCAAAGGACAGGTGTCTTTATAGCTGTCACTCTTGTATGTGTGTAGAATGCTAGATTATTATTTAAGAAAATAAAGATATTTCTCATGTATGGAAACAAGAACTGAGGAAAACACAAGAAATACTCAAAACAAACCAATGAATATATATATGTTGTTGTTGTTATGTGCCGTCAAGTCACCTGCGACTCATAGCGACCCTATGTACAACAGCCCTAAACTCCGCTCTGTCCTGTGCCAATCGCACTGTCTCTGACACTCCCATCCCAATTATCCCAGTCACTGAATCAATCCACCTCATAGAGGGCCTTCCTCTCCTGCGCCGTCCCTACACCCTCCCAAGCATGATGTCCCTCTCCAAGGACCGGTCTCTCCTCACTACATGTCCGAAGTAAGTTAGACGGAGCCTCAGAATCCTTGCCTCCAAGGAGCCACCCGGTTTAACCCTCTCCAGGACAAATCTATTTGTTTTCCTAGCAGTCCATGGTATTCTCAGTACTCTTCTCCAGCACCACAGCTCAAAGGCATCAGTTCTCCTTCTATCCTCCTTGGTCATTGTCCAACTCTCTGATGCATAACAGGTGATTGCGAAGACCATGGCCTGTATCAGACACACCTTAGTCTCCAGAGAGACACCACTGCTCTTCAGCACTTTGGAGAGGTCCCTAACAGCAGACTTTCCCATGGCAATGCGCCTTTTAATTTCCTGGCTGCTGGTGCCAAGACTGTTGACTATGGAGCCAAGCAAACTAAAGCTGTGTATATATTAAAAAATTAACCAAATAAACTCTCACTGGTTCCTAGAACACATTAAGATTCTGAAAATTCTCGTTATTCTGAGAGGCAGAAGACAGTAGCTAATATTTTTGAGTGGAATTGTTTGCCCTCCTTAGTTTAAGTTTGGGTTTTGAATAGCTTTTGGTTAATTTTTCATTAGTAGGCTCGATTTTTTTTCCAAATGAGAAAGTGTTTAAACATTGACTAAAACTGAACAACAGAAATGTTCATCTTAGGTGTTATCTGGTCAGGAGGCCCAGGTGTCTATGCATATAAGAAGGGAGGATTTTCCTCTGAAGCCTTTTGGTATGAAGGCATACAAAAGCAAGAGTCTAGTAACAATACATTATAAATAAGTGAAATATTATGGAGAGGTGCAGGTTTTAACAAAAACATTTCTTAATGTTTTCTCCTCAATTTCTATTCTGCTGAGAACTGGACAATGAATAAGGATGACAGAAGAAAAGTTGATGCCTTTGAACTCTGGAATTGGAGAAGTGTACAAAATATCCCATGAACTACCAAAAGAAGATATACCTTGGAGAAGATGCAGCCAGAGTGCTCCTTGAAGGCAAGAATAGCGAAGATTTGTCTCTTTCACATACTTTGGGCATGGAGAAGGACATCATCCCTGGAAAGGTGGAAGAACAGTGCAAGAGAGGAAGACCCTCGGTCAGGTGAATTGACACAGTGACTGCAGCAATGGGCTCCAAGTGTTAGATAATGTGAGGCTGGCACAGGATAGGGAGGGTTCAGATCTGTTGCACAAAAGGTCACTGTGAGTCTTATCAGATTTGACAGCACCTAACAAGAACAACAAAAAGGTGCACCTTAAAGGTAAGGATGGTGAAACTCTCACCTCACATACTTTGGGCATGTTTGCAGGAGGGGCCAGTCTTTGGAAAATGACATCATGGTGGGAAAGTTGGAGGACCAGAAAAAAAAAGAGAAAGATCCTTACCAAGAAGGATTGACACAGTGACTGTATTTATTTATTTTTTTTAAATTTGCACTGTTTATTACATCTCTAGAAAATAAAATCCCAGGATTTTTCCTCCTGTGTGCTTTCGTCTTGCTTCCTCGTGGTCCATGATGCCAGCTGAGTTGTCAGTACAATGAAACTGAACTGACTGGACGGGAGCAGATTATTCTGCCACTTTTCTAGATTTTTGAGCTGCACATCAAATCTGGGGCTGATAACGTCACACTTGTTTAACTTGTTGACAACAATTTTCCCCGCTCTGTGATCATCAAAGATTTCAAATTCGCCAATGTAGCCATGCTTCATCATCACGGTCAGGAACCGAATGATAACTTTGAAACACTGCCTGATGAGAACCTGGAGCTTGCCTCTCTTCTCGGCATTGTTGATGCTCTTGAGCGCGTCGGCCAGGACATTCATGCGCACCATTGTGGCAGCTCGGAAAGATGGCGGAAAGCGACACAGTGACTGTGTTAACGGGCTTAATTATGTCAGAGATGATGAGGATGGCGCAGGATAGGGCAGAGTTCTGTTGTTCATAAGTTGCTATGAGTCAGAGTCAAGAGCACCTAATAACAAGTATCTCAAAGTAATAAAACATGCATAATTTCTCATGTTTTACTATTCATCCTAAGTATGCTTTCAGTTCAATCACAGAAGAAAAATTTAACTTAAAAAAGAACAAGCATTGCACTGCAAGCCCGGAGGTGCGTGGTTCAAATCCACCAGATGCTCCGCTGAAGAAGGAGGG
>NW_006399752.1:24976922-24979024 GCF_000299155.1 Elephantulus edwardii
TATTTAAAAAGAACAAGTATTAGTTATAATGCCTCTAGTAAAATATTTCCAATAATTTTAAAAATAGTTAAAATTCACTGCATAACATGGATACATATAGAGGACATTATGATAAGTGAAATATGTAAGTCACAAATAGACAAATATTGTGTATGATCACTGTTAAAACAAGCTAAGGAAAGTATTACACACAGAACCATTCCTTAATGGTCACCAGGGATGGGAGGAAGGGAAAAGGGAGTAAAAAAAATGAGTATTAAGATGAGTGAAGGGAAAGGCAATATTTAATAAGGGGATGATCAGCACAATATCACTAGAGAAAGAGAAAACAGAAAAGTATAGGAAAATGAAGAGAAATCAGAATTATAGAAAGGAAGCTCAAAAGGTATGATTACCTTGTTGATACTGAAATGATAATGTTGTTGAACAAAATGTGCATAAATGCTTGGATGAAAAATTAATTTTCTTTTTATACTTAAATCATAACTTAAAAGTTTAAACTATATTAAAAATCCTAACAGTTGACATAAGCTTCTGGCCATAGATTTCAATAGCATGAGAAGTTCTTGATTAGCCGTCCAACACACTGTGGACTGTGCCTCACTTTTACACATATAACTGAAGGTTGACTGCTATATACATTTCATTGCGTTACTACTAACTGTGTTCAAAGGGTCTTGGTAAGGAAGAGAAAAAGGAATGGAGAACATGTCTTACACTGATTATTGACATCTCTCTGTTGCCTCATCAAAAACTATTCAGAGCTAACTCTCCACTGGGTTTCTAAGGCTAGAACTCGTTCTGGTGTCCTGGAGTTACCCTCTTAACCTAAGGCAAGTGGTTTGGATCCACCAGCTGCTCCAGGGGAGAAAGATGGGCAATTTCTTCCATGTGATTTACAACTTCTAAAAACCTACTGAAGGGTCAGCTATGAGTGGATTCTGACTCAATGGTTAGAGTGAGAGAAAGGAAGAACTTTCACAGGGGAGCTCACCTATCTTCATTCTAAAAAGTTGCTGGTACATTCCAACCACCAGAGAGGCTTGGTCTTTGGGTTAGCAACACAATTCCCTGCTAACTGAGAGAGAAGGAGCGTTTCTGCCTCAAGACCTCTAATCATTCACTTTACCAGATAAAATTGCATGGAGGGTGTTGTGCAAGAGCACCAGCTATCCTGAGCGAAACTTCAGAATAAACCAGCTACTAGATTGTTCTTTTTGTCTTTTGCCCCTACACTCTGGTAAGTCAACTGATTTGCACATCACGATCACTATAGACCTCTACCAGAGTTTTCTCTGGCTTCACCCTGCCCAGGCATAGTTCACCATCTTTAACGACACTTTCTGAAATTAGATTGTCAATTTAAAAGCTTTATTTGCAACATTAAGAAAAAAAAAAAGAGGGCATAAGGCCAGGGGAACCAGGAGTCGAGTAAGTAAATTCTCTTAAGTGAAACTTGTCTGAGTTTTCCTCAGGAAAACTGAGCCTGTGCCTCTCCTTCATGGTTTGTTCATTTGAAATTGTGATTTGAGTGAAAGTTTACGTAGCAAATTGGTTTTACTATTCAATCATTCATACACAGTGCTGATAACATTAATTAAAACACTCATGGTATACTTCCACTTTCCCCAGTTCCTCCCTATGAGTCTCATTTCCAGTAATTCTTCTTTCCTACTGTTTCCTTCCTTCAGGGTTTTATTTTTTGGACAAATGCTGTTCTTTTAGCTTATAAGGTTGGTTGTCCTTAGAACTGAATACTTCCCTCATCTTGTGGGTGTTACCACTCACCTTATGGGCCCATCTATCTAGCTGAAAGATAAGGGGGTGAATTTTGTTCCAGGTTTGAATGGTGTCTAGTCTCAGGTATTCCACCAATCTCTATTGGAAAATTAAGAAATTAGGCCTGGCTTTTTTTTTAAATGTAGATGTTTGGAGTTTCTTTAAATTTTCTACCCTTTCCTCCCTCTATTGTGTTTATGTAAAACCTATACTCAGACCAGGAAGCAGTCCTTAGAATAGAGTAGTGTAATACTACATAGTTCAAAATCAAGAAAGGAGTGAGTCAGGGTTCATTCTGTCTCTATACCTTTTCAATCTCTATG
>NW_006399752.1:24979579-24986288 GCF_000299155.1 Elephantulus edwardii
CTTGAAGACTGTGAAACCAAGGTGCTCCTTGCAGGCAAGGATAGTGAAGATCCATCTCACATACTTTGAGCACATGGCCAGGATGGACCAGTCCTTGGAGAAAGATATGTTTGGAAGAGGGGAGGGGCAGTGCAGGAGAGAAAGACCTTTGATGAGATGGATTGACACAGTAGCTGGTGTAATGGGGGTAGGTGTACCGGAGACAGTGAGACTGGCTCAAGATAGGGTGGAGTTAGAGCTATTGTACAGAGGGCTGCTATGAGTGACAGGTGGCACAGCCTTTAGAGAACTGTGCTGCTAAGCAAATGGCCACGCCTCTCTGGTGGTTGAAATCCACCAGGCAATCTCCTTCTGCATGATTTGCAGCTTCCAAAACCCTTCAGCTTCAAGGAAGGTCAGCTATGAGTTGGACAGTGATGACTGACTGACTGACCATCCTGGATGTTCTACCTTCATCCCTGTTAGAGTGCCCATCCACAAGAGCCCAGCCAACATCTACTTTTTCTAGTCTTAAGGTAGTGGCAGTTGAGGTTTGCAAGGTCTACTAATTCTTTGGACTAATTGTTTCAGCATATTTTTGCTTTTCTTCTCTTCTTTGTTCTGGACAGGAAGAGATCAATAGATGCACTACTTCATGTTTAACAGGACTTTGTCGATATGCCTCATGGGGGCCTATTACAGTCGACTACAATCATTCTCAGTCCTCCAGGGTAGGCACCTCACAACACTTACCAATTCAGTGCTTATGTGCAGTACAATTCAATATATCTTTGTCAATTTGAGAAACAGTTCCATAAGATGAGGCATTTGAATTTGAGGATTTTGAAATTTCAGATCTAAAATTCTAAGATCTCTATTTGCCCCAGTCTCCACTCGCAGATTTTAATAATTCCTAGTAGTGAAAATAAACAGACAAAATTAATTTCAATATTTTATTTAGAACAATATGTAAATACAATTGCAACATTTAACCAATAGAAAACAATTATTTTCTTCTTCATTGCTGATATGTGAAACCTGTGTGTCTTTCACACCTAAATTGTTATTGTTGTTATGTACTGTTCAATTGGATCTGATCCATAGCCGACCCTCCTCCATTGGGCTTTCACAGGTAGTAAATTGCATAAGAGGAAGTTGTCTGTCTCTCCTGTGGAGTAGCTGGTGGATTCAAACCGTGTTCCTCTGGGGTAGCACAGCTTCTTAACACCAAGCCATCTTAATTCATGAAACTATATATTAACAACATGCATAAACAGCCACATTTCAATCTTAGAGCCACACTTCAATCCATATGACTATTTTGTGGCTGACATATTGCTGGCACATTAGAGCCTGCTATTCAAAGTGTGGTACCTTATCTGAAGCATCTGAGCAGGTTAGAAACTAAAACCCTCAGGTCCCATTCCATGCCTAATGAACCAAGAGTCTGCATCATAACAAGAACTCCAGGTGATTTATATGGACATTAAGTTTGAGAAGCACTGTGCTAGAACAAATTCCCAAATTACTTTTTCCGGTGAAACTTTGGAGCATTTTTAATAAGGTTTACAGCTATAACTCACCTACTTTTTAACTATGACTCAATATTCTTTCTTTTTTTAGAATAATTTTTTTCCTAATTACAAAACTGAACCAAAGAAAAAATTGTTGTTAACAACTTTAGGTTGCTTGGCTCCACAATCAACACTCTTGGTACCAGCAGCCAGAAAATCAAAAGACAAATTGCATTGGGAAAGTCTGCTGTCAGGGACCTCTCCAGAGTACTGAAGAGCAATGACATCAGTCTGGAGACAAAAGTATGCCTGATTCTGGCCATAGTTTTTGCAATTGCTCGCTATGCATCAGAGAGCTGGACAATGATTGGTAATGATAGAGAATTGATGCCTTTAAGCTGTGGTGCTGGAGGAGAGTATTGAATATACCATAGACTTCTAGGAAAACAAATAGGTTCATCCTGGAAAAAGTAAAACTAGGCTGTTCTTTGGAGGCAAGGATTCTGAGACTTTGTCTGACATATTCTGGGTATGTTGCAAGGAGGGACCAGTCCTTGGAGAGGGATGTCATGCTTGGGAGAGACAATGAAAGAGAGGAAGACCAGCAATGAGATGGATTGATTCAGTGACTGAGGTAATGGGGGTAGATATGTCAGAGACAGTAAAATTGGCACAGGATAGAGCAAGTTTCAGGGCTATTGTACATGGGGTCACTATGAGGTGCAAGCGACTTGATGGCACATAACAACAACAACCAATATGTGCCAATAAGTCAGAAGCAATTCATAGCTAACCCTCCAGAAGATTTTGAGAGGCTGCAAATACCAAGAGAAGAGATTACTCACCTTTCTCCCACAGAAAATGGGAGAAATCATTTGGTGGATTTGAATTATCTTCCTCTTCCTGCGTTGGGAATGCAACTCCTCACCCACTAAGGCTGCCAGATTGGAAAATACAAATAAGGGGGGGGAAACAAATAAGAGGGGGAATCACTTCTGGTCCCACTTGTTGTTGTTGTTAGGTGCCATCGAGTTGAGCATGACTCATAGCAACCCTATGAAGAACTGATCTGAACGCTGTCCTATCCTATGCCATCCTCATCATTTCTGACATACTCGAGTGTATGTAGCCAGAGATAACTGCTATTGATATTTCTTGTTTTATTCTTCTAGTATCTAAAGTGTTATTTATTTTTTAATTAGGGAATGCATAAAAATATTTTTATTAACAAATTCCAATAGTAAGAAATAAAGGTAGGGCCACCTCTATTGCTCTCCCCCAGAAGTAATTGTCATTATCAGTTCGCAGTATATTCTTTTAAAGCTTGCTCTGGACATTTAAATACATTTATATAATCTACAAACACACGCATACTTGTTTTATTTTTAGGAAAGCAGTAACAGCATATATATTGTTTTATAACTTCCTTTTAATGCAAAATATATCAGGTACATCTTACCATGTACTCCAGGACATTAATAATTTTTCCCATTTTAGTATAGTTTTCTTTCTTGTAGGGAGCTCTGGTGGTGTAGCCTGTAGGGAGCTGTACTGTTAACCCAAAGGCTATTGTCTCCGGTGGTTCAAATCTATCAGCTCAGTTGATCCTCAAGAGAAAGATAGCTATAAAGATTTATGGCCATGGAAACTGGATGGAGAGTTTTTATGCATAAGAACTAACTTGATGGCAATGAGTTTCAGTTTTTCTTTCAAGTTAGGTTCACTGAGGTATAATTTCCATTTAAAATTTAACCCTTTGTTAACAATGCTGTTATTGTTAGGTACCTTTAAACTGAGTATGACTCATAGTGACCCTATGAACAACAGACCAGAACCTTGTCCTAATCTGTGTTGTCCTCATCATTTCTGACATACATGAGAACATTACTGCTGTCACTGTGTCAATCCACATCATTGGAGGTTTTCCTCTCTTTCCAAGCATGGTGTCACTTTCCAAGGAATAGCTTCTGCTAACAATATGCCCAAAGCATGTGAGATAATGCTTGGTTGTCTTTATCTCCAAGAAGGATTCTGTCTGCACTTTCTCCTTGGATATATTTGTTTGTTCTTCTGGGAATATATGGATGTTTAGTACTCTTCTCCAACATCGCAGCTTAAAGGCATAAATTATTTTCTTGTCATCCTTATTCATTGTCCATCTCTCAAAGACATAGCAAGTGATTGAAAAGACCATGGCCTAAATCAGATGCACCTTAGTTTACTGACATCACTGTTCTTCAGTGATTTGGAGTAGTCCCTGACTGAAGACTTTCCCAGTGCAGTATGTCTCCTGATCTCCTGACTGCTGGTACAGATTGGATCCAAGAATGATGAAATTATTACTGTTAACATTTAATTCCATGCATCTTGAAAATGTGTACAGTTATGTAGCCTCCACCAAACTCAAGATACAGAATAACCCCATCACCCTAAAACGTTTCCTGTGTATTGTAGACTCAGTAACCCCTGAAAATAACCTAGGGCAAATAGCTTAGTTACTAAAGTCTGTTCCTGGAACTAGCAGCATTTAACCTAACCTGAGGTCCATCGCAGACCTACTGAAACCAAAATTCTAAAGTGGGGATCAGGAATTTGATTGCTGACTTAAAATCAAGCTGAAACAATTGCCTGACGATCTTTAGCAACCATTATCAACTTTGAGCCTGGTTTCTTTCATCTACAAAATGTCTTAAGATTTATCCATGTCATTATATTTAATTGGTATTTGAGTTCTTTTTATTGTTGAGTAATTATTTCATATGGGAGGTCTGTACTGAAGAGAACCAAATAACAAGTTTTCTATTTTTCTACTATCCATTGCATGGATGTTTACATAACCATTAGCCAGTTGAAGGACATCTGAGTTTTAGTGATTATGAATAAATTTGCTATAAACATTTACTTTCAGAATTTTAAATTAATAAAAAAAAGTGGGACTGTTGTTTGAAAACATAATTTTTAATGGCTATCTTGTATCTCAGGCCTTGAATATATATGTTGTTGTTGTTATGTACTGTTGAGTTGAAAGCGACCCATAGCTGACCCTCCCATGGGTTTTCAGAGGCAGTTAATCACATGGGAGGAGATTGCCCATCCTCCTGTAGAGCAACTAGCGGATTCAAACCATGTGCCTTTAGGATTGCAGTGCAGCTTCTTGTCACTTGTCCATTACTGTTCCCTTGAATATATATCGATGTAGTAACTTATTCATTCAATTGACAAAAATTGAACACTTATGTACTCAATCAAAACCTCAACTCACTGCTGTCAATCAGAAACAACTCCTAGCTGACTTTCTGGTGTTTTAGAGGCTGTCAATCATACAGGAAGAGATTGCCCATCTTTCCCCCATTTTGCTCCCTTGAAGCTGCCAGGAGATTCAATTTGCCTGCCTTTGGATTGGTAGTGAAACTCCTTACCCATTAGGCCACAAAACTTCCCTACTTATGTACTGTATTCTCAAAAATTCAGACTCATTTATGCCAAGTCAGAAAGGACTTATTGCTGATTCTTCTATTTTGTTTCTGAGGTTGTAAGTTGCATGGGAGGAAAATGCCCATCTTTCTCTCAGAGGGTAGTGGTGGCTTCAAACCACCAAAGAGATGTGGGCCTTGCATTAACTGTGCACCTCCCTATGGACTATGCCATCAGGGAGTACGTATTATATTAGGTAATAACACAGTGGACTAGTGTGGGTCAAGGTTGTTGCCAGTCCTCCTCTGGAATCTGTTTTCAACTCCTACATAGACATTTAAGCTATTTTCGATCCTCCCTATCATAAACAATGAGGTTTTTACTTCAATTATTACTATCATATGCCGCCTGTCTGATTTTTTCCCCAGGAATTTTTAAGGGGAACATGAAATCTAGTTTTAGTTGGAAAAGCAGCACAATGTTGAGGAGAGAGTGGGCAGAATCTAGCCCCAGGCAGTTGTTTCAGCTTGACTGTAAATCAGCATGGGAAATGTGGACATATTTTTCAGAAGAATATGCCAGTGACTCTCAAGCTTTAATGTACCTTTAGAATCACCTGGAGGGCTTGTTGAAAGACAAATTCCTGGTCTCTCCTTCAGAATTTTAGCTTCAGCAGGTCTGGATGGCACCCAGGTGAGGCAAAATGCTGCTAGTCCCAGGAACATACTAGAGTCTCTGGCCTTGGCTAGTCTGAATTTTGGAATCTGATACATTAGAGGGATGCTCCTTCATCAGCTGTCATTCTTTTGGGGACCCAGAGGTTCTATATCTGAACTTAAGAAGGTAAAAGTAGCATGTTCTATGGGCTGGAGGCCTTTCTATAGAAACACCTGACAAATTTAGTTCAGGATTTTATATCTCTTGAGAGGCTACTTTAGGCAAGTTCTTCCCCGACTCACATTAATTAGCAGAGCCCTCCTCTGTCATTCTTAATTGATGGGGAAGAGATTTCTGCTAGAAGAGTTCTTTAGGGGAGGTATCTTACTATCAGCCTCCAGCATCCCCATCTGGCTTATGACTGACTGACCTTCTCAGCTGCAGGAATTTTGTGAAACCTTCAGGGCATTCACCTCTGACCTCAGAAAGGCAGGGTTATGCGAACATGTTTACTCTGGATTTGCTGACAACATCAAGTACAAAGGAGCTCTGGTGGCCTAATGGTAAGAAGCTGTGCTGCCATCCAGAAGGCGCATGGTTCGAATTTACCAGCTGTTCCACAGGAAGCTGAGAAATCTACCCCCGTGCAATTAACTGCCTCTAAAAACCTGCTGGAGGGTCAGCTCCGATTCAATGCAGCACAACCACCATCACCACAACATTCAGGAGAAAGGGTCATCTCTGAGATCTGGAGGGGCCAGATCCCACAGGTACAGCTAGAGCTGCTGAAGGGTTTACAATCAGACTGCAGTAAAGGCTTTTTGATGTCCTTCTCCCAGTTAGTTTGATAGATGGGTTTATTCCTCTTGTAAAAACAAAACTAAACGTGTTGCTATCAACATGACTCTACAGTAACTCTAGGAAATGGTAGAACTGCCCATAGGCTTCCCAAGATGATGCTCTTTACAAAAGCAGACTGTCACATCTTCTCATTTTCCCAAGGGGCAGTTGGTGGGTTCAAACCACATATCTGCTCGGCAGTCAAGTGTTTAACCGCTGTACCCCCAGAACTCCCTGAATTCCCCTCTTATCAGGCTGGAATCAATCCAATTACATCATTCACTAGCTCCACTACTAACTAGTTC
>NW_006399752.1:24986388-25007755 GCF_000299155.1 Elephantulus edwardii
CAGGATTAGTGCAGGGATTAATACATATGTTAAGTAACTAGTTAGGGTAGTAGTGACACATAGTAGACTCCTCTGTTTACTGAGTGCCCAGACTGAGAGCCACTGATGAATTTAAACTGCCAGTTTTTGAGTTAGCAGTGCTCTTCCCTACAGACCAGCCCCAGAGGTCCTCCCTACAGAGGCAGTGATAAATAATTTCAGAATGTTATTTCAGAATACACAAATAATACTATAGAACCTCTAATAATAAGAACTGAGAGCTTAAATTTTTAATTGCTCCATAACCTAGAAATCCAGATACCAAAATGCTGAGAACATCTGAAATTATGTACTTGTTCAGATCCTTCCAACATCTCTCATTAATATTGTCATAATTAGGATTCTTTCAAATGTGAAAATATGGCATTTTAAAAAATCATGCTCAATAAAATCAAATGGAATTGAGGCATATACTAAGTTTGGCTCAGATAGAGATAAGAGTTATAAGTATTGCTGGAATATCCTGTCTATTGTAGCCAACTTCTTGAAGATGATAGCTTTAACACAGTATTAGATTGAAATAATGGACAGAAAAACTTTCCTTTCAAAAAAGGGAAAAGAACTTAATTTGCATATTTTAAAGTAAAGGTAAGTGATTTGACGACTTTCTTTGCTAGAGTGAATGGTTCTGTTGATTACTGGAGACAGACAAATGTTGATGATCAAATGGTATTGATTGGTGCAGGATACTTACTGGGTGTACAAATAAATACTTGAGGGTCACATCCCTTTATAAAAGTGAAAAAAAGTATTTTAAATAAATCATTGAAGAGAATGATTTCATTTTAAATTTTACTTAGCTTTAATCTTAATGCTATGATGATTTATTATTTTATTCAACCAACAATCAATCAGCACACTTTCAGAAACATACAAACAAAATACACATTCTCATCAAGTTTTCAAATATGATGTCTTAACCCTGCCCACCTTTATAAGTTCCCATTCTATCTTAAAGTATCTAAGACCCACTATAATTGATATGAAAAGAGAAATGTAGAACCTTTTAAAAATTTCTCCTTGGTATATATTTCTCTCTTTAAGATGTAGCGTAGGAACTCTATTACAAACTTTAAAAATTGCAATTTTAATAAATTCAGAGTTAAAGCATTTACACTTTTTAGATCTGTCAGTTAACAAAATTTCTAGAACATTACTTTAATCCTTTATAAACAAAATACTTTAATAATCCACATTGCCATAATGTAAAAGAGAGCAATAATTACAGTAGACAAAATAATAAATGAAATATGATATGCCTTCTGCTATGCACCTATGAGTTTTACAGAATAATCATTGCAACAGATGTCCTTAGAGAACAAAGGAGAATTAGAGAGTATAAAGGTGGCGGAAGGCATGAAAGATATTTTCTGTTATCTTCTGTGTGGTCTTTCACTGCACTATTGTTAAAACAAAAAAAAAGGTCTCCTCAAGGGCAAATTCTACTTCAAATTTCCCTGTACCCTTCTGACTACAGAATAATGTGTTTGTGTAGTATATGATTACACCAGACAAGACTGTGAACACATGTGATTTACTCAATGATACTATTTTGCTTCCTTTTAAAGATAAAGAATACATTTAAGTCAACTGTGTATGACTGCAGTAACTCCTTAAAAGGTACCATTCAAACAAAGCAATATTATGTTATTTAAAACATTAAGTCCATAGGAATGTTCTTGACCTTCATTTTTTTTTAGATAGCATCTTTCATTTATATGAAAAGATTTAAAAATAAGATGAGTAATTTAAATGTTTTAATTTTGTTGTACAAGCAAAATTTTCCTATAAAGCATCCAATTTTCAAAAACCTTTAAGTACAAACAAGTATAACAAAATCATTGCCACCATCACAACTCCTAGTGGTGGGTCAGAACAAGGCGCAGATCTCATGAAAACAAACTGCTCACATTCCCAGATCCACAACTCCCCTGGGAGGAATCTTGTCCTCTTTAACTTGCTGGATGGCAGAGCCCATAGGAATTATTCAAACTATGAAAATCCCATAGCATTTTCACCTAGGGAGAAATGAGGAGACAGACATGACTTGGGCATGGTAATTATTTATTTGTAATAACAGTAAACAATTTTAAATGTGAAGGTTGCTTGAGCTCCAACTTTAGTGGATAGATAAAAAAGGGATAATACACAATGTATATTCATCATGCTTCTCGTTAATATGAGGCATTGAAATGTTTTGAGTATAGATACATCTTAAAGGTACTTATTCTTGTTGTTGTTGTTATTAAGTGCCGTCTAGTTGACTCATAGTACGACTCATAGTGACCTATGAATAAAAGACCTGAACCCTGTTCTATAACTATCATCATGTCTCTATGTCCAAAGTTTCCAGAGGCATGTAGTTTAGGAAGTGGATGCCATTCCTGCTTCCAAACCTGAATCAATTGGGGAGTTCCACCAAAGAAAAGAAACTAAAACTTTATTGGGGGCTTATTAGCTACCAAACACACTGTTGTACAGACTTTATATGATTTATTTCTAAATAATCCTCACAATAAATTTATGAGGTAAGAAACATTATTATTCACATTTTATTAAAAAAATAACTGAAGTATAGAGAAGTTATTTGAATACGATAACATATGCAGTACTCAAAGCCAGATTTTTGTCTCTAGAACTCTTGCCCTTAATTAGCTAAACTTCTATGACATGAAATTGGATCTTCAAACCCATTATTAAATAGAACTGTTGTAAATTTTTTTCCTTTGTGAACTTTGACCTCTCTCAATCACTGTAACTGCCTGAATCTCAGTCCTCACAATTTACCTTTTGGTTTTACTTGCTTCCCTCATGTTGTCATGTGTTACCACACAACTTCGAACATAAGTTTGAAGACCTTAGTGTACTTGATTCAGGCCATGCCCTTTTCCATTACTTGCTGTGCAGCTGAGAACAGGACAATGAATAAGGATGACAAAAGAATTGATTCCGTTAAGCTATGGTGTTGGAGAAGGGTATTAAATGTTCTATGGACTGTCAAAAGAACAAAGAGATATGTCTTGGAGAAAGGGTACTTAGAGGAAAAGATGACAAATCTTCATCTCATGTACTTTTGGCAAGTTGCTAGGAGAGGCTATTCCTTGGGGAGGGACATCATGCTTAGAAAGGTGGAGGGTCAGCAAAGGAGAGGAAGATCATCAATGAGATTTATTGACACAGTGACAGCATGAATGGGCTCACATGTATCAGAGATGATGAAGATGGCACAGGACAGAACAAGGTTCTAGATCTATTGTTTACAGAGTCACTATGAGTTGTATTCAACTCGATGTAACCCAACAACAACAAACAATTTCTAGTATAGCAATAAGACAACAAGCTGTTACCAAACTGATAGACACATGGAGGCTGGTCTTTGTCATTCTGAATCAGACAATCACTTGGCCTACTATGCTGGGAAAGGCAAATTGAAGGGGAACAGTATCACATTCATTGTCAAAAAGAACATTTCAGAATCTATCCTGAAGGGCAATGCTGCCAAAAATAGGATAGTATCCATACCTATAAAAGGAAAATCTGTTAATACAACTATCACTCTAATTTACACACCAATCCCCAAAGCCAAAGATTTAAAAATTAAGGATTTCTACAAATTTCTGCAGTCTGAAACTGATAAAACATGCCATCAAAATGCATTGGTAATTATTGGCTAGTGGAATACAAATATTGGAAGTGAAGGATCAATGGTTGAAAAATATCATTTTGATGACAGTTACGAAGACAGAGATTTCAAGATAGAAATTATTATGACTGATTTATGGCAAATATCTTTTAATATTCACATTCAGTTCATTGACACTGAATTAGAACTGATTCATAGCTGGCTCTCCAGTAGGGTTTTGGCATGCTGTAAATTGCTCAGGAAGCTATTGACATCTTTTCCCCCTAGATGTGCTCATGGATTCAATCTGCCAGAGAGACACTACTTTTGAGTTACTAGCACAACTCCCTATACTTACACCACCAGAGCTCCCTAAATAGAATATACAGGAGTTAAACAGACTACATTTGTGAAAAGAAACAATGGAGAAGTACAATATCATCAGTCAGAAGAAGGCCAGGATCAACTGTGGAACTGACCATCAATTTCACATACCAAGTTCAAGTTGAAGCTGAAGAACATGAAAGCAATTCCACAAAAGCCAAAATACAACGCAGGGTATAAATCAGCTGAATTTAGAGACATTTCAAGAATAAATTTGATAAACTGTGAACTAATGACTAAAGACCAGATGATTTGTGGGATAACATCAAAGATATAAAAACAAGGCTAAAGTTCATTGAAAAGACAGGAGAGAAAACATAAAAATGTATGTCAGAAGAGAATGAGAAACCTGCTTTACAACATAGAACAGCTAATGGAAAAGGAAGAATGATGAAGAGGGCTGAACAGAAGATTTTTGGCTCACGAAGACAAAACAAAGTAATGAAATGTGCAAAGACTTGGAATTAGAAAACCAAAAGGGAAGAACACTTTTGATCTTTCTCAAGCTGAAAGAAAAGGAAAAAATTAATTAGATCTTTGAGTTTCAATGGTGAAAGATTTCATGGACAAAATATTGAATGATGCCCAGGGAATATTTAAAAAGATGAAAATAAACCAGACCATTTATTGTTGAAAGACATTGATTTTTTTTTAATTTTATTTGCATCATCTTCACATGATCGTAACAACAGTACTGAAGGAAAGGGTAAAAGTTGCACTGAAGGCACTAGTGCAAGCCTCCAGGAATCGATGAAATACAAACTGAAATGTTTCAACGAGTGTGTACAGTTTGGACACGTTCACTTCTAAGAAATTCTGAAGATAGCTATCTGGCTTTTGTTGACTATGCAAAAACATATGTAACTGCGTGCAACATAAGAAATCATAAATAACATTGCAAAGAATGGAAATTGCAGAACACTTGACTGTACCAAGGTACAACCAAGAAGCAGTAAGCAGCTGTTCAAACAGAATAAAGGGATAGTTTATGGTTTAAAATCAGAAAAGGTGTGTGTCAAGGTTGAATTCAGACACCATCCTTATTCAATCTGTGTATGGAGCAAATAATCCAAGAGACTGGACTACATGAAAAAGAATGTGGCATCAGGATCGAAGGAAGACACATCAACAACCTGTGAAAGCAAATGACACAACTTGGCTAGATGAAAGTGACACGACGTGAAAAGCTAACTGAAGAAAATAAAAGACTATATACAGTCCTCTGTATGGAATAAACATCAAGCTAAAGAAAACAAAACCTTCACAACTGAACCAATGAAAAACATTAAGATATATGGATAAAAGATTGAAGTTGTTACAGACTTAATTTCAATGTGCTCCACAGTCCACATTCATGCAAGTAGCCATCAAGAAATCAAATTACAGATTACACTGGGGGCATATGAAGATGGAAAAGAGCAAGAGTGTTACTTTGAAGACTAAGGTATTACTTGACTTAAGCCATGGTATTTTCAATTGCCTCATATGCAAGTGAAAGTTGGACAAATGAAGAAAGAAGACCTAAGAAGAATGGATGCTTTGAATTGTGGCATTAGTAAAGAATACAGAAGATAGCACAGACTGCCAAAGGGACAGACAAATCTGTCTTGGAAGAAGCAGAACCAGAATGCTCCATAAAAGCAAAATAGTGAGTGAGATCTGGCCTTACATACTTTGGGCATGTTATCAGGAGGGGCTACTATCTGTAGAAAGATATGATGCTTGGCAAAGTAGAAAGTCAGTAACTTCAACAAGATGGACTGCCATTGTAAAAACTGTAAGGGTAAGGCACAACTAGGCAGTGTTTGATTCTGTTGTAAATGAGTTGGAACTGACTTGAAAGCATCTAATGATAACAAAAAACCTGGCAACCCTAATCCAGTAAAACTCCCTTCTTTCTATTATACCCAGAAGTGTCTTTCCTTTTTACAGAGATTCTCTCACCTATGTTAATAATTTTCCTCCTTATTTCTCTTATTCCTTGAAGTAGACTTTCAAGGATGTTCAGGTCACACCAATTTGGGCTGTTTGTGTTTTTGGTAACAATGTTTACCCTTACCTGAACACATACCCTTTGCAATGTCAATTTGCAATCCTTTTTTCTGACTAAAGAGGTGAATTTTTTTTCTTTTTTCTTTTCTTGGTCATGTAACTTGCTTTGGTCAATAGAATGAGGCAGGTGTGCTTTTGTCAATTTGGAACCTAGGCCTCAAGAGCCACTGGGTGTTTTGGCCTGCTCTCTTATGCTGTTTCTGTCTTCAAGATAAAGATATGCCCAGGCAAATCAGATAACCCCAAGAGCGGGAAGAGAGAGAAATCAGAGCCCAGCCTGAAACTAAACCCCAAGAAGAGCTGCAGATGCACAACCAAGTCCAATTGAGATTAACCAATTCTCAGAGAAGTAATCAAGACCATTATTGTCTTAAAACAGCCACTGTGCTTCAGAGTGACTTGTTAAAAGCAAGCAAACCCTGAAAAGTTTTCTACCCTGAAAAGTTCTCCTTGACCTCAACTTTCTTTTTTCTTGACTCCCAAACTATTACAAAAATATCGCTTCTTCATTGTTCTACTTTCCCATCACTTATTCTTTTCAGTCATATCAATTCTCTCTTAACTGACACTGAAACCTTCTTAATTATCAGTCCAAGTTTTAGTTATAATCCCCCTTGGTCTGATACTGTAGATCATCTCACATGTAGATAAAAACCTTTCCCTCCTTGGTTTATGGCACTATCCTCTACTTTTCTGATTGTTCCATTTATTTCAGGGGTTCATCCTCCTTCTCTATCCCATCAATATCAACTACCATATTCCTGACTCAAATCTTCATCTCTATTCTCAATCTCATTTTTAAGCATACTTTAATTATCTCTCAATCCTTGGTGTATATCAGAATCCTCCAGAGAACTTGCTAAAATACAGATTTTTGGGATCTTACAACCTGAGCGTCATATTTTGAAGTTTAAGGTGGAATCTGAGGATATGCATTTCTAAGATATTCTTAGTGATGCTGATGTACACTAGGCATTACACTTTGAAAAGCGATTCTCTCTGACCAATGTATTGAGGCCTCAAACATTATGTACAATGTAAATTATAGTTGGCTGTTTTATTAAGCTTTAGGAAGAAATTTGGACTAATTCAAGCAAAACAGCACTTTATCAGGGAGATTGGAGAATAAATATAAAGGTTAAAAGAACAGTCAGAGAGGAACTAGAAAACAGCCTGGTTGACAGTATACTTCTTCTGAGGAAGCAAACTGAGTGTTTCCTTGTGTTCTTGAGTCCCTCTGTTCAAGATTCAATTCCAAACAAAAGGCCCATCACTTAGCAGTATCAGGAACAGCAGACCCAGATTATTTCATATAGGACATTGACAAAGACATGCAAAGTGGAAAAGCGTTCCTCCAGGTATAACAGCACTTATTTCCTTCAGCAGTGAATTTCAACCATCTTAGTTCAGGCTTCCATAAGCAAGCAGGTGGATTCTTACAACAATTTAACTGATTGTCATGTCCCTGTTTTAAGATCCATCTCATTCTCTATATCATCTTTGGTTGTCTCTTCAAAACACAAGTTCTTTTCTTCATTGCGTTGGTTGGTATAATAATCTGTCTTGTTTTAACAAGTAAATTTTCTATGTACAAGTGGGATACTTTTTTTTTTGCCTCAGCAGATTCACAGCATGCAAAAGTAATCTATGAGGGTAGGTAAAATATTCCATTGAAAGTAAGGCCTTGATTCCTTCATAACCAGGAAGGAACCAGAAGTGGAGTTACAGATTTTTACTAGAGACCATTTTAGGAAACTTTAAGATGAAAATATATAAAACAGAAAACTCCTTCAGGACAAGACTCTAGTTCTCAGTGTCTCCAATACTTAGCACAGTAACTAGTACACAATAGACAATAAATGAACAGCCTTCATTTTCAGGTCCTATATAATCCATAATCTACTACCCTAGGCTCTGATCAGGAATGTTGTCCCTCATCCATACTAACCCTCTGATTAAGGATATTTCTATTTAACATTTTTGTTAGTTATGGTTTATCTGAATATATAATTTCATAGACTTAAATAGATATATTTTCAGATTGTCATTAAAGATGTACTTGTAGTATTTGTCTACCAGATTTTAAGAGCCTTAAGGACCTGTGACTCATAATCTTCTTTATCCAACAGAAACTAGTATTTTATGTATAGTAGTGATGAGTGAAACTTAAAGAAACAGAAAAAAAGTGGATGCTTATCATGCAAGGTTAGTATTTGGGACTGGTTCCCATAGATGTGCCAATGGTTCCTGAATTTCCACATTTAGAGGGGGAAAACCTTACAGTTTGGAACAGCAAGGTGAATATAAGCCAAAAACAACCAAGTTGAACAGAGAGAGTCAAATTCCTGGTAGTCTAACATAGAGTAAAAAGGGCCAAAGTCAGAACATGAGATGAAGCATGAACTAATTGTATGTAATTAAGCAGAGACACAGTAGAAGAAATAGATTAATCATAGATTGCTGGGGATTTGGGATGGCGGACTTTTTTAGGAAGTCATTTTGTCACTGAGTGGGAACTGAGTTGCCTATGAATCAGGAGCAGAATTAGCAGCCAATTATTACCGCTAACAAAGAAACACACACACACACACACACACACACACACACACACACACACGAAATTTTTTAAAAATCATAACTGCAAACATAGAGAAAGTAAATAGACCTGGCTTTGAGAGGTAAATTGAATTGCACTCTATTTTCTTGCCTCTCCCCTGCCACTTTAATTTATTTCACCCATTTACACAGTTAGAATGTATCTTTTTTTATCCCTTTATATTATAGATTTTTAAAAGTATAATGAAATACTTAGCACCAATACTTAGCCCATTTGCCTGGGCATATCTTTATCTTGAAGACAGAAACAGCATAAGAGAGCAGTATTATAGCACCAATTCTGAAAATGCAAAATTTTACTTATTTTTTTCTTTAGAATTTTACTCATTTTTAAAAAGACTACTTATCAGAAACATTGCAACCAGAACACTGAACCTAATAATGAATGATTTTTCTATATAGACTGGAACATTCTAAAAGTATTTTACCAGAAAAAAAATGCTCAAACTTGTAAAAGAACAAATCCTATCTATTAGCAGTGCCCATTTTATTATGGAGAGACCTAGAGAGTTTAATCCCTACAGCAATTTTGCCCTATAAATTACTTGTCTGCCTGTCAATCTGTAAGGTCAGGTTGAACAGTTTACTGTAACACACACAGAATTTACTTGTACTAAGTATACTTGTGTTCTGTTGTACATAGGGTTGGTCTTCGCAATCACCTGTTATGCATCAGAGAGTTGGACAATGACCAAGGAGGATAGAAGAGAATTGATACCTTCGAGCTGTGGTGCTGGAAAAGAGTATTGAGAATACCATGGACTGCTAGGAAAACAAATAGATTTGTCCTGGAGAGGGTTAAACCGGGTGGCTCCTTGGAGGCAAGGATTCTGAGGCTCCGTCTAACTTACTTTGGACACGTAGTGAGGAGAGACCAGTCCTTAGAGAGGGACATCATGCTTGGGAGGGTGGAGGGACGGCGCAGGAGAGGAAGGCCCTCTATTGAGGTGGATTGATTCAGTGACTGGGATAATTGGGATGGGAGTGTCAGAGACAGTGCGATTGGCACAGGACAGAGCGGAGTTTAGGGCTGTTGTACATAGGGTCGCTATGAGTCACAGGCGACTCGATGGCACATAACAACAACAACAACAACAAGTATAATTAGCAGCAAGTATTGTGGCGAAGACTAATCTCTACACGGAAATAGAGTAAAATTCACTTAATACCCTTTTGTAAATCTGCAACAGTCTTCTGCATTGGATGTAAAAGAAATTTTGTGATTTTCAAGTAAATGCTGACTAAAGTACAGCTTTGAAGCCTGTACTATTTCCCCTGATTATTACTCAGAGAAGCATGATATTCTGTACTGGTTTCTTTAAAAATGAAAATCTAGGTTTACCCATCTTCTGGGGTCTTAGGCAAGTCATTTACCCTAAGTCACAGTTTCTTCATCATTAAATTTGAAGGTTTGAATTATTTTAGTGTTTCTTGACAGAAAGACTGCATTAGAATTGATTGTGGCATTCTGATTTGGTAGGTTTGAAAAATAAGGTAGGTCCCTGGTAACTGATATTTTTACAACAGCTTAGATGTGATTTTGGCACCTATTATTAATAAAGAACCAATCAAAACAAACTCCATGCTGTCTAGTCGGTCCACCTCACAGTGACTCTCCATCAGGTTCCCAAAATCATATTCCTAAAGGGAGAAGACTGTCCATCTTTCTCCCAATGAGCTACTTACTACTGGTTGATCCAAATCACCAGAAACACACAGTCTTCAAATTAGCAAAGCAACCTGCTATGGACTATGCTACAAGAGCTCTTAAGAAAACAATATGCTAAATAATTTCTTGGGTGTGTTGTTGTAGACCATCTAGTTGGGACTGATTCAGAGCTGACATTCCAGGCAGCTAATTGTACAGCAGTTGATTGCCTCTGTTTCTCCCTTGGAGTAGCTGGTGGATTTGAATCTGTGTCTTTGTGTTGACAGCATAATTCTTTACAATAGTTCACCAGAACTCAATTTCTTGGATGTTTTACAATTCTAAAAGTCTACTATTTACATGCAATCAATGGGGAATGGAGTTTTAATAACTCCTGGTTTTCATAATTACTTCCTTTTTCTTAATGAATAAGTATATTTTAGGAACTATATAAGCTGTCACTTTATTATGAATAATTGCTAGCAGTTACTGAGTGCTTACCAGTTCTGAGCACTTTACATTTATATGTGTCATTTAATCCCTTCCACAGTGAGGTAGGTGCCAGTATGATTATCATTACAGACAAGAAAACTGAAGCAAACAATGTAATTTTTCCAAAATCTCACAATTACTAAGTAGGCAACTGGGCTGCAGAGTCTAAACTCTTTAACCCAGTGGGCTACACTGCTACTCTCTAAGTAACTATCCATAAAAACAGAACTCACCATGCTCTTCATCTAAGCACCACTGTTTTCTTTGCTACAATATGGAAAAAAGAAGGGTGTGTTTTTAGAATATTTGTGGGATGAGAAATGATGACAAGGGGAAGCTGGGGAAGCAAGCATGAAGTAACTCAAAGGAGCTGAGCCCCTCAACCCTGACCAAAGTTATAATTAGAGATTATTCACACTGACAAAAGCCCCTTTCAAAAGGGTAACTATTCTACAAGTGGCATTTTCCCCCCAGTATCACTTCATCGTATATCATATAAAGCAGGTTCTCTTTGATAATTTTTTTTAAAACCTGAAATTTACCTTATTAAATGAACAAGGTCCAAAATGGTTAAGTAAAACAAGAAAATAAGGCCTAAAACTAAGTTAAAGTGAGTGCACAGAGTAATAAAGAGTAGAATGATTCCATCCATTAACAATTCAGGGTATACAAGAGAGAATTTATAACACTATGCCTTGGCATATAGATTGGGAGGTTCAGATTGTAAAGACTAATAAATTTTAAGGTTTAACTTTCCTTGCTCAACACTATGGATACAGTTAAATAGCGGAAAATGGTTTTCCTGAATTTATAGAGTTATGGATCTGGCAAAAAGTAGTCATACAAAATGAATAGTCATGAAAATAGAATGTAGCAGGAGATGAAAGCAAGTGAACTTCTGGACGAGGCTGACAGGGAGGAAAAGAGAGAGATGTCTATACATGGAAGGGAGCTCTGGTGGCATGGTGATTAAACTGATGGAGAGTTAATGGAAAAATTGGTGGTTTAAACCCACCAGAACCACTCCACAGGAAAGAGATTCAGGTAACAGTCTGATTCCATAAAGTTTTACAACCTTGGAAACACTATGAGGCAATTTTATGTTGTTCTCTAGAGTCATCATGAGTCAAAATCGAAGGATATAAGCAGCATGCCAGAGAATGGGAAGCCTACACTTATGAAGTGAAACTGGCTTAGCATATGACAAGACTCAGGGTCTTACCATATGAAGAGCAGAATAACTGAAACAAAGTGGGGAAGATCACTGGAAACTGTGAGGCTGGTGCTGGATGGAGTATCTACTTGATGAGGTTGTTCAGGACAAAGGCAGGTGTGATGGTGGAGAAAACTGTCAGCCATGTGTCAAGAAGAAAATAAATTAAGTCTTGGAAGACTTTGGATATATGGTAGTTTTTAATATGGATTGAAGTTCTACATCAAGAAGACAAAGTTTCTCACTACTGGGCCAATTGACATTATCATGATAAATGCAGAAGAAACTGAGGTTTCTTACAGCGTGCTTGGCTCCTCAATGAACACTCTTGACACCAACAGTTAGGAAATCAAAAGATGAATTGCATTGCGAAAAATCTGTTGTTAGGGACATCTCCAGAGTACCGAAAAGGAAGGAAAGATATCAGTCTAGAGACTAAGGAGCACCTGATTTAGTCCATGGTCTTTGCAATTACTTGCTTTGCATCAGAAACCTGGACAATGACTAAGGACAACAGAAGAATTGATGCCTTTGAATTGTGTTGGAGAAGTCTTGGACATAGCATGGACCACCAACAAAACAAATAGGTCTGTCTTGGAGAGAGTGAGACCAAGTTTCTCCTTGGAGGCTAGGATTTTGAAGTTCTGTCTCATATACTTTGGGCATGTGGTCAGGAGGGATTGATCCTTGAAGAAGGACATCATGCTCAGACAGGTCAGGAGAGGAAGACCCCAATGAGATGGACTGACACAATAACTGGAACAATGGGGTTAGGTGTGTCAACGTCAGTGAGACTGGCTCAGGACAGGGCAGGCTTCAGAGCTGTTGTATATAGGGTTGCCATGAGCCGCAGGTGACTCGATGGCACATCACAACAACATTGAGGAGCAGACAGGTCCCTTGGTAGCACAATTTAAAGATTGGCAGTATGAATCTATCTAATGGTGCAGTAGTAGAAAGACCCACTGATCTACTTATATAAAAGCAATGAGGGTTGCAGAGTGGATTATATTTGGGACTAGGGGGTGGGGTTTGGGGAGGTGCGGGGGGGGGGTTGTGTACCAATGAGGGAGTTTTTCTTTTGCTTTTCAAGGAGAGGAGCAAATGGGGGGGGGGGTGTGCGGGGAGAAGGGTGCAACAATGAATGAATGGAATTCCAAAATCTCTGTAGATGTTCATTGAAATGAAAAATAAACAAACTAAATTAAAAAAAAAAAAAGGACAAATAAAAAAAAAAAGCAATCACTGAAAACCCGCTTCTAGAGCATAGTTCTCTGAAACAAGAGGGGTCACCATGAGTTAGGGTTGACAAGATGGTAAACAAGGTTGGAGAGAAAATATTTTGGAATGAGGATCTTTATAATTTTCTGTGAGCTTTCAACCTAAAAAAGAAAATATAGCTTATCTAAATATAGAAGGTCGGTGTTACTATGTACATCAAGTCAGAGCTGACTGACTCAACAGCTGACCCGCCAGCATGTTTTCAGAGGCAGTTAATTGCACAGGGGAGAGAGAGACTGCTCATCTTTCTCCTGTAGAGCAGCGGTTGTATTTGAACTGTGTGCCTTTGGGTTGGCAGCACTTCTTACCACTGAGACACCAATGCTCCCGGAAATATAGAAGGTAATTCATTGCTTAAAAAAAAAAAATAAAATGGTAATTTGTAAACTTTCACTCAGATGATTAATAGAGAAGGAAAAAAAATAGTAATTTAAGGAAAATAAAGAAAAATGGGTAATATTTCCTTTCAACTACTATTTACTTCACTTTTTGGGCTTGGCAAGCACCTAGATTTCATTCTAAGGCTAAATCTTCTGCCAAAGCCAAACGGAGAACAATTTACCTGCTAATTAACTGCTAATTCAGGCAAGAAAAATCTCAGCTTTCCAACCCCAGAAATTTGTTAAAACAAATTTCAAAAGTAAATTACCGTTCAATTGCCCCAGTTCTGCTTTGAGAACATCAGCTGAGAGCACTGAGTAAAGCTTTCTACAACTTTTTTTTTTAGTATTTAAAAACACACAAATACTAAGGTTTGCTACAATCTTGAGAGAACAGAGCACATTCTACTTCTCAACTGGTTGGCCTTTTCACCAAAAAAAACTCCACCTTCAACAAGCAAAAACTGTTACCGATGGCTCCAGAATATCACTGTCTGCCTCAGGTGCTGCACACTTTGCCCTAGTTTTACAGCAATGGCTAGAAGGCCATTTTGTGGTGTGGGGACAGTGGAAATTATTTTTGCATTATCAGCCACATACCTAGTATTGGTACTGTGCAATAAAAAGGAAAGTCAATCTAATTTTAAACAGTTTATAACTTACTGGTTAATTAATGTCAACTAATACTTGGACCTCAGAGCCAAGTCTTTTTTTTTTTTAAGTCTTACTTTTTAATCACTCACAGTATCTAGTACAGATATTAGCAATTTAAAAGACAGTTAAAGAATAAAAAAAAAATAGAATTATGTAACAAAAGATATATTTTAACATAGAAGATTACAGGGCAATTACAATTGAACCAGGTGTCTTTGTAATCTATGAAACCTCAGTTATAAACACATAAACATTATAAACACACCCTTTTATAATATTTTTATTTTTGAACATGCATTTACACAGGAAGGCCTTACTCCTATCCACTGTATTCTTCAAAGCAGCAAAAGGCCAAGTCAGATTTTCCTAGAGGCAAATGGGTGATCACACTTACCTGGGATTTAGAGTTTCACAAGTGACTGAGTTCTTTCCTGAATCCTTCTACAACAGCCTGAGAACCCACCATAAGGAGGAGCTCCTTTTAAGTATTCAAAATTAATAATCAACCTGTTACCATAATTCTTTCCCCTGAGAACTCTTGATCAAATATATATTTCCTTTCACTTATTTATAAAAAAAAAAAAAAAGTATTGAGTACCTGCTGTGAGTTGAGTCGACTCAAACTCATAGTGATCCTAAAGGACAGAATTGTAGTGCCCAATAGTGTTTCCAAGGCTGTAATCTTTATGAAAGCCACGTCTTTCTTCAGCTGGAGGATTCAAATCACTGACCTTTACTGCCAGTAGCTAGGTAGGTACTAAACTACTCTGCCCCTAAGACTATATTCAGAAATGTAAGTCATTCTATTACTTTCTGATATCTTTACTCACCATCCTACCATTCCCACTCAGTATTCAGCTCTAATTTGCTTTCTATACAGAGTAACACACACACACACACACACACACACTCTCTCTCTCTCTCTCTCTCTCTCTCTCTCTCTCCCTCTCTCTTCAGAAAGTGTGTCAGTTCTCAGAGGTTCTCATAAGCTTTACTATTTCCCAACCTACTATAAATGTCTAGTCCAAACAGAAGAAATAGTGTCTGATATTGTTGGTTGCCATTTTGACTCAGAAATCCATGTGACAAAGCAGAAATGTCACATAGACATTTCCCTATAATCTTTTGTTGTTGTTGTTGCAAAATAGCCCAAACCCTTTTTTATTGATTTGAATGAAAGTTTAGAGAGAAACTGTTTTTCATTCAACCATTCATACACAGTTTGTTTTGTGACATTGATTCCAGTCTTCACAAAGTAGCAACTCCTTCTCACTTTGGGTTTGTTCCACATTGTTCTCCAACTCTCTCAGGGACCTTTTAGTGTACTCTCTTTCAGAGTGGTCAGCAGTGATGATAGTCAGGGTAAGGGAAAATGAATTTCATGGGGTCCACTAGCCCTCTGATAGTTTCCATGCTTCTTTGACTTTCTTCACTCTTCTCCAGAAAGGTAGAACCAATAGGTGTACGTTAGATGGACACTGGCAGCATTTTGTTTTTTAAATTTTACATTGGCTTGCATGCAAAGTTCATATACATTGTGTTTCACAATATTGTTCATTCATATTGTGTTTCATAAATCATTCTCATTCATTATGGGGTTTGTGCTGTTTTTTAAAAATTATACTAGTTTACAAAATTTGAATACATTGTTTTCAGATCAGATTTTTCCCATTTCCTTCACCTCCTCCCATCAAATTTTACAATCCATGATTAATCCACCCCCCCATCCCCGCACATCTTCATCCTTCTGCTGCCTCCCTTCCTGCCCCCTTGGATCCTCATACTTATTCTATAATAATGGTTTTATACAGATTTTAAAGACCCAGTTGATACTCAACAATGTAAGAAGCTCTGCTGGCCTACTATCAAGAAGCCATGCTGCAATCCTGAAGGCACACAGTTCCAATCCACCAGCTGCTCCACAGAAGGATGGGTAATCTCCTCTGTAGGACAAAGAATACTGTCTTCATTAACTTAGTTGGAAGTCCCTTTACTATGGTCCTAACCCTCAGGCCTAGTGACTCATTTTCTCAGAGTGTTTGATTGTGGCTAATAAGTTTACATAACTTGGCTCCATTTGTTCTCCTATATAATCTATAAACTATAAAGTAATATCTCCAGAATAAAATAATAAAATATCATCTCCAGAACAGATTTGACACACTGAACATTAATGAACAAATACCAGATGAGTTAAGAGATGACATCAAAATATCATCCATGAAGAGAGCAAAAGGTCGTTACAGAAAATGAAGAAAGACCAAAATGGATGACAGAAGACACTCTGAAAACTGCACTAGAGCATCAAGAAGCGAAAACAAAAGGGAAGGCAAACAAATAGAAGAGATGACCAGAAGATTTCAAAGGGCAGCTAGAGAAGACAAACTCTAGTATTAGAATGGAATGTGTAAAGTTGGAGAATAAAAAGAGAAGAACTCATTTGGCATTTCTCAAGTTGAAAGAACTGAAAAACAAATTCAAGCATCAAGTTATAATACCGAGAGATGGACACCAGAGATGTGATCCAGGAAACATCAAAAGAAGGTGGAAGGAATATACAGAGTCACCGTACAAAAAAAAAATTATTTGACACTGACAAATTTCAAGAAGTACCATAAGAGCCAATGATAATAAAGAAGTTCAAGCTGCACTGAAGGCTTTGGCAAAAAATAAGGCCCCCGGAATTGATAGGATGCCAACTGACATGGTTCAACAGATGAAGCCCTGGATGTGATATCCAGTTAATGCCAGGAAATTTGGAGGCCAGCTACTTGGCCAACTGACTCAAAGAGATCTATATTTATTCCCATTCCCAAGAAAGGTAATCCTACAGAATATGGAAATTATTGAACTGTATCATTAATATCACATGAAAGCAAAATATTGCTGAAGATGATAAAAAAATTGACAGAGAACTTCCAGAAATTCAAGCTGAGTTTAGAAGAGGTTGTGGCACCAACATATCATTGCTGATGTTACATGGACCCTGGCTAAACACAGAGAATACTAGGAGAATGTTTGTGTTTTATTGACTATACAAAAGCATTTGTGTGAATTAACAATCTATGGCTAACACTAAGAAGAATGTGAATCCCAGAATATTTAAGTAAACTCATGTGTGTACTTGGGCTAGACCTAGACCACGCAGTTGTTGCACAAAGCATGCAAGGGAATACGGAATGGTTTAAAATCAGGAAGGTGTGCATCAGGGTTGTATCCTTTCTCTATACCTATTCAATCTGTGTATTGAGCAAATAATTCAAACAGCTGGACTCTGTAAAGAAGAATGTGGCATCAGGATCAGAGGAAGACTAATCAACATGCTGTGTTATGCAGATGACACAACCTTGCATGCTGAAAGTGAAGAAGATTTGCTGCAGAAGATCAAAGACTATGGCCTTCAATATGGTTTCTTCTCAACACCAAGAAGACAAAAATCCTCACTATCGAACCTATAAGAAACATCTTGATAGATGGAGAAAATACTGAAATTGTCAATGATTTCATCTTACTTGGATCCACAATAAACACCCTTGGTACCAGCAATCAGGAGATGGGCATTGGACTAGTCAAGGACATCTCTAGAGTACTAAGGAGCAATGATATCAGTTTGAAGACTAAGGTATGCCTGATTCAGGCCCTAGTCTTTTCCATCACTTGCGAATGCATCTTGAAGCTGGACAATGAATAAGTACAACAGGAATAACTGATGCCTTTGAGCTGTGGTGTTGGAGAAGAGTGCTGGATGTCCTCTGGACTGTCAAATTAACAAATGGATGGGGTGGGGGTGTGTGTGTGTGAAGGAAATGGGAAAGATTCAATATGAAAAACATTGTATATGAACTTTGTAAATGAATCAGTTGTTGTTGTTGCTGTTATGTGCCGTCGAGTCGCCTGCGACTCATAGCGACCCTATGTACAACAGCCCTAAACTCCGCTCTGTCCTGTGCCAATCGCACTGTCTCTGACACTCCCATCCCAATTATCCCAGTCACTGAATCAATCCACCTCAATAGAGGGCCTTCCTCTCCTGCGCCGTCCCTCCACCCTCCCAAGCATGATGTCCCTCTCTAAGGACCGGTCTCTCGCCCCATTGCTGCAGTCACTGTGCCAATCTATCTTGTTGGGGGTTTTATTCTCTTTCACTGACCCTCCATGTTTCCAAGCATAATGTCCCTCTCCAAGGAGAAGATTTACTTAGCAATATGTTCAAAGTATGTGACATGAAACTTTGTCCTCTTTGCCTCCAGGTAACATTCTCGTTGTACTTTCTCTAAGACACTGTTATTTTCGTTTCTCTCTTTTTTTTTAAAAAAAAAAAATCAGTAGATATTAAAAAAAAAGAGAGAGAGAGAGAAACGAAAATAACAGTGTCTTGGAGAAAGTACAACGAGAATGTTACCTGGAGGCAAAGAGGACAAAGTTTCATGTCACATACTTTGAACATATTGCTAAGTAAATCTTCTCCTTGGAGAGGGACATTCCATGGAGGGTCAGTGAAAGAGAACAAAATCCCCAACGATATAGATTGGCACAGCGACTGCAGCAATGGGCTCAAGTGTGTCAGAGATGATGAAGATGATAAGATAGGGTTCATATCTGTTGTTGAAAGGGTCAGTATGAGTTGAACTCACAGCCTCTAACAATAACAGTCTTAATGGGAGTAGATCACCACATCTTTCTCCTGTGAAGCGGATGGTGGATTCAAACTGCTCACTTCTGGTTAACAGCCATTGTGTGGATAGCAGTCACTTAGTCATTGTGTCATCTATAATCCACTGCTGCTGAGCAGATCTCAGTACACAGCAACTTTGCATAAACCTTCTGATGCTCTTCGTCTTTAGGGGTGGAGATTACCCATTCTTTTCCTGCAGAGCAGCTGTGGCCTAAACTACCAATTTTTTGTTAAGCAGTCCAACATGTACTACACCAGCAAGGCTCCTTGTGCCACCGATGATGTTCCTGTTAGATGCTGCTGGGTTTGCTCCAACTCACAGTGCCCCTGTGTACAACAGAATCAAATGCTGCCTGATCCTGTGATATCTTTACCATCTCTGCTGTGCTTAATCCCACTGTTGCTATCAATGTGTCAGTCTTTCTTGGTGGGGGGATGCTGCCCCTCTTCAGGGACTGGCCTCTCCTGGATAGAAAGCCCAAAGTATGTCAGAACACATGTGTGTGTGTCACCTCTTTTGGTATTGCTCTTCTTTTCTGTCTTCCCTGCTAATCTCTCTTCCTGAAGGGAATATTAATTCTTCAATGTTCCATCTTTTCACTCTCTATTCTCATGGCCATCTTCCTATCAATCACCAGAGTTAGAAATTACATTCTTCCCACTCATGTTCTTTACACATTAGGTCTTCACTGAGCCTGTTGCCGCTATTTTTACTAAAATAACTCCTCTTTTCCCTCAAATTTTAGTATCTAGTAGTTTTGCTAAAAGAAGTCTGTCTTTCCCAGAATAGGTTAGGAATATACCAAGTCTTTTCCCTTTGAACATCTCAATGACCTCAAATAATTTTTAATCTTGTACATTTAGCAAACTCCTGCCTACAGACCAAGTCCAGTCTTCTACATGTTTTTAAAATAACATTTTACTGAAACCTAGCCATATTATTTGCTTATGTGGCAATGGCACAGATGAGCAATTATAAGAGGTGCTAGATGGCCTGAAAATTTACTATTAAGCCCTGTGTTGAAAAAGTTTGTCAATCCTGACAATAAATTATAATGGTCATAAAGGTTAATGTTATGCCTAAGTTTTCCATTTCTGTACACTAGCACCTAGCATTATAGCATGCCTCAAATTTTTTTCTTTCTTTCTATTTAAGGAAAAGCAAAGTTGACAGAAAGAATATCGTATGCAAAGGTTCTGTGGAGAGGAACAAGGCAAATCCTTGGAACTAGTGTCCTGTAAAATAATGAACTATAAAGTACGTTTTAGGAAAAGTTAAGGATAGGATCCTAAACAGATCAAAGCTTTCAGCATAAAAATGCTCAGTTTACATTTACAATAAAGTAAAATTTGAAATATTCTGTTTTAGCTAACAGTGGTTAACTGTGGCATGTACAGGAAGAATATTCTGCAGCCAATAACAATGTATGTGAAAAAAAATTTATTTGCATTGGAAATGTTTCTGCTATAATGCAAAGTAAAAAAAACCCAACCAAAACCAAACCAGGACATTAGTTCCCCTTTGTGATATATTTATAGAATTTTTTTTTCTAAAAAACAATAGACTTATTCATGATTGCCTCTGGGTGGAATTGAGTGTTCCTTATGATCTAATAGTTTTTATCTTTTGTATATTATTCACTTAAAAATTTTAATATTGGAAAACTACATTTTACTGACAAAATAAGAGAATATCAAAGTTGATATGTATCTATACATCTGAGACTAAATATACTTTCCTGGCCTCTAAAATAAGAATGTAGAATGAGAATAAAAACCCAAGAGAGTTCAGCATCAATAACAAAGATTATTAGTGGAAGTTTTTCTGTAATGTGATTTAAGCTGTGGATATAAAAGTACAGTAGGGACTTTGGGGCCCAGGGAAACTATCTTGGGATAAATTGTTCCATATAGACAGTTTGCTTCTGAGATTTTGTATTCTGATTATTTAAATTGGGAACTAACTTTAACCTTACTCATATGTGTGTGCTTGGTCTCTTTCTGCCTATTCATAATCCATCTGAAATACTCCAATCTCAGTTCTGGAGACTTAATAAGGGTCCTGGAGAAAAGAGGGATCAATTCCAATATTAATTTATTCTGAAAGCTTCTTTTATTTTTAATTCCTTATACAAAAGCAAAATACTACAATGAAATGTGCGAGGAGCTAGAGTCAGAAAATCAAAAGGGCTGAACTCGCTCAGCATTTCTTAAGCTCTGTAATCAAGGATGCTTTGGGCAGAATATTAAATGATCCAGGAAGTATTAAAAGAAGATGGAAGGAATATACTGAGTCATTATATAGAAAGGA
>NW_006399752.1:25009290-25011488 GCF_000299155.1 Elephantulus edwardii
GCATAGGGTCGCTATGAGTCGGAAACGACTCGACGGCACATAACAACAACAAAAATATACATAATTTTTAATTTATAGGCTCATTGGTCTCTCCTTTAAGACTATTACTACTACTTTATGAAAAGGGGCAAAATTGTTTTTTAAAAAGTTTTGCTTCTTCCCATTCATGGTACAAATATAAGGCTACAAATACAAAAACTAGATGGAAGATCTTTATTCAGGAAAACCATCTCTTAACACAATGTTTAATTTTACTTCCTTTTAATTTAAAATGACAAATGAAAAATATAATCCCATTGTTTTAGGCAACAAATATTTTATTCATTTCAGGCAGTAGGTATTTATGTGCCTGGACTTCACAATTCCTTGCTGTGTATCAGAGAGCTGAACAATGACTAAGGATGACAAAAGAAGAATTGATGCCTTTGAGTTGTGGTGCTGGAGAAGAGTCTTGAAAATACAACCCACCAAGAAAGCACACAGGTCTTGGAAAGTGTGAAACCAAGTTTTTCCTTGGAGGCTAGGATTTTGAAGCTCTGTCTCATATACTTTGGGCATGTGGTCAAGGAGGTATCGATCCTTGGAGTGGGGTATCATGCTTGGATAGTGCAGGAGAGGAAGACCCTGATGAGATGGATTGATACAGTAACTGGAACAATGGGGTTAGATGTGTCAATGCCAGTGAGACTGGCTCAGGACAGGGCAGGCTTCAGAGCTGAATACACAGGGTTGCCATGAGTTGCAGGTAAGTCAATGGCACATAACAACAACATTATGTGTAAGACTTTTATTCTATAAACTGAGGAAAGCTGTATTAAGCTGGGACTGGGTAGAGTGGTTGACAATTTTTTCCATTTTGCCACACTTCCCAAGGACTTCTGTCTTAATTATCTTATGCTGCTATCACAAGTGGGTGGCTTTAATAAACTTATTTTCTCAACCCTTTCGGAGGCTAGAGGTCCAAATCCAGGGCCCAACTCTAGGCGGAAGCTTTTTCCTCTATGTTGGTTTTGCAGGAAAGTCCTTGGCTCTTTTCATCTTCTGTCCTTTGATTCCTTTCATATCTGCTTCCCTGCTTCTATTTTACATGTCAGAAGATTGACTTATAACACACATTATACCAATACTGCTTTCATTGACATAACAAAGAAAAGCCATTTCCAAATGAGCTTATAGTCACTATCTAAAACAAATCTTATTGCTACCAAGTCACAATCTACTCAGAGCTAACTCCCTACTGAGTTCCCAAGGTAGGAGTTTGCCATATTTCTCCTGCAGAGCTGCCTGTGGATTCTAACCTCCCGACAGACATGGGCTTTGGGTTAGTAGCACACCAGAACTCCTTACGTAGAGAGTTTAGCACTTTTAACACATATTTTGTGAGGTGGATAACATTCATAACAGCTTCTAAATTTCTCTTGGGACAAACGAGGTTTTTCTCCAATCATGGTTTCATAAGGGTAAGAAAAGAAGTGCTGCGTAAACACTTTTTACTTTTAAAACTTATTGCCACAGAGTAAGAACTGACTCACAGCTGATCTTCCAGCAAATTTTCAGAGGCTGTAAATTGCACGAGAAGTGAGGGTGATTTTTTTCTCCAAGGAGCAGCTGGTAGATTTGCACACCTGCCATTGAGTTGGCAGTGTAACCCTTACTGTCAAGACCACCAAAGCTCCCTTCCTTTTCACTAGATGAAAGTTTCCAACCTTGACATTATTGACACTTTGGATTGGATGACTGTGTTGCAGCGGCTGACCTAAGCCCTGGAAGTTGTTTAGCCACTTGCCTCTATGCACTTGAGGAAAGCAGCACTCTTTAAGTATGATAATAAAAAATATTTCCAGACATTTTGCCACATGTCCCCTGGGACTCAACTGCTCCTGGTTGAGCACCACAGGAACAGAAAAATCAGACATTTTGGAATAGTTAAGGCAACTAAGCTCTATAATGGTAAAGTAAAGGGAACACCATCAAAGAACCATTTACTTTAAGTTTTATTCAATGTACTACGACTCGACGGCATTAAACAACAATAACAATGACGACAACCAAGAGAGAGCTACGTTGGCCTAGTGGAAGGAAGCTGTGCTACCAAGCCGAAGGTGGGTGACTGTCATCTGTGGCCCTTGGCCAGGTTCAAATTGTCTTCCTGTCAAACATTCTTCTAGGTGGTATAGCACTGGTCTGTTCGTTGCTGT
>NW_006399752.1:25011588-25066304 GCF_000299155.1 Elephantulus edwardii
GGACAGTGTTGGCTGGAGCTTCCCGACTAAATCAAGCCTGGAAGCAGGAGCGGCATCCACTTCCAAAATGGCTTGCCTCTGGAAACTCTATGTACGAACAGTGTTCAGGCTGTTCGTTCATAGGGTCGCTATAAGTCGTCTACGACTCGACGGCATTAAACAACAACAACAACATTATAAAACAAACAAAACCAAGTAATTGAATAGAAAAGAAACTGAGTCTTGCTTTTAATAAAATTACCATGCTGTTCTGCTTGTTCTCTAGCTTAGAGAAGTAGACCACTATTTCTTAGAATGAAAGGGGTACATGGCAGGTAATGTTTGGTTCCAGGCCACTGCAATAAAACAAATATCACAAAAAAAGTGTGTCAGGTGAATTGTTTTGTTTCCTAGTGCATATAAAGTTACATTTACAAGATAAAGTAGTCTATTCAAGTGTGCAGTATCATTATGAAAAATTTGAAATAATGTGAGAATTAACAAGATGTGCCATGAAATTGAACATATAATACTGCAAAAATGGTGTTGACAGACTTGCTCCTCAGGAGAAAGATGGGCGATCTCTTCCAGCGAGATTTATAGCCTAGGAAGCCCAAAAAAGGCGAGTTATGAGTTGATTCTAACGAGAATCAATGAAAGATGTGCTCAATGCAAGGTTGCCACAAACTTTCAATTAGTAAAAAGAAAAAAGAAATGTTTTTGAAGCACAGTAATAAGAGGTATGCATATAGATGTTATTGAGAATATTCTTTATAAAAGTGGTAGACCTAGAGTCAGTAGTAAAAGATCCAGATAACTTGCAGAGCTATTGTTTTGTTTTAGGGAACACGACTTCATGGTTAGTAGCTCCATTTTACTGAAACTCAGCTGATTTGTAAAATGGAGGTAACAAAAAGGTGAAAAAAGTAGCTGTAAAAGGATTTCTAAATTTTTTTTTTAATTATTACTCAACAAATGTGAGGATTTATATTCTAGACACTGGAATTCTTGGTGGCAGAGTGATTTAGTTCACTCAAAAGGCAAGAAGTCCCTTTGAGAAACACTGACTCAGGGAATATTTCATGTAAATTGCTTTCTCTTTCACTGCCATAGAATTGGAAACAACTCATAGCTGACCCTCCAGATTTCTGAGACCGTAAATTATACCAGAAGAGATTGCCTATCATTGGCCCATGGAGCTGGGTTTGAACCTTCAGATATGAATGGCCTGTGAGTTAGCAAAACCTTATGTTCAGCTTAATGGTCTGTTGGTTCTTCTTCCTTTTTTTTTTAACAGTTGAACTTTTGGTTGCTAAGTGAATTCCTATGGAACAATGGAGCAGTTGTTGACTGTTGTAGTTGAGTACCATCGAGTCAGAACCAACCCATAGCTGACTCTCCAGTGGGTTATTGTTGTTGTTGTTATGTGCCATCGAGTCGCTTGCGACTCATAGCGACCCTATGTACAAGAGCCCTAAGTGCCGTTCTATCCTGTGCCAAACTAGGCATCTCAAACGCACTCATTCCCATCACTCTACTCACAGAATCGATCCATCTCATGGAAGGTCTTCCTCTCCTGTGCCACCCCTCTACACTGCCAAACATGATTTCCCTCTCCAAGGACCCAGTCCCTCCTTGCAATATGCACAAAGTATGTCAGACGAGGCTTCAGAATCCTTGACTCCAAGGAGCATTCCGACTTTACCTTCTCCAGGACAAACCTGTTTGTTCTCCTAGCAGTCCATGGTATATTAAACACTCTTCTCCAGCACCACAGCTCAACGGCATCAATTCTCTTTCTAACATCCCTATTCACTGTCCAATTCTCTGATGCATAGCATGTAATTGCGAAGACTATAGCCCAGATCAGGCGCACCTTAGTCTCCAGCCTGACGATGTTGCTTTTCAATACTCTTGAGAGGTCCCTCAAAGCTGACTTTCCCAATGCAATTCATCTCTTGATTTCCTGGATGCTGTTACCAAGAGTGTTGACTGTGGAGGCAAATAAACTAAAACTGTTAACTATCTCAATCTCTTCACCATCCATACTGATGCTGCCAATTGGCCCAGTGGTGAGGATCTTTGTTTTCTTGATGTTGAACTTCAATCCATATTGAAGACTGCAGTCCTTGACTTTCTGCAGCAAGCACTTCAGGTCCTCCTCAGTTTCAGCAAGCAAGGTTGTACCATCAGCATAACGCAGGTTGTTGATGACTCTTCCACCAATCCTGAATCCCATGGGATATTGCCTATCCTTCTCCTGAGGAGCAGCTGGTGGATTTGAACCATGTTCCTTTGGGATTGCAGTGCAGGTTCTTATCACTAAGAGCAGGAGATATAAAAGGACAAGTCTACCCTTCCTCACCTCATTCGTATACAGCTTGATCCTCCAGCAAATTTTCAGAGGTTATAAATTGCACAGGAGATGACTGCCTATTCTATGTCCAACAAGCAGCTAGCTAATTTACTTCCCTGGTAACCATACAACCAATTATGGTAAAAGTGATGATACAGAGGGAAAGCAAAAATGGGGTAACTTATATTTCTCTTTACTTTCCTTCCTTCCTTATTCATTAGTAAGCAAAAGGAATGATAATGATGGTAGAAAGAGTGGGTATCAAGAGGGGAAATAAAACTAGTTGAGTTAGCTTTGTGCAGATTTTACTTTCTTTTAAGCAGGAAATACATATATGTGTACAAGTCACAAAATACATATACAAAGCTTACCCTATAATTTTTATGATTCCACATGAGATAAATGCTCTTATATTTGCATTTTAAAATAGCCTTGAATAATATTAGAGAATAAAATTCATTCTAACAATACATCTTTTTTTTCACTTAGAAAGTCATTAAAAATCAAATCTGCAAAACTGTTATGACAGGTAAGAGGAAAGATGCAGAAGAAAGGAAACATTTTCTATTTTAGTATGTATAATGGCACTATTTTCCTGTGTTTTGAACAAGGGGCTCCACATTTTCATTTATATTGGGTTCCACAAAATATGGAGCTGGCCCTGAATAAGAGAGTGTAAGCAGAAAAATAAAGTATTATTTTAACTCACAGATCTCTGAGAAGGCCAGAAAATCAGGGATGGAGAATATATGACTAGAAACAGCATTAAAAAACCATACTAAGAACACCATCACATACGACAGAGCATACAACCGTTCTAGTGAAAACCAATTCTAGTACCACTTGCCAAGTTAGTATCTGTGTCTTCAACAATCCACACCAATATGCCTCTTAAGTTGCTCAGAAGAACCAGTCACCTCCACTCTGATGCTTGCCTGAAGATCCCATCTCACTAAGTGAAGCTGAAGTAATATGTTGTATACTTTCACATCCAAGTCTTAAATAAATATTGCTAAAAACTAGGTCATATGCTGTGATGTGCTGAACCTGGTTACTGAGGTTTTTCAAACTCCATATCGAATGAAGTCACTCTGGTAGCCTGGGTGTGTTATGCCAGGAAAATTGGCTAATGTTATATAGTTAACATAGTTCTTATGCCCTGTTGTGTAAACATTCATCAACATTATCACTGGTCTCCTGCCAGTACTTTAGCTGCAAGAGAGTCCAAAATTGAAGTTTTTAATTTTCCAGCTTCCAAAGCTCAGAAAAGCAATCTAGAAGGCAGCTGGATGAGTGAATCACCTTATAGTATCGGCCACAAAATCATAGTAGCCATTGCCTTCTGTCTTAGATTATAAATTGCTAACATGCAGATGCTAACAGATGTTGAATAGTGTTGGTACAGAAGGATGAGCAGGCTTTTTATTAAAGGTATGACATGATGAGTACAGATGAATAAACGAAAGGATATTAAATGTTAACCAATAGGACTAAAATATTTTTCTGTATTAGACTAAATTCTAGAAGGAAACCACATCTGTCTTATTTTCCACCATATCTTAAATAACCCATAAAAAAATAACCAATTACCTCCAAGAAGAAATGGTTTCAAGACATTAATTATAGATTATTAAGAGATCAGTTTAAAAAAAAAAAAGAGTTCAGTTTTGGCGTTTCTCAAACAGCATATAGGTAGGGCAAATCCAAGTAACTGAACATTTTAAATAAAACTTACGGATGTCAACAGTTTACTGTTATATTTTCACATACATTATCTCATTTTAGCTATATAAGTTCTCTAAGTTAAGACTTCTTAAACTCTAGAATTGTCTAGATTTCCAGCTCACAGATCAGGAATAAACCAATTAAACTCATTTCCCTAATTAATGATGGCTTAAAATTTTCATCCTTTGATTAAAAATTCCAGAGTTCTTATTTCAGGAAGAATATGTTCACCAAATAAAATTGTAAATAATCAGGTATACAAATAAATATACTATATAAAATATATAGTATTATAATATGTTGTTGTGGTTATGTGCCGTTGAGTCACTTGCGACTCATAGCGACCCTATATACAACAGCCCTAAACTCTGCTCTGTCCTTTGACAATCGCACCCTCTCCGAAACACCCATCCCGATTACCCCATCATTGAATCAATCCACCTCAAAGGGGGCCTTCCCCTTCTGCGCTGTCCCTCCACCCTACCAAGCATGATGTCCCTCTCCAAAGACCTCCTTGCAACATGTCCAAAGTATGTTAGACGGAGCCTTAGAATCCTTGCCTCCAAGGAGCCACCCGTTTTAATCCTTTCCAGGATGAATCTGTTTGTTTTCCTAGCAGTCCTTGGTACCCTCAATACTCTTCTCCAGCACCACAGCTCAAAGGCATCAATTCTCCTTCTATCCTTCTTAGTCATTGTCCAACTCTCTGATGCATAACAAGTGATAGCAAAGACCATGGCCTGTATCCCATAGTATATATACTATATAATATCATATTATATAGTATAATATATATTATATATAAATTATAATATCATACAAATGGCACGCAACACACCCAACATTCTAATTTCATGTTGTAAATTTTTTCTTCAAGAGGAAAAATGTTTTCTTTTTATTTTTTAAATATTTTTACTTTCTTTTATTTTTAAAATTTGGGCTCTATGAGGAGAAGGAAAAATGTTTTCTATGATGATCTGAATTGTGATTACAGCTGCCTTATCTTAAATGATAATTTAAAAGGTAGAGTAAAACACCCTAAACAGCTAGTCAATCACTTAAATAGGTTTATTTTTCTCTAGGTAAGCATAGTGTAATTTTTAAAACATGGATGAATGTTGTAACATAGTACAGGGTTCTCACGGCGTCACGATCATATTGGACCGCTAATCAGTCAAAAGGTCATGTAACTCTGGTGGACCAAGCTGTTCTGAGGAACACAGATAAACAGTCTCCTCCCATGAAGATTTACAGCCTCAGAAACATGACAGAGGCTTATAATGGATTGGAATCAACTTGATAACACTGGACTAGAAACAGGAAATACAAGGAGTTAAAGGAGAAGAGCCATTGTTACATTTAAGCATGGCAATCAACATCACAGGAAAAAAATTGTATATGAACTGCTGAATGGAAAACCAATTTGCTTTATAAAGCTTCAATTAAATGTCAAAGAAAAAAATATGGAAGTAAGACTGTTAATGCACATTTCCAGACATGACTAAAAAATAAAAATTATCTGCTGTTGTTAGGTGTTATCAAGTCAGCTCTCAGTAATTCAATGTACAATGAATGTGCCATTATTCCTCTTCAATTTGTCATTGCCAGCATAGAACATGATATTTCAATTAAAAAATGGCTACTTCCAGTCCATATCAGCCCACTAATGCCTAGGAAATCAATGTGTTCCATTTTACTTTTGACAACTTCCAAGTTTCCCAGATCCATACTTCATATAGTCCATGTTCCAGTTTCTAATGGATGCTTGCAGTTGTTTCTCATTTTGAGTAATGTCATGTCAGCAAACGAAGGTCATTCACTCACTGGTTGAAAGCTTTTCTTCATCCACATCATTAAGTAAGTAAGTATAATGATTTGACGTACTCTGGAGATAGACACAGTTCTCCAGTCAAATTTTGGGTGTCTTCGAACCTGAGGGCCTCATCTTGCAGTACTATTATCAGGCAATTGCTGCTACCTACAGGATTTTAAAGGGTTTATTATTTTAGAAGTGGTGGTCTGTCCTGCTTTCTAGTCTGTCTTAGTCTAGAAGCTTCACTGACATCAGGCCATCATGAGTAATTCTGTATTTGAAAGACTATGGCCTATCTTTCAGCATCACAGCAATTTACAAGCTACCAAAATATTACAAACTGACTGAAAGGAGAAAGGAAATAGTAGGACCAAATTATTAAAATGTAAAGAATTCCCTGGTATTACACTGTTAAGAATCACTGGCAATGTGCATCTGGCATTCACCTTGTAAAAGATAGTTTTTAAAATTTTATAACAAATTTGTGTATGGCAATCCAATTTTTAAGCCACCTCTATATTCTTCTAAAACTTTAAATCAATGTCAAGAATTATTCACAATATTATGTAAATTTCTGTATATTAGAAATCTTGCCACCTATGTTTGTAATCATGCTCTGAGGCTGAAGACTGCAGGCTAATTTACTGTGATAATCAGCCTCATATCTCTTTTGAGTACAAATTCTTACTTGCATTTACATATATATTAAGGCATTTTTAGGCAGCTTATTTTCAATGACCTGTCCCGTTGAACAATTTCATTTTCCTATTTGAAAATTCACAATGGTTTCAAATAAAGACTACTTCAATGTTTAGTCAGTAACCATGAAAAAGCACTGGTACAAATAAAGGATACTCTTTGAGTAAATAGAAAATGACCAAAAAAAAAAATTTCTAATTCAGTGGTCTAAACTGATTGGGAAACCAAGCCTACTGTTGTTTATTTGTTCTGTTTTTGGTTTGGGGTTTCTTTTTTTATTATCAATTAGACAAATCCTTAAGGATTTTCTGTTATTTTTAAAATAAAAAGCCCTCTCATTTTACGGATGAAAGCACGATAGCCAGGGGAGACCAAGTGACTTGTCCAATGTCATGCCCATTATTAATGGTCAAATAAAACAAAATCCTTGTTCCGATGGACAACTCTCCTGCATCTGTCTCTTTTTAATTTCCTAATCGCTTTTCCTCATCCTTCTTAATTCTTAGGTAAAAGCTGTTTTCCTATTGACGGTCCTTCACCATCCCCGTTTTTGCCTTAGGGTAGTAAAAACCTTGCACAACCTAAGCAATGGTTACCGGGAGTCCACCGCTAACGCAGTGACTTTCACGGGCTTATCCTTTTGGTCAAAATTTTCTCTGAAAGGCGTTTAAATTCTGGAAGGCTCCATTCCGTTGGGGAAGGTCGGGGTGGGAGGGGAAAGGGAAGTCACTGAGAAGACTTGTCCTCACATGTCTGCGCGCGCGCGCGCCCGGGACGCTGCCTGCGGCGCCGGCGAACCGCCGAGGAAGAAACCAAGGAAGGATGTACGAGGGCGAGAGAAGAAGCAGAATGGGAGGGGAAACACCGTGGATGGAAATCCCTCTGCACTGGATCTGCCAACCCCTGGCAAAACTGAGCCGAACCGGCATGAATAAATCTCATTAACTAGCCCAGCGTACACACTGCAGCAACTCCGAAGAGGCGGAGCCGGGGCGACACGGGGGGCACGCCCGGAGGAAGCGCCAGGGCGGCCCTTTTATAGGCCAGAGCCCAGGCTCGCGCGTCCCCGCCCCTCGCCCCGCCCCCGGGCCACGCGCGGGAGCCGCAGCGTTACCTGAGAACGGCCCTCAGTCGGCTCCCGGTCCCGCCCATCCCGCTGCCCGCCCTCTGTCCCGCGAGGCCGCGGCGGCACGAGATCTGCGCCTCGGCCCCCTCCTCCCTCTGGCGGGTTTTCTTACCTTGTACAAAACATTTTCGCCATTACCCCCCGCCTCCTTTACAGGATGTGAAATGGCGGTCGGCTAGCCAAGCGCGAGAGCTGCAGCTCCGACCAATCCTAATGTAGCGGCCAAAACGGCTCTTTTCCACAGACATCTCCCTCCTAGCCCATCCATGACATAGGCGCTCCGCCGGCCCCATCAACTGCCCCTCACCCAGGTGGCCGTGCTCACCGGCCGAGCCATCGATCCCTCGCGCCGGGCTCTACTTTTAACCTCCTGCTTTCACTGCGTGTCCGGGGGCGGGGGCGCAAACACCTTTGAGGGCACCCTCCTCGGTGTCCCGCTCGGGTGCCCGCCGCGTCCCCTCCCCCCCACTACTCACACCCCTCCCTTCACCACCCACACAACCCTCTTCCCCCCTCCCCCAGTGGTTGCGTCCGTGACATCATCATCATGGCAACAAGAGCTGCAGCCTGGGACCGAGGAGTCCGTGTGATCCCCGGCGGCGGCGGTAGTGGCGGCAGCACCAGCACCGACGAAAGCGCGAGGGCTTCTCTCCGGCTGCCCCTCGTCGGGTGCTCTTGAGGCGGCGGCAGCCGTGCCAACACCGCCCCGCCCGCCCTCCCACCGCCACTCTTCACCGTGTCTGTGTGTGAGGGGAGGGGGCGCCGCTGCGGAGGGAGCCGCTGCCGCCGCCGCCGCCGCCGCTGCCGCTGCTGCTGCTGCTGCTGCTGCCAGGTCGTTAGTGAAGGGGAGGCGGTGGCGGCGGCGGGGAACATGTTTTCAGTGAGAATAGTGACTGCCGACTACTACATGGCCAGCCCGCTGCAGGGGCTGGATATCTGCCAATCCCCCCTCACCCAGGCCCCTGTCAAGAAGGTGCCGGTGGTGCGAATCTTCGGAGCGACCCCGGCAGGTAAGCGGGCGCCAAGCGCGGGACCCGGGCGGGAATCGGCGGGGCGCCGGACCGCCTTTCCTGCCGCGTACACGCGCGCACGCCGCCGACCCTCTTGGTGGGTCGCTGCCGTGTCCCCTCTCTCCCCTCCGCCCTCCTCGCGTTTCCTCTCGTGCATGACAAGAGGCGCAAAATAAATAAATAAAAATGTGGGTCCGCGCTAGCGCTGCGCCCCCCAGGGCGGGGAGGCGGCGGGAGCCGAGTGTTTACACTGCGTGTGGCGGCGACAAGCGGGGATCCGCTCGCTCGGGGAGGGAGGGCGGAAGGGAGGCCGAGCGCCCACCGACACCGCTCTCCCCCCGGCACGGGCCGGGCGGCCGCGCCATGTCCTCTGTGCACCGGCTCGCGGGGCCCGAGCTCGTAAGACCAGGGACACCCTGTACGTCTCCTCGGTGCCGCGTTCTGGAAATGGCTTTAAGTGGCGAGGGGAAGTGCCAGCCCTGTTGTCAGACGCTCCTCGTCGCCCCTTCTCGTCGTCGCTCTCCTCTGCCCCTTCTGGAGATCCCGTAGGCTCAACTGAGTGGAGCCCGGGGACATAATCCTTCTGGCCTAAGTGACCATGTGGCTGTGCTCTCAGTGCAGGTCACGACTCCTTAGAGTTTAGTGCTTCGGAGTCTGGGGACAGGGCGGCATCCTCCGGTGCCTTCAGGGAAATGTGCGTCCTTGGAAGTAAAAAAGGCGGTTTATCTTGCCCAATGAACGATAGCTCCCTTAATAGATTGGATATGTTACGAACCGTGGCAAAACTGAGCAGCACAGACATGAAAAAAAAATACCCAATGCTGACCAGCGGCATTGCGTTTGAAATAGACGCATTTAGAAAGCTGTATTTTGAAGAATGGGAAGCGTAGAGATGTGAGCATTGAGAGAAGCTATGTGCTCAAGAAGCTCTTGGGAATTTATCATGATATACATAACAGTAGTAGCCAGGTTTACAAGGTATTTTAAATTGCTTTTCCCCCCTGCTTGCTTTGAACTGCCTCTAATTGTGCTGCTACCTAGAAAGGGACGCCTTTAGCTCTAGCTGTGTGTGATCCTATGGGATTTTAGAGAGCACTTCCCACTTGATGCTCCTTGGCCTCATCACCATTCATCTTATTACTACCGTTAGTTTCTGCCGATTGCCAAGATAAGCTGGGGCTGCACCTTCTCAAACACATGCACTCCTTTCAGCAGTCATCTTTAAATGTGCATTCTCTTTGTTGAAAAATTCAGTGCTGTTAGTGAGGTTTGGTAGAATGCTGTATTCCTTTTAAAAATTGCGTAAAAGTTTTTAATGCAGATTTTATAGATGAGGGGAGGGGTTTGAATGCTGGTAACAATTGTTTAACAGCGTAAAACTTTGATTGCATTGGAGACTGGAAAGTAGAGAGAGTAAAAGATTCTAAAGGATGTATTTTATGCTCTCAAATACAGGGTGCTGACTTTGTTTCTAATTGGACTGTCAATGTTATAAACAGCTTGTTCTCATTTTACGTGAAGACAATGGACATGTTCTATGTTCTGTTAAGCTAGATTTCCAAATTATAAAGTGGACATGCAAATAAGCTATACTGAGGCATTTCTGTATATTATAGTTTGCATGTTTGGGTTCCTTATCTACATAGGGTTGGATTTCTTAAAAATATATAGTTAATTAAATATATTTTCCTGAGTATTCAAGCTTTGTGTTACAGGAACATTTTGTTTGTGGAGATGACGTTTTCAGTGAACTTCTGTGTAAGCTAGAAGTGACTAGGAGGTGAAAGGTTTTTTTTTTAAAAGAATATGAGATATTTTTTATATTTATATTTAATGAATGTAAGAAAGTAGACCTACTAACTATACTATGAAGAGAGAGATTTATTTCTCCCTTTCTGGACATCTTAAAATAGATTTAAAAAGACTACCCAAGGAATTTTGTAAAAAAATGTGTGATGTAAATGAATTTTTTTTTAAAGGGAGTCTTGTTTTGGGGTACAAACATTGAAAGATAACAGAAAAACTCATATTTCAGGAATAATAGTTTAAAATATAAAAGTTTTATCAAACCGAATTTATTGTAAAAATTGCTCACAGTTTAAAACAAAAACATTTGTATGTTTCCTCAATAGATGGAAAAATTTTAAGTCACTGGTGTATGCACAGAGATCTTTTAGGAATCAAGCCAGGGTTTATAGCATGTTAGAAACTCCCACTGAAGTTAGTATTAATTAAACTTAAGTAAAAGCTTGTGAATTACCTGCTTTTGGATTCTCTCCCCAGAGAAAACTAGTTTAGGCCATCTACTAAAATAAAACTTGAAAAATAATATAAAAGTGAGGCCACTTTGGCTTAGGTGAAGTCAGGATGCTAGAATTTTTTATGAAAATGAACTTACAGTTTGAAAATGCAGGCCCGATTTATAGTTTTACAAATAAGTAAGATGAGTTAATGAAAATTTGGAATGCAGGATAGACTCTATTAAATAGCATGGGCAAAATCTTTTACATATTGGAATTAATTTTGGAAATCTGTAATTTTTTTAACCTTTGGCAGATGCTTTTAAACTGAATTTTCTTTAGAAGTAAAATCATAAAAAGTAGCAAAAGAAATTTTCTCTCAAAGTTATCCTTAACCACTATGGTTCTCTTAAATAATGTGATCTGTAAAGGAGTTACAAGTTCTGAACTGATAGAAATTGGATTAAAAGCTTTTGTAACTGGTTTATTTTTCTATCATTGCATATAAGTTGTTTTTCTGTATTGTAAAACAGTTCATTTAATTTTTGGTTGCCTGAATTTTTAAGTCCTTATCTTGAGAAATATAAGAAATGAGTATATTAGCTTAAAATGTTCTCATACTTCAAGTTGGAAGAGATACAATAAAAATTGCATATTCAAATTCTATTGATGAGTTCTGGCTGATTTAATTCCTTGGTGATTTGCAGTATCCTCCATTTAAGTTTTCTGAAATGTGAAAAAATGGTGTAAAATAATGTCTTTTAAGCTCTTTTTTCCAGTGTCATGGACATTGTTTTCACATAACAATGCATTGAGCAATATAATTTGTGGCAGAAGTGGTTAATCTTTTTCTTATAAAACAGTATTTTGATGACTTGTGTTAATGATGGTAAGCAAGATTTATGAAAACATGGGAGAATTTTTATCTTCGTTTAAGAGTGAGTGATTATTCTCAAACTTCATTTTGAATAAAATCCTGAGGCTTCTTTGTGAGGACTTGACTCAGGTGGACCTGGGAATCTGTCCAGTTTCCACATCCCAATTCTTGCTTAAGTTGCTTGATGCAACTGTCTTCTTGCTGAGTTTTAGACCCTATCCCAGTTTTCTCAGCTTTAGGTTAAACAGAATTATCCTTTCAAAGAGCTTCCCTGCTGAGATGCAGAAGAGAATAGAAGAACATGAAATGTCCACAAAGCAAGTAATTAAACAAAATAGGCCAAACTGACTATAGAGGGAGCTGCTTGTCTTTGAGATTACTGTAAGGAAATCTGCCTGTTCTTCTCTAAGTCTTCTTCCTGCCCAGGGAATAGTTTAGTTGATTGTTCTAGTTACTGTCAAAATAGAAATAAAATTTCCCATTTAAGAAATCAATAATTTTGAAGTCACAAATACATTATTATTTACTTTATAAATTTACCTTCTAATTTTCTACTTTGTTATAAAATTGAATGTAATAAATTACCAAAATCTTTTTATTTGGAAACTGGTAGATTATAAATAAGCTTGAAAGAAATACATTTGAAAGTGATAGCATATATCCACAACTAAGATTACAAATAATTTTCTGGTAAAAATCTTGTTTGTTCATAGCCTTTTTCATTAAGCCATTTACAAATATTTTAATGTCACAACAGTTCACTGATTATTAGAAAGACTATCAGGAACAATATTGAGGTTTAATTATTCATCATAAAATTAGTAGTTTTATTTAGTAGCAAATTTTATTATCTTTCTCTTAAAATGAAAGTTACTAAATCGGAGACTTAAGCAGGATTTCTCTTAACTCTTAGGCTGTGGTAGAATCTAGTACTCTGTGATTCAGTTAATTAGAATCAACTGTGTATGTCAAGTTATTTTACTAGATAATGTTAAGAATAACTTGTACCCTCTAAAATCTCATAGCATAACACAGATAATAGAAGAAGTTAAATGTAGTTTATGATTAAATTACAGTAGAAATCTATGTATGGCATTATGAGGACTCAAGAAGACATGTTTCATTACCACTTGCTAGGCAAAATGAGTCTGAGAAAGCTTCATGAAGGAAGTACAAATTTTAAAATTCTCATATAGGTGCATATACAAGAAAGTTCACAAAAAAAAAACACAAAAAAACCAAACCCAAAAACCTCTCTTCAGGGGAGCTCGGTGTTATTTATCAGGATCTTTGAGAATTTTGTTTTTTAGATGTTTATCCCAATAATTCCAGTTTTAGAAATTTTATCCTGTGAACATGAATCTTTTGACACATCAAATTATCTTTTCAGCCCATCTGTACACTTTATTCATCACCACCCTAGTCTAAGCTACTAGCATTTTTTTATTAATTTATTTATAGTAGTCTCCTAATCATGGCCTGTTCCAGTTAATTCTACCTCTTCTAATTTGTTTTTTACACTGTAATCAGAGGGATTATTTAGAAATGCAAACTTTGATATAGCACCCTACTACTTTATATGATACTGTATCTTTCCATTGTGTTTAGGAGAGGGAGAAAATTGAAAGTTTTAAATGGTGATATCTGCATGCCTCATGCTCATGTATATTTTATACATACGCAAGGGAATATGGCATAGTTTAAAATCAGGAAATGTGTGTATCATGCTTAAGTGATTTCACCATATTTATTCAGTTTGTATGGTGGGCACTTAATTCACAAAGATGGGCAATAATGAAGACTATAGTATTGAGATTAGAGGGAAATTTATTAACCTGTGATATGCAGCTGCTACAAACCATCTTGGACAAAGTGAAGAGGACTTGAAACACTTGCTGATGAAGATCAGTGACTTCAGTCACTTGTTGATGAAGATCAGTACAGCCTTCAGTGTGGACTACACCTCTGCATAAAAAAAAATAAAAATCTTTACAACTTGACCAATAAGCAACACTGGGATAAACAGAAAAGATTGACGTTGCCAAGAATTTAATTGTATTGGTCTACAACAATATCCATGGAAATGGCAGTCATGAAATAAGAAGACATACTGTTTTGGGAAAATCTGCTATGAAGACCTTTGAAAGCGTGAAAAAGCAGAGATGTCACTTGAACGTGCACCTAGGTAAGGCGTTTTGCTGCTAACCCAAAAGCATTTGGTTCTGATACACTAGATGCTTTGCAGGAGAAAGATGTGAACTCTCCCCTGGTACAATTTATAGCTTCTGAAAACCTGCGGGAGGGTCAGCCATGAGCCATTTTTTATTCCATGACACTTAACAACATACGTTCTGGTATTGTCAAAGCTGGATATAAGCAGGAAAGACTGAAGAAATGATGCCTTTTAACTGTAGTTTTGGTGGAGTATATAGAATATACCGTGGACTGTCAGAAAAGAATTTTTCTTGGAAAAATGCTCTTTAGAAGCCAGGGTGGCAAGATTTTGCCTCACATACTTTGGCTGTCAGAGGAATTCATATAGACTAAGCTGCCAGAACTACCTTAGTCTCATATACTTTGAACATGTTATCAGGAAACCCTAGTCAGCGAAAAAGAGGAAGACCCTCTTAGCTGCAACAATGGGCTGAAACATAACTACTTGTTAAGGATGAGGAAGAACGAGGCAGTTTTTCATTCTGTTGTACATATAGTTATTTTGAGCGGAAATGGATTCCTCAGTGCCTGACAACACAATATATGTCTTAAAAGATGTATGATCTGTCCCTATCTTTCTGTCCAATTATTATTACTTTAGCCATGTTCTAAGCTTGGTTTTTTGTGTTCTAGCCATATTGGCCTTACTTCAGTCTTCTGTTTTTTTCATACTCTTTCCCAACAATGAGACTTTCGTAAAAGTATTGTTTTCTGTCCCAACAATGCTTTTTCTTTACCTAAACTCTTGAGTTATCCTTCCCTATCACTGACCATCAAATTTTCATGAACTTTCAGTACCACTTTTTCTAGTTTTGATTTTATATATCTTGGTGGTTAATATATCCCCCCTATTAGAACATAACCTTCTAAGTGTCTGAAGTATATGAATTTTTTCCTTATTATTACACTTTGCTTTGCATAGTACTTGAAACTTATTTTTTCGCAAGAGTTAATGAAATCATCAGTACAGAAACAGTCCCAAATATTAAAAATTGGAAAATTGTTAGCTGTGAGTCGCAAGCGACTCGAGGGCACATAACAACATAATACAATACCATTTGTTCTTAAAATAATATTTTCAAGGAATATATAAACAACATATATATGTTGAATGTATCAAAGTGTTATGTGGAAAAAATCAATATATGAAATAGTAACTTTTAAACACTGCAGAAACATTGCGTACTAAATTTTAAAGATTTGTTACCTATAGATCTGAAAGTTTCTGATTTTCTACAGAGAACTTGAAAGATTTTACAGTAATGAAAAAAGAACCCAAAAGAACCATGTGTAAAATGAAAGACTTTGTAGCTGTGTTTCAGATATAAGATTCAAAGGTGAACTCCAAAATAAATAACAACCAAAATGCATTATTAATGTTGTAATTATATAGTGCTTGTTTGTACAAATTCAATTTAGAAGTTAAAAAAATGATTTTTATATGAAAGTAAACTAGTAATTTCTGTTTTTGTTTTGGGGGGTTTGTTTTCTTTGTAGGAAAACTGAAAAGTTTTGAAAAGTAGTGTGATTCTGGCACATGACAGTAATAGAATAGAAGGCAAAACTTTAATTGACTCAAACATATATATGACAGCTTAGCATATGACAATGAATGCCAACTTTGTATAGCAGTTAAGGAAAAGAAAATTTAAAAGTAGTGTTACTATAGTTGGTTAATAGTCTAGAAAAAGAAAAACTTAGCTTCCAGATATGTCAAGAATATAAATATAGAAAAAAAAGTTAAGAATAAATTATAATATAGTCCAGAAATGGAGGCCTTTCAAAGTATGAGACAGAACTAAAGCCATGTTACATTGTTTTACAAAAAAAAAAAAAAAAATTTGTAGAAGAAAAATCCTATAGTTAAAAAAGAAACAGACTAGTTAAGCATACGGGGAAACTTCACAAAGGACTAATTTCTTTTGAATATACAGAGAGATACTGTATGGATGGGGGGAGGGGGCAGTGAGCAATGACAATTCATGTGAAGAGATGTGGAATGTTATTTGTAATAACAATACAGAGCTGTTAGGCACTATTTTTCATCCATCAAATTAGCAAAGATTGCTTCTGCAGGATAATTTGGGGAGAAGAGATGGACATTCTGGTACATTGCTGGTAGCATTATGAAGTGTTCATTCTATGTAGAAAGCAATTTGTAAGTCATCCTCAAAATTACAAATTAACATCTATTAAATGAATATCTACAAATTTCATTCTAAGGTACTCCTCTGCCAGTGTGATGGTGTGAGGTTCAAATCCAACAGCTGCTCTTCAGGAGACAGGTGGACAACCTCCTCCCATGCAGTGCCTCTGAAAACCTCATAAGGGTCAGCTGTGGGTCAGTTCTAACATGATGATACATAACAACAATTTCATTCCAGGATTTTAAATTTAGGAAATTTTGCATATATGATAAATGAAAATGTCATGGAATATTTATTACAGTATTGTTTGTCATTAGGTTGATTGGAAATAGTATAAGCATAAATCATTAGAGGAGTGATTAAATTATTCGGTGGAACACTAATGTTTTAAAAAATGAGACAGCACTATGGATACTATTATAGTACTCTAAGTTATACTTAGAGGAAAAAGCCAAATGAAAGACATTTATCTATGAAAATGTGTACATCTGTCTAGCTATATCTGAAGGAATAGATGATAATTTGTTAACCATGATTGCCTCCAATGAAAGGAACTGTGGCCTAGATGATCAGGATGGAAACTAACTTTTTTTAGTATACTGTTTGATAATATTTGGATTTATTTTTCTTACTATATGCATGTAATACCTATTTGAAGTTAATATTTTCAGTTTTACTCTGCTTGGAACAAATAAGCAGGGGAAAATGAAAAAGCATAGTTGTAATTGTAATTATTTTTCAAATGTTTGCTGCAGTAGCGTGTTTACTATTTTTGCTAGTTTATTTCATATCAGAGCATCCAGTTTATATTCTATGCCTCACTGGAGGCTCACTTGCATATTAGGATCTAAATGGTTCCAGTAAGCAGATAGCATGATGAGTAACAATCTGAAGTTACTGTTCCTTCTTGATATTCTAAGTATATTAAAAATAAGGTACATTATTACTCAGAATTTACTTCAGCAGCTAGCCATAGAGTGTGCAGTGTCCCTCATGGAAAAGGGATCCTTGGAGCTGCTCCTGGAGTTCCTAATCCAAGTTCCTAAGGGACGTGCTGTCCCATATAGGGTGTATCCTATTTGTAATGAAAGGACAGAATAGCAGAGAGGGTGTTCCTGGGAGGCCCAGCTTTAGACATGAATTTCTATGTTTACCCGTAAGGGATCCTGCTAGCCATGTGCATCTGATGTGCCATTTTCACTAGCTTACAGGTGACTGCTTAACAGTTCATGCATGCTCCATAAAATGGTTATTTTTAAGTCATTTAAATGCTGTTCTTGATGTGGAAAAATTCAGATTTGAAATTAATTCATATTATCAAACCTTTAGTATTGCACATATCTACTATAATATTTTATATTTTCATTTTTCTGTAATGATATAAAGAAAAATCTTATTGTTTTAACCAAATGTTTAGTTGCCTCTAAATCAACTTTATATTGGCCAGTGTATTGAACAGATATTGGTTACAGTGTGAAAAAAGGCGGGACATCACTGTTCTAATTGAATGCTCTTGTTTTATGGAGAGAAAACTAAAATCTAAATAGGCCGGTCCGGCCAGAGATACCGCCCGCCCCCCACTCGCCAAGTATTCTTTAGTGGACTGGTGTGGGTGAATCTGAAAACTGGTTATCTTGTCTTAGTTGGCTTCATATTGTTCCTTCAGACTTGAAGTAACAAACCTAATTCAGACTTGAATATTTATTGAAGAAATTCATTGATGATAAGGAAAGAAAAAAATGATAATATTGAGGATATTATTGAAAGAGCTGCTCACTCATAGTTTATAAATCTTTGAAGGTCTAATATGTTTGAGTATAGTCTTTTTCTAATAAAAGATTATGATAGAATTAATCTGTGTTGATTGTAGTTAGGTCCTTTGAGGAAAAAAGTCAAAGTGAGATTATGGCAAGAGGAAAAAAAGTCAAAGTGAGATTATGGCAAGAAGATTTTATGATTAATTAAAAAGAAAACTTGATACTAGAAGTTTATATATGTCTTTTTCCTAAAGAAAACAGTAATGTATTAGGTGACCTTTTAGGTCTCTCTATTCCTGTAATTGTTTTATCTTGCTTTAGATTGGATTGGAATTTATTTAGTTAAAAGTAATATTATTGAAAAGTGACAAGGGTTTAAGTAGGCTTCAGACAATGTGGCCATTAGCCCCACATAGTAAAACAAATACTTAGAAACTTACTAAGCAAAATTTGAGGTGTGTTATAAAACATGCCACTTTGGACTCTGCTATTTTGATGCTACAGTGGTACTAAGAGAGCAATAATAGGAGTTAAGGCATAGTTAACTTTTAGTTTCTAGATAAGGGGGAAAACTACCCAGGAATGAGTTTTTTAAGCAATTAAAAATAACTCCTCTGTCAAAATAAATCATCACATGGATGCCTTTTTGAGATCAGAACTAGTTAGACATGAAAGTAAGCCACTGTCAATGACAGTATAGTTAACATTTTTTTCCCTTTGGTCATTCTGTCCAAATTTTCCAGATAATCTATATTTCTTCAATGCATTGTAGATTTTTAAAGATGTCTTTTTTAAGTGAAAAATAATTTTGTTGCTTTGTTAGTATTGACAAATCAGATTGTCTTCTGCAGCATAATGTGAATGTATGCCTAAATAAATTCTGAAGAAAATTAATAGTAACTGAAAATAGAAAATTTAAAATTTAGTTGAGGCTTTTTGTTTTCTTTTTTCCAATTCTCTTTTTAGGTAATAGTTTTGGAAAATACTAAAAATTTGACGGTTTTTTTGGGGGGCACTCATTTCATTTTCTTTGCATTCAGAGAGCATTGACTATATAAACAATTAGAGTGATAAGGAAAATATGTTACTTAACTGCTTGTATAATATATATAAATATACAGATTTTCTATTTTTCCTTCAATTACCAAGGAAGTATAACAAGAACTTTAAAAAATATACTTATTTTCAATATATATATATATAACACTTACACTTCAAAGTGATATATAGATAAAAGCCTTTGTAAGTAAGAGTACATGTTGATATGTAAAAGAATGTAAAGTTAAAACATGCTGGCATACTCCTAGTTTCTCAGAACAAGAAAATGACTAATCTAAATCTCATTTCAGAATAAAAAGCAAGACAAGCTACATAAAAGCAACCTAAAAATTAAACTGTCATCATATTATTTATTTTAAAACTTTGGAATAATATATCTGAGGAAGATTTCTCTCAAAATTGTTTTTCTCAATTTCAAGTAAGTAATTTGTTTTGGTTAATATATTTGGGGACAAGGGGCGTGGGGGCAAGCTTTGGCATTGAAGTTGGTAAATTCTCCTCATCCTTAAAGTAACAGGTCAAAACCATACCTCTTTAAATTTAGCCATTTCTAACTCTTTCCCACATCTGTGAAAAATTATCTCCTTAGTTTTCTGTGCTTGCCCTCTTCCACATTGTTTTACCCTGAATTTTGTGTTTGTAGGAATGATACTACCCTAATGTCCTTCCCTTTCTATCTTCATAGTAGAAATGAGTATGAATACAGATCTGTTTCTCAATCCCTCCTTTGCCTTGTATTGCTCGAAAACCCTGAACAGGTTGTTTCACTCATTTCATTGTCTGTAAAGTCAATTTTTATCATTAGTATGTCACAGTGTTATAATAAAATAAACTGACCAACAAATGTTTGGCAAACATGGTAACTAAATGTTACTTTTTAACTCTTCCCCACATGTACTAAGCATATTCTAAATTTTTAAGTTAAATTTAAATAAAAATGAAATTTTTGTAGCATTTATTTATTCCTCATATTAGGAAAAACTGAAATATCTGCACTTTACACTATATGCTGGTCACTGACTAAATACTGTCTACAAGGCTAGGTAACTGCCTTTAAAAAGTTTGCTATTTCTTGTTAAGTTTGCCATGTAGGCTTGATTGTTTTTAAAATGTTGAAATTATTTTTATATAAGTAAAAGTAGATTAAAAAAAAAACCTCTTGAAATACACATATACCTGCACTCCAGTTCCTGATGAATTGGTTTTGCTTCGTGGCAGTCATATTTCTCAGCGTATGCCAAGAGTTGAACAGTGCTCTGTTGAGGATTTAGTGGCTAGCTTTTTATTTTTTTAAGATCAACAGTCCTTTCTTCTAGGGCACTACTGGATTACTGCATGGATCCCAACCCCTAACCTTTTTTATTGCAGCCAAGCTATAGGGGTAGATACTGTGTATGAATGACAGAGAGGTAGTCAGACCTGATTTTGGCTTGAAAAGGGAAAATGATAAATTCTTGGCTTGAAAAGGATCAATAAGTCATTAATCAAGAAATAACTACAATTTCTCAAAGTTGAATATTAGGTTAATGTTTTGCTGAGTTATTCAGCAGTATATTGTGTACCTAAAACATGAAGATTAAATAAGAGAACTTACAGTAATCTGTTCCATACCTAAAATAGAAGCAACAAAAGCAAATTCTGAGATTTATGTCTCAAAACCTCAAGAATTTCATAGTAGTCATTACGGAGGAGTGATAGTGATTTCTGCCTTTCTTCTCCCTTGAGTAATACTAGTTGTCTCTCAGATTCATGTTCCAGTTTGGACTGAATTATTTTGCTTTATGGATATGTGTTTTAAAATGATAGAAGGCTTTTAATATCAACCTAATAAAATTTTGTAGTTTATTTTCATTAAAAAGTAGTATACAGATAGATTCTCAGTGTGCAATTTAAAAAAAAAAAAAGTGATGAAAATTCTCCTTGACCACCAATCTTATTCTACATAACAGACTTCCATACCTAAAAACCAAATAAAACCCATTATACTCCAGTAAATTCTTAACTGCCCCATGGGTTTCATAAGGCTATAAATCTTTATGCAGGCACATCTTTCTCCTACAGGAAACTGGTAAGTTCAAACAGCCAGCCTTTTGTTGAGAAGCTAAACATTTTAAGTACTGACCCACCGAGTCTCTCTAAGCCTCTCTTAAAAATAAAACCAATAGCCTATGCAGTTTTGTTACTGCTTCTAGCAGAGCTTGTTAATGTGACTGTAGTCAGTCAGTGGATCAGGTGGTTGCTGTTTAGGGTGGTAGGATGGCTTTACTCAAACATCTAGAAATTGTTTCTGGCTTTTGGTTGGGGTAATTAGGGGATAAATGTCTCTCCAGTAGGCTGTTACCAGGTACCGTTGAGTTGGTTTTGACTTCTAACAACCCTTGCAATAGAGTTAGACACTGCCTGGTTCCACGCCATCCTCATTTCTGTGTTAGAGCCTATTGTTTTAGCCAATCAAAACCAATCAGACTACTTGCAGTTGAGTCATTTCTGACTCATGGCAACTCCTTCTTGAGTTTTTGAGACTATAAATCGTAATGGGGGACGGTGGCCCATGTTTTGCCTCAGAGCCTCTTATTTAGCAGCATACCATAATTGGACAGTGTCACCAGAATGCCTTTGAAATTTAATTGGCCAACTAATTTCCTAGATGATCGTAGGGTTTATAGGAGCACCCAGTGAAAGTAAGCCCTACATATTTGTTATTGTCCCATAGCCCAAAATAAGTCACCTGATCAATCCCAGAGTCATTGTGAGGGGGATATGTGCATCATGAGGGTGCCATTGCTGCAGCAATCCACTAGACCACTGTTGCGGACTCATTTCAGGAAATACTTGCCAGTCTGTCAGCTGACTGTCCCATTTTCAAAAAATGTCGTGTTTATGTCAGCAGTTTACTAAACAGTTCAGAAGAATGTAATTCTTTGTTCTTGTTTTCATTATCTTTCAGCATAATTCTTGTTTTCAATATGTTGAGTACCCAGTTATGAAAGCCTGGAAGCAGGAGTGGCATCCACTTCTGAAATGGCTTGCCTCCGGAAACTCTGTAACAGTGCTCAGGCCTTTCGTTCATAGGGTCGTTATGAGTCGTCTGTGACTCGACAACACCTAACAACAACAACCCAGTTTATGACTATGAGCACATTATCCACATTTCTTAAACTTGCCAATTTATCTGTTTCATCTTATGGACAAAATTCTATAGAAGCACTATGTTACAACTGTTTTAAAAAAATGACTTGTCTGTACCAGGTTGAATATAGATCTTGTAGATCTTTTTTATTATCTTAGAGGAGCTTCTTCAGATTAATATGAAGGTTGTTTTGATCTATATTCCTGCCAGCAATATATCAGATTTTCCATGTGCTCTTTTTAAGATAATATTCTCAATTATTTTTTGCTTGCCTGGTAAAAACATGGATTTCATGTATTTGATTATGAATGAGATTATTGTGCTGATGCTTGAAAGTAATTTATATATTTTTTAAATATACTATATGTTTATGTTTTCTGTATTCTCTGTTAGAAATCCTTTACTTATGGAGTCCAAGGAGCTCTTCATATATTAGGAAATCATTCTTTCCTCTCTGTGTAATGAGCTTTTGCTTACACCATGGATGATATCCTTGATTTCATCTCATAGCATGTCTGATCTTCAATCATTAGTGTTTAATGCATCAAATCTGTTCTTGGGATGGATTTTAAATTCAGCTGGGATAGACTCAAAGTTGTGATTTAGTTCTTGTGGACTTGTTTTCATTTTCTTCAGTTTCATTTTGAACTTACACATGAATAATTGATTGCTCCACAGTCGTTCACAGGCCTTGGCTTAACTGCTGACAGTGAGCTCTGTATCAACTCTTTGCACAGATACAGTCCTCTGATTTCTTTATATTTCATCAGGTGATGTCTTTATGTATAGTTGCCTTATAAAAAAGAAAGATATTTGCAATAAAGAAATAATTATATAAAATTCCATCATTTAGTCACCATCCTGATTTTGTCACCAAAGCCATATTTCCAATTTCCAGTCCTTCTTCCTTGTTTCCAGCTTTTTCATTCCTGTTGCCAATTATTAATGTGTATTAATTGCATGTTCAACCAACTTCACATTGCAAAATTTGGTAGAAATTATAAATTTATTCTTCTTTGGCTCTAGTGGTTGGTGTATATATTTGAATAATAGTTGAGACTAATGAGTGATAGCTGCAAACATCTATTAATTGAAATTTCATGGAAAGTAGAAAGTATGAATCTAGAAAAATTGGAATTGTAAAAAAAATGAAATAGAAGGCATAAAGATCTATATCCTAGGCTGAGATAGACTGGCATTAGCCATTCAAATGAGACAATTATATGATCTGTTATGCTGGGAATGGCAAGTTAAAGATGAATGGTGACATATTCATAGTCAAAAGGAACATTGCAGAATCTATTCTGAAATACACTACTGTGAGTAATAGTATAATATCCATGTACATATAAGGAAGACATGTTAATACAACTAATTTAATGTATGCATATTAGATAGATTTAAATATTAGAAATAGGAATGGGAAGAAATTCTGATTTTACCACATCTTGTATAAAAGATTCTTAAAATTCTGTGACCATAGCTTCAGAAAAATTTAACCTTTGGGTTTTTCCCCTTCTTCTTTCTTTTATAAAACCGTGGTTTGAACTGTCAAACTACAGGAGAAGTAGGATGATGATACTGTGAAGGACTATTGCTAGGTTACCTAACTCTGTAGAACATGTTAAAAAGACTTTGTATCACTTAGAATACATTATTAAAATATTTTAAGCTTTGTCAAAGTGTTTGTATGTATGTATATACTTAATTTATATATTAGTAGTTACGGAGCTCTAGTGGCCACTTTGGATTCACCAGATCTTCTGTTGGAGAGGGAAGATGGGCAGTCTCTTTCTGTGTGATTTCACAGCTTCTGAAAACCCATTGGAGGGTCAGCTGTCAGTCGATTCTGACTTGACAGCACATAGTATAGTAGTAGTGCTTCAAGCAGCATCATGTTTTTTAGGCAGTCCTTTGCTTATTTTGCAAATAACACAACACAGCATGTTGTGTTGGTTACCAAATAGTTGACAGTTTAAATCCATGCACCTGTTGCTCTGCAGAGAATGATAAGCAATCTCCCCATTAAGATTTACAGCCTCTGAAAAGCAATAGGTCACTATGAGTTAGAAGGCAGTGTGTGTATGTGCTAGCTACCTAATTAAGGGATTTCTTGGTGGCACAAATGGTTTAGCACTTTAGCACTAGCAAAACGGTTGGCAATCACATCTATCGAGACACCTTGGAGGAAAGGCCTTCCAGTATGCTTTTGAAAGGTCCCAGCTGGGAAAACCCTTGGTTTTACGTAGTCATCCATGTAGATTGATTACAGTGGCTAACCACTGTAAGCCATTCAAATTCACCAAGTGTTCCTTGGAACAAAATTGAAGTAGTCTGTTCCTATAGAGATTTATAGCCTAAGTAAGAAAACCTATGGGACAGTTCTACCATGTCCATGAGTCACTGAGTCAGAATTAATTCGTCCAGGAATAGGGGTATGTGTGTGTGTGTGTGTGTGTTTAAAAACAGTTGGCCACATAAAAGAAGCAAAGTATACGTAGCCTTTGAAAAAGTAATAATGCTACTCATTTCTTAGGTAACACCCTGGATTTCTAATAAGATTTGGCACACATCAGAGGCATATGTGGCCTCTTGTGAATCATCTGTCATGAAATAACATAATTTCTTCCCTTAGCTTTTTTATGAAATCACTTCTTGATAAAAGAAAAATAGAAAACTACAAGACAAGATTTTGTGTCATACTTGAAATGTTTAATATATTTTGCAAAATTTTACTTGCCAAATACTTTTTCTTCTTTTCTATTTTATTGTGGCTTGAGTAAACCACAGTACAGAACAAATTAGTTTTCAAACTCTTTTTTCATGTGTAATTTTACCCAACAACACTGAAAAAAAACCAAAGGGCTTAAAACAAGTAGGAAACTATAAGTGATTTTATAGTGAGGTATAGTTGAAAACTTGTTTGTACTATGTTTTATATAGCTTTTAATTTTTTCAGTGTTACTAAGGTGTTCTTTATGGTCTTTTATGCCCTTAATATTTTCATAAATATTTCATTGACAATCAAAAGAGGTTTTTAATTTATATGGTACCATACTGTCAGTATATTTTTTAAATTCTTTATGCTAAAATTATAGCCACTGCTAAGATTATGATAGAGAGCTCTGGTGGCCTAGTGATGAGAAACTGCACTGCAGTTCCACAGGCACAAGTTATGAATTCACCAACTGCTCTGCGGGAGAAGGATAGGCACTCCCCTGTGCTATTCATTTGCCTCTGAAAACTCATGGGAAGGTCAGCGATTGGTCATTTTAACTCAGTTATACACAGCAACAACAAACAAGATTATGACACAGATCATAATCAATATATACAGTCAATATAGTAGTTTCTAGTCTCAAAATATTTAATATTGAATTGGTAGAACATATTATAATAGGTTACATCTTAAAGTCAGTATGACATTTATTATCTTGTTTTGACCCTATAAATTTTTTTTAAAAATCTGCCCTCACTTCTGGTTTGTTCTTCATTGATATCTTTTATCTGTAATTATATTCACTTTTGTATATCTTGATGTATAATTGGTGCATAAAGCTTCATTATGCCTCTTAGAGCAATGCCTTTCAAACTATCTATGGTGAACAATTGCCTTTTATTTTTTTCTGACACTTTAAAATACATTAAAAGTGAATTGATAAAAAAATGGAATTAAGAAAGAAAAATCTATGAGCAAAATTCAAGCTCCCAATTTTCACTATGTTTAACATATTTTAAATTTCCCTGTCACATTGCTGTAAGAGTTAATATATGCTTGTTCTCAAGCCTTAAACTTATTCATTGCAAATCTATAACAAATACCCAATTCATATCCTGCATTTTGAAGAGCATTGCTAATTATAACTTTTTATCAATCTATGGATTAATGCTTTTCTTTTTGAATTACATGTCCCATGTTATACTGATACTCTTTTTAACCTGAATGTTTCCATGATACATCACCAGCTATAACTATTTTTAATAAAAATTTTTTATTTTAATCTTTTTCCCCCAAGTCTTTAACCTCATCTTGACAATCTCTTCACTAAGGGACCTTTAAGACAGAAAAGTTGGTTCTAATTGTTTCATTTTTAGTCCTGTAATTTTACTTTTTCCTTTAATTTTCCGCTTTTGCAGCATAGACTTCCATGTTTTAACTTTTAAAAAATGTAGCTGCAGAAATAACTTTTTAAAAAAACATATACACAGAAGTCTAGTTGTAAAAATAAAATTCTTGAGGTAAACAAAAATGTGGATTTTTTTTTTAATAACAAAGGCAGTTCCTGGTTATAAACATCTGATTTATAATGCATTCTCATAAAACTTGTTCAATTAAAAATTCAAGGTATATACAGTAGTTTATCAGTTAAGCAGGTACTACTTTGTGATGCACATCAAATCATTATTATTATTATTATTATTTGTTTTTGAAGGTGTTTCTGAGTATCTGGAAGTGTTTAATGTTTTGCATAGAAGAGTTAGTAGTTGTTATATACTAAGACATTTGACTGACAATAGGTCTAAACTATACTAGAATAAAAACATTTCCTTGATGTACAGATTCAGACGCCTTTGATTTTGGGAGGGTGCTATTACAGAACTGTGTTCTACTCCTATCAGCAATCTGTGTTTCTTGTGTTCTGTACTTTCAGCAATATTTAGAATTGCCGAGCTTCCTAAGTTATGAATTAATTCTTAGAAGGAGAAAATGATATTTAATTGTGGGTTTATGCGTTTTTCTTTCCCTAATGAGGTTGAATTTTTTACATATACTTATTCTCTATTTGTTCTATCATATGCTAAGAGAGGAATGTTAAAGTCCCCAACTGTAGTTATAGATTCGTTGATTTGCTTTTCAGTCATACCAGTTTTACTACTGTTAGGTCATCTTAGTGATTTGGCCTGTGAAATCTTCCTTTTCTGATATTAATAGAGTCATTCTCATTTTTAAGATCAGTATTTGTGTAGTTTTTCAAGTCAAGGTCTGAGATTTTTCTTTATATGTCACCCTGTGCGGAAAAGATGTGGTAATCTACTTCCTTAAAGATTTCCAACCTTGAGGCCATTCTACTCTTGCCTAGTAGGGTTGCTGCAATTCAGAATTGACTGAGTGGCAGTTAGTTTTGGATGTTCTGGGAAGAGAGTTACAGTGATGCACTGAAAAGTTGCTTCAGAGAGAGCTGCCTAGACAGAGACTCATGCAGAATTGTCTTCCAATATATCTATCCTCTTTTTATATTTTTACTTTCAGGCCACTTGTGTCTTTATATTTAACATGGATTTCTTAATAGTGTATGGTTGAAGCTTACTTGGTTATCCTATCTGATCATCTTTAAGTTTTAATTTAGCTTGTTCACAATTCATGTAATTAACTGTGTTGTTGAATTAGAATTTACAGTCTTGTTTTTTGTTTGTTTTTCTGTTCTTTGCTTATTCATGCTTTTCAGCCTTCTTTTTGATTACCTAGATACTTCTTAATATATTTTCTGTCCATAATTTGCTGTTTTGTATATATTTATTTTTTTTAAATGTTTCAGTTGTTGCTTAGAATTTGCAGTTAACATTTGTAATTATAGTCTTCCATCATTACTGCAGTATCATCTATAGTAGAAGGACCTTATAACATTTTACTCTCAATTCTTCCTCTTCTTTCCTAGATTTTTGCTGTCATTTAACTGTTATTTATGTTACCGACAAAATACATTAACACTGTTTTTGCCTTTTATGGTTATCTTTTAGAACAATTACAGATGAGAAGCAATGAAATTTTATTTCTACTTTTCCATGTCTGATGTTAATTTTTTTTGTACGTCTAAGTTAATGTTAATTCCCTTGATTTTTGTTTTTCTAGAAAAAGTTCTTTTTTCATTTTTGCACTATTTTTGTTGACCATTGAATTCTAGATTGCTTTCTGACCCATACCCTCCCTCTCTTTCCATAACACTTAAAAGATGTCACTTTGACTTGAATCCTCTTTGATCCTCTTTTAGGTGGTGAGAAGCTGTCCTGAAGATTTTCTGTTTATCTTTGTGTTTATGTTTTTCTTCATCATTGAATGTGATGTTTCCATTTACATATACATGTGTGCCTGTGGATGTGTACTTGCACTCTTGAGAATTTTCATTTTGTGGTTAAATGTCTTTAATATGGAAAATTCCAAGCATTATACCTTTATTTATTTCTTTTGGCTCATTATTTCTCTTTCTTGCTGTGAACTTAACCATAATATTCCCATCTTTTTATTCTGGCATAATATTTATCTTTCAGGGACATTACCTTGATGGTAATGGGTATTGTTACTATTTCTAAAGCATTGCTATTTCAAGATATAAAGCTATATTGTAGGGACATTTTGGCATATAATACGATATTTCAGATTATTAATAAAAAATAAATTTTCAATAAAACTAAAACCGGTCTCTGTAGATTTGGAGATCATGAGGCTTTGTGTAGAGCTGTAGTTCTAAACGTAGAATGTAGTAAGGATTCTAATGAGTTAAATAACTAATCTATAATTTTCTTATAGATAAAATATTTTCCTTAATTTTTATGTTAATTACCAGAAATTAATTGGATTTCCTCCCACCAATAAACCCAAGTGAAATCTATTGAGGAATAGAGATGATCCAGACTAGGCAAATATCCAGTAGAATAGAGTGAAATATCTGCTCCACTTGCACCACAAAATAACATATTAATTTAGGATATATATTTATGTTTTTAATCAGTAACTAAAGGTTTCAGAATTCACAATTCAGTTGAATTACAGGTAATATATCTAGTAACAGGTCCAGAAATATAAGTAGGACTATATGACTTGTCAGAGGTGTGTGCTATTCAGTTTATTAGGGTGCCTCCAGGATTGAAGGCAAAACCATTCTTTTTGTCAGTTATTCTTCCTCAGTCATATTTGTTTCTAAAGGTCCATTGTAAAGATTTAGATAACACTGTCTCTCAAGACTCTTCAGGCACACACTATTTTATCTTGTACTTATTAAAGACTCTTTGGTAATGGATCAGCTATCTGAACAGGCCAGGCCTCATGAAAGGAATGTTGTCCCTGAGGTATATGACTCAAGTCAGGACCAAATTTAAAGGGACTACCTTGGTAAGGAAGTAAAAATCCATAATTAATTCCAGACTTAACATCAGAACTTCAAAATGGAATTAAAGGTCTTCTGTTCTTAGTTCTTTTTCACTATGGAAGGGTCAAAACTTGGTTTGAAAGTAGTCCAAGAATTCTTCCATCAGGAGAGTAGTTTGCTAAGAGAATATTTATATCCTTAATTTTTCGAAAACAAAAATATTTATATCATTATAGTAGTGATACATAGAATAATATTTTATATCCAAAATATAAAGGAACTATAGTTGTGTAGTATATGTGTATCATTTCAAAATGTGGAAAAATATAAGATCAGGTGTTTTGAAATATTAGAAGTTGTGAGACTTATTTAGGGGTTTTTTGTTTAACTAAATGATCATTGAACAAAATATATTAGGAAAAGGTGTAAGTAATGCACACTTCTATGTATACCAGTTGAAGTTGATACATGTCGAATTTATTAAATTACGAATCTGGGTATGTCTGATTGAACTGTTTGAAAGTTTAATCCTAAGGAAGACCTTTACATGTGAAATTTAAAATGCAACATTGAGTAATGGGTATTCATAACTGAAAAAAGTTGTTTGGGAAAACTGTTTCACTGTGTTTTCATGTGATCTTAACCTTCCCTGACAGAATACTTTCTTAGGATGTCTAGTCTTACACAGAAAATAAAATGTTTTATTTAGTTCATGTTTTAGTAGTTGGCAGGTTTTGAAATATTTTCAAAATGACCACATAAAAAGATAAGCCAACTCTATGTTGTATTTACATGTTTTGACAGAAAATGCCGGTATGTGTAGATTTTTTTTTTAATTGAAGTAATTCTGATCTTAGCAGTTTCTTGTTTGTTGTGTTAAATTCTCACTGCAGCCTTAGCACATACTTGAGAACAGAGAGTCAGGCTTCTTTTGAAAATCTTAAGTTTTCCTGGCTCTCTTTATAGTTGTAGAACCAGGTGTTCTTTTTTTTCTGATAGAAAAGATGACTTTGTAAATTACTTAAATACTTTTGGAGACCTATTCCATCATGCATGTGGCTAGCACACACACTGACATATAGAAAAGTGAAAATGTAGAATGTTCTTTTATTTTTTTCCCAGTAATAATTTTTTGCTATATTACATGTAGGACTTTTCTATTTAAGAAAATACATTACTTTTCGGTATATAATCTTAAATAGTTGATTATCTCTTACATGTGAATTATGATTTTTCATATCCTTTCTGTTTTCACTTGCATTGTTACCAATTTAATGAAGGCTTTTTTTTTCTCCAACTTTTGCTTGAACTGTCATTATAGGCTCTTTTCTTACCTTTAACTCCATCTTTTGTAAAATCAGTTTTTATTGAAGTGTAGTAATTTTTCTGCTGTTGAATCTGAATTGACTCATGACTGATCCTCCAGCTGGTTATCAGAGGCTGTAAATCACACAAGAGGAGAGTGTACATCTTTGTCCCACAGAATTGCATACCTTTGGGTTGGCAGCACAATGTCTTAGCCCACTAGTCTTTTAAATTAAGTCCAGTTTATAATTAAAAATTTCGTGATTCTTAATCTTGGTGGCCTAAGAAATCCTAGGTAACTTAAAGTATTTTTTAAAATCAGTAGTGGAAGGGGAGCCCTGGTGGCCTAGTGGCAAGAAGCTGTACTGCAATCCCAGAGGTACAGGATTCAAATCCACCAGATGCTCTGTCGGAGAAGGAGGGACAGTTTCCTCCTGTACCAGTCAGATCTGATTTGACGGTACATGCACAAAAAATAATAATAAAAATAATTTAAAAAATCATTAATGGAAGTTCTGTGTGAATCAGACCTGAGGGAATTATAAATGAATAAAATACCCTTCTGTTAAGGAATTTATAATCTAGAAGTTGGAGGGATGTTTTTGCCTCACTTCTGAGGCAATAACCTTATGATTGATTCTTTTTATCTGCTATCCTGTGAATTGTAAGGTTTGTTTTAGCTTCCCCACCCCCATTTCCTGATGAAACACCTTTATTCCTGCACTGCATTTGAGGCAGAGTTCCTTCTCCTTTTAGTTGATTATTCTCTCACTTTGGGTAAATTCCTTACAAGCAGGTGCTGATCATTACTCAGTGATGACTTGGGGGGGAGCCATCCATAGAGATGTGGCATTCTTTGCCAAACTCTTTCCTTGGCATTATGCCAGGCAGATTCTAGCCAGCTTGGCTTCCCAACTCAGTTTCCTCAATTAGGGGAAATTTGTGCCTCTACCATGGCCCCTTCTCTGTGCTACTTGGAAATTTTTCTAAACAATAGCTAGTGGAGGGAGGTGATTTCATTTGTTTTCTTTCTCTGAGGAGTTCTTCTGTTTTACACTCACCTATTGAAATTTTTTTTTTTTCAGAATTTTTATTTGTTTTAGGTGGTACCATAAACCTATTACCCTGCTTGATGAAAAGTCCCTTTGTACTCTCTTTTTACTCAAGCATAAACTTCCAAAATGTTTCATAATCCATTTATTAGCCAGGAGTCATTTGATTGTAAAGAACAGAAGCTGTTCAGTGAAGCTGTAAGAAAAAGTGGTGATCGTGTATTTTTACAATACAGAAAAATCTTGAGATTTTCATTACCAGGGACCAACAGGTTTGTACATAGGGTTGCTATGAGTCACAGGCGACTCACAGGTCGCACTTGTCTTCCATTCTTTTCACTGCACACCAGTTTTACTTTACCAGGTTCTTCCCACTTTGACTCTGACTTGCTTGAGTCTTTTCCTAATGAAAACGGAGGAACAAGAAAATGAATACTAATCTTGGGTAATCAGAGTTTAATACTTAAATGACCATAAACTGTTTCATGTTTGATATACAATTAAAAGAAACATTTATACATAACTATTTTGTATGATAGGTACATAGGGTTTTCAGAGGCCTGCTATTTCAGAAGTGGATGGCCAATCCTTCTTCCTAGTCTGTCTTAATGTGAATGTTCAGATTTAGAGAAGTATCAGACAGACTAGCAAGTTAAAGGTATATCCCTTATTGTGGAGTTAAAAATTAGTGTTAGTGTTGTCCCTACCTTTGGCACACGTGTCTTTACCCACTTATTTCCCTGCTTCACCATCCACCAGGATACCCATCCACTCCTACCCACTCCCTTCACATCGATTTCCCATTGACCAGCCCTTGATCTAATAGCTTATATATGAAGCTTCCTCGGGTTCTGTGATTCCAAACACATCAACTTTTCTTAGTTCCTTCTCTTGGGACCAATGTCTCTGATGTTCAGTCGTAATGTTTCCTGAGCAAAGGTGATGCATCCAGAAGAACTGGTGTGTAGATAGGCTTTTTCTTGCCTGCGGCCCTCGGGCTGAAACGAATGCCACGCGGTTTGGCGTCTTCAGTGTTACCTGGGAAGATGGGCGGGGAGTGTGATGGGCCCTTTTAGATGCCCAGCTTTCTGCCAGCGAGGCTCCTTCCACCCTGTCTGCCCCAGTAGCCAGGAAATGAAAAGGCTCATTGCCTTGGGAAAGTCTGCTGTTAGGGACCTCTCCAAAGTACTGAAGAGCAATGGTGTCTCTCTGGAGACTAAGGTGCATTTGATACAGGCCATGGTCTTCGCAGTCACTTGTTACGCATCAGAGAGTTGGACAATGACCAAAGAGGATAGAAGGAGAATTGATGCCTTTGAGCTGTGGTGCTGGAGAAGAGTATTGAGAGTACCATGGACTGCTAGGAAAACAAACAGATTTGTCCTGGAAAGGGTTAAACCGGGTGGCTCCTTGGAGGCAAGGATTCTGGGCTCCATCTAACATACTTTGGACATGTTGTGAGGAGAAACTGGTCCTTGGAGAAGGACATCATGCTTGGGAGGGTGCAGGGACAGCGCAGGAGGGGAAGGCCCTTTCTGAGGTGGATTGATTCAGTGACTGGGATAATCAGGATGGGAGTGTCAGAGACAGTGTGATTGGCACAGGACAGAGCAGAGTTTAGGGCTGTCGTACATAGGGTTGCTATGAGTCGCAAGCGACTTGATGACACATAACAACATTTTGTATGAGAAATGCCAATCTATAAATTCTCACGAGGAGATTAGAATTTCAAATAATATTCCATAAACACATGATTTTTACTGTGATAGCTCAACTTGGACTTTAAAAAAAATCATCCGTTTTTTTCTCTTATCTTTCTCAACACCTATTTTAATAAATGTTTATTATATATTTAATGATTTGGGGGTTTTTTACTTCCCTCTGCCATCCCTCACAACCATATTAGAATGATTCTGTGTATAAACCTTTCTTTAACTTTTGGTAGTAGTGCTTTATACAGTATTTGTCCTTTAGTGACTGACTTACTTCATTCAGCATAATGTCTTCTTGATTCACCCTTGTTACGCAGTATTAATGAATTTTTCGTTGTTTTTCAGTGTTGCATAGTACTGTATTGTGTAAATAAACTATAATTTCTTTTGTTGGCACTTAGGTTATTTCTCTCTCTTTGCTGTTGTGTCTTAATGTTGCAATAAACATGGATGTGCCCATTCCTTACCATTAAGCCAACAACAACAAGCTACCAAAGTAGTTCCTCCAATTTTGTAGCTGTCCTTAAAATAAAGCAGACAGCTACAGATTTGAATAAAGTTATTCATCCTTCACATCTACTGCTATAAATGGAAATAGATCTATTACTCGTTTTTTAAATAATCCTATCTCTTTAAAATATCATAACTGTTAATCTCAGTATATCTGTATCACTGCATCTGAATTCAGGTTATGGATGAGATCTCTTCATAACTATATCTTTAAGAATTTGTAAGCAATTCAGAACAGGTAAATAATAATTCATGGGGCCTTATTCTTCCAATGGCTTCAGTACAGCTTCTACTTTCTCTGTCATTACCATTGGCTCCTGTTCATATGATATTTCCTGAAATTTTTCACTGTCACTTCTTTTTTGGTACAGTGATTCTGTGTATTCCCTCCATCTTCTGTTGAAGCCTTCTAGGTCATTCACTATATTGCACACAGCTTTTTGAGGCTTAAATTTGTTTTTCAGTTCTCTCAGCTAGAGAAATGCAGAGTTAATTCTTCCCTTTTTATTCTCCAATTGCAGCTCTCTGTACATTCCGTTATAATACTTTGCTTTGTCCTCCTAAACTGCCCTTTGAAATCTTCTCTTCAGCTCTCTTACTTTGGCATGTTTTCCCTTTGTTTTAGCTTCTGGGTGCTGGTGCTCCAGTGCAATTTTTAGAGTCTCTGCTGACATCCATTTTGATTTTTTTTCTTTCTCCTCTCTTTGTAATGACCTTTTGCTTTCTTCATGTGTGATATCCTTGGTATCATTTTATAACTCATACTGTCTTCTATCACTGGACCTCTCTAAATTATTGAGGAGTAATGATGTCATTTTGAGGACTATGGCATGTTTGATTAGGACCATGGTCTTTCACATCACTTCCTGTGCATCCGAGATCTGGAAAGTGAATAATGATGACAGAAGAATAGTTGACGCCTTTGAGCTGTATAGTATTGGAGAAAAACACTGAACATCTCGTGGATGGCTAAAAGAACAAATATGTCTTGGAGAGGGTGCAGCCTGGAGCGCTTTTTGAAAGCAAGAGTGATGCGGTTTCACCTCATGTACTTTGGGCATGATACTTGAAGGGGCTCTTCCTTGGAGAGGGACATGAAGCTGGAAAGGTGGAGGGTTGGTGAAGGAGAGGAAGACTCTTGAGTAGTTGGATCAACACGGTGACTTCCGCAATGAACTCTAGTGTATCAGGAAGTGTGAGAATGGCACAGGATGGTACAGGGTTCAGCTATTTTGTTCATAGGGTCACTATGAGTCATACTCAACTTGGTGGCACCTAACAATAACAACAATGTATAATAATTCCTATTTAACCTTAACATTAGTCAAAAAAAGGCTAGAAACATTTTATTTTTTTTTTTATTTAAGACTGTGCACCAAATGAAGGCAATTATGAAGAATTTGTTGAAGGAAGTGATTCAGTTGTTTCATAATGAGGTTGAATATGCATAACATCAAAATGTAAAAGTTGTGAGTGAGACATATAAACCCAGATCCTAGTGCCTGTAATATAATTTCACCTGTACATGTTTACAGAAGATATGCACCAGACACTGTTCAAGAACTAGAACGACAAAGGAATTTCAACTCTAGAAAAGGAATCAATCACCAAACTACAACTCATGAGATAAATATATTCACCCTGACATTTATTTTTTTAAATAATTTTTTTAGAACACAGCCACTTCCAGAGGTTTCTATATTATCTCTCAAAGCAGACGAATAGTTGGAACAGAGACTCTATAATGGTCCGCAAAGCCTAAAATTTTATTATTTGTCCTTTTACAAGAAAAGTTTGTAGGCCTCTGACGTAGAGTTAATATATTTTATTTTGTTTGTGAAAACTCAGTTATAGAAGCAGCCCAGATTTGGTGGCTCTTAATTCAGCTTTTTTTCTTAAAAAGCTGCTTTTATATTTTTATATTACATTTTCCTTTACCCAGCATACCTCTTTATTATTCATTCTCCCTCTTCCTCTCCATCCCTATTAACCTCCCAAGGTTGATTGAATCTTGTGCGTAAACCTTTCTTTAGCTTTTTAAAATTTAATTTAAAAGCCTTACACAATAATTCAGGAAGCTCTTGTGGCATAAAGGTAAGAAATAGCACTGCAATCCCAAAAGAACACAGTTCGAATCTACCAGCTGCTCCATGGGAGAAGGATTGGCAATCTCCTGTGTGATTTACTGCCTCTGAAAACCCGCTGGAGGGAATTTCTGACTTGACAGGACACGTCAGCAACAATACCAAAATTGAGGGAGCTCTGGTGAAGCCAGGCTGTTCCTTGGAGGCAAAGATTCTGAAGCTTTGTCTGACATACTTTGGGCATGTTGCAAGGGGGAACGGTCCTTGGAGAGGGACGTCATGCTTGGAAGGGTGTAGGGACAGAGAGAAAGAGGGAGACAATTGTTGAGATGGATTGAAAACAGTGACTGGGGTAATGAGAGGGTAAGAGTGTCAGAGAAGAGTTGTTAAGATAGAGAGTGGTTTCAGGGCTGTTGTACATATGGTCGCTATGAGTCGCAAGTGACTCGACAACACAAAACAACAACTGGTGGCATAGTCCTTAGTGCTGCTAACCTAAAGGTAGCCAATTTGAGTCTACCAGTGACTGCTTCAAGGAAGAAAGATTAGCAGTCCCCTCTTGTGCAATTTTATAGCTTTCAAAGTCCAATGGAGGGTCAGTTTTGAGTCAGTTCCAAGTTAATGGCAATGAAAGATACCACAATTTTGTGACTGATGTGCATTGCCCAGCATAATTTGTTCTAGGTTCATCCATGTTGTGCAGTAGCTCACACATTTTTAAATCTTTTTTGGTGGTGTGTAATATTCCATTGTGTGAATGTCCATTTTTTCTAATTTTAAAAGGTCTTCCTTGGTTTGCCTTCCAAATGACCTTACAGGGTTGATTTAATGTTGCGTGTAAACCTCCCCTTAGATTGTTATATTAGGGACCTTATACCAATTCGAAGGAGTACTGGTCAGTTTTGAGTCAGTTCCAAGTTCCTAGTGGCAAGCTGCACTGCAGTACTGAAGGCATGAGGTTCAAGGCCACAAGCTGCTCTGCTGAAGTAGGAAGGGTGGGCAATTTCCTCTCATGTGATTGACTGCCTCTGAGAACCCACCAGAGGGTCAGCTATGAGTTGGTTCCAACTCAATGCTACTCAAACAACACCACAACATAACCATAATTCAGGGAGCTCTGGGGGCCTACTAGAAGAAACTATGCTGTGATCTCAAAGGCATGTGGTTTGAATCCATCAGCTGCTCCTCAGAATGAGAGACAGTGTCCTGCGTGGTCTACTGTCTCTGAATACCCGCTAGAGGGTCAGCTGTGGGTCGGTTCTAACTTGATGGTACAAAGCAGTAACAGCCTTGTTTTTGCAATGTCAGGACTTTTAATTTCAGGCTTTGACCAAAGTTAGTAGCTAGAACAACATTAAATAACTCTCCCAGAATGCTAACTAACATAGATTAGAAATTTCCATCTCTCATTGAGACCTGAGTATTGTTTTGTCTCTTAATCTGTTTCTAGTTCATGTTAGTGAACTCACTTCTTGTTCTGTAATGTTTCTTGAATAGCAAACATTTAAAAGTTGTATTAGAAATATCTTTCATGAAGACATCTGAGTTTACTAGTCATTCAGAACACATGGAATATGGTCTTTGCTAACAGGCTAAAGGCCAGGTGTTGCAACCATCCACATTAAAAGCCTTTTTCAAACCATCAAGTTTTTTTATAATTTAATTATAAACAGATTCCTCTCCCTACCCCACAATATTTTTTTTTTAAATTTACATCTTGGAGATAGTGCAAGTAGTTTCATACTAACTCTTCAAAATCTAAAAATTAAGCATAGACGCTCCTAAGATGCCATTTAAATCTAATGAATGTTCTTTGAGGTTACTATTCAGTATATTGTGTGTACCATGGAGTTGGAACTGACCCATAGTTGACCCTTCAGTTGATTTTTCAGAGGCATGGAGTGATTGCCCATCTTTCTCTTGTCAAGCACCTGATGGATTTGAATCTCATGTTTGCATTGGCAGCATTATTATAAACCAACAACAAGCCACCTTAGTAGTTACTCCACTTTCGTGTTTGGCGTTAGTTAATGTAAAGTAGACTTATACAGATTTGCATAAAGTTATTCATCCTTCACATCTCCACTACCATAAATAGGTTTATTACTTTTTAAATAATCCTCTTTAAAGTATCATAACTATTAATCTCATTATCAGATGTTAGATTCTACTCCTAGTCCTCAGAAACCACCATTGAAGGGAACTAAGAAAAAAATAGTTGTTGTAATTTTGGAATTTTCTACATGAAAGGTTTGCCTTTGATGTTCTTAATTTTCAGAAGCATTGCTGTCATAGTGTCCCCTCCAAGAATTTCCCCCAAAAAATTTCCATTTAGATGATAAATATGTCATCAATCTGTTTATAATTATATTGCCCATTGAACAACAGAATCTACTTAACCTTAGCATTTATTCTGAGTCTTGTAACTTTCAGAAGAGTTGGATTACTCGCTGTAAGTCAGCAGGTATTAAAGTGAATCCTGACTCAGTTTCATTTTGATAGTAGGACTTTATGGGTTTTTTTAATCTCAGACTCAAAATAATTTGATTCTCTACTGCCAAAAATGAATTTTTTGAATGGTTTAGGAATTTCCTCAGTCTCTCATCTTTTGTAGACGTATTCCCCCCTTTCTCTTTACCATTAACTGTGTTTTTCAGTATCACTCATATATTTGAATTTTCCTGAGTATATTTGTATACTTTGCTTACAGTATTTTCTTTTTTCCCCTCCTCATTCTCCTTTTCTTGTCTCTGCCTGTTAAATTCCACCTACCCGTCATTTAACACACACTCGCTCTTATTGCCCTCAAGTCAGAACCTACTCATAGTTGACCTTACAGTGGATTTTTTTGCCTGTAAATTGCACAGGAGGAGACTGCCCATCTTTCTCATAAGACACAGCAAAGTGGATTCATGTTGCTTGCCTTTGCATTCAGAGTACAATTCTAGGCTACCAGAGCTTCCTAAATTAAAGTTTAGGGCAAATTATCACTTCCATGAAGTGATTCTTAGCACATCCCCATACTATCACAAATTTCCTCATAAAACAGACAGTACTCTGTAATAAGTACCAGAGAAAGAGAAAGAACAATTACTGGGACCTCTGAGTTGTTTAGGGAACTCTGGTTGTTTAGTGGTAAGGTGCTGCCATCCCAAAGGCATGTAGTTCAAATCTGTCAACTACTCTGAGAAGAAAGATGGACAGTCAGTCTCCTCTCATGTGTTTTCTAGTCTCTGAAAACCCAGTAGAGGGTCAGCTATGAGTCAGTTCCAACTCAAAGGTACATAACAGCTAACATGAGTTTAGTAACAGAACTTGCTTAGGTCTGCAAAATAGTCACATCTAGCTATAGTGGATCTAGATCTGTTTGAACACCACAGACATTCAGTAGACACCCCAGGAAGGTCATATCTAAAACTACCTTAACAAAACTTAAAAATTAGACTAGGGGGAAAATTTCCATTTATTCAAATAATTTAATTACCTAATGGAGCTGGTAGGGAATACCAGAGCAATATCTATCTGTGTTTCATTGATTATGAAAAGGCATTTGACTGTGTGGATCATAACAAACTGTGGCTGACTCTGAATGGGAATCCCAGAACACTTGATTGTGCTAATGCAAAAACTATACTTGGACCAGGAGGCAGTTGTCTGAACAGAGCAAGGAAAAACTGCATGGTTCAAAATTGGGAAGGGTGTTTGCCAGGGATGTGTCCTATCTCCATACCTTTTCAACCTGTATGCACAACAGATTATCCAGGAGGCTGTGCTCTATGAGGAGAAGTGTGGCATCAGGATTGGTGGAAGATCATAAAAAATCTGCATTATACAGATGATACAACTTGCTTGCTGAAACTGAGGAAGACATGAAGTGCTTGCTGCAGAGGGTCAAGGACTGCAGCTTTCAATATGGATTGAGGCTCAATGTTAAGAAGACAAAGATTCTCACCACTGGGCCAATTGGCAGCATCAGAATGGATGGTGAAGAGATTGAGATTGTTCACAGCTTTAGTTTGCTTGGCTCTGCAGTCAACACTCTTGACACCAGCAGCTAGGAAATTAAAAGACGTATTGTGGTGGGAAAATCTGCTGTTAGGGACCTCTCCAAAGTACTGAAGAGCAACAGTATCACTCTGGAGACTAAGGTGTGTCTGATACAGGCTATGGTCTTTGTGACTGCTTGCTATGCATCAGAGAGCTGGTAATCTGAGTGAGTGTGCCGCAGTCAGTGAGATTGGCACAGGACAGAGCAGGGTTTAGGGCTGTTGTACATAGGGTCGCTATGAGTTGCAAGTAACTCTACGGCACATAACAGCAAACAACAACAACAATGGAGCTGGACAATGACGAGGGATGATAGAACAAGAACTGATGCCTTTGAGCTTTGGTGATGGAATAGAGTATTGACTATACCATGGGCTGCTAGGAGAACAAACAAGTTCGTCCTGGAGAGGGTGAAGCCAGGCTGTTCCTTGAAGGCAAGAATTCTGAAGCTTCATCTGACATACTTTGGACATGTTGCAAGGAGGCACCAATCCTTGGAGAGAGACATCATGCTTGGGAGGGTGGAGGGACAGCACAGGAGAGGGACCTTTGATGAGATGGATTGATTCCATCACTAGGGTAATGGGGATGGCCGTGATGGAGAAAATAAGATAGGTAAGGGATAGAACAGGGTTTAGGGCTGTTGTGCATAGGATCGCTATGAGCTGCAAACAACTCAATGGCACATAACAACAACAACAATGGAATAAAACTAAGTATTCCTTAAACAATAAAATTCAGGCACTCAACAAAGTATTTACTATGTCCAGTATCTGAAGAATGAATGCCTTTGAATCCTTGAGTTGGTGAGAAATATTGAATATCTCATAGACTGCCAAAAGAACAAACTTGGAGGCAAACAAGGAATGCTGTAGAAAAATTATCGTCCAAATGCTCTTGTGAAGTGAAGATGGCTTTATTTCATTTACGTTGGGTATGCTATCAGGAGGGGCTAATGCCCGGAAAAAAGATATACTGGCTGAAGTTGAGGGTCAGTGAAAACCTCTGAAAACAAGGTGGATTCTCACAGCAGCTACAATGGACTCAAAGCTTTGCAGTGATTATGAGGATGGTGAAGATTAGACATTGCATCATTCTTTTGTACAGAGGATAGCTATGAATCAGAGCTGACTCAACACTACCTAATAACAGACATCGGAAGAAACACAAAATGAGATCTGTAACCAAGAGAAAAATCCATTTAAACTGACCTACAAATCGTGTAAATGGTGAAATTATCCAAAAATGAGAGAAGAAAAACGATAAACAAGATAAACCTCTAGATTTGAGGTAAGACTAGACAAGAAAGGGCATGCAGTTAATCTGAAAAGTCATTAGGTGAGCTTACTAGCACATTAGACATTAGAGAAGACAAGGTTAGTGAAAATGAGACTCAGCACACTTCCATTAGAGTAGGTTCTGACTCTCAGTGACTCTTTATAAAGTTTTCATGACTGTAAATGTTAACAGGGGATTGACATACCAGAAAAACATCAAAGGAAAAGGAGGAAGAAAGAGGACTAGAATAATATTTATGTATAATTAGCTTTGAGATTTTCCAAACTTGATGTAAACTATAAACCTACAGATATAAGAATATCAGTGAACCCAAGCAGAATAAACACATGTACTTGTGCAACACACAGAGACAGATATAAAGGTTTATTATCTGATGACTGAAAACCAAGGTCAGAAATCCTCAAAGCAGTCAGAAGTAAAACACTCATGTTACATACAAAGAAATAATGGTAAGAATTACTGTTGACTTCTCTTCAGAAATAAAACAAGCTAAATTTTTGGTGTGGTAAAATATATAAAAAACATCTGCCATTTTGACAATTTTTAACAGTACAGTTCAGTGACAGTAATTATGTTCACCGTGTTGTACAGATGTCACCACTATCAGTTTTTTAATTTTTCCATCACATTTAACAGAAACTCAGCTCTTAAAGAAAAACCAAAAATACACATGAATCTTATATTCAGATAAAATATACTTTGAAAAGTAAAGTTATCTAAATCCTTTGGAACTGTGCTGCTAACCCAGAGGTGACTTGTTTGAATCTACTAGCTGCTCCACTGGAGAATGATAGACAGTCTCCTCCTATATGATTAAGATTAACATCCTTTTGGAGAGTCAGTTATGACTCAGTTCCAATTCAATGTCAATGAGTTTTTATGTTAAAAAGATACTGTGTAACTATGAAAGAATGTAGAAAAAAATTGGAAAGAATATGCTGTAAAAAAATTAAAGAAATACTGTTATAAAAAATTGTTAGAATTTTAACATCAGCAGACTTGAACTCTGAGAAATGTTAAAGGAGCGTCTTTAAATTATTGTTCAGTTTCTTTTTACTTTTGTAAAAAGTGTGTGTGTGCGCACTCCGTCAAATGGGATCCGACTGGTACAGGAGGAGATTTCCCCTTCTCCTCCTCTGGAGGATTTGAACTGCTCGTCTTCAGGGTTGCAGTGCAGCTTCTTGCCACTAGGCCACCAGAGTTTTCTTAAAGGAGCTTCTTTGAGCTAAGGGTAAAAGATACTAGATATGTTGTTGTTATGTGCTGTCGAGTCGTTTGCGACTCATAGCGACCCTATGCACAAGAGCCCTAAACCCTGCTCTATCCTAACCGCACTGCCTCTGATACACCCATCCCAATTACCCCAGTCACCGAATCAATCCGTCTCATAGAGGGTCTTCCCCTCCTGCGCCGTCCCTCCACCCTCCCAAGCATGATGTCCCTCTCAAGGACCCGTCCCTCCTTGCAACATGCCCAAAGTATGTCAGGCAAAGCCCCAGAATCCTTGCCTCCAAGGAGCAGCTTGGTTTAATTCTCTCCAAGATGAATCTGTTTGTTTTCCTGGCAGTCCATGGTACATTCAGTACCCTTCTCCAGCACCACAGCTCAAAAGCATCAACTCTCCTTCTGTCCTCCCTAGTCATTGTCCAACTCTCTGATGCATAACAAGTGATTGCAAAGACCTTGGACTATATCAGGCACACCTTAGTCTCCAGAGAGACACCGTTGCTCCTGAGTACTTTAGAGAGGTCCCTAACAAGGGAATAAAGAACTCCATAGTGGGGAATTATCTAGTAAATATGAAATACCTGTATGCTTTTATTAATGCCTTTACATGACATTGAAACTTAAATAATGACAATATAGTCCAGACGTTTAACACATTGAAAGAAACTTTATGGGGAAAAATAGCACAAAGGATGAAAGGGTATGGAAGCATACTGCAAATTTTAACTACCATATTGTGAATGCTGGAACAACCACTAAGGTATCAAGTTAGGAATAAAAGTGATCAGATAAAAATGCATCTAAAAGTTTGCTTTCCAAGAAAAGGAGGTAAAGGAATAGATAAATTTAAACTAGAAATAGAAAATAAAAACAAAATATAACCTTACACCCAACTATATCATTAATTATATTAGGTTTATATGAGCTAATTCTAAATAGTAAAAGAAATACTTTATAATACTAAAGGCAAGGTTCAATGATATGACACTTATAAGAGAAAAACATTAGAACTAAGTATATAAGGGTTGGGATTGAAGGTATGAATTCAGAATTCTTAATAAATGCTAAGTATGTACAGTGTAAGTATAAGGGGTAAAAAGTGTGTGTGTGTGTGTTTATATAGGATACTCCCATAACAGTGAACACACTTAGCATCTTGATTTCTAAATATTTTTAAGTAAGAGGAATCTGAAATTCCTTTGTAAAATGACTTATTTTGTGTCTGAGGAAGAGCAAGTATAAGATGAGCCTGGACCATCTTGTTCCACAAAATTGTTCAAAGAATTTGGGACATAATTAAAAAGGACACAAGAGTTCCTGTTTGGCTCACATGTAAAAGAACTTGATAGTCATCACTCTTGTGATTTTCTTTTTTAGCCAAATTACAAAGTTTATTTCAAGTTCAAACCCGGGCTCCCGTGTGCTGACACAGCAGCAGCCAGCCGAGAGCCCACTCTTGTGATTTTCAAGGAATAAATGAAACAGATGGAATAGCAACAACGCTTTTTAGCTTATGACAACAAATACAGAGGATTACAATTTACAGAAAACAGAAGTCCTGAAGCCAGGAACTGGAAAACTTATCCAGCTAACTAATGGTTGTAGTCTGTGTGAAAATTAACTTGAGAGGGGTTAAAATAGCAAGAAGCCTGGTTTTAGGGGAGCTTCACCTTCACAGATTATAACTCCTGTAGCCCACCAAGTTCTTATGGTGAACATGAAGATCTTTAACCTTAAGCAATAGAAGAGAAAAAGAACCATTTTGAAGCATGCCTAGAACAATCTGTTTTCTATCAGCTTTCAAGAGAAACGACTTTACCAGACTGTAACAAACATGAGAAAAAGGGAAATACTTGCTCTGTCTCCGATAGTCATTGCCACTCCCGTAGTCAACGCTTTGCTTCCAAGTCCTTGCCCTAGTTCTCCTTTTTCTCCTCACCTGGCTGCACCATGGAGGGTTACCATAGGCCCAACCAGCAGATGGTACAGGTCCTGAAGGACACAGCCAACTACCTGCATATCACCTCTATCCAGGCACCAGCATGGCAGGCTCACGTCACCTTACATTGTGCTGCAGTGCCACAGAGAACATGGCGGTCCTCTTCTTCCATACCCTGTGTTAAGCAGCCCAGGACCCCTATAACCCTCACAATGACTGCTTTGTGCTCTCCAAGAGCCACATGGTATGCCAATCTTGTTTAAGGTCTGGGCCAAGGTGGAACTGCTGAACCTGTGGAAGATTACCTCCAATCTATATGGGCACCCATCTCTATATAACACTCCTGTATGCTAGGAAGTGGGGATCTGTCAGAGGGCTCCATGTGAGAGCCCTCTGGCCAAGGCCCTGGCTAAGCTGGTTCATGGTAGTGACTGTTTCTACCCTGGATGGCAACACTAAGAATTCTACCTTCTCTGATCTCTTCAAAAAGGAGCACCCAAACCACTTCATTGAATATTACATTGCTAAGCAAAAGATGTTGAACATCTACGTGGGCTGTGCCACACACAACCAAATGGTGCCCTTCTGCAGCATCTTCGCAGCCTAATTCACATAGGCCTTTGACAAGATTCACATAGCAGCCATCCTCAGGAGCAACATCAACTTGTGTGGTTCCCACTGTGGTGGTCTATTAGTGAAGACACACCCTCTCAGATGGCCCTGCAAGATCTGGCCATGTTTCAGTTGATCCCCAGTGAAAAGGTCTTTTAATCAAACAATGGAGTGCCTACAGAGAAGGCAATGGAATTAGCAGCCAGTTCTAAGGGCGTCTTGTTCCATTTGGACCCACCACCTGGAAATGTCATCATCTACAGCAACGGTGAAAAGTTCCAAGTCAGTCAAGCCAAGGCGGTCCTGGAGAAAAAGGATGACCAGGTGACCATGACAGGAGCTGCATGAGGTCTTGGCTGCAACTGAACTGCTGAAGAAAGAGAAGATCAACATCTGTGTGGTGGATCCCTTCACCATTAAGCCCCTGGATAGAAAACTCATTCATGACAGAGCCCAGACCACCAAAGGCAGGATCCTCACAGTGGAAGACCATTATTAACAAAGCTGGCATAGGTGAGGCAGTGTACAATCCTGTGATGGGTGAGCCTGGTGTTACTGTCACTCACCTGGCTGTCAGCTGGGTACCAAGGAGCGGGGAAGCCAATGGAGCTGCCGAAAACATTTACCATTGACAAGGATGCCATTGTGCAGGCTGTGAATGGCCTTGTCACCAAAGTCCAGGCGGTATTGAAGTGTGGGGTGGGGATTTTGCACATACATGAGAGTTCTGGCAGAAGTGCTCAAAAATGTACTGGGAGAAGTCTGGATTTGGAAGGTCACAGCTTAGGAACACAGACCCTGTAAAGGTGAGAACTAATAACAGGTTGGTAAATCACTTCCTCTTCTTCCTGGAATCCTAATGGCTCAGTGATTGATAACTCAGCGGTTAACCCAAAAGTTGCTAGTTAAATCACTGTGCATTCTGTGGGAAATATCTAGCATTTAACTGCCATAAAGATCCCATTACAGAGCCAATAGTCAACATTATGATAGATGGAGAAAGGATTGGACCTGTCAGTGATTTCAGCTTGTTTGCATCAGTAATCAGTACACTTAGTACCAGGAGTCAGGAAATCCGGAAACATATTGCATTGGGCAAGTCTGATGTCAGAGATCTCTCCAAAATGCTGAAGAGCAATGATACCAGTTTGAAGACTAAGGTGCACCTGATTCAGGTCATGGTCTTCTTAATCACCTGCTGTGCATCAGAGAGCTGGACATTGAATAAGGGTGACAGAAGGAGGATTGATGCCTTTGAGTTGTGGTATTGGAGAAGAGTGCTTAATATCCTATAGACTGCCAAAAGAACAAATAGCTATGCCTTGGCAAAAGTGCAGCCAGAGTGCTTCTTTGCAAGCAAAGATGATAAAACTTCATCTAACATAGTTTGTACAGTTAGGTGAGTCTATCCCTTAGAAAGGGACCTCATGCTTGAAAAGATTGAGGGTCACTGAAGGAATGGAAGACCCGCAGTAAGATGAATTGACACAGTGACTTCAGCAATTAACTGTAACGTGTCAGAGATGGTGACAATGGCATAGGATAGGGCTTGGTTCAGGTCAACTGTTCATAGGGTTACTATGAGTCATTCTCCCTGGCACCTACCAACCACCACCACCATAGTGAGTTACAGCTTTGAAATCCTATATGGCAGTTCTGCTCTGTACTGTAAAGCTGCTGTGAATTGGAATCGACCCAACAGTAGTGAGCTCAATTCCTCCCCCACCTTACCACTACATTAACAAAGCTCCTATATATAATGGAGGATTGTGGTTGACAGAGTTGCGAAGGTATGGAGTCTGTTTAAGGAGATGTTAGAGAAATCCAAAGATGATATAGAAACTTCAACAAGGACATTAGAGTAAATTGGGACATCTGATACCTACAGCAATAGTAAACGACATAATTTCTAGCCAGATCAACATAAACCTTCACATTAAAGGTCTATTTGAATTCCTCTTAACCACTATATAATGTTAGACATTTCACAGGAAAATAGAACCATATTAAAATGCAGAAGAAAACACAATCTGAGAACATTAAGCCGTCAACAGATCCAGATGTAAATTTGTGAGAGAATTTGTCTTTATCACATTTAGAGTTAGTAATTATGATTAATATGAAAGCTCTAATGGAAAACCTGCAGAATGTAAAAAACCAGATGGATAAATTAAGCAGAAAGACTGAAACCTTAAGAGTAAACTGAAAACAAAATGTTTGAAATGAAAAACCCTAATAGAAATAAAGAATGTGTTTCTACGTGCTTATCTCAACTACCTACTGACACACAAGTCTGTGTATGTATAGAGGGCCTTTTCTGTCCATTTGTGTAGATTTTCCTCATTGGTTATATAGAGACATCGTGCCCTGACCTCCAGACCACTGGCATGATCAGGAAGGACCTCATAGTCACAGAAGAGTTGTGGACAGAATCTAACCACCCAACATAAACATTACCGAACATCAGAGAAGGAACATGATCTCCCCTGCTCCACATAATCCTGTAAGGGTAGACATAGTAGTTTAACTAGAGGTCTCAATGTTTAGACACTTAAATGTGGTTCCCTACTTGTGAGAGCAAACCAACAACCACTTAACTGACATCAGCAAACTCGCACACAGACTAGTACTCACAATTAAAAATTGACAATTAAAATGAACATTTAGAAGAATATAAAATACTAAAGAGAAAGTGAAGAAACAACTGATAAAAGATCAGATAAGGAACTTGAGACAGTTATTTTAGGCTCCTCAGAGAAATCAATGAAAATGGTAAAACACAGAAATCCTGGAAGACTGCAGGCTCAGGATTTCAATACAAGAACAAACTAAATGGACATATACAGGCATACAGAAATAACAAATAAGAATTCAGTAGGTTAACAATAAAATATCAGATAATCCAATGGAAGAGTAGAAATGTTGAACTCAATCAGTGGAAGAATTCAGCAATTAAGTGGACTAATCCCTCAAACATAGTACATAACAGTTATGTGGGATAACATCAATAAGAATATATGTGAAAGAAATTCCAAAAGAGGAGGAGAAAACACATACAGAGATAATTTTTTAAGATACTTTGGCAAAATCTTCCCAAATAGCTTTAAAGATGAAAACTTTTCATCAGAAACTCAGCAAACCTCATACAGGATAGACCCAGAAGAAACTCTAAGACCACATCATAATCAACAAAAGACAATTCTGAAAGCAAATAATAAAGAAACAACATAAAAGGGGTACCAGTGACATAAACACTGATTTGTTGAAGATAGTGTGCAGGATAGACAGCAGTGGGATGAAACTGTAAAAAATGAATGAGGAAATTATAAACAGAATAGTTTGCTTTCTCCTTAAACCAAAATAAACCAATTACCATCAAATTGATTCCAACTCTTAATATTCTGTAGGACAGAGTAGAACTGCCCATAGAATTTTCAAAGCTATAAATCTTCATGGAAGCTGACTGGGCCATTCGTCTCCTGTTGTTAGGTGCCATAGAGTTGACTATGATCCATAGCGACCCTGTGAACATCAGATCTGAACCTTATCCTATCCTGTGCCAGCCTCACACTTTCTGATACACAAGAGCCTATTACAGCAGTCACTTGTGTCAGTTACCTCATTGAGGAGACGTCTTCCTCTCCTTCAGTGACACTTGTGTCTTTCTGAGCATCATGTCTCTCTCCAAGGAATAGTCCCTTCCTTGCAACATGCCCTAAGTATGTGAGGTGAAGCTTTTATCATCTTTGCCTCCAAAGAGCACTCCAGCTGTACCCTAAAGACATATTTGTTTGTTCTTTTGGCATTCCATGGAATGTTCAGTACTCTTCTCCAGTATCACAGCTCAAAGGCATTGATTCTTCTGTCATTCTTATTCATCGTCCAGCTCTCAGATGCATAGCAAGTGATCAGAAAGACCATGACCTGAATCAGGTATACCCTAGTCCTCAAACTGACATTACTGGTCAATAATTTGGAAAAGTCCCTAACTGCAGACTTTCCAAGTGCATCTACAGTCAGCACCTTGGTACCTGCATCAGGAAATCAGGGTGTTGATTGTGGATCCAAGTAAGATGAAGTTGTTGACAGTTTCAGTCTTTTCTCCATCTATCATGAGGTTGCCCTTGAGTCCAGTGGTAAGAATTTTTGTCTTCTTGACATTGAAAGGCAGTCCATATTGAAGGCTGTATTCTTTGATCTTCTGCTTACTTTCAGCAAGCAAAGTTGTGTCATATTCGTAACAGTTTATTAGTGTTCCCCCAATCTTAGTGCCACATTCTTCATAGAATCCAGCTTCTTGAATAATTTACTCACCGTACAGATTGAATAGGTATGGAGAGAGAATAGAACCCTGACACACTCCATTCTTAATTTTAAACCATGTAGTGTTCCTTTGCTTTGTTCACACAACAGCCACTTGGTCTATGTATAGGTTTTGCATGAGCACAATTAAATGCTCTGGATTCCCATTCTTCTTAATGTTAACTATAGCTTATTATGATCTACACAGTCAATTGCCTTTGTATAGTCATTAAGTCATAAATAGACTTTCTTCTGGTATTCTTTACTGACATAAGCAGTGATATCCTTAATGCCATGGTCTCTTCTAAATCCTGCTAAACTTCAGACTGTTTCCTGTCTATAGACTATTCTGTTTTTGAATGGATTTCCATAATATTTTGCCTGTAGTTGTTATGTGCAGTCAAGTTGCTTGCAACTCAAAGTGACCCTATGTACAACAGCTCTGAACCCTGCTCTATCTTGAGCGAATTTTATTGTCTCCAACCCACCTACCCCCAGTCACTGAGTCAGTTCATGTCATCTAAGATCTTCTTGTCTTGCGCTATCCCTCCACCTTTCCAAACATGATGACCTCCTCCAAGGAGTGGCCCCTCTTGGCCACATGCCCAGAGTATATAAGATGGAGCTTCAAAATCCTTGCCTCCAAAGAGCAGCCTGGTTTCACCCTCTCCAGTACAGACCTGTTTGTTCTCTTAGCAGTCCATGGTATATTCAATACTTTTTTCCAGCACCACAACTCAAAGGCATCAATTCTTCTTCTGTCTTCTCTTAGTCATTGTCCAGCTCTCTAATGCATAGCAAGCGATTATGAAGACCATGGTTTGAATCAGTTGCACCTTAGTCTCTCAACTGATACATTGCTCTTCAGTACTCTAGAGAGGTCCCTAACAGCTGATTTTCCCCATGCAATTCATCTTTTGATTCCTTAGCTGCTGGTATCAAGAGTATTGATTGTGGAACCAAACAAGTTGAAGCTTTTAACAATCTCAATCTTGCCTGTGATATTAATGATATTGTTGAATAGTTTTCATATTCTGTTGGAGGACCTTTCTTGGGAATGGGAACAAATATGGACCTCTTCCAATCTGTTAACCAGACAGCTGTCCTTCAGATTTCTTGGCATAGACTGATGAGTGCAACCAGGTTTGTGTGTGTCACTTGAGTTAAGTCAGTTGGTATCACATTGATTCCTGGGGCCTTATTATTAATGCTTTAAATGCAGTTTCAGCTTCCTCCTTCATTACCATTTGCTCCTACTTATATGGAACTTACTTAAATGTTTCAGTGTCAGTCAGTTCTTTTTGGTGTAGTAAATCTGTCTTCTGTAGTGGGTTTGAATTGCAGATTTTTTTATTTGTAGCTAAAATTCTGGTGGTACCACAGATAAAATACATGGTCAGAAATTGTCTGAATAACTCATAAGCAACTTGCACTTACTTGTACTTTCAACAAAACAGAAATCCTAGAAGTGGACACGTTTGCAGAAACACAGCCTACCTAAACTAATGTGAATGTTGATATTGTTTTGTGATGCTGGGGCTGGGTCAGAACCAACTCAAAACGGACCCTTTAGTGGATTTTTAGAGGCAGTAAATTGCATAGGAGCTCTCATGGAGCAGCTGATAGATTCGAACCACTTACCATGGTTTGGCAGTATAATTCCTTACTACTAGGCCATTAGAGCTTCCTTAAATGAATGTAAATACATATAGAAAATTCAGATAGGCCCATTTAAAACAAATTTAAAATGTTATCCAAAAGAAAAAAAATCCCAACAATAAAAAACTTTGGCCAAATTGGCTTCTTTTGAGAAAGCTACCAACATTCAGAGATGATTTGACACAAGTTCTACTTTCAGAGTTTCAAGAATATTCCCTAATTCATTCTATGAAATAAGCATAATTGAAATGCCAAAACTAGATAATAATAAAAAAAAATCTGTTATGTCCCATTAAATTGACTACGGCATCCGATCTGAACCTTGGTATCTTGCACCTTTCTCACCATCTCTGACATGCTTTAACACATTGCTGTAGTCACTGTGTCAGTCCATCTTGTTTTGAGTCTTCCTCTTTGGACCTTCTGTCTGTCTCAGCATGATGTCTTTTTCCAAGGACTGGCCACTCCTGATAACATAACATGCCCAAAGTGTGTGAAGTGAAATTTTACCATTCTTTCCTCTTAGGAGCACCCTTATTGTGCTTCTTCCAAAATAGACCTATTTGTTGTTTTGGCAGCCCATCAATATTTAAATTCTTTGCCAGCACCACAATTTTAAAGGCATCATCTCTTTTTTTCTTTCTCATCCTTAGTCACCATCCAACTTACAGGTGCATAGGTAGCAATTGAAAATACCATGGCTTAGATTAGGCACACCTTACTCTTTAAATGGATAGCCTAGTCCTTTAACACTTTTTTACTTTTTTCAAATACAATTTCATTTTTTAAAATGATAATACAAAGTTTTAAGATGATCAGAGGTTGACCTTGTCAAAGGAAAGATGACCCATTTTCTCCATTAAGAGCTTCCCAGAGTAGCCAGAGCATAACGCTACAGAAAGGCCTGTTCTAGGCATCCCCTGATCAGCTCCAAACTTGAAGTGTCTGACTAGAAGTTGCACCTGTACTAGAAGTACTGTCTTGATACTAGGTACTCAGCTGTGGGCTTCCTCTTCTGATATGTGCTCAATACCTGGATCACCATCTTCCAGATCTACTGGCCCTGCTGGGATGCCCCTGAGGACTGCCTGTCCTCTGCCATTTAGCTGAGTACCCCTGACACCACCTGCACAGGCATTTGGATTTGATCCATTTTCACAGGGTGTGCTCTTCTCTCTAGTCTCATTCTTGAGCCCACTAAGAGTTATTCCCATTGTGGATAGTGTTTCCCAATTAAAAAAACATGATTCTAAAACCAAAAACCTCCTAGAAAGGCACATCAGAGATCCAAGCTTCTGTGACTCACTAAGTCTAAATTTAAGGTCAATAGTTTGTTGAAGATTATATAGCAGAGGACAGGTCTCTAAGGTGAACGGGAATGCTCCTTAAGGCAATAAACCATTTAAAATCAAAAAGGGCAACATTTGTCCCAAGAATAAAGCTTAAAGGCAAGAAGAGATAGGAAAGGGAAAATTAAGAGGAATGAAGTTCTTTTGGGGATTGCAAATACTGTCAAACAAAAAGCAAATTGTTGAATGGGAAAGCAATTCTAGAGTTGCACTTTCCTACACCAACATCCTTTGATGTTTCTGTCTCCTGTTGTTTAAGACTTTGAAGAGGTGCAAACGTAACACATCTTTTCATTTCTTGACTGATTTTGCCATGGATATAGATTGTGGATCCAAGTAATAATGAAACTGTTGACAACTTCTTTCTCTGTCTTTCCTGATTTTGCCAACTGGTTCAATAATGTTGCAGTGTAATCCATAGAAGGCCCTACTTGTGTAGACCATCTTCTTCATGAATGTTGATGCAAACATTCTCAACAAAATCCTACTCAACATAATTTGACAGAGTATCACAAAAAACTCCCACATCTTGCTATGATAAGAGTCATGTAAGGGATGCAAAGATGTCTTCTTGATGTTGAGATGTAATCCATATTGAAAGCTATAGTCTTTAATCTTCTTCAGTAAGTGCTTCAAGTCTTTACTTGGCACAAACAAAATTGCGTTATCTGCATAACATAGATTGTGGATAAATATTCCCCCAAACCTGATGCTGCATTCTTCTTCATATAGTCCAGCTTCTGAAATTACTTGCTCAGCATACAGACTGAATAGAGATAAAGGATACAACTCTAACACATATTTTTTTTAAAGATTTCTCCAACTTTTTACATTTTTTAATTGAGATTTTAATGAAAGTTTATAAAGAACTTGGATTTCCACTCATTCATTGTTGCACATTTTCCTCCCTGCCCCCATCCCTCAAAGTTAGCTTTTTAAAAAAAAAATAGTTCTTTCCTTTTGATATAGTTTCTCCTCCCCACCCCCTTGACCACTTTACTATGCAGCTCTTATTCTGGACTCTTGTCATGTCAACAATACCTAATCATATATTCCTTTTATATAGTTCTCTTCCTTGTCTGTTTCAGTGCCATGTACATTATTTGTTCTCTCTTTCTTACTTGCCTCCCAACCCCCATGTCAGTCCTGTTTTATAACAGTGTCATTATGCAGTATTTGTCCTGTTGTGACTGAGATATTTCACTCAGCATACTGTCCTCCGTGGTCACCCATTTTGTATAATATTTCATGAGTTCTTTGTTTTTTAGTGTTGTATAATATTCCATTGTGTGAATATACTAGTTTATCTTTCCATTTGTTTGTTGATGGGCACTTGTGTTGTTTCCAACTCTTTGCTGTTGTAAACAAAGCAACAATAAACATGGGTATGCATAACACATACCTTTTCTGATTTTAAATCATGTCCTATTTAGTAATGTCCTGTTTGTTCAAACAGCTGCTGCTTCTATGTACAGTTTTTATGAACATAATTAAGTGTTGTAAAATTTCCATTTTTTAAAATGTTATCTGATCTTTTTAGTCACTTGCTATATATCTGAGAGCTAGACAGTGAATAAGGATGACAGAAAGAATTGATGTCTTTGAGTTCTGGTGTTGGAGAAAAGTATTGACTATCCCATGAACTGCCAAAAGAATAAAGAGACACATCTTGGGAAAAGTGCAGCTAGAGTCCTCCTCGGAAGCCAGGATGATGAAGCTACACCTAACATACTTTGGGATGTTGCTAGGAGATGCTATTCTTTGGAAAATTGGAGGGTCAATAAAAGAGAGGAAAGACCTTCAACCAGATGGATTGACACAGTGGCTGCAGCAACAGGCTCAAGTGTGTCAGAGATGAAGAGAATGGCATAGGATAGGACAGATCTGTTGTTCAGAGGGTAGCTATGAGTCATACTCAAGTTGACATCACTTGACAAGAACATCATTATCTGCAATTTCTTATCCACACAGTTGGATGCTTTTGCATTCTAGTATTCTCTGCTTTAGCTATGATCATCAGAAATCAGCAGTGATATCCCTCATCCCATAGACTTCTAAATCTAGCTTGAATCTCTAGTAGTTCCTTTTTTATGTACTGCTCCTGTTGTTTTTTAATAATTTTAAGTAAGATTTTATTTGCCTGTGGTAATAATGATATTGTTTTAAAAGCTCTATAAATAGCAAAGGCTTATTGTTGGATATAATGCCAGAAGATGAACCCCTAAAATTGGAAGGCACTTAAAATGGATCATGTCACTTTAATTTGATGAAAATATTGCTTGAAAATAATATGTTGTTGTTGTTGTTATGTGCCGTCGAGTCGCTTGCAACTCATAGCGACCCTGTGTACAACAGCCCTAAACTCCGCTCTGTCCTGTGCCAATCGCACTGTCTCTGACACT